>NC_080020.1:52157127-52777127 GCF_030020395.1 Manis pentadactyla | reverse complement strand
ATTATCATGTAACATGTCTCAGCTATCAGAATCTCTTGGCAAGCATTGCATCTTCTACTCTTACGTATTCACAGCAAAGCTGATTGTATCCGGTGCTATGAATTTTTCCTGTGTTAATCATCAACACCAACCCAGTTTTGCTGCTATATCTGCCCACTTTAATTTACATACTGTGAAATCAATCTGATCACTAAAATGTTAATGAAATATTAGAGAGCTTTCTAACTTAAAGCCAAAATAATAACCATAAATTCAAATTCTTACTCTATTTTAAAATAGATTCCTTCCTTTCATTTTGAAATCACTGCCCTCAGCACTTTTCCACACTGAATTCTAAGGATTTGTCTATGCATGTAAAATATAGAATTGCACTAATTACCCTTATTACTAAACTAAGAGAAACACAACTTCGTCTGAAATATCTAGGCAACAGAGGCCATTTTTTGGCTTGGGTTATCCAGAAAAATGACTTCAGTTCTCTAGCATATTTTGTGTGTGTATATGTAGAAGCAGATACAGGATAAATTATACAAAATAAGATTCAAAATGTTAAATGTGAAGACAAAATGAGAAACTATGAAAATTCATTTGTGGGCGTAGATGAAGAAAGTCTGTAAGCACAACAAAGTAACAACACAACTTTTAGGATACTAGTATCATAAGGCACCGGTTTGAGCTTGTTGAACTAAGGATGCCCACGTGGCTTTGTTTGTGTTAGATCACTGATGTGATTACAACTCAGCTAGCTAATGAAATGCTAAGCCAAGTTTTGTCAATGCATTGTTACAGAAGTAAAAGTGCTTTGATTAAGAACAGATGGAGACATTGATTTTTTTTGCCTCTTTGTGGTTTAAGACATCCTTGGTTGAGACTTAACAGTGGTTAGGTCTACATGACCATGGTAGAACTAGAAATTCTTTAAAAAGTTGTTGATTGGCTCTAATATACTATGGCCAGTCTATATAGTTGTCACTTCACTTATCCCCTAAAATGTCCAAGAAGAATTCATGAGTCACAGCAATTAATGTCTTTAAGACCTGAGGTACTAATTTTACTAATATTTTTTTATTTATTTATTGCTTACCCACTCTTATCAAAATACATTTAGATAGAAACTGTAATAGAGAGAATGTTTTAGCTATATATCCTAGTTATTTTTCTCCATGTAGAACCAACTGAATTATAATATTAAGAAAATAGTGCATATGTACAACTTGATGAATTATCACTCAGTAAATGTATTCTATTAAACACCCATATCAAGAAATAAAACATTGCCAGATAACAAAAGGTCATTTATGCCTTCTATCCAGTCACTAGTCCCTTCCCAAATATAACCTTTACCTTATATTATAACACTATGGATTAGTTGTGATTCTTTTTAAACTTTATATAAATGACATTATTAGGTACCTAGTGTATTGTGTTTTGATGCTTTAGCACAACATTATTTTGCATGTACATATAGTCCATTCATTTTCATTATGTAACATTTGGTTACCATATTGCATCTTATTTGTCTGATCTACAGAGAGCATAGTTGGGATTTTTCCAGTTGTCCACTGGTTTTTGTTTAATAGTCTGTTTTGTGGTGGTTGTTCATCAAATGTATCATTTTCAAAAAATGATATAGTTGTTTCAGTATCTGCTAAAGCACTACTGAATACAACTTACTTTATGTGTATAGTCAAGTGCTCTATCCCAAAACCTAATACATTTTTGTCAAAGATTCATTTGAATTCATACCCACATGGATTAGACATTTTTATACACATATTCAAATTCAGCATATTTAAAATGTATAACTTTTATCAGCTGGGAGAAAAATATATAATAACTTATCTTCTCTAAATCTGTTCAGTTTATAGTGTCAATACTACTCCTTTTTAAATATTACTTTAAACATTTTCCTTAAAATGCCTATTCATTATTTCTGCATTCTTTTTCTTTTACTTTTCAGAGACATTTACAGCTTATTTTACATCCCACAGAAATAAAAATTCTAAGTTAAAGTTAAGTAAAAGCAGTCTATTTCCATGTTCCTTAAATAAATAGCAATGGAAGAAAAGGAAAACCTCTATATCGTCCATGAAAGAAATCATCTCCAGAGATTAAGAAACAAGTTGCCATTTCCTTTATTTATACTTGGCTCTTACAGGAAGAGTCTAACTGTACATTTTCATCACTTTTTATTTATATCCAAATGCAAGCCTCTGAATAACTCACCCTAGCAGTGTGGAGAATTTAGAGGTATTTCTCCTCCAAAGAAGTAAGAAAGAAATAATGAAAATGATGAACAGTTAGAAATTCCATATTAAGCTATTGAGCACACCTAGGTAGAAAATTTGAGTTACAGTTTGTTCACTTGTTTTTTAAGGGATTTTTCTAGATTCCTGGTTTTTCCTAAGGCCTATAATACTTTTATTGCAATGGAGCTGTTTCTCACATATTTCCTTTGATTTTGATGGCCACAGTGCTTGAACTGGTTCTCTGGAATATGGTATAAAATGAAAAAAAAAAAGGCAGAGAGCTTTAAAAGAAATTCCTCTTCTATACCATAACACAGACATGTGGAAAGTGAGGGTAAAGAAGGTCAACTTTTCCTGTCATATAAAAGTGTCTGTTGAAATAAAATATTCCATTTCCTACTTGTATTTGTAAAATAAAAAAATATATATCAACCTATTTCACAGCAGTATATGCACTGAGAAATCTTTTTCTCTAGCACTGAACACTGGTCAGTATGGCAAGTAAATAAACAGCTTATTTTAAGTCCAAATACCTGCTTCTTCAATTTATACTTGTCTTATACTTTGAATTAGAAGATTACTATATGTCATTTTGTCTTATGTAATAATATGCATTTGATATCTGTTATCTTTTAATTACTAATAGCTAACTCATAAGTGTTTGATAAAGACATCTGTTCAAATTTGACACATGAGAATCAATTGAAGTGATGTTAATAGTGAATATTAGACCTTTATTTCTAATGCAAATTATATCATCTTCCTTCATGTGATTTTTATAATAGCTTTAAAGTATAATGTTATTATTGTTTCAGAAATTCATTAGGACTTTCTCATTTTACTAATAATGTAAGCTTTCCAATGTTAAATTATCTTATTTTACATATGGATGATAGAATGACTTTGCAAAGATCATTATTTCATTGGAAAAGAAAATATGATATAGGGAAAAACAACAGAATTCAGAAAATCATATTTCCATTCCAACAATACTTTAGCACAACATTATTAAAGAGCTAAATATCTATAGACAAAAACTTGTCTTTGGGCTCTGGATTTTACATTTAAAATGAAGGCATTGACTGCTGGATTACAGTGATAGACTGGAAACTCTCTCCTTCCCCCTCAACCCCTTCATTATTAAATCCCTGAAAATATATAACATTCCCTATTTTCCCAACACACACACACAACATATATGTAATATCAGAGCTGGAAAACAAGAGGGGGCACATTTTGATCAATCTCTGAACCATGGAACATATATATTTAATTGAAGCAGAAAACCACAGCTCCAAATTACAGGAGCACTTTTCCAGAAGATGGCAATAGCATTTGGAGCTAGTGTGCATGAGGAGTGGACTCTGAAGCTGTCATCTGAGTGATCCCTTGTTCTTCTCCATCCAGGTACATGACAATAACAGCACAAAAGTGAGGAAAGAATGGAGTGATAGAAGAGCAAAGTATTTTTATATTTTGGAAATTAAGTTGGTAACAATATGAACTAAATTTTTACAAGTTATGATATTAATTATAATCCCCAGGTAACCACCAAGAAAATAACTTTAATGAAATAGTAAAAGAAATGAAAAGGGAATTAAAACAGGGCACTAGAAAAACATATATTTAACACAAAAGAAGGCAATAATAGAAGAATAGAGGAACAAAAAAAAGAAGACATGGCAGCTATAAGTCCTACCTTAACAGTAATTATGTTAAATATAAATGGATTAAACAGTCCAATTAAAGGCAGAGATTTGGAGAACAATTTTTTAAATGTTGATCTGTTATCAGTAAGAGATACATATTAGTTTCAAAAACATATGTACATATGCTAAAGCAAAAAGATGAAAAAGATATACCATGCAAACAGTAATCAAAATATACTAAAATGAAATTGATTTTAAGACAAAATTTTCTACTCAAGAAATATAAAACTTAATAACCATTAAAAGTTCAACCAATTAAGAATATAAAACAATTATGAATAAATATATATACACTTAATGATAGATTCGCAAAAAACATGAAACAAAAATTGATAGAATTAAAGGGACTAACAGACAACTCAACAATAATAGAGGAGAGTTCAATATCCTACTTTCTACTATATGTAAAACAACTAGATATAAGATCAATAAGAAATAGAAGACTTAAATAACACTACAAACCAAATAGGCATAACTAGGTCAAGAACAGCAGGATACACATCTTTCTCCAGTGCAGATGGAATGTCCTCCAAGATAAATCATATGATAGGCCATAAAAGTTCTCAGTACATTAAAAAGGACTGAAATCTTACAGTTTCTTCTTCACATACAATATCTAGAATTAAACAACACATTCCTAAAAAGCCACTGAGCCAAGAACAAATAACAAAGGAAAATAAAATACCTTGAGACAAATTAAAATTAAAACAAACATACCCAAATTTTATAAAAATAAGAAGGTTCTCAATCAATAACCTAACCTTTACCTTATATTAAGCTAGAAAAAGTATAGCAAACTAAACCTAAAGCCAGCAAAAGGAAGAAAGTAAGATTACAGCAGAAATAAATGAAATACAGAATAGGAAAACAACAGAGCAAATTAGCAAAGTCAAAAGTTGGTTATATGAAACATCAACAAAAATGACAATTCTTAATTGTCTGAGTAAAAAAAGAGAGAAGACTGAAATCTAGATGAAAGAAGAAATCAAAAACATTTACAAAAGAATACCATGAACAATCATGTGCCAACAAAATAGGTAATCTGATTGAAATGGACAAATATCTAGAAACTACAAACTACTGAAAATGACTCAAGAAAAAACAGAAAATCTGAATAGAACCATAACAAGTAAAGAGATTGAATTAGTAAAAACAACAAAATCTCATAAACAAATACCCAACACCAAATGGCATTATTGGCAAATTATACAAAGTGTTTAAAGATGAATTAACATCATTATTTCATAAATTCTTCCAAAAAATAGAAGGGAATATTTCTTACTTCATTCTATGCAACTGTGATCATCCCAATATCAATACCAGGAAAAGAAATGGCAAGAAAAGAAAATGATAGACCAATATCCCTTATGAACACAGACACAAAAATCCTTAACAAAATACTAGCAAAGAAAATCCAGCAAAACACAAGCAAACTGAATACGGGAATATTGAGACAAATAAAACATCATGACCAATTTAGAGTTATTCAGGAATGTTAGTACAGTTTACCATTTTATAACAGATCAAAAAAGAAAAAAGTGATGGTATTTCAATAATGGAGAAAAAAATGATAAAATTAAATGACTGTTCATAAGAAGTCATAGTTCCCTATGACTTAAAAATTACTTCATTTTATGATAAATCTTATCAAAAACCCACAGCAAATATCATTGTAATGGTGAAAGGCTCAAAACATTTCCATTAATTTGTGAACAAGATACTAATGTTTCTTATATTCAACAAAGAAAGTGCACTGAGTCAAGAAAAACAAAGCTCTCAGTATCTGAAAGGAAAATTTACACATCTCATTAGTCACAAATGTCACAGAAAACACTCTAGAGAGAAGTATTATTGAAAGATTTTTGAAAATTGTTTATATACAAGATAATTATAACAAAACATATTTATTCCTATACATTTGCAACTATTAGAAGTCATATTTTCTTAAAAAATTTTTGAAGTCACCATTTATTTAGTTGTAAATTAAATGATATGATTGATGTCAGGGATTTGCCTCAAAATAATCACAGACTGGTAAGAGAGAACAGGTGGGTAAAAAGGGGTTAATTAATATTCTCTCTACTTTTCTACATGTTTTAAATTTTTTATAATAAATATTTGAAAAAGAACATCCATAACAGCAAAAAAATTCTAGAAATAAATTCAGCAAAGGATCAAGTAAATTTATGCAGTAAATTTTAAAACTGTTTTGAAAATTATTTTGAAATTCCTGATTAAATGAAAAGCTATGCTATGTTCATAAAGGGGAAATGTTGTACCATAAAGGAGTAAATTTCCCAAAATTGATAAACTCAGTGTAATTTAAAGCAAAATCCTTAAAAACTTTTTCAAAAAACATACCAATCTAATTCTAAAATTTATACAGAAGAATACAGGCCCAATAGCAAAAAACTGCTGCAGAAGAATAAAGTAGAAGGAGTTATATCACAAAATGTAAAGACTTACTATGAATGGGTAACAACTAAAATGACATGATATTAACAAAGTTGAATAGATTCACAAATGGAACAGAACAGAAAGCCCAGATAAAGTCCATTGTTTATATAGAAAATTTATATATAACATAGATAGCATAGCTGATCAGTGTGGGGGAAAAAGCAGAGTTTTCAATAAATGTGTGCTGTATGAATATTGGCCATCCTTCTAGGGAAAAAACCCTAGATTCCTACCCTACAGTATAACCACAAATTCTCTAATGACTTAAATATGACAGGCAAACTTTAGAGTTCAGGAGAAATTACAGGAACATATTATTTGCAATATAGGTGTGGGGAAGGATTTTTTAAGATGGACAAAATATTCCAATTGTAAATAATAAATTCAACCTCATTAAAATTAAGAACTTACAGTTATCACAAATTAGCATAACAAATGTGGAAACACAAGCTACAATCCAGTCAACAAAATGAATAAACCAGAAGAAATGGGCAAGTGACAAGAACAGCCATTTCAGAAATAGCTACCTAATAGGAAATAAATATATAAAAAGAAATTAAAGCTATTATAATTACTATAGCAAACTTTTGTTCATGTATTGGGTTTCCCAAAATAAAGATGTCTGACAGTAGTAAATACTGATGAGAATGTGAAACAGAGGGAAGTCTTATAACTGCTGGTGAGAATATAAATCAATATAACCAACCACTAGGGACCAGCGAGGCAATCAGTATAATCTTTAAGGCTACACATGAACATATTCTGTGACCCAGCAATTCCACTACTAGATATATCCTAGAAAAATGTTACCACATGTGCACCAGAAGTCTATGTAAAAATGTCCACAGCAGCTTTGTTTGTAATAACAAAAATTAAAAAGAAGTCCTAAATGTCCACTGACAGAAGCATTGAAAAAAATTATGATATATTCCCACAATGAAACATTCCTCTGTGAAAATAACTGAATCACTATAGCTACATAAGGCAACATGAGAGGGTCTCAGAACCATAATATTGATTGAACAAATTGAATAACCAATCCTAAATACTACATATAGTAAAAAATTTTTCTATAAAGCATAAAATTGAGCTAAACTAAGTAATATGCTAGTTATGCAAAATACACACATTATAAATATTTTCACAAAAACAAATGAAAAATAAACACAAAATTCAGGACAGAGGTTACCTGTGAAGTCAAACAGGCAAATGGGACTGTAAATACTGAAGTTACATGGTAGACTCACGGGTATTTATTATTTTAATTAAATTTAATAACTTACATTTACATTACATACATTTTTTGATAAATCAAATATTACATAAGATAAATAGAAGCTTAGAGAAGTAAATCAGAAGATCATGGTGAAAGTAAAGAGAGATCTATGGTTAAAACTACATGAGCCTTATCCTTATAGTTTAATTGGACAGAAGGCCTTCACATAGGATTTTTAAAGTTCTCCCAAGTAATTCTATATGTAATGAATGATTTAAAAAAGCTGATATTTTCCAAAATACACAAATAATAATGCCACAAAAACTATCTCACTTGGTTGAAAGAACAAAATGAAAATGCACATGTTGATTAAATAAAAAATTACATTTAGCCCAAATGTCCTACTTTGAATGAAGGGAATGCTGAAATAAATAATAAGGCAAAATAATAAACAATAAAACACAGGATATGAAAATTATAATTTTCTAATCCAAAAATCTAGATGAGGCAAGAACACATATTACTTTAACCATTATAGTAATAAATGCAATATAAAATTGAACAAAATGCTCTATTTAACTCCAGGAAATAAACACAGACATTTCTGAGCTATGAGAATAAACAGAATGAATGTCATTAACTTAATACCACATTTGTAACCTTTATATTTATAGAACCAACATGAAAGGGATCTCTATTATTAAGTGCCAATTGGAGGAAATAAATATTTGCTGAATACAAAAATGCATAAATGCATGCTCCCCTCCCCAGTAAAGAACCACTGAACTATAATACTAGCAAAGATAAAATGGAATGTAATTCATGCACAGGAGACTATCCTTACAGCATTGCTTTTAAGTTAGATATGTTTGTTATTGAATCCTGTGATTTCTTAGTAAAAATGAATTGAAATCACAAAATCACCAAAAAAAAATTCCACTCACAAATTATTATTTAAAACAGGGGTTTTGGTTAAAACTTTTAAGTCATTTTGATAGTTTTATTTTTTAGTACATTATTAAAAAGTTTTTATTCTTCATGTGGTAAAAATTAGGTAAGTATAATAAATTTACTTGTAGTGTGTAACATTTAAGTTCTTTAAAAATTCAAATGACAGTGAATGCATTTTTATTTCATAAAAATAACTGCTATTCTTTTCATATCAGGTTCTAAACAAAGAAGCTACAAGTAATTTTGATGAATTGAAGCTCAGGAAATAATGTTATTCATCTAGATTTTTGGATTAAAAAAGCATATGTTTCATATGTGCAAAGCCTTACATTTTTATTTCAGTGGTATGTTTACAGAAATTGATTTAGGATGCCATCATGTGGTATAATGGCTATGTTCAAAGGGCAAATGCATACTAGAGTAGTATATACTATATATGTATAACATATATATACTAGCAATGCTACAGTTTGCTTAATAAAATTTAAATTCTTCTTAATAATTCATGAGAGAGTAGATAGTTCAGATTAGATGACAAATTCTATTCTTTTATAACCAGGATACCTCTGTAAGGCTCATAAGGGGAAATAGATACTATAAAATCAAAATCTTATACACAACAGAATTAAGCTGATTTATAATCTCCCCCATTACCAAATTTTAGTGACTGGATGAGGTTCTCAGATATTTTTAATCTCAGGGGGAAAATATTTTACTTTATCTCTTACTCTAAAGAATCTAATTCTAGACCACTCAGCTACCCTAAGAACAAGAAAGAATGCAAAGGAAGAAACAGAACAAATCCATCTTTTGATACTGAATGGAAAAATACCTTGTCCTGAATTTACTGAATATGTCTTTGGTGGAAAGAGCAACAAAGAAGAGATTTGGATTCCTGAGATCTGACCATTCATGACTTTCAGATCAATTATTGGTAAGTCAGTAAGTTTACTGGGCCTTTGTTTCCTTATCTGTCAAATAAAGGATTTGGATTGGATACATCTCCTCCAAATCAATAATTCTCCTACACCTTCCCTCACACTTTAAAAAAGCCTTGTGTATCATCACTAACCATAAATGAATAAAAGAAAATTGAAAACCTACAGGAGAAATAGAGAAAAGACATTGGCAACTGAAGCACAGCTCATAGTGTACTGAGGCAGTAAAATTAAGTCATGAAAATTTTTCTAAGACTACAAATTTATAGATTTCACAAACAGGGAAGATGAACAACGAAGACTGGAAGACTCTCAGCTGTACTTCAACTGAGCATAGAAAAAGAAGATTTGGGTATACTTATAAGAGAGAACACTCCAAGTGAGTGAGGGAGAATAAGCAAACAGAAGAGCCAGCAATGGAAACAAATAAGCACTAACGAGGCAATGAATCTATACACTAATTGCTACAGACTGAATGTTTGTGTCCCCCAAAACTCATGCATTAAAACCGAATCCCTAATGTGATGATATCTGGAGGTGGGACCTTAGGGACGTGGTAAGGTCAAAAGGGCAGAGCCCTCATGAATAAGATTCATGCCCTTATAAAAGAGACCCTACAGAGCAAACTTGCTCTTTTGCCATGTGAAGCCTCAGAACCCATCTGTCTGAGAACTAGGAAGCAGGCAGTCACTAGACTGAACATGCTAGCACCTTGATCTCAAACTTTACGGCTTCCAAAACTATCAGAAATAATTTTTTTTGTTTGTTGTTTAAGCCATCCAGTCTTTGGTGTTCTAGTATAGCATGTCAAATGGACTAAGCTACTAATCAAATATGTTTGATTTGATCTGAAGGATATTTTAATAATTAGGAAATTTCACATAGAAATCCCTGTTTTTCAGCTTCTCTTGAAAGTAGAAGATCTGGCAAACTGGCCCAAACATACCTATTTGGCAAAAGCTGATAAGACTGACTTTTTACATAACACAGGCTATCTCCAGTCTACCTCACTTTCCAGAACTCTCTGATGTTTCCCCATGCTAGGCTGCTTTACACATTTATGTTGTTTGTTTAGGCCTTCAGGCCTTAATTTGTTTATTATGCAACCCCTGGCATACAGTCACATAAGCCAAGGTGGAGGGAATGAGAACAGAGGAAAGTTAGAAAATAAGTGAAGAGAGTGGGTACCTTCAATGCCTCATAACAGTTTAAATGCAGCTATTTTATGAAAACTAACTTAAAGACTCTTCAAATCAGCATAGGAAATTATATAGAATATATACAAAATTAGGAATCTCCAAATATGGAAGCTTTTATACTCCCTAATCTTATAAGATGAATTTTATATTAAAACAAGAAGAAAACATTAGTATCTTCTTTACTCAATAAACTATGTCCCTATAACCAAATTATTTGGTTCAACAGAATAGAGAAGATGATGATGGAATTGCATTAAAAAAAAAAAGCCCAAGCTGATCACCCCCTTGCACAGTTTGTGCATATCTAGATCAGATGTCTTGCTAAGCCATGTGTGGCTCAGAATCTTCCTCAGCTGTTTTCATAAGGGAGCCTTAATGTTAAAAAAAATAATCATTTTTCCAATTCCCGTTCTGAGAATAACAGAGTAGTTTAATTTGAATTACCCTCCCAGAGGTAACAATCATTAACTCTGGATAAAACATAAAAATCAACTATTTAAAGGCACTGGAGAGCAACCAAAGGCAGGCAAACTGAGGAGAGTTAAACTCTTGAAAGAAAGAGAATGCTACTGGGTGATATAAACATATCCGTGACTTCTCTGGAGGTCACAGTCCCATCTTCCCAGATTCAGATTGGCTAATACCCAAGCAAAATCCTTCAGGTATATTGCTTTAGGTGTCAGACAATGGAGTTTGAGGCTTCCAAAGTGGCTGGAAATGACACAGGAACTCCCAGGAAGCTGGATGCTGTAAAGGATAGAAGCCTGAAAATTTGTGTGTAAATCCTCCTCCAGTCTTTGGATGATCTATGAACGGTGCACATGTGGAAGAGAATCTGAAGAGAAGAGTGGAAAGTAGCAGCTGGAAGACTGAAGAGCAGAGCAGAAATTCAAACTGTTGACCACAGCAGGAGGGAGAGTCTGGAATTCACATATTTCTGAGTCTGTGGAGGGAGGCCAAGAGCTGCTCGCTGGCCATTAAACTCCAGAAGACCACACCTTGGGGGTTAATATGTATCAGGACTAAGGAATTTTCCCTAAGACTAAACTGCTAAACTGAAACAGACCCTCCTAATAAATTAAAAACCAAACCTCCATAAGTTCACGGTAATCAGCCAACAGTTAAATTGTTGTCACTAACGAAAATAAAAACTCTTCATAAAATCCAGTCCCTATGATGTTCTTACAGTTTATATTAAGTGGTACAATATTAAGGAGACTTTGATATGTTGAAGATAGATGCATATAGTAATATCTTAAACAATGTAAAACACAATAGAAGCAGCATAAAATATAAGTTTGGAAAAGAAATGACAACAGATGATATGGAATGAAATAGTAAATCATATTACATTAACTAAAAATAATACAGGAAAGGAGGAACAGAGTTGGAGGGAAAGATGTGACATACAGGAAACAAAGTGAAAAATTGGTAGCTTTAAATCCAATGATAGTAATTTCTACATTTAACTTAAATGGATGAAAGATTTCAATTAAAAGGCAAAGAATGTCAAACTAGATTTTTTAAAAAGACCTAACTATATATTGTCTACAGGGGATATATTTTAAATTAAAAAACACAGATAAGGTGAAAGGAAAAGAGTAGGAAAAAAAAGTATATGTATGTATGTATATATATATATATATATATATATATATATATATACATGTCATGAAAATATAAGCAATAAAAAAAATAGTGTGGATATATTATCATCAAACAATGTAGATTTTCTTTTCTTAAAAGGGAGATGAACCAGAAGTTAAGAGAGATATTGGGTCAGTTTCTCAGGAAACATTAAAATGATAAATGTACATTTACTTATTAGGAGATATCTGATAAACATTAAACAAACTCTGTAGGGATTAAAGATGGCAGCATGAGAGGTGAGACAGAAGCTTCCTCCTAAAACTGCATATAATACAAAAATACAATAAATACAACTAACCCTGAGAGAGCAACAGGAAAGAGGACTGCACCAGACTGCATATACCTGGAGAAAAGAGAAGACCTCATGGAACAGGGTAACATACCAAAGCTGTGGCTCTGTGGGACCCAAGCCCCTACCGCACCCCAACTCACTGGTGGGAGGAAGAGAAACTGAGAAGGGAGGGAGTGGAAGCCTGGGACTGTTGAATACCTAGCTCCGGAGATCTGCATAAACCTACATTTCATGGTGCTTTCATCATACTCTTGTGATTACGGAGTTGAAAAGCTGGGACAGGCAGAGTTGCTGGGGAGACTGGGATTCTGGCTGCTTGTGGAAAGCAGGGATCCATATCTGGCTGCTCTGGGACAAAAGCTTATACCTGTGTGATCGGCCCACTGGTTCAGGCAATGGAGGCAGGCACAGCAGCCAGGAAGCAGGAAACAGCTCTTTCCTACTCCCAGGCACCAATATCACTCTTCAGCGACCCCCAACATTGCTTCAGGGGCTCAGCAGCTCCAGAATAGAGCTTCTGGACAATAGAGGGCGCCACATACAAATATGAAATGCCAAAGGAACCTAGTCCAGAGTAAAATTATTAATACAGCTCCCAAGAAAGATTTAAATGACAAGGACCTCGTGACTCCTCCTGAAAGGGAGTTCAAAATAAAAATCATTAACATGCTAATGGAGGTAGGGAAAGACATCCAAGAACTCAGGAATGAATTCCGGTCGGAGATCCAATCATTGAAGAACACAATAGAGGGTATTAAAAGTAGGTTGGATACAGTGGAGGAGACAATAAATGAAATAGAAACTAGAGAAGAGGAATACAAAGAAGCTGAGGTACAGAGAGAAAAACGTATCTCTAAGAATGAAAGAATATTGAGAGAAATGTGTGACCAATTCAAATGGAGCAATATTCACATTATAGGGATACCAGAAGAAGAGAGAGAGAAAGGGATAGAAAGTGTCTTTGAGGAGGTAATTGCTGAAAAATTCCCCAATCTGGGGAAGGAGATAGTCTCTCAAGCCATGGAGGTACACAGATCTCCCAAGATCCCAAGACAAGGGACCCAAGGAAGACAACACCAAGACATACAGTAATTAAAATGACAAAGATCAAGGATAAAGACAGACTATTAAAAGCAGCCAGAGAGAGAAATAAGATCACATACAAAGTAAAGCCCATCAGGCTAACATCAGACTTCTCAGCAGAAACCTTACAGGCCAGAAGGGAGTGGCATGATGTATTTAGTGCAATGAAGCAGAAGGGCCTGGAACCAAGATTACTTTATCCAGCAAGATTATCATTTAAATTTGAAGGAGGGATTAAACAATTTCCAGATAAGCAAAAGCTGAGAGAATTTACCTCCCACAAACCATCTCTACAGTCTATTTTGGAGGGACTGCTATAGATGGAAGTGTTCCTAAGGTTTAATAACTGTCACCAGAGGTAATAAAACCATAGTAAAGAAAGTAGAACAGCTAATTACAAAGACAATGCAAAATTAAATTAACTATCCCCAGAGTCAATCAAGGGATAGACAAACAGTACAGAATATGATACCTAATATATAAAGAATGGAGGAGGAAGAAAAAGGAGGAGAAAAGAAAAGAACATTTAGATCATGTTTGTAATAGCATATTAAGTGAGTTAAGTTAGACTCTTAGATAGTAAGGAAGTTAACCTTGAACCTTTGGTAACCATGAATCGAAAGTCTGCAATGGCAATAAGTACATACCTGTTGATAATCACCCTAAATGTAAATGGACTCAATGCACCAATCAAAAGACATAGAGTCACTGAATGGATAAAAAAACAAGACCAATCTATATGCTGTCTCAAGAGACTCACTTTAAACACAAAGACATACACAGACTAAAAGTGAAGGGATGGAAAAAGATATTTTATGCAACTAATAGAAAGAAAAAAGCAGGAGTTGCAGTACTTGTATTAGACAAAATAGACTTCAAAACAAAGAAAGTCAAAAGAGACAAAGAAGGACATTACATAATGATAAAGTGGTCAATCCAACAATAAGATATACGCATTATAAATATCTATGCTCCCAACACAGGAGCAAGGACATATGTGAAACAAATGCTAACTGAATTAAAAGGGGAAATATAATGCAATGCATTCATTCTAGGAGACTTCAACACTCCACTCACTCTGAAGGACAGATCCACCAGACAGTAAACAAGTAAGGACACAGAGGCACTGAACAACACATTAGAACAGATAGACCTAACAGACATCTACAGAACTCTACACCCAAATGCAGCAGAAAACACATTATTCTCAAGTGCACAGGGAACATTTTCAAGAATAGATCATATACTAGGTCACAAAAAGAGCCTCAGTAAATTCAGAAAGATTGAAATTGTACCAACCAGTTTCTCAGATCACAAAGTTATGAAACTAGAAATAAATTATGCGAAGAAAATGAAAAATCCCACAAACTCATGGAGGCTTCACAACATGCTCCTAAATAACCAATGGTTCAATGACCAAATAAAAACAGAGATCAAGCAATACATGGAGACAAATGACAACAATAATTCAACACCACAAAATCTGTGGGATGCAGCCAAGGCCGTGCTAAGAGGAAAGTATATTGCAATACAGGCCTACCTCAGAAAAGAAGAGCAATCCCATGTAAGCAGTCTAAACTCGTAATTAATGGAACTAGAAAAAGAAGAATAAATCAGACCCAAAGTCAGTAGAAGGAGGGACATAATAAAGATTAGAGCATAAATAAATAAAATCGATACGAATAAAACAATAGAAAGAATCAATAAAAAGAAGAGCTGTTTTTTCAAGAAAATAAACAAAATAGATAAACCCATAGCCAGACTTATCCAGAAAAAAAGAGAGTCTACACACATAAACAGAATCAGAAATGATAAAGGAAAAAGCACTACGGACACCACAGAAATACAAAGAATTAGTAGAGAATACGATGAAAAATTATATGCTAACAAACTGGGTAACCTAGAAGAAATGGACAACTTTCTAGAAAAATACAACCTTCCAAGGCTGACCAAGGATAAAAGAGAAAATCTGAACAGACCAATTACCAGCAATGAAATCGAATTGGTAATCAAAAAACTACCTAAAAACAAAACCCCTGGAACAGATGACTTCATCACTGAATTTTATCAAACATTTAGTGAAGACCTAATGCCCATCCTCCTTAAAGTTTTCCAAAGAGTAGAAGAGAGAATACTTCCAAGCTCATTCTATGAGGCCAGCATCACTCTAATACCAAAACTAGGCAAAGACACCACAAAAAAAAGAAAATTACAGACCAATATCCCTGATGAACATAGATGCAAAAATACTCAACAAAATATTAGCAAACCGAATTCAAAAATACACCAAAAAGATCATCCATCGTGATCAAGTAGGATTTATTCCAGGGAGGCAAGAATAGAACAACATTCTAAAATCCATCAACATCATCCACCACATCAACAAAAAGAAGAACAAAAACCACATGATCATCTCCATAGATGCTGAAAAAGCATTGAACAAAACACAACATACATTCATGATAAAAACTCTCAACAAAATGGGTATAGAGGGCAAGTACCTCAACATAATAAAGGCCATATGTGACAAACCCACAGCCAACATCATACTTAACAGCGAGAAGCTGAAAGCTTTTTCTTTAACATCGGGAACAAGACAAGAACACTTTCCCCACTTCTATTCAAAATAGTACTGGAGGTCCTAGCCACAGCAACCAGACAAGGGCATCCAGATTGGCAAAGAAGAAGTCAAACTGTCCCTGTTTGCAGATGACATGGCACTGTACATAAAAAACCTTAAAGAATCCACTCCAAAACTACTAGATCTAATATGTGAATCCAGCAAAGTTGCAGGATTCAAAGTTAATACACAGAAATCTGTTGCATTCCTATACACTAAAAATGAACTAACAGAGAGAAAAATCAGTAAAACAATTCCACTCACAATTGCATCAAAAAGAATAAAATACCTATGAATAAACCTAACCAAGGAAGTGAAAGACCTATACCCTGAAAACTAGAAGACACTCTTAAGAGAAATTAAAGAATATACCAATAAATGGAAACACATCCCATGCTCATGGATTGGAAGAATTAATATTGTCAAAATGGCCATCCAGCCTAAAGCAGTCTATAGATTCAATGCAATTCCTCTCAAAATACCAACAGCATTCTTCAATGAACTAGAGAAAATCATTCTAAAATTCATATGGAACCACAGGAGAACTCGAATAGCCAAAGCAATTCTGAGAAGGAAGAATAAAGAAGGGGGCATTACGCTCCCCAACTTTAAGGTCTACTACAAAGCCAGAGTAATCAAGACAATTTGGTACTGGCCCAAGAACAGACCCATAAACCAATGGAACACACTAGAGAGCCCAGATATAAACCCAACCATATATGGTCAATTTTATGGTTAATATACAATAACGGAGCAATGGATATACAATGGGGAAATGACAGCCTCTTCAACAGCTGGTGTTGGCAAAACTGGACAGCTACATGCAAGAGAATGAAACTGGATTACTGTTTTACCCCATACACAAAAGTAAACTCAAAGTGGATCAAAGACTTGAATGTAAGTCATGAAACCATAAGACTCTTAGAAGACAACATAGGGAAACATCTCCTGAATATAAGCATGAGCAATTTCTTCCTGAATGCATCTCCTTGAGCAAGGGAAACAAAAGCAAAAATGAACTCATGGGACTACATCAAACTAAAAAGATTTTGTACAGAAAAGGACACCATCAACAGAACAAAAAGGCATCCTGCAGTATGGGAGAATATATTTGTAAATGACATATCCAACAAGGGGTTAACATCCAAACTATATAAAGAACTTACATGCCTCAACATCCAAAAAGCAAATAACCTGATTAAAAAATGGGCAGAGAATATGAAGAGACAATACTCCAAAGAAGAAATTAAGATGGTCAACAGGCACATGAAAAGATGCTCCACATCACTAATCATCAGGGAAATGCAAATTAAAACCACATTGAGATATCACTTCACACCCTAAGGATGGCCAGCATCGAAAAGACTAAGAACAACAGATGCTGGCGAGGATTCGAAGAAAGGGGAACCCTCCTACACTGCTGGTGGGAATGTAAGCTAGTTCAACCATTGTGGAAAGTAGTATGGAGGTTCCTCAGAAAACTGAAAATAGAAATACCATTTGACCCGGGAATCCCACTCCTTGGAATTTACCCAAAGAATACAATTCTCAGATTCAAAAAGACATATGCACTCCTATGTTTATCGCAGCACTTTTTACAATAGCCAAGATACAGAAGCAACCTAAGTGTCCATCAGTAGATGAGTGGATAAAGAAGATGTGTTACATGTACACAATGGAATATTATTTGGCAGTAAGAAAGAAACAGATTCTACTATTTGCAACCACATGGATGGAGCTGGAGGACATTATGCGCAGTGAAATAAGCCAGGCGGAGAAAGACAAATGCCAAATGATTTCCCTAATTTGTGGAGTATAACAATGAAGCAAAACTGAAGGAACAAAATAGCAGCAAACTCGGAGACTCCAAGAAGGGACTAGTGGTTACCAAAGGGCAGGGGTGTGGAAAGGTGGGTGGGGAGGGAGGGAAAAAGGGATTGAGGGGTATTATGTTTAGCACACATGGTGTGGGGGATCACGTGGAGAATACTGTAGCACAGAGAAGGCACATAGTGGGTCTGTGGCATCTTGCTGCACTGATGGACAGTGACTGCATTGGGGTATGGGTGGGGACCTGATAATATGCATAAATATAGTAACCACATTGTTTTTCTTGTGAAACCTTCATAAGAGTGTATATCAATCATACCTTAATAAAAATAAGTAAAAAAAAAACAGACAAACTCTGTAGGATGAAAAGGTGACACAGTCAAATCTACAATTATAGTTGGAAATTTGTATGTCCTTTCTCACTAATAGAACTAGAAAGAAACAGTAAAAAAATACAAGTATGGAGGATATTTTAACTATACTATCAACCACTTTGTGCTAATTTGGGTTACAGAACACTACACACAACTGAAGAATGCATACTATTTTCAAGGGCACCTGGAGAATATAAGCCAAGTGTGTTCAACCATAAAAAGGTCCTATTAAATTTTTAAATTTTGAAATTTTACAAAGTATGGCCTCTTGTAACAATGGAATAAATCTGATATGAATAAAAGTGAAAAAAACCTATAGCACCGCCTACGTATTTCAAAATTAAAAAGAACAGTTCTAAATAACCGTAATTCAAAGAAATCACAAGAAGAAGTATTTTGCACTGAGTTAAAATAAAAATACAACATTTCAAATCAGAGTTTAGAGGAAAATCTGTAGTTTTTGAAGACATATCTTGGACGACAGGTTTAAAATCCATTACCTAAGTTTCTATCTTAAAAAGCTAAAAAAAAAAGACAACGTATATACCCAAAGTATATACAAGGAAGGAATAATAAATAAGAAAATAGACAACAATCTAAGAAAAACAAAAACAAAAAACTCAACTACTGTGGGATAGTGATACCAAACGGTTGGTCCCAATAAGTGCTCTGAGGGATAAAAAGGCTAGGCAAGGGTACAAGTTATACTTAAAGCTGAGGACAGCAGACTGTGCCACATCATAGGGCTGGGAAGTCCACTTGGGAGCTGAACTTGCCAGACAAATTGTGCTGCAGAAGAGCAAGGTTTTCTAGACATATAAATAGTTCTTCCTCGGCGTAAAGAACTCTGGCTACTTTTCTAAATCCTTATTAACAGGTCAAACTGTTAGAATAGGTAGATAGCCAGACATAAGTAGGGAAAGGGAGGGGCACTTCGGTTGAATGCTGGCTTGCATTCTACACATTCTGTGCAAGCTGCTCTCTCAAGATAGGGAGTGAAAGTATAGATAATAGACTAGCCGAAACTGGCTGGGTCCAACATGGAGGAGAAGCTGACCCTGGCTTCACCTCCAAATACATTGTACACTCATTAAACATAGTGAATTCATGCCCCCTCTCTTCATTAACATAGTAAAAATTATGCCACCCAACATCTTGACAATTACAAGGAGAACCAAATACAGTCAATAATCCTGCTGCCCAACGTGAGGATGGAGCAAGTCCAAACCTCAGAAAAGACTCCACCTGTCCCCATGGAAACCTAACTCCACTTGGTGAATATTCATCTTCTTTTATATAAAAAAAGTGTCCTTGTTCCCTCTGAGCCACCCCCCCTCAGTCTGTACTCCCCCCAGGTGTGTACTCTTGTCTTTCTCTGAACTTTTATTCTCCAAATAAATTCTTAAAACTCAACCATTTTTTAGTTTATTTTTTCTCACAATGAGACCAAGAACCTGTCTCTGGTAACAAAAACACAAGGTAAGGAATGGTATGTTTATTTGCAAGTCATTCTTCACCTTTTTTTATAAGAATATACATTTTATTTCTGGGATAAATTTACTCATTATATCCTTTTAAAATATTTCCCCTAAAGAAAGTGACCTTCTTCCCAATGTTTCTAGGGCTCTTGCAAACACAAATGAGTGTAACAAGAGGTCAAAACACCTTCTACCTGCTTGCAGTGGAATGGAAGAAAAGTATGCGCCTTCTGTTGCACTATATTGCACCATATAAAAATGCTGAAGAAGCACTTGAGCTAAAAATAAATCATAATCTAAAGCATTAATTTCTTTGAAGACAAAGTATTGGTATCTAATCTATTAATTAGCTTCTGTTTATAAAGGAATTGCAAGAGAAAAGTAGAAGGTAAATACTAATTAGCCTTATTATAATTAACCACTAGACCTCTTTATCCACGTGACAATGTCATATAACCCTTAGAAGGGCATTATGATGACATTTTATATGTAATCTAGGATAAAAACTTTTGAGTGTCCATGTTACAAAGTTATAGGATACCTTTTCACAGGACAATTTATCCAAGCAGGACAATTTATGTAGCATAGGTGACCATTTCAAAGGTTCTTATGGGGTTGTAATTTAAGAAAGGCCTTCCAGAGCCCAACTAGCCCCACCTGTGTTGGCTATGTTCCTGGAATTTCCTCCATTAAATATTCATTCTGTGGGGTCAATAGCTTTCAGGCCTTCAAGAGACCGCCATGAAATTTTTAGTAACTGTTGGAAGAAAAACTCCTTCAGACATTGTAAATTAACATCTCAAAAGTCACTGGTTGAAGCTAGCAAAGTTTACAAGAGGCAATAGTGGAAAACAAGCACCATCAGAAGTGGGAAGGAGCTCTAAGATATTACACTGATTTGCTTACTGTAAGAAAGAGATTTTGATAGAGCTGTATTGAATTATTTTAACGCTAGTAGAATAACCTGATAGCCTAAAGTATAAAAGAAGTATCTAATATAAAATAAATTTTAGAATTGAAATCAATATCACAATGGGGCTTTTCCTTGATTTTGCTTGAAATTTTGTGATAATAGAAAGAAATGACTATCAAAGAAATGCATGATGTTATTGTCACTGTTGACATGGCAAATATCATAAGATAAAAACATAAGTAGTTCCTAGGACATAATTCTTTTTTCTAAATGTGTATGTATGTCTGTGAGTTTTGTTTTGTTTTTGCTATAAACTCCCTATGGAGTGTGTCTGTGTATGATTTTTAAGTAAATTAAATACATGTGAATATCTACATTAAACAAAATACCTGAAATTAAATACCAACTTCAAGAGTCGGAACTCTTAGAATTACTATAATTAAAAAAAATCAGTATCATTTCACTAATCCCATTGTATGAATCGATCAAATGTTGCCCTCATCAGGCTGGAAATGGTTTACCAGCAAACTTCTGCCATTGCTAGGGGCTGAGCCTATTAATACAGCTGGAGAAACAAACTGAAGTTTCTCTCAAAAGGATGAGTCCCATGTTAAAATTTTCAACAGACATTCAAGTAGTTACCTAGGTCATTTTCAAGACCAATCTTAAATCTTGAAAAGGAGATAAAAGGAATAAGAGAAATGTAAACTTTATTCAGCCTTTACCTTCAGACTACAATCTCTTCTCCTTAAAAGGTAAATTGGTTCTGTGATTCCTCTGGCTAAAACCTTACAGTGAGTCCCTTTTGCAGGAGCATGAAACCAGAGCTGCTCGTCAGGACCCACGGAGCCCTCTAAGTTCTGGCTTCGGTGACAGCTTCGCCTCCCCGCACTCTTCCCTCATCACTATTCAGCAGCCACACTGACCGCCTTTCTAGTTACCCCACAACATTTCTCTCCCCTGGGGCCTTGCACCCACTGTTCCCTCTGCCTACACTGCTTCCCGAAGCAGACTCCTCCTCCCCCAGCAGGTCTCCCCCTTAAATCTCTCCCTAGAAGAGATCTTTCCTGGCTATCTTTTTCAATCTTACCACCTGGTTAATTTCATTTATGGGACTTAAAATCATCTACAGTTACCTCATTTGCTTATTGATTTATTTGTTATCTATATCAGATTATAAACTATTCAAAGGAGGGCTGTGTATTTGTCTCGTTCACTGCTGTTATCTCCAGTACTTAACATGGTCCTTGGCCTACAATAAAGATTTACGCTGTGTTCAGCTTCCTATTTTTACCATGATTGCAAGGCTTAATAAAAGCTGCTTTAACAGCTGGACTGTCCTGTCCCAAATGTCAATTTGTTTTTTTCTTTTTGAATCAGGTGGAGACAGTAGAAGTAGTCAAAGATTTGGGAAATATTTTGAAGGTAAAGACTGCAAGATTGTCTGACAGATTGAACATACAATGTGAGCGAAATAGAGACAAGGGTGATTTCAAGGTCTGAATTAATAGGAGGATGAATTTTCCATTTACAGAGAAAATAACGGAATGGGCAGATTTGGGACAGAGGTAGATGAGTTAAATTTTGTAAGTTAAACTTGAGCTGCTTAAAATGTGGGTGATTGTATACCTGAGCACAGAATTCAAGAGAAAAATCAGGCTCCTAATGCACCAAGAGACCAGCATAAAAATGCTTATCATTGTGAACCTCACTGACTTAAATTATTTCACTTTTCACCTTGATGCTTCAGCGGTATGCATCCAGAGCCTAGTTTACACAGGTTTGCCTAGATTGAAGTTCTATGGGATAAATTTGGCCAAGATCTCCATAAGCCCATTCTTCTAGCCCTGAATACAAAAATACAAAGCAGATTTTAAATTTTGCTGCTGAGTTCACACCAAATGTTTCTACTTCAATCTTCCTTATTTAAAACACTAATCTGTGCCATTGTCAAATGAACATTCAAAGGAGCTGTGTGACTTTCTTTTAAAGGAAAATGATGCTCTTGACTCTGTACCCAAGGAACTGACCTGAAAATTGTATAAGAACATGGGATAATTGATCCTTCGTATGTGTCTTTCCCTCCTTTCTTCTGTTTGCTGTTTGCAAGTCATACAATGTATTCCTTGGAATATCTTGGCAGTTTATAAGTCAAAATGAATATGGGGATTTGTAAGCAAGGAACAAGATGTATGTGTGCAGCTAAAATGAAAATAGTCCTTTGTCTATCTTTAGTTATAATAGTCATTTTAGACAGTGTTGCTTTAGTGAATTATTGTAAGCTTTTGCACATGTTCACCTTATAATGTGGACATTTTACTATCCTCTATTAGAACTCTCCTTTGAGGTAGAGAGCTAGGAACACCAACCAGAAAAAAAGAGATATGAAGAACACATTAAAAATAGCTGCTTGAGCAGAGGAAAGTGGTTCCTTATAAGTCTAAAATGCTGGGCTTTCAAAGATATGCTAATTCTGGGTTGGGGAGAGTATAGCTGTCACATCAAAGATAATGCAAAAATTGTCATATATATACAATATATGACATATTGTATATATACATATATGATTAGGCATTTATTTTCATACACGAATTCATGAAGATTTTAGCACAAGAAAGTTAACAAAATTTTAGTTCATTCCTGTTTAAAGAGTCTTTTTCTTTTTTTTTATTAAGGTATCATTGATACACAATCTTATGAAGGTTTCACATAAGCAGCATTGTGGTTACTACATTCACCCATATTATCAAGTCCCCCACCCCGACCCCATTGCAGTCACTGTCCGTCAGAGTAGTGAGATGCTATAGAGTCACTACTTGTCTTCTCTGTGCTATACTGCCTTCCCCATGCCCCCTCTACATTACGTTTGCTAATTGTAATGCCCCTTAGTCCCCTTCTCCTTCCCTCCCCAAACTCTTCCCTTTGGTAACTATTAGTCCCTTCTTGAAGTCTGTGAGTCTGTTGCTGTTTTGTTCCTTCAGTTATGCTTTGTTGTTATACTCCACAAATGAGTGAACTCATTTGGTACTTGTCTTTCTTATTTCTTATTGGTACTTGCCTGGCTTATTTCATTGAGCATAATACCCTCTAGCTTCATCCATGTTGTTACAAATGGTAGGATTTGTTTTCTTCTTATGGCTGAATAATAATCCATTGTGTATATGTACCACATCTTCTTTATCCATTCATCCACTGATGGACACTTAGGTTGCTTTCATATCTTGGCTATTGTAAATAGTGCTGTAATAAACATAGGGGTGAATATGTCTTTTTGAATATGGGATCTTGTTTTATTTGAGTAAATTCCTAGGAGTGGATTTCCTGGGTCAAATGGTATTTCTGTTTTTAGTTTTTTTTGAGGAATCTCCATGTTGCTTTCCACAATGGTTGAACTAATTTACATTCCCACCAGTAGTGTAGGAGGGTTCCCCTTTCTCCAGATCCTCGCCAGCGTTTGTTTTCCTTGTCTTTCGGATGTTGGCCATCAAAGAGTCTATTTCAACAATTATAGTGTTACTGCATCTTTATAAAAATTATGGGAGTTTTTCAAAACCATTCTGAGGGTGAGGAAATCTTAGATTCTTATCCCAAGTCCACTGCCTTGCTCCTTATCTCCTGAAAGATCTTGGAAAAGTCAGTTAACCTTGTGGAATCAGTTTCCTCAAATACAATGCAGGTCATTGAACCAGACGACTCTCATGGCTCTTCCACGGCAACGGCACTTGCAGCTGGCAACAGCATTAGCTGGTTAGCCTCCTCACAGGTAGAAGTGAACTCCCCAACTGCAACAGCATTAGCTGGTTAGCCTCCTCACAGGTAGAAGTGAACTCCCCAACTTTCTGCCTGTGAACAAGTCCTTGCAGTGACCGTGATGGTCAGAGGAGCAGAGGACGCTAAGCAACAAGATCTGCTCACTCAGTTGTTTGCACTGACCACAACTGGCAGAAGCAATAGGTCTGTAGTATCTCCAAATGTTCTCAGACAGTCATGCTTAGATTCATATGATTATAAAAAACTAAACCATTCTCTTTTCTTTATGCCTTCTTGGTTTTGTTATTCCACTGAAGACAGACCTTCTGAATGCCTTCAGCAGGGGAGGGACGTGGAGCAGGGACCTGGTCAGCACAACCACACTGCCTACTTGCATGCCCCACAGACTTGCCCATCCCACGCCTTCAATTTCTCTATCATTAAAACAGAGAGGGTGTTTACTGCTCTGGGCTACTTTCACCCTCCCTGATTTCACCTGTGATTTAGTCACAGGGCTAAAGTGACTAATGATAACCTGTATTCTTTCAAGACAGTGCCAATTACAGTAATATTTTGTGGTCCCGGTTATGTAAAACGACTAGAAGTTTACTTTCTACCATACCATATAGACACCAGTGAGTGTTAAAATGACCTTTTTTTTCCACCAATCTTACACAATTGTGGTGGTGCTGGTGTTGGTGTATGGTTTGTTTTTTGGGTTGGCTAGGTTTTCTGTTTTGCTCTTTTTTTTAAATTTTGGTGCAAGCCTGTTTTCTCTCAGATTGTTACATCTATTTATTTTTTTAAATCCACTTGAACTTGAACATAATAATATATTCTATGGTCAATTTTATTCCTCATCATTTTACTCCCTAGTAGAATCTAAATGCAAGTGGGCTGAGAAAGCAGTATTCCAGGTGGTTGTCCACATAATGGGAGGAAAATTCTGTAATTATCCTACTGTTGTGACTTACTGAGACAGCCAGATAGGATCATTTGAGTCCTAAAGGGAATTTCAGGGATCTGAAATACCCACTTGGGCTTTCTACATTAATCAAATTAACTGTCCTCTTGTCCAATTTTCATTCATGCGGTGACATATAGCCGCAATTAAAGGTGAAAGATACCGAATGGCTTTCTGTCAGGGCAGCTTGCTCAACAACAGAGCACTGAACACTGAAAAATTTCCATTTCTGAGAACTGGAAACCCCAGTGAGTCATGGTTGGATTAGATGCACCCTGACTATGGGAAGGAACGAGAGAAAATGCCTTCTTGAGAACTCCTTTAGTGCTTCCATTTATTCAAGTATATTCTTTGTTAAATAGTGTTCTGTCTATATATCCTCTTAAAGGAATATTTCCTTTTGCATATCTTCCAGCCAAATTACACTACCTTGGGCTATCACTTTATCATACTCCAGAATACCTCTCACCTAACTAAAACTCTGAAATACAGGGCGAAAGTGACTGCTTACTGATCCAGGAGTGGAAGAATTTACAGGAAAACTTCTCACTGGACTATCTGGACTCATGTATAATATCAATGGATATTCTGGATAGTCTAGCATCCAGCATTCAGAGAGTTTCCTAACATTGGGATTATTAATAGAGGAGTATATGGAATTGAACAGAGAGAGGAAAAGGGAGCTTGTGAATCATCTTATGTGACTTTTTATAGTACATACAGCACAGTCACAGCCTCTCCCTGCCTGGTATCAGTATCTGAGCATGTGGTGGGTTCTTGGCCAGCTGTGTTTAGGACTCTGTGACTGCATGTGCCCGATGCCTGAGGACAGCTCTGCCAAGCCAAGCAGAGGGTCCTGCTGTGAGTCAGGGAGCCCAGCCTGTCCCATGGTTTTCCTGTGACTGTTACTGCTGCTTCCACAGGAGAAGTTTCACTCACCTCCTCCACCTTCACCACCACTACTGCCACACACAGTGTGCTGAACAGAAACCTGGAAAGCCTTCAGACTGGGTTAATCCAATGTATACTTCACTAAAATTCCTCAGAGGCCAATATGAGGCCTCTGCTAGCAGAGAGGCACTGGCCCAGTTCTCAGAGTGTGGCTCCGAGCGCCCTGCCCAAGCTCGGGCTGTGTTGCCTTGCAGGCCTACCTCTCACAGCCAGAGAGAGGTCTGTCAGGAAGTTGTCTGAGTGCCAATGGAATCCACCATTTATTGTCCTTCTATATTTAATCATGGACAGAAGGTGAGCATTATGGGAATAAGATGCAAAGGCATCTGGGAATTTGTGAGGTTGAATATGTCAGATTCCTCTTTAATGCTTGACCTTTAAAGACAGGCTCCTGAGTATCACTGCTTCCCCCCAATACATGCTGTCTATAGCCCAGCAAGGAAAAAATCCAGTGAAATTATGCTATGTGACTTTGTTTTTGGTATCATTCACTTCCTACTGCAAACTCTCCTTGTTTGATCTCAGTATGTTAATAGGTGGTTGATTTGTCAGCCAGCTATGCTTAGACTTCTGTGTGACAATACGGGTTTGCTCACATAAATGATTTAGTAAAATTATGATGCTAAAGACAGGATTTTTCTTTTGAATAAGTGTTTGTTTGTTTGTTTTCATGAGCAGGTACAAGCAAAGAGTAGTTTAATAAGGCAAAAGTACACACTGAGGGAGGGAATGCAGGCATGCTCCAGAAATGAGCAGCCTGAATTGTTTTACATAGAAAAAAAACAGAAAGGGGACCACTTGACATTAGTTTTAGCTTGACATGACTCAGGTTCATGAACTATTGTGATAGCCAAGAATTTAGCAACATAGCACTTCAGACATGATGGATGCTTAGTAATTACTGATCTTATATTGCAGTGACAGAGCTGGCAATGAAAGTGGAAGCTGTTCGGAATGATAAATGGGTATGACAATTTATGAAAGATATGAGGCATGATTAGTGTTGGATGTAGATGCACACTTTTAAGAAGGAGACAGAAGATGAAAGAAAAAAAAACAAATGAAAAGGGAGTTCAGAATGTGAAAATTAGTTTTTAGAAGAAAGACATATCTGCACCCTACAGATTTATAAACAAATGCATTAATTCTAGATATGTAGCAGCAAATAATTAGGAGATAATGAAGACAGGCATGAAACTGATGTGTCACACAACTGTCTTAAATTCGTGGTCCCATCTCCCACTCTCCTTATCTCCCACCCCACCCACCTGGTCATTGCTGTTCCCCACTGGGCTCCATAGTGCAGAACACCTGGAGCCTGTTTGGAGAACATTTTGAATTCGCTCTGAGACCTCTGATTTCATCTGCAGTCCTTAGCATGAGCATTTCACATAGTCTGATTAACTTGTTCGGGCAGAATTTTACTTTCAAATGAAAATGGAGGATGTGAAGTATTGAGTCAAAGAGTGCTATGGGGAGAAATTAATCCCCTAAATGAACATCTCTGAGCCTTCTTTGTTGGATAAACTGGTAGAAGAGACATCACATGTCATTGCTAACAATTTAAATGTATTACTAACAAATCTTATCTTTTAAAAATAATTGGGAA
Source organism: Manis pentadactyla (assembly GCF_030020395.1). NCBI lineage: Eukaryota > Metazoa > Chordata > Mammalia > Pholidota > Manidae > Manis > Manis pentadactyla. The sequence continues at coordinate 52,748,894 of NC_080020.1, read as the reverse complement.
GGCTAGCAAAATTTTATAAAGGCCTCTAAGCATGTGAAATAACCAGAAAGGCCATTAAGTTTTTCGCCTAAGTGACAATATACCTTCATAATTTTTTGGTATTTCAGTACCAATCTTGGTATTTCTTGATACATGCAAATGATTCAGTAGAAAATAGAAATTTATTTCTGCTGTGTGTATACATAGATATACATATATTACATACAGTTTATCATATTGCCCTTCCTGACCAATGGATCTTGTCTACAAACTTGGAAAATTTTGTGCACTGGTTTGGCACTTGATATATATATTTTTTAATTAGGCAGATACTGCAAGTTCTTTGAAAATACAATACTCCAGGTATAAACAACTCTTTTCATTTCTTTTGTCATGTACATTTATGTTTTTTGTTCTGTGAGCCAAAAGTACTGCTCAGAGATACTCAAAGAAGAGCCTGTCACTATCTGGGTAGATTATTTAAGAAAATCTCCCTTCTCTAATGAAATCAACATCTCTATACACTTGAAGTTTTTAAAAAGCATTACTTTACCATGTTTCAAAGTTATCACAACCTTCCACACATTTTCCTCAAGTTGTTATAAATCCTCCTGGATCTTCTCCTTGCTGTCTGGCTGTACCTAAGGTTTGGCTTGTTGTTTGTTTTGCTATCATTCCCCTCTTCCCAGACATGAAATCGTTGTACTCAAAATCCCACCACAGGCCTGCATCTCCTCTCACTTGATGCTCCTTACCGAGGGAGTACTGCTTGTTCCCAGCACTCAGTCACCAACTTCACTCAAGGACACCCCAGGGCTTCTTCCCGACATCACAGAACTGTGAAGCTCCACTTAAAGAACATAAAAGCACTACTTCTACTATAACCTGCCCAAAACCAAACCCACGATCTTCCCCTACCCCAACCACACCTTGCTCTCTCCCATCATTCCTTGTCCCAGTGAACGGTATCACTATTGGATTAGTTGTTCAATCTGGAAGTTTTCCTCTCCTCACCCTGTCACTCTCATACCTAACCATTACCAAATCTTGTTGCCTTTTCTTCCAAATATACAAATCCATCTGCCTCCTTTTGATTTCTATTGCCACCAACCTAGTCATGCTCTATTTCAGTAGCATCCTTGGTACTTTCCCTACATAACAAAACCAACAACAGCAATAGTGAAAATGATTATGATATGCTAATATTATTTTTGGATTTACTTTGTGCCAGGTATTATAAGAAGCACTTTTAATTGACTACCTCATTAATTTTTCACAAGCACACAATAAGAAAAGTGCTATTATTACCCCATCTTATAGAGAAAGACATTTAGGCTTAGAGAAGTTAAGTGACTCACCCAAGGTAACTTAGCTATACCACTTCACCCTTAATGATCATGTCACACCCTTAAACACATATACATACACACACAAATGCCCTCCTATGGACATTCCTCATTCTGCCACATAAAACACATTTAATGCTTCTTGTAGCTTCTAAGATAAAACTGAAAATTCTGACCACCTCTCCAGCCTCAGCCCCCTGTGGTCCCAGTGACCCAGCTATACTGCCGCTCTTTTACCTCTTTAGGAGCTCAGTAATCCTTTTACCATGGGGACTTAGCACCTCCTATGCCCCTCTTTATCCCTTCCCTGGACTCCCCAGCCAACTCCATGTCTTCACAACACCATGAACCTCTTCCTCAGGCACTGATTATTTATAGCACCATGTAGTGTTCCTTCATAGCACTTAATAGAACACATATGTGTGTTTTTACATGTATATGTGTAACTATAATTAATATTCATCTCCTACACTTGATGGTAAGTTCCACTGAGAAGGAACTGTAACAATTTTTACTCACTATTTTATCAGAGACAATTTCTTTCATAGTTCCTGACCTATAGTAGGCATTCAGGAAATAATTACTGACTAAATGAATATATGAATAAAACAGAAAGTTATGTGGGTGCAAAACAACATGCCAGCAACACAAGTAGTAGCTCTGGACAAGAACCCATCAATCACACTTCTGAGCATGGTTTGTTTGTCTTTGTATTCCCAGTACCTAGCATATTACTTACACACACAGGTGTGTAGTCACTGCTCAGTGAAGGAATATATCACCTCTGTTGGAGTTCTGTTTGCTGCCTGCCATTTATGAAGGCAGAGACCTTCTACGGAGCAAGAGACCTTCTGGGAAAGGCTGTGTTACATTTACTCTGATGGGTAGACAGAAAGCACCTGTCTTGGATACTAAGGTTTGCAGAGTTCATATGCCTGATCAAGTACTTGATCCTATCAGAGACATTTAGAAATAAAGCCCTTTAACTGGCCGACTACACATATTTCTGAAGGCCTAGAAAGTGGGGAGGCTATACAGATTGATAATGTCATATCCAAGTTTACATTCTAATTAAATAATTAATTTACATTTGTCGACCAATGCAAATGCATTTTGTCACAAGCTGAACATTGCCCTTTTCTTTGGAAGAGCAGCGTTCAGATATCAGCGTCACGGCTGTGTAGGTCATTCCTTTAACCTCCCTTTTGATTCACAACTAATTGGACATCTATAACTGAAAAAAACAAACACACAAACAAAAAAGCTCCTCTGCATAGCATACCAGGACATCCGGGAGATCCGTCCATCTGAGCGCCTGAAAGCGGGTGGGTAGGACCATGGAGGAGGTGGCAGAGTGAGGGGAGCGGTGCGGGAGCGATCACGCAGAGGCAGTGATGACGAGAAGTGTTTGGACAGGTGCAGCAACTGGCCAGCATGACCTTTCCGGCAGAGGAAGTGGAGGGTGAAGGCAGTGGGTGGGTGTCTGACTAGCCATACACGCAGCAGCTGGAGGAACCAGGGGCTCTCTATAGAGACTTCATTGACTGGGGAGGGTGAAAGGAAAGGGCAACAGGCAGACAAACATTACTGAAGGGAAGTATATCCTGCCATCTGCCCCAAGAGGCAGAGGCACACCCACAGACCTCTGGGACCACCCTCACTAAAGGATCCCTACCAGCCCACCCAAAACCCCTGGTGCTAATACACAGCTCTCCTAACTCTGCCAACGCTGTTCTGTTGTCATTGCTGTGTATGTTTTGTGTGCACTCCCACTCTTAGCAGTCAGTCAGTAATGGAAGCCAAAACCTTGGGCGATAGCGCCACCTTCTGGAAAACAAAAGAAGGACCGTAACTACGAACCTGTTGACTTAAAATCAGAGGGAACAAAGCCTCACCTACAAAAGAAAGGTGTTTGCTCACTTCAAGTGCAACCTCAGCAGCACGTCTCATGAAGCACCATGAAAAATCACAGCAATATGGCATCACAAAAAGAAAATGATGATTTTCTAGCAACCAAATTTAGACATGGAATGTTGCAATGTAACTCATAAATAATTTAAAACATCTATTATGAAGAAATTCCATGAGCTACAAGAAGACTCATAAGGGCAATACAATGACTTCAGGAATAAAATTAATAAGAAAAAGGAGTATCACATCAAAGATATTAAAATTCTAAAAAAAAGACCAAACAGCAATTCTGGAGCTGAAGAACTCAATAAAATGAAGAATGAATTAGGATGCATTGGAAATACAGCAGATCATATGGAAGAGAGAATAAGCAAGATTGAGGGTAGAAATACAGAAATGAGTCAGGCAGAAGAGAAGAACTAAATTTTTTTTAAACTGAAGAAACCCTACAAGAACTGACTCCATTAGAAAAGTCAACATAAGACTAATGGGTATCCAAGAAGGAGAAAAGAGGGAGAGGAGAGTAAAGAGTTTAGTTAAAGAAATAATAGCTGAGAACTTTTCAAACCTCAGGAAGGGACTGGGTATACAAGTCCACAAAGCTAATAGAACACCTTATTACCTCAACCCAAAAAGATTTTCTCTAAAATATATTATATTAAAGCTGTCAAAAACAACAATGAAGAAAGAATTTTAAAGGCTGCCAGGTGGGAAAAAAAAGACAATAGCCTACAAAGGAACCCCCATTAGGCTATCAGCATATTTCTCAGCAGAAACTCTAAGACCAGAAGAGAGAAAAATGACATATTCAAAAAATTGAATGGTAAAAAACAAACAGCCAAGAATACTCCATCCAGCAAATTTATCTTTCAAATACGAAGGAGAAATACTTTCCCAAACTAAACCTGAGGGGTTTATCACCACTAGACATGCCTTATAAGACATGTTGGAAAGAGTGTTTCAAGCTAAAATGAAAAGATACAAGTACACAAAACTCTGGTTAAGGTGATAAATAGTCAGAATTATGTTGTGACTCATTTTTAGAATAGTATATTAAACTTTTAAATATAGCATAAAGCTTATAGGAAAAGAGCATTAAAAATAACTATAGCTACTATAATTTGATAACAAAGTCACAACATAAAAAGGTGTATATAAAAGGGGAAGAGTAAAAGGATGGACTCTTTATAGGTAAATGAAGATAAACTGCCTTCAGCAGAAAAAAGGACTACTTCATGAGATGTTTTATGTAAACTTAATAGTGACCACAAAGCAAAAATCAAGAGCAGATAAGTGAAACATAAAAAAGGGGGAGAGATTGAGCAAATCACCATAGAAAACCACCAGTTTACAAAGGTGAACAGAAACAGACAGAAAAAGAAACAATGGGAAGAGAAAATAACCAAAAGACAAAAGATACAATGGAAGTAGTAAATCCTTACATATCACTAATTGTCCTATATGTAAATGGATTGAACTCACCAATAAAAATGGACAGAGTGGGTAGGAGGACTAGAAAACAAGACCCAATAATGATGAGCCTACAGAGACTCATTTCAGCTCTAAAGACACACATAGGCTCCAAGGGAAAAGATGGATGATATGCCAAACAAATGGAATGAAAAGGTGGGCATAGCCATACTTATATCAGATAAAATAGATTTCGATCCAAAAGGGTAACAAGAGACAAAGAAGGTCATTATATAATGATAAAGTGGTCAACACATCAAGAAAATAAAATAATCATAAGTATACATACTCCCAACGCCTGAGTCCCCAGATACATTAATACCAGATCTTAAAGGAGAAACAGAAAATAGTACAATGATTGTAAGGGACTTCTTTATATCTTACTGCCAGCGTATAGATCATCTAGACAGAAAATCAAAAAGTAAATGTTGGAATTGAACCACACTTTAGAACAAATGGACTTAACATACATATACAGAACATTTCATTGAAGAAAAGTAGAATACACATTCTTCTCAAGTACATGAAACATTCTCCTGGATAAATCATATGATAGACCACCAAACACACCTTAAAAACTTTAAGAAGCCTGAAATCATACCCTCTATCTTCTTTAATCACAATGACATGAAACTAGATATCAATAAAAGAGGAAAGTGAAAAGATCTACAAATATGTGGAAACTAAACAACAGACTTCTCAATATACATTGGGTCAAAGATGAAAAATAAATGGAAACTTAAAACAAAAATGAAAACATATATCAAAAATTGTGGGATGCAGCAAAAGCAGTTCTGAGAAGAAAACTAATAGCAATAAATGCATGTATTAAGAAATTAGAAAGGTCTCAAATAAACAACCTAACTGTACACCCCAAGGAACTAGAAAAAGAATAAATTAGGCCCAAAGTTAGCAGAGGGAAGGAAATAATAAGGACTAGAGTGGAAATAAATGAAACAGAGACCAGAAAAGCAATGGAAAGGATCAATGAAAGTAAGGGCTGACTTTTCAAAAAGATAAAATTGACAAACTTTAAGCTAGACTAAGAAAAAAAAGGAGAGAAGACTCAACTAAATAAACTTAGAAATGAAAGAGAAAACATTGCAACTGATACTATGGAAATATGTGAAATCATAAAAGACACTATGAACAATTATATGCCAACAAATGATATAGCCTATAAGAAAAAGATACATGTCTAGAAACACAGAACTACCAAGGCTGAACCAGGAAGAAAGAGAAAATATGAACAGACCAGTAACAAGCAAAGAGATTGAATTAGTAATGAAAAAACTCCCAACACAGAAGGCTCCAGGACAGATGGCTTCACTGGAGAAATTTATCACCATTAAAAAAAAAATTCATACCAATCCTCCTCAAACTCTTCCAAAATATCAAATATTCCTGACTAATATAGATGCAAAAATTCTCAACAAAATATTAGCAAGCCAAATTCAAGAACTCATTAAAAGAATTATACACTACAACCAAGTGGGATTTATCCCTGAGATGCAAAGATGGCTCAACATGTGCAAGTCAGTAAATGCAATGTATTACATCAATAAGATGAAAGATAAAAATCACATGATCATCTTAATAGATGCACAACAAGCACTTGACAAAATACAGCATTCGTCATGAAAAAAACCCTTTACAGACTGGGTATAGAAGGAACATATCTCAACATAATAAAGGCTACATATGACAAACCCACAGCCAATATTATACTCAATGGAAAGAAATTGAAAGTATTTCCCCTAAGATCAGGAACAAGGCAGGGACACCCACTCTCACCAATCTGATTCAATATAGTACTGGAAGTCCTAGCTAGAGCAATTAGGCAAGACAAGGAAATAAAAGATATCCAAATTGGAAAGAAACAAGTAAAATTGTTATTTGCTGATGATATGATCCTATATACAGAAAAATCCCAAAGAATCAGTCAAATACCTAGTGGAATTGATCAAGAATTTCAGTAAGTGGCAAGATACAAAAGCAACAAGCAGAAATCAATAGCATTCCTTTACACCAATGGTGACACATCTCAAAAACAATAAAATACTTCGGAAAAAATTTAACCAAGGAAGTGAAAGATCCACACAATAAAAACTACAAAACTTCGCTGAAAGAAATCAATTAAGAAACAAACAAATGGAAAGATATCCCATGTTTGTGAATCAGGAGAATAATATTGTTAAAATGGCCATACTATTCAAAGGCATCTACAGATTCTATACAATACAATCAAAATACCAAAGGCATTTTTCACAAAAACAGAACAATCTAAACTTTGTGTGGAACCACAAAGTCCCTGAACGGCCAAATCAATCCTGAGGAAAAATGAACAAAGCTGAAGTATCATGCTTCTGGATTTCAAAGTATACTACAAAGCCATAGTAATAGAAACAGTATGTTACTGGCACAAAAAATAGATATGTCAACCAATGGAACAGAAGAGAGGGCCCACATTAAACCCCAGCATATACAATGAACTAATATTTGGAAAGGGAGCCAAGAATACCCACTAGAGAAAGAAGAGTCTTCAACAAAGAGTATTAGAAAACTGGAGAAACACATACATTCAGAACAATGAAACTGGACTCTGGACTCCTATCTCACGCAATTCACAAAAATTAATTGAAAAATGGATCAAAGACTTAAATAAGACCTGATATCATAAAGCTACTAGAAGAAAACATAGGGAAGAAGCTTATCAATATTGATCTTTGCAATAATTTTGGGGGCACGATGCCAAAAGCACAAAGAACAAAAGAAAAAAATTGTAAATGAGACTACACCAAACTCAAAAGCTTCTGCACAGCAAAAAAAAACAATTAACAAAATGAAAAGACCATCTGAAGAATGGGAGAAAATTTTTGCAAACCACATATCAAATAACAGTTAATACCAAAACATATAAAGAAGTCAACTTAAAACACAAAAAAAAGTCTAATTAAAAAATGGGTTTAAGAACTAAACAGACATTTCTTCACAGAGGACATCAAAATGGCTAACAGGTACATGAAAAGATGCTCAATATCACTAGTCTTCAAGGAAATTCAAATAAATCAAAACCACAATGAGATATCACTTCACACCTGTTAGAATGGCTGTTGTCAAGAAGATAAGGGACTACAGGTGCTGGGAAAGATGTGATTGCCAAGGATATTAATGTCCTTATACTTTGCTGGTGGGAATATAAACTGGTCTGCCCACTATGGAAAACAATATGGAGGTTCCTCAAAATATTAAAAACACATCTACCATATGATCCAGCAATTCCACCTCTGGGTATATAACCAAGGGAAATGAAAACAGAATGTCAAAGAGATATATGCACTCCCATGTTTACTGCAACCTTATTCACAACAGCCAAATTATGGAAACAACTCAAATGGCCATCAATGGATGAACAGATAAAAAAAGATGTGGTACACACAGTGGAATATTATTCAGCTGTGACAAAGATATCCTCCCATTTGCAATAATGATCTAAGCAACAGAGACGAAAACAAGTATTGTATGATATTACCTGTATGTGGAAAATAAAGGAGTTAAATCTGTAAAAAAACAGCAAAATGGTGGTTACCAGGGAATGGGGGTTGATAAGAGTGATGGTATTTACGGGTACAGACTTGTAATGAGTAATAAATAAGCCATAGAGATCTAAGGCACTGTATAATGAATACAGACAACAATATTGTACTATAATTATGTAATGTGATAAATATCACTACATTGGCAATCACATTACACATATAAATGTATCAAAGTAACACATGGGTACACCTTAAATTTACACAATATCACGCATTAAATTAATTTTTTTTTAAAAAGAAAGTGCACATGAAAAACAAAGCACAAAAGAAAAACGGTAGATTTTGCTTTTGTTTTTTGTTGCACAGCTTCTGTGTTCCTATAGGCTGTTACTTTGATTCTACTTGGTCTCTGAACAGAGAATGTTTTTACAGTTCAGCCAGTTCATTTTAATACTTACGCTATTTTTAAGACTGTGTATCACATCATGTTACTGTGAAGGGAGAATCCTGGGGTTGATGATCATGGTATTGAAGCTGGGCACCTGTCATGAGCATAAAGCCACTGCAGTGAAAGTGGCAGCTAAAGCAATGACCCCATGATGACACCTAGAATTCCTGTTCAAGGCTCTAATGGAAAAGCAGAAAAGGGTAGGAGACAGGAGAAGATAGATGGGCACTGACCTGTCTCTCAGGCAAGACTGCAAGGCGAAACATCCATGGATTGAAAATGGATGTGTGGAGTATAGCCTGTCACGGGCAATTTGATTTGATACCCAGTACCACTTCAATCTCTAGAAGTTGTAATCCTTTAAATGACATGAGCTGATGATCTAACCAAATTTCTAATAATCAAGTATTTCAAAAAGGCTTAAAAAATAGGAACCCATCTTTGAAGACACGTTCATGGTCTTTATCTCTCTTCAGCAGAAAGTATGATCAGCCAAGCTAAGTATCAACATTCCAAACTTTCATCCTCCATAATGGGTCTTGACACCATACCTTCAAATTCATGTTTTACATAGAAACAGATCTGAATTATATTTTAATTCAAAAGCCAAAAACAAGAAGGAAACAAACCGAAATGGAAATCATCATGAAACTATATGTTCTGTTTGAAAAGTTGTTAGCAGCAATTCTTAACTTAAATACATACAGACACACATAGGCACAAAATATAAATCTTCTAAGTTTTTTTACAATTTTAAGTCAAGAATTAATATTCTGTTCTGAAGAAAATAAATATTTTATAAAATCTACTAAATTATAGAATAAAAGGCGAAGGCACAAACATGTCTAGGCAGCTACATCCTTTCCTTCTGTAAGGACAGACCTGACAGGGATGTACTGCTTTTACATTTTTAAAGATTGTAAGCCTAAGTCTCAGAGAAGTTAAGTAACATATGTCTAAATCAACCAGAAAGAAGTTTTAAGATAAACATACTTATAAAACATATTGATATGTGGTGAAGGATGAACAGACATTTTTTTTTCCCTGCATGAAACAGAACTAGACAGATTTGTTTAATGCCTTTTATTTAAGAATACTTTGGAGTGCTCCTTTTTAAAAACCCTCTCTCTGTATATATGTATATATTCTATGTGTGTGTGTGTATATATATATACTTTCTCTGTATATATTTATGTGTGTGTATGTATATGTATATTATGTATGTATGTATGTGTGTGTGTGTGTGTATATATATATATATATAAAATGTCGAGAAGGAGGCACTTTCTAGTAAGTCAGTATGATTTTGGTTAAAGCTAATAGAGGAAAAATATGAACATATATATTAATTATAATACATATACATTTATATGTAATGTAAAATATATACATGTAACATATTTCAATTTTTACCTCCTCGGAAAGTGCCTCTTCCTTGACATAGATTTCCTAATGCTAACTATAGAGATGCAGGGCCCAGAAAAAAACGTGCCTTAATCTAAATCAAGTTCTGAAAATCAGGAGACAGAAATTGAATAAGTAAAAATATTTTTCTTATGATTTGAAGATAAGTTTTTAACAACTGCTCCAAGCTTTGCCAGCAGATGAAGTCATGTGACAGGACAGAAAGCACAGTAGACCCAGGAGTCAGAATGTACTTGTTTAAGTTCACACTACTGCAATTAATGGTTGTTAATCACTGAGTAGATTACTCAACTTCTCAGGATCTACACCTCTAGAGGGGAGATTTTATAGCCACATAAGGTTATATGTCTATAGATATACAATATTGTATATAAAACTATATAAAATAATAGATTATGGGAGGAGGCATGGGGAGGGCTGTGCAACACAGAGAAGACAAGTAGTGACTCTACAGTATCCTACTACACTGAAGGACAGTGACTGTAATGGGGTTTGTGGGGGGGACTTGGTGAAGGGGGGAGCCTAGTAAACATAATGTTCCTCATGTAATTGTAGATTAATGACACCAAAATAGATAGATAGATAGATAGATAGATAAAACGGATAAAATAGTCATCTCTATATGTAAGGGTGTAACTTAGCACAGTGCCTTGTTTATAAAATGCACTCACCGTGGGGTGGCACAGAACTGTTCAACTGTAATATTGGATACTCATCTTGATTCGCCTGGCAACTTGCAGGCTAGAACGAGGGATCCTAAGTCTCCTGCTTGGTGGAGTTATCCTAAAACCAACTCTCCAGGAGCCCAAAGATCATCTTTTACCACCATTAAGAGTGCTCACCCCAAAGGGATCAAGGTTCTGGACAGCTGGCACTTCCAGCAACCCCTATTTAGCTGGTGCCCAACCTCAGATGGTTTGGCAACTGAGCCCAAAATGTTTATTTCTTCCTTAAGAAGACAGTTTTCACACTTACACTATTCAAAGGTAGAATAGCAGTCAAGCAGGGACTTTTCCCCTCAAAATGCAAACCCAGTGAATGCCCGATTGCTTCTCCAGACTCCAGGATTCCTCTCAATGAGGTGATGAGAAATGGGGACCAAGTAATTCTTTTGCTGACCACTCGTGTCTCCAATAAATCCCATTCATTATCTTACAGAACATAGTGGTATTTCTCTTGCCCCAGCTTGTTGCTATTCAGTAAATGTTAGCTACTCCTAGTTCTACTAATTTGGAATTAGCTCCTTTTATAAAGGAAGCTGTAGAGGCCTTGGGTATGACCACCCCATATATGTAGTCAACCATGCAGAATTTCCTGCCCACATGACAACAGATACTCTCAGTTTATTCTTGTTAGTTTCACATGGGCTGTCTTCCAGGTGCTGGTCTTATGAATGAGGTCTTCTAACGCAAAATTTATGAGAAAACTAAGCATGATCAGAGATGAAGTTTTAAATTAATATTCTCCTAGTCTCTACATATGTGCAAATAATTAGTTGTTTGTGAGTTTTTAGGGATTCAGGGCATAGGTTTAGAAAATACAAGAAACCTTAGAAGCAAAACTTGTAGATGTGGAAACTGGTTTTTGAAAATTTGGTCTTCAGAGTTCTTAATTCTTAGCCTTAGGGTAAATTTAAGATAGTTATACTGATAAAGAAAGAAAAGGAAAATACTGTTCATTGAAGTAGAAGTACTATATGCCTGTTTTTTTTGGCTGCAGTTTTATGACACAGTAAAGAACCATAATGATTTTTTTCATTAAAAAAAAAGTCCTGAGGAGCAAAAAGAGCATTAATCCAAAAGCATATCCACTAACTTAAAGCAAAACCAAAAAATTTCAATACAGAGAAGCAAAATAATGAAGTTTCTTTTGAAAAATTCCATACAGGAAAGAAGTCAAATATTCAAGTCATTCAAAGCAAAATATATGTTTATAAACATATAAAAGAATTCCTGCTTCCAAAGAATTTTACAGAATTTAAATAAACAAATGAGAAAAAAATCTCTTTGGTAAAAAAATATAGGTCATAAGATGGAGCAGCTGTTTTATCAATAAGAAAGCTTCCGTTTCCTCCTTACTAGTAAATGTTCAGATTTTCACACTGAAATAAGTATGCCTTAGTACTCCAAGGCAATAAAAAATACATATTACCTTAAATTTCCTGTCCTCCTACCTCTTAAATGTGCCCCATCTCTGTAGGGGTCCTGAAATGTTGGCCTTCTTGCTGTTGCTTACACTGTTATTTGTTGAAAACACAAAATGGAGATTTCTAGGAACACTTGATGAGGAATTGTTGATATGACTGTACATATAAAGACCATAAAGTCAAAGAGCTGAGTGTACAGTGGGCTTTAAATTATGTCTTTGTGCTTTACCTATGAGACTTCAACATGCTCAGATGTTCATTAAATGCATTAATTCCAGTTTGTGAACCTGAAAGTGGGAGGAGGTGGAGACCTAACAAAAGGAGCTAGCTACAGGACGGTTGAACACAGGAAGATTCAAGCAATGGAAGAAACACCATTTCCCACAGTTAATGTTTTGTGAGCCTGGGACATTTTTAAAGTGCATAGCTTAGATTTAAATTTTCTTTTCAGCAACGTTTTGTAAAGCAAGCATATGCTCCATGCTCCTAAAAAACAGGAAAGACTGTCCAGCCAGGCCTGACCTAGGCTTTGCTTTTGTCATTGAGCTGGAGTCCTACTCCACCCACCTCTATGGTACCCAAAGATTAGTTCACCCCTAACTAGAGCAGGCCTTATGCACAACTCCAGGGGAGACTGTTCACAGGCACTACAGCGTGAATGGTGCAGTGTGAAAGCCAACCCCAGGGAACTGTGCTACACTGCGGTGCAGCTGCTGGAGGTAGGCTCAGGCTGCTAGGTGGCTGAGGCTCGCATCCAGGCCAGAGACACTAAATTTAATTGCTAGAAACTAGAATGAGCTGTGAAAAATGGATAAGGGCATAACATTTTTTCAAATATCAGCAAGGATTGATTATCATTTATATGATGAACTGTAAGCCCTTATGAATTAAATGTATGAGTCCTTCAAATTCTATAGAACTCGAAAGAGGAGCCAAGATGGCGGCATGAGTAGGGCAGCAGAAATCTCCTCCCAAAACCATATATATTTTTGAAAATACAATAAATACAACTCTTCCTAAAAGAGAGACCAGAAGATACAGTACAACAGCCAGGCTAAAACTACATCTGCGAGAACTCAGCACCTCACGAAGGGGGTAAGATACAAGGCCCGGTGGGACATGAGCTCCCCTCACCCCAGCTCCCCAGAAGGAGGAAAAGAGTCAGAGCGGGGAGGGAGTAGAAGCCCAGGAGTGCTAAATACCCAGCCCTAGTCATCCACACCGGGAGCACAGACACACATTGTGTATTGCGCTGGATATTAGGGAAACAGAACAGTAAAATCTGTGAGCGGGTCACCGCAACGAGCACCCCTGGGACAAAAGAAAAGCAAGTGCTCTTTGAAAGTCTTAAAGGGATAAGGGCCTCACAGCTGGAAGGAAGAGTCCCAGCACATGCAGCCCAGAAGCTGGGAATCTGGGGGAAAGTCAGGTGCTCCAGCTCCCTGGGAGACAGTGCAGCTCTGAAGCCCCTTGTGGCGATAAACAGTCTCCCATACATTCACCCTCCAGCATGGCCCCGCCATAGCAGGGAAGCAGCCTGAGAGTGGCCACACCCACAGCAACTTCCCAGAGCCTCCTCCACAGCTGCCTGGGCCAGACTCAGAGGCCCTGCTGGTGCACACAGACAGAGGAAGCCAGGAGAGGGAGCCAAGGATAGCTGTTCTTGGAGGAGAGCACACCTGGTGCACCTGCCCCTTCCTGCAGGGCTCTGGGCTGCCCAGATGGCTGCCCCACACGTGGTGGCTGAGGAAATAAAACCAGAAGCTGCTCCAAGGAAGGCAAGGCAACTAGCAAGCAGGAAGGGACTTTGTTCTCCCAGCTAACACACACACCAACTACCCACGACTACCTCTATAGTCATGAAAAGGCAGAAGAATCTGATCCAATCCAGAATCACCCAGACAACCCCTGAGAGGGAGGCTGGGGAAATAGATTTAACCAATCTTCCTGAAAAATAATTCAAAATAAAGGTTATAACCATGCTGATGGACCTGCAGAGAAATATGCAAGAGCTAAAGTATCAAGTTAGGAGGGAGAATACAGAAATAAAACAATCTCTGGAAGGACTTAAGAGCAGACTGGATGAGGTACAAGAGGCCATTAATGGAATAGAAATCAGAGAACAGGAACACAGAGAAGCTGAGGCAGAGAGAGATAAAAGGATCTCAAGGAATGAAAGAATACTAAGAGAACAGTGTGACCAATACAAACGGAACAATATTCGCATTATAGGGGTACCAGAAGAAGAAGAAGAGAGAGAAAAGGATAGAAAGTGTCTTTGAAGAAATAATTTCTGAAAATTTCCCCAAACTGGGGGAGGAAATAGTCTCTTAGACCATGGAAGCACACAGAACTCCCAACACAAGGGACCCAAGGAGGACAACACCAAGACATATAATAATTAAATGGCAAAGATCAAGGACAAGGACAAAGTAATAAAGGCAGCCAGAAAGAGGAAAAAGGTCACCTACAAAGGAAAACCCATCAGGCTATTATCAAACTTCTCAAAAGAAACATTAAAGGCCAGAAGAGAATGGCATGATATATTTAATGCAATGAAACAGAAGGGCCTTGAACCAAGAATACTGTATCCAGCATGATTATCATTTAAATATGAAGGAGAGATTAAACAATTCCCAGACAAGCAAAAGTTGAGGGAATTTGCCTCCCACAAACCACATCTACAGAATATTTTAAAGGGACTTCTCTAGATGGAAGCACTCCTAAGGCAAAATAGATGCCACCAGAGAAAATAAAATCACAACAAAGAAAGCAGACCAACCAAATAATAACTAAAGGCAAAAAATAAATTCAACTATTCACAAAAGCAGTCAGAGGAAACACAGCAGTGCACAGAATAAAACACCTAACATATAAAGAATGGAGGAGGAAGAATAAGAAGGGGGATAAAGAATCTTCAGACTGTGTTTATAATAGCTTAATCAGTGAGTTAAGTTAGATGGTTAGATAGTAAAGAAACTACCCTTGATCCTTTGGTAAACATGAATCGAAAGCCTGCAATGGCAATAAGTACATATCTTTCAATAATCACCCTAAATGTAAATGGACTGAATCCACCAATCAAAAGAAACAGAGTAACAGAATAGACAAAAAAGCAAGACCCATCTTTATGTTGCTTACAAGAAACTCACCTCAAACCCAAAGACAGACACAGACTAAAAGTCAAGGGATAGAAAAAGATATTTCATGCAAACAATATGGAGAAAAAAGCAGGTGTTGCAGTACTTGTATCAGACAAAATAGACTTCAAAACAAAGAAAGTAACAAGAGATAAAGAAGGACAGTACATAATGATAAAGGGGTCAGTCCAACAAGAGGATATAACCATTATAAATATATATGCACCCAATACAGGAGCATCAACATATGTGAAACAAATACTAACAAAATTAAAGGAGGAAATAGAATGGAATGCATTCATTCTAGGAGACTTCAACACACCACTAACTCCAAAGGACAGATCCACCAGACAGAAAATAAGTAAGGACACAGAGGCACTGAACAACACACTAGAACAGATGGACCTAATAGACATCTACAGAACTCTACACCCAAAAGAAGCAGGATACAAATCCTTCTCAAGTGCACATGGAACATTCTCCAGAATAGAACACATACTAGGCCACAAAAAGAGCCTCAGAAAATTAAAAAAGACTGAAATTCTACCAACCAACTTCTCAGACCACAAAGGTATAAAACTAGAACAAAATTGTACAAAGAAAGCAAAAAGGCTCACAAACGCATGGAGGCCTAACAACATGCTCCTAAATAATCAATGGATCAATGAAAAAATGAAAATAGAGATCAAGCAATATATGGAGACAAATGACAACAACGGTACAAAGCCCCAACTTCCGTGAGATGCAGTAAAAGCAGTTCTAAGAGGAAAGTATATAGCAATCAGCCTATTTAAAGAATGAAGAAAAATCCCAAATGAATAGTCTAAAGTCACAATCATTGAAACTGAAAAAAGAAGAACAAATGAGGCCCAAAGTTAGCAGAAGGAGGGACATAATAAAGATCAGAGAAAAAATAAATTAAATTGAGAAGAATAAAACAATAGCAAAAATCAATGAAACCAAGAGCTGGTTCTCTGAGGAAATAAACAAAATAGATAAACCCCCAGCAAGACTTAATAAGAGGAAAAGAGACTGTACACACATCAACAGAATCAAAAATGAGAAAGGAAAAATCACGATGGACCCCACAGAAATACAAAGAATCATTAGAGAATACTATGAGACTCTATATGCTAACAAGCTGGAAAACCTAGAAGAACTGGACATCTTCCTAGAAAAATATAACCTTCCAAGACTGACCAGGAAGAAACAGAAAATCTAAACAGACCAATTACCAGCAATGAAATAGAAGCGGTAATCAAAAAACTACCCAAGAGCAAAACCCCTGGGCCAGATGGATTTACAGTGGAATTTTCTCAGATATACAAAGAAGACATAATACCCATTCTCCTTAAAGTTTTCCAAAGAATAGAAGAAGAGGGAATACTTTCAGATGCATTCTATGAAGCCAGCATCACCCTAATACCAAAACCAGGCAAAGACCCCACAAAAAAAGAAAATTACAGAACAATATCCCTGATGAACATAGATGCAAAAATACACAACAAAATATTAGCAAACCGAATTCAAAAATACATCAAAAGGATCATACACCATGAACTAGGATTCATCTCAGGGATGCAAGGATGGTACAACATTCGAAAATCCATCAATATCATCCACCACATCAACAAAAAGAAGGACAAAAACCACACGATCATTTCCATAGATGCTGAAAAAGCATTCAACAAAATTCAACATCCATTCATGATAAAAACTCTCAACAACATGGGTATAGAGGGCAAGTACCTCAATATAACAAAGGCGATATATGATAAACCACAGACAACATCATACTTAACAGCGAGAAGCTGAAAGCTTTTCCTCTGAGATCGGAAACAAGACAGGGATGCCTACTCTCCCCACTGTTATTCAACATAGTACTGGAGGTCCTAGCCACGGCAATCAGACAAAACAAAGAAATACAGGGAATCCAGATTGGTAAAGAAGAAGTCAAGCTATCACTATTTGCAGATGACATGGTATTGTACATAAAAATCCCTAAAGACTCCACTCCTAAACTAGTAGAACTAATATCATAATTCAGCAAAGTTACAGGATACAAAATTAGTAAACAGAAATCTGTTGCTTTCCTATACACTAACAATGAACTAGCAGAAAGAGAAATCAGGAAAACAATTCCATTCACAATTGCATCAAAAAGAATAAAATACCTAGGAATAAACCTAACCAAGGAAGTGAAACACCTATACCCTGAAAACTACAAGACACTCTTAAGAGAAATTAAAGAGGACACTAACAAATGGAAACTCATCCCATGCTCTTGGCTAGGAAGAATTAATATTGTCAAAATGGCCATCCTGCCCAAAGCAATCTACAGATTCAACGCAATCCCTATCAAAATACCAACAGCATTCTTCGACGAACTGGAACAAATAGTTCTAAAATTCATATGGAACCACCAAAGACCCCGAATAGCCAAAGCAATCCTGAGAAAGAAAAACAAAGAGAGGGTGATCTCACTCCCCAACTTCAAGCTCTACTACAAAGCCACAGTAATCAAGACAATTTGGTACTGGCACAAGAGCAGAGCCACAGACCAGTGGAACAGAATAGAGACTCTAGACATTAACCCAAACATATATGACCAATTAATATACAATAAAGGAGCCATGGACATAGAAGGGGGAAATGACAGTCTCTTCAACAGATGGTGCTGGCAAAACTGGACAGCTACATGTAAGAGAATGAAACTGGATCACTGTCTAACCCCATAAACAAAAGTAAATTTGAAATGGATCAAAGACCTGAATGTAAGTCATGAAACCATAAAACTCTTAGAAAAAAACATAGGCAAAAATCTCTTGGACATAAACATAAGCAACTTCTTCATGAACATATCTCCCTGGGCAAGGGAAACAAAAGCAAAAATGAACAAGTGGGACTATATCAAGCAGAAAAGCTTCTGTACAGCAAAGGACACCACCAATGGAACAAAAACGCATCCTACAGTATGGGAGAATATATTCATAAATGACAGATTTGTAAAGGGTTGACATCCAAAATATATAAAGAGCTCACGCACCTCAACAAACAAAAAGCAAATAATCCAAATAAAAACGGGCAGAGGAGCTGAACAGATACTTATCAAAAGAAGAAATTCAGATGGCCAACAGGCACATGAAAAGATGCTCCACATCGCTAATCATCAGAGAAATGCAGATTAAAACCACAATGAGATATCACCTCACACCAGTTAGGATGGCCACCATCCAATAGACAAACAACAACAAATGTTGGTGAGGTTGTGGAGAAAGGGGAACCCTCCTACACTGCTGGTGGGAATGTAAATTAGTTCAACCATTATGGAAAGCAGTATGGAAGTTCCTCAAAAAGCTCAAAATAGAAATATCATTTGACCCTGGAATTCCACTGCTGGGAATTTACGAGAAACTCACCTCAAACACAAAGACATGCACAGACTAAAAGTCAAGGGATGAAAAAAGATATTTCATGCAAACAATAGGGAGAAAAAAGCAGGTGTTGGTGAAGGGGGGAACCTAGTGAACATAATGTTCTTTCTGTAATTGTAGATTAATGATACCAAAATAAAAAAAAAAGAAATAGAGTTAATTTCCATATAAAGAAAGGAAAAACAAAAGGCTCTTAACATATGAAAGGTGTTCAAGCCACTCACCTTAAGAAAAAGGAAAAGAAAAAGAAAAACTATGTGTAGAAACCTTACTTTACTTTTCAGATTGTCAAAACCCAAAAGTTTGTCAACACCTGTGGTGGGAGGCTGGAGACAAGTAGGCCCTCTCATTGCTGCTGAGGATATAAAAGTATACAAGTCCTCTGAAAGGCGATTTGGAAATATTTACCAAAATAACAGCAGCCTATGCCCTGTGACCAAGTCGTTTGTTGTAGTCTATGGTAGCAGACAATCTAAAACAACCCAAATGACCACCAGTAGGAAACCAGTTAAATAAATTGTTGTACATTCATACTGAGCAAAACATCACAGCTGGTTAAAAAAATAATAATAATGAGAAAATTCTCTATGTACTGGCATGGAAAGATATCTAATAAATGAAGTTACATAAAAAAATGCAAGATGCCAAATAGCATATTTAATATGCTAGCTTTCATGTAAAAATGGAGAGAAATTTCTAAATATGATTTCTTATATTTACATCTTATAGAACCTGGAAGGATGCACAGAAATTAGTGATAGGAAGAAATGCATATAAACTAGGCAAATGAAGGTCAGTAATGGGAGGGAGGCTTTCACCTTAGCAAAACAATGATTTATATTATATAATAGTACCCATTTTAAGCACAAGGAAAGTTTTAAGAAGGGAATATTTGCTCATGATAGATTATCTAAGAGGTGGTGGAGTCACGATTTGAATCGAAAAAGACAAACTGAGTTACGTGATAAAACACATGATTATATATAATTTATATGAGTTTGAAATGTAACGCATTTTTATAACAGGACTATTTTGAATAGGGCTTCACTTTACCTGACAGTGAAATGTAGAACTCTCTTCTTCATGGAGTCCTTTTTACTCAGATACTTCATTTGATCTCTTTTTATCAGTGGTTTTTTCAAAGGAAGAACACAGGCATCAGTGGAGGGGAAGAATAGTTTGGAAAGCGTATTGGCAATTCTCCATCCTATATATTTAGAGAAAATTTCATCCCCTACATTTGATGAAACTTCTGTACTATAATTAGCAAAAGGATCCGTTGGGTCATTTAACTCAGCCTATAGAAAGAAAAGAAAAAGGAACCAGTTGCAACAATTAAATGAGAGGAAACATGATGTATTATTAAATAAAAGATAGATGTATGTTAATTTTTTTTACTACTGTTGCATTCTTCTTGTTAAATAAAAATAACCCTATTAAGAAAAAATTCAGTTTTCTGAAAGATTATAAAAATTGAATGATATTCAATGAAATAACAATTAAGCATGAAAGAAATCAGTCTTGAAATTTCAAAAATGTAATATTTCCATTTCAAATTTGTACACATCCCATGCAAGAATTCCATTGTATTTATAATATTTATTGATAAATTAAGCCATCAGGTAAAGTAATGTACATGTTTTATCAAATAGAGTTTCATTTTTCTGGCCATAATCTAAACTTTTCTTAAAGTCAAAAGAAATGCCTTTGAACAAAGTTTGTGTTTAGTGATAAACAAAAAGGGCTTTGTATTTAGCTTACAGTGAAGATGGTCTAGGATTTAGATTAAGATTAAACTGAATATGTTCTAATAGCAGAAAGAAAACAGACCTAACACAAAAATTCCACATAGTGAAGCAATCTTTGTTCAGGAAAGAGCTATTTTTCTGAATTTTTCCATTTGTGTACAATAATGTCTATGACTGATTTTTAATTACATATTCTTTTGAAATGGCTAGAGGCATATTTTCCTTGGCTGGAATCAGTAATAATAAATTAAGATGTAAGTTTCAAAATCTCATGTCTTATACTTTTTTTAATGTTCACAATATGTTCACATCAGGAACTATAGTAAATAAATAGAATGCTGCCTCCTTTCATTCAAGTTTTTACATTTTTTATTCAATATTATTCATCTTGATGCAGCTCATTACCAGTCCCTCAGGATTCATTTTATATGCCTATTGATCCTATGGTAGAAAATTAAGGAATGGAAAATGATTTTCTGCATATGAACACCTAACTTAATCTCTGTAAGATTTCAAGATAAGGTGTGGTTCAATGAAAATACCGTTTAAAGACTGATTCTTGCATCATCTAGGTAAAATTATCGTGGGAAAAAATGGGAACAATCCCATGATAAATATTAAAAAGCAAAGAGTAATGTTGGAAATTTTAAAAGAGGGCCTTACTTTTACTATTACAGAAAAAGATTTTCATGACTAGTCTTCACTGAAATATCTCTTCTCAAAATATCTTTGATTTCAATTATCTCTGGATGTTGGAATCAATATGCAATCATGTTTATACTATTTCCAGTTGCATGTCTTGCTTATTAACTAGGTCAAAATCATGGAAAGAGCATTCATTTTGAAAGAGGAAATTAAATTTTTGTCAAGGACACCTAGCAGCTGTTGTGATTTTAAGGACATTATTTAAGGTCTCGAAGTCTGTATGTTCATCTGTAAAATGGTAATCACAGTACCCATATGGGTCTTCATACCTATTTCTTTTTATTTATAGTTGGTGTTCAATGAAAATCAATTCCATAACATGGGAAATTACCATAAATCAAAGTATAAGTACATAAACCAATATACAATTGAAATAAATGTACAGCATTCAGGTATGAAACACAAGGAATGTTCACACAACCAATGGCTTGAGATCTATTGTATATGGATGTGATGGTGTAGGTTTCTAAAGATGCGGGGAGGAATGATGATCAAGACTACTGTGGCCAAATTAGATATTGGAACATCTGAGCATCAAAGTATGGCCATGAGAACAAAAACCTTTAGGGAGAATCTATTTTTAACAAGATTTCTGTATATAGAGGCAGTTGTGAAATGACTTACTTTCCAGAATCAAGCCCACTTTAGGCTTAAGAACAGACTGTACCTATCCAAACATATTGATCAATAAGAAAAAGTGTTCCAAATGTAGCTATTCTGATTTTAAAAATTTTTAAGTATTTACAGAGAGTATAAATATTTTTCTGAATTTAATGTAAGTAAGCTTCTCAAATATTTGATTTACAGATTTGACTCTTAGACATATTTGTCTTTTTCATTTCAAAATTTGTCCATTTTTCCTTCAAAACAGACCAATTTTTTGTAAAAAGTATATTCAACATAAATAAATAGCAATTTGAAATTAGTTCAAGTCAATGTACTTCTACTCTCAGAATCAATTTAGCTAAATGAATTGGGCACTCTTTTTGATAGGAGTAGGTGATTAATATATAAGCAAAATGTGCTCATTTTGCTTGGATTTGAGGTAGATCCCAATCCATCATTGCCCTGGCATGTCAATTACTATATAGAAAGCCAAACACAATGTCCAATCCAATGTTAGTTCCCAAGAGAACAGTGACAGCTTAACAGTATAAAACTTCATCGATAGTACATTGGCATTAAATTAGTACTGCTGAAATGATACATGAAGGATTTACAGTAATACCTGGAAGTTCCTTCTAAGGTACATATGAAGAGAATCATGGAAGCTTTTTGTATTACCTGTCTTATGGCCTTACAGATTTAACAAGCCAAATGAAAACAATCTCTGTTCCACATCCCATCCTTTATCCCTAGATAAGATAAAATCCACTCTTATTTTCAAGGTAGAGTTTTATGTTTTCCAAACTTCTTAAGCCACTTTTAAGGATATCATCTCTTAACTAATTTTGGGTGCTGTCTCTCTTCATCTTGTACATGAGAACCCAGTAGATTTAATACTGGCTTTCATCATCTAGTAAAACCCTTTACAAGCTCTTCAAACCGATCAAATTTGGGATCCTCAACATTTTCTGTGTCAATAAAATAAGGTACAGAATTAGCAGATTCAAGAAGGCCTCTTTTTTCTTTGTCTAGACACAATGGCTGTCCAGACGCCATTTGATTGAGTTTAGCAAATGAAGTACAGTCCCCCCATCCATGGGGAATGTGGGGGCTATGTTGCAAGACTCCCAGTGGATGCCTGAAACCACAGAGAGTACGAAATCTTACAAATACTATGTTTTTTCTTATACATATGTACCTGTAATAAAGTTTAATTTATAAATCAGGCACAATAAGAAATGAACAATAATAATAATAAAATGAAACAATTATAATGATATGCTGCAGTAAAAGTTCTGTAAATGTGGTCTTTCTCTCGAAACACCTTACTGTGCTGTTCTCACCCTTCTTCTTGTGATGGTATGAAATGATAAAATGTCCACATGGTGAGAGCAACTGAGGCAGATGACACAGGCACTGTGGACATGACACCAGGCTACTACTGACATCCTGATGATTTTTCAGGAGAATCACCTGCCTCCAAGACCATGGCTAAAGGAGGATAACTGAAACTGCAAAAAGCAAAACCACAGATGGTGGGGGGTGGGGAGCTACTGTGTAGAGGATTCTTGGCCTGAGTCTCTTAACAGTAGGGTGTAGAAAGGAGAATGAGATGCAGAGCCTATTGACGGTAGTGCTCCACCACTTGCCTTGGTGCTGGCATTAGCTGGAGGTGAGGCAGCTGAGGTATTCTGAGAGGAGTTACTTGAACGTGTTACAACAGTTGTTCTATTTAAATAAATCTGTATGAGGCTGGCCACAAGCATCCAGCCCACAGTAGCCTCTGCAGGTGCCCTGCACATCTCATACTGGATGTTGGGTGCCTGGAGAACTGCTGGCTCCAGGCAGGTGGAAACAAGGTGGTCAGTACCTATACTCTTTATTCTGCTTACCTTCCCTGGCTTCATTTTTCATGAGAAAAGTTACTTCAAACTCAATAACATACAAAATTGCACAAATGTATTATTATGAGCTCATCCACTAAGTAAGAGACTGGTGAATGAAATGACCATGGGAATAAATGAATGGGCCAACACAAATAATGTCTTTTCATAATACGATTTCTGGTGCAACACATTGTTTCCAGAGATGGTATTACCCAGCATCATATAATCTTGATGCTCTTTTCATTATGTCTCATTCGGCTACTTCTTGCATTCTTCCAGATGCCAGCTCTCTTAAGAAGCAAAATAAAGGCATTCCCATATATTTCATGATGGTTTCCTGATTAAAGCCCAGGTGAATCTCCCTCCCCCACTGATGTCCAACGCATTCAGTTATGGAAATGTAGTCTCAAATATAGGTCAAATGCATATTTGCCTCATTTATAAAAGGTTTCGTTTGCTTTCCTGCAAGAGTACCAGGAAATAGTATGGTTTTGCAGTGAGAAAGATCTAAAATCAGTTCTGGCTTTTCCACTTACCAGTTAAGAATGCAAACTTGGGAATTTTAGTTAACCTCCCAAGGCCTACGTTTTTTGTGTTTAGTTTAGTTCCATCTTGTTTTTCATCTGTGATATGGAGATAATAACTACCACTCTGAGTCTTGTGAGGGTTAACTTTTTTTTTTTTGAGACTTTACCATTATATTTTTTTAATGCCAGTGCTGCTCAGCCTTCAGAATAACTTCAGTTTTCATGAATAAACAATGACTATATAAAAATCCACCTTTCTGAAACTGAAATCTGAGCTCAGGGGGAAGTTTCTGTTTTCCCAAGAAGCTGAGCCTGTGTTCCATCAAGAGAGTCAAGGTTTTCCAAGTGAGGGGAGCTGTGCCTGGGTCCTGCCTACAAGTCACAGCAACACCAGCTCACAGTGGGGGTCTCAACTCAACAGAAGCCAGAAGTCTTAAGGCAGTGGGTGACCTAGATTGCCGTAGAGGTCAGGCCTGCGGTGCTGGAACACAGGCAGGTGTTGGCGCAACTGTCGAAGATAATTGAGGTTGACCTGGGTGAGGCAGAGGCCTGGTCCTTCAGAGCAGCTGGCCCCCACTGTTCCCCAGGGATCCACCAACATACTGTGGCCATAACTTGCTCTGTTCTCATGGTGGCGTCCACACTGTGCTGCTGCCACTACATAGCCCTGGGTTTCAATTGCACGGGCCCGCAGCAACACCTCCCAGTGGGCTGGGCCTGTAACGGATCAAAGGCTGAAGGGTAGGTAAGTATTTCTGCTCCAGCCTGAGCCAATGCCAGAGAGAGTTCAGGGAACCGCATATCATAGCAGATAGCGTGTTGGAGAGTGGTTAAGTGCAACAGATTCCGGCCCTTCTCAGGAATTGGGGAAGACAGGGCAACCATGTTATGGCCTTCGCAGCAGCCCCCACCACCAACCCAGAGAACATTTGATAACAACCTCTGCATGCTGAAAATAATTTTGTTATATTTTTACATTAGCAAACTTATGAAAACAGGATCATGATTATATTTCTATAGTCATCTCTTTTGAGAGTCTTCCTTCTTTGAAAGTCATCATTCTAATGTTGCAATTCAGAGACTTAAATGCTGTGTACAAAATAAACCTATCCTTCTTGGCAGTTGACTTACACAAAATATTAATGACCATTCCTTACAGTAGATTACAAATTCACAAATTTACTATAATTTAGTCTGCCAATGAACATTACCTCAAACCCCATCTTTAAACATTATTTATACATTAATGTTTTTATCATGTGCCCTTATTTTTTAGCAATGCCCATGTAGGCTTTAAAAGTCAGGATTTGGGACTCTCTTGTCCCCTCCTGGTGTGAGCCTGGAGCTCTGTCCCTTCACTGTATCTCTAAATAAAAGCCTGTACCTTGCTCTCCTAAAAAAAAATTTTTTTAAATAATAATAAAAGTCAGGATTTTCCTTATTGTATTGTGAAACTTGACTTTTTATTAAGAAATGAATGGTAATTTTTGAATATCCATGTTAATTTTACTGATATAGTGTTAAATTGGAAACGTGGTATTCCTGAATAATACTTTTCACATATTCTAGCCACAGGCAGGGGCAGATATCCACTCTTTCATCTTTGTATTGGGCATAATGATGGCAAAAACCAGCATTCATGTAGGTTAGCAAGAACATGGATAAATATGCCCAAGAGGAATTAAGATGCAGTAGCAATATAATAAAAGCCTTTCCAGAGCTCTGAATTTTCCATTAATAAAAAGGGAAATGTTGCAAACACACCACAATTTAAGCTAACTCACAGTGCCCTTCATGAAAGAAAATAGAAGAAAGAGAAGGTTGCTAAGTCATTCCAGCATAGTTTGCTGAAAACTCTGTCTCTGCCCTTTGCTGACTCTTTCTTTGTGTCCACCTGTGCTTAAGTATTCTTAGAACTGGGAATATTTAACCTGCTCGTGGAAAAAATAAACTTTTACTTTAACTTCAAAATTTAAATATAAGTTGTAGTCTCAAAAGATTATTTTCTACAGGAGTTTAAAATATCTCACAAAGGACAACAGTAAGAGAAACCCCTTGCTACTAAAATTGTGGTCGTTAGACCACCATTATTTTCCTTACCCAGAAACAAGTTATAAGTACAGAATTTTAGGCCATACTTCTATATGTATTAAAAGTACTGATTAAAAGTATTTAAGCACTGATGCAGAAGATTAAGAAAAGTACTAAGATGGAAATATCCATTTTCCCATTTACTAGTTATGTGATCTTGCACAAGTTACTTAGCTCTCTGAGCATGTTTATTTCTAAAATAAGATGATAATACTCCCCTTTACAGGGTTATTGTGAAGGTTAAACATAAAGACTGAATATATTTTCTAGCACAGAGTTTGGCACACAAAAGTTCTTCAATAAATGTTAGTTCCCTGTTTGTATTTAATTTTGGAGTAAGCTTAACAGAGTGGGAATGGCAGTCTTTGGGTTAAGATCACTCATAGGTGCATCCATCCCCAGCCATTTAGTTTAATCCTATTTAGACTCAGATCCCCCATCGGTATGGGTGACAATGGTAGCAAGAGTAAGGGGCTTAAATAAGTTAATATATGTAAAATACTTAGCACAATACTTGGCATATGGTAAAAGCTCTATAAATATTTTTGTTTTCTTAAAACAATGTCTGCTACATGGGAATCCTATTGGTAAGTGTTTAAAGGAACTGTACTCTTCCAAAGAGATATCTCCTTTTCCACACTCAGAGTTTCCATTTATGTTAAAAAAAAGAGCCATATGTGGAGGAGGAGAGAGATGGGTACAGAGAGAATAGAGACTAATGGCATTGTTTGTTCTATTTTGCTGCTTTATAGAGTACATTAAGAGTATGGAAAATATCATTAAGAATAAAAACAAATTTTATTTTAAAGATCTCACATGAAATGTTAACCACAAAGTGCTTTACCTGAGAGTCAAAGGTACTCTGAATAAAGTCACATATTCATTTTAGCTGTACATATTTCCTTTTGGTATTTTAGGTCACATACCAGATGGCAGAAAGCATTTATACATGATGACTTTTCCTAGATGTGCCAACATATGCTGCTGAATTGCCTATACCGAAGAGCCTTGCTCATTGCAAGTCTCCCTGGAAGCATTTCAAACAAAGCACATCAATTAACATTTGTTTATTATGCCACTGTGAGTATATGACAGTTTTTGATTTCCTTCCCAAATACTCAGGCAACAGTTGGGTTTATATTGAATTTGTCAGATGAAGGGCTCGTGTTTAGGAATCTATTTAGAATTGTTTTTCATTTCAAATATGCTATTAAATCTCTCACCTTTCCTCTAACCTCCATTAAGCATCAAATTTTATGAACAGATGTAATAAGAATTATGGCTGATAGAATGTTTTTATGGTCAAAAAAATACAAGACATGAGAGGACATAACATAGTTAAGGATTTACCAGTGATGTAGATATATCGAGGAATTAAATACAAAATTTAATTCATTAAAATCAACAGTTTATCATATGAATTGCATATTTACTTTAAAAGTAGAGAAAGAAAATTTCTACTTAATTCCATAAATATTCAAGTCTATTCAATCCTTATGAAACAAATCCTTCCCATTAATGAATGTACAGTACTTTATTATTAAGGCCATGTTTCACTCTGTGTAAGTAAAGGGACGATTACCTTACATGAGAAAGGTTCTAGGAGCAAGGTGTTAGGAAGGAAAGAATAAACAAAGATTGTGCTATAAACATAAGTCATTTGCACTAACTGAAATAAGAGTTGAATGAATATTTTATTTCGGATCAAAGTATCTGTGGCATAAGCCTTCACTTGCAGGTATTTTTTAGATACTGTCTACTCACAGTGAGCTTTGAAGCAGCAACTAAAGACCAACAGAATTTTTACACTTGTAAAAGAAAGTTCCTAGCTATTTTATACCATAGAACTTTTTGCCCCAATGAGGTATCACAGGCCAATAATACATCTCATTCAAAGGAATTTGGGAATTAGTAAGATATTAAGGAAACTAAGGATGATTATGAATAAATAACTTTTGTAGTTTTACTACTGGAAACAAGTAATACTGTAAAGAAGTAATTTGTCATGATAATGCCAAAATAATAAAAAGGAAACCCTGATTTTGATCATGCTCATGTTTTACTATAAAATTAAAGACATCTGGAAAGGTAAGTTATATAGAAAGTATTCAGACTATTCCAGATGAGAAAGTACATTTTTAATTAATCCAAAATAATTGCACTAACACATTGCGCCTATACACCCAAACTGCTCATTCTTTTGAAATCATTTTGCTTTGTTTTAGTCATATATGTGATGTTTAGTTGTTTAACTTATTCTACAGTTATTATTATATTTATATTATATATTTATTATGTAATAAATTATATATATATTATGTATATCATTATATTATCTCTATTATTAACTCCTTTAAGAAGGCAGCTTTTAAAATTTGAAATAAATATATGAGTATTACTTTCCTTAGAATTTAAGCATGAAAGGGAAGGAGTCTCAGTTGTGGCATATAGGGAAGTTAGATCACATGGGAGTAACAGAAGAGTGATAAGCACAGGGATAAGAGAGAAAACTAAAACTGCACAGATGCTAATCACTTTGGTCTTTGAATAATTAGGTGTAGAGAATTTAAGGGAGTTAGTTTAAATATTATTATGCCTGAAACCCTAGTACAGATACGTTAATATGCAATTTGATATTAAAAATCCACCAGCTAATAATAAACTGGAAAAAAAACACTTCATGACCAAAGTTGTAAAAATGATGCAAAGAAAAACACTGGTTAGGGGGAGAGTAACAGAAGTTGATTAGATATTTAAGTTTATGTCATATCTATACCAACATATCATTCTTAGCCAATAAAACTATCCTTCAAAATCAAATGGAATAAAACCCTTTTCAACTAAGTAAAAAGAATTAGCCATCGGAAAATGCTCATTAAGAAAATACAAGTGTTTTCTTTGAGCAGAAAAAAATAATCCTATATAGAAGGTTAGAGATTCAAGAAGGAAGAATAAGGAAAGAAATATGATAAAAGTGAGTAAATCTAGAGAATATTGAGCATATAAAATAATAATGTATTGGTATCTGTGAACACACACACACACGCACACAACTAAAAATGCTCAACAGGAAGATTATATATATAAAGAGAAATAAATGAAGTTAAAATATTGTAAGATAATTTCATGGTCCATAAAAATATAAAATCTCTCTATATTAGACATCAGTAACTCAAGGAATCATTTTGTAGTGTCTTGGGTAACAGATAAAGAATGTGTAACCACCAAACAAATAAAGGGAGGGGGATGGAATGTTATAAAAACTTCCTCAAAAAAGGCACAAAATAAGACTTTTTAAAAAGGAAAGGGGGTACAAATAGAATAATAAATAACAATATGTAGAAATAAATACAAATATATTGTAATGATGTCAAATATAAATATAATAAAGGTTCAAATTTAAGGAAAATAATCTTCAGATTTAAGAAAATTACTGTTTCCTCAAAGAAATATACACATAAGGATTCAGAGACCTTGAAAAAAAGATGGAAGTACATATACCATGCAAACACTAATCAAAAGAACCCTAATAAGAGAAAGGTACTGTGGTTATATTCATAAGAGAAAGGTACTGTGGTTATATTCATAACAGAAAGGTAGATTTTTTTATAACGAAGAACATTTCATAATGATGACAGTACTGTCATTCAGCACAGTAAAATTCAACAAGAAATCAAAATCATAAACAACAAAATCACCATATATGTGGACATTAAGCTATAAACCTGAATAACCTATGGTTCA
Organism: Manis pentadactyla; assembly: GCF_030020395.1. Classification (NCBI taxonomy): domain Eukaryota; kingdom Metazoa; phylum Chordata; class Mammalia; order Pholidota; family Manidae; genus Manis; species Manis pentadactyla. The sequence goes on along the minus strand of NC_080020.1, from coordinate 52,718,749 downwards.
AAAGAAAAATAACAGTAGAAATTAGAAACTCCACTGAATGATAAAATATTATTATGGCAACTTTCAAGATACACCTAAAATTATGCATACAAGGAAATTAATAATGTTAAAATAATATATTAGAAAAAAATGCTACAAGTCAATGAAAAAGACTATAGTTCAATAATTTTAGAAAAAGAACAACACATTAATGCAAGGAAATTAGCAGAAGGAAATATGAATCTAATATCAGATACGAAAGAAGTAAAGAAAGCATAATATAGCATATCATATCAAGAGAATCAAAAATTGCTTCTAAAAGACAAAAAAGTTGGTAAACCTTTGGCATGATAGATTAAAAAGAGAACAAAAGCAAAAATAGGAAGAGTCAGGAATGAGAAAGCATTATATCAGATTCTAAAGACTTTAAAATATCATAGAAAGATATTGTGAGCAATGTTATAAAATAGCTTTTCAAATGCAATAAAATGGACAAATTCCTAGGAAAAAAAAAATGCCAAAGCTGATACAAGGGAGACTAAATTCTAGGAAAGTATAAAACTGTGAGAAACCATTCCACAATTAAAAACCTTCCTATAAGTATTTATGGTTAAATGGCTCCACTTGCAAATTCGACAAAATTTTTAAGGATGAAATCATAACAGTACTATACAATTCTTCCAGAGAAGAGATAAAAGAGATAATCAGGTATCAATTCACTCAGTAAGTCCAGCATAACTTTGAAAGAAAACATTACATTATAAAAAAATCACATGAAAAAAATTTATGTAATGATTGCACCCATTAACATGTTGCAAATATTATCAAAGCAAATACAGCAGCATTAAATGGTTATAAGTGTTGTTATTCCTTTGATTGATGGTTCAGTAAAGAAAAGCAAATAATACAAGTTGCCACAGTATCCATGGGCAAGTTACTTCACCTTTCAAAAAGTTTAATTGTCCTTAAAGTTTTAATTTCCTCATCTGTAAAATCAAGACCATAATAATACATATCATATGACTTTTATGCACCCACAAAATGCTCAAAAAAAATCTTAGCTATTACTAGTGCCTTCTTAAAAATGATAATATGAAAGAGAAAACATTTATATCAAATAATGTAGCAGACCAAAATATCATTTATGTAGCTCTCGGTCAGAAAACTCTTACATTGTAAAAAATCACCCCAAAACTTAGAGGCTTTAAACAATCAATTACTTAGTCAACAGTTCCACAGGTCAGAATCTGAGCTAGACACAGCACACTGGTACTGATACTCTTAGCTAGGCATTCACGTGTCTATAGTCAGCTGGGTCAGTTAGGGACTGGCTAGTCTTGGGACAGGGCAGTGGATCACCTAGGATGTCTGGTCCCTGTGTCATGTCATGTCTCCATTCTAACTGGGTAACTTGGGCTCATTCACATGACAGTTATAGGGTTCCAAGAGAGCAAGAGAGGAAAGGCCTCAATATGTAAACATCCTTCATATTTCTGCTTGTATAACATTGGTATTGTCTTATTGTCCAGAGCAAGTCACATGGACAAGCCAAGAATTTGAGAGCAAGGATTTGGATATAGGGTGTCTTGAATAAGTTGGGGACAATTATTTCAACAATGTGCCACAAGTTCCGAAGCAGTAATTCATTATGTTAAAAAGATAAAGGAAATTGTACACATTGGTTTTATCCAACAAATTACCAAACCATTGAAATTCAGTAAGAAAAAACACTTTTCTCCCCAAACTAATTCCTTTACTTAGCATCTCCATTTTTATGAAACCATCCCTAAGTCTTTGAGACCTTACCTTGGTAACCTGAACATGCCTTTCAAATTTAATACTACTGCCCATTCGAAACCTTTCCCAAACTCAGCAAATCAACCAACGGTTTTCTCTTTCACAGTGTTCTTATTTCTGCTCAGCTCATGACATTTCTTTATCTAGAAGATGCTTTCTTTGACCCTGCTCCCTTGAATCATTTAATGTAACTCATCATTTAAGTTTTAAGCTCAAGTACTACTTAAAGATGATAACAATTTATTCCCATTAATATAACAAAAAATAGTTGGAGACCAAACATTTATCTAAACTTTCACTGTGTGTCGTGAACTTTGATGGGCCTAGCCACATAGGTAATATTCCATTTATATTGTTCCTTTATATTTCTGGAGAATGTATCTTCTGGATGAGACAAAAAAGTTTATTGTGTACAGGTCATTTTTTTTTTTACTTCCTTGCAACTTCCATAGAATTCAATATGTCAAAAAAGACTTATTAAGTTCTTGATATATACATATTTATCTCATATTTTTTACTGATTTTGGTGAAAATTTTTATAAATTTCCTGCTCTATATACTTGCAGTATCTTAGCATTAAGTAAGGGAATTCAAACAGAGAATTTCAAAGTCACTGGATAATTATCACTTGTATCCATAAATCATATATTTTATTGTTTAATAATCTAAATGTCTATCTAGCTAACTTTTATATAATATGAGTCTAGAATACACTGTATCTTTTACTTAATCTATCTAATGAAAATTAAACTTATGCCTTATATTATGTAGGTACTATGCCTAAATTAATATAACTGGTTTTAGGAATTTCTAATTTAGATTTTTTTCTCTGAGGACAACTTGTCTTCTCTACACATGAACTATTTAAAATGAATGAAAGCATGTCTTAGAAATCTTCTCCCTAAGCACTGAAAACTAATTAGTACATCTAGCAGCTATGTTTTTGTTATTCTTTTATTTTTGGTGCAGACTGCTTGAGAAAAAAGGTTTTCACTTGGTGCTAGCATCTAAAACATATTTGCTATGTCTGATTAACTGGCTTATGAATTTCAAATGTAATTATCTATAGATATTTACTAAAATTCTTAAGAAAGAAGACTACTGTATACCAAATGATTAGCCCTGAAAACAGACATACAGATAGAATTCTAATTATAAGAAATGACAAATTTGAGTTAGCTTATTTATTTGGTTACAGTATAATCCATTTGAGATATGAAGTGGCATATAAAATAGGTACAAAACCAAAAACAATATCAATAATTGAAAAATCATGGAAACAGACAAAACAAAAAGAAAAAATAATAAGACCAGGTGAAATGGATACATATTGTTTTTGTTAGAAGTTGTCCTAAATTTGACTCTAATTTTTTTAAGCTCTATAAGCAGCTTATACAAAATCAATAGTTAGTTTCAGAGAGCACATGAGACTAAGGAGGATTTATTCCCTAGTCTCAACAAAGGAGATACTGGGTGATATAGTGGAGTGGTCATCACTATAATAGATACAATAATTATCTGTTTTTCTTTTCCTTTATTGTTCTTCTATTCAAAATCAAGGACAAAGCTGAAGCACAGTTGCATAAAAGCAAGTCCATGAAATCCAAAACAACACATTTGAGTAGGCAGCTCTTTTCTATGAAAAAAAAATATAAATCTTGAGAAAGAGATGGACTGCATGTTTTTAGATAATCCTCCAGAAATATTATTTTTCCAAATTAGACATGATTGCAAAGCAAAGAATTTAAGCTTTTGTTTTCTACTTTGAATCTAGAGTATAGATATTCTACATTGCAATAGTGGCCCATCCAATGCTTTGACAATCAGTTTGGCAGAGTGAATTCATTGTTTTTCTTATCTGTTAACATTAATTTACACTCATGATTAATATTGGAAAACAGGACATTAAGAGTATAAAAATAATTGCATTTCTGTGAAAGCTAGAAAGAACCAGAATTTTCAGTGACAGGAAAAGAAGTGTACTTTAGGATAACAAAAAATTAACCTGGCTGAAAATAAGATATAGAGAAACAAAAAACTGTTTGATGGAATTTTGAAATATCATAGGATACCATATGGATAAAACATCACTGGAAAATCACATTTGCATTTTATGAAGAGTGGATAGCTATTTTTATAATGATTTTCTTTGAATTTAAGAAAAAGAATTTATAAATATTATGTATATATATAATTCACATAGAACTAGGAAAACCTTGAACTTATAAATACATTTTTAACTTTAAAGAAAGACTTTAGTGTTAGCAAGACCAGATTTGCAATTTATTTTGTCTAATGCTAGAAAGAAAAATTTATAAATAAAATAACTAAATAATTTATTATCCAGATTTTGAAAGTGCATTACTTCAATACTAATAAGAAAGCTGGAAAATTAGGCACAGACTGAGGCTAGGCTGGGCAAATGGAATACATGGAGAGCATACAAAGCACACACCCAAAGCAGATCAGATACTCTTCCCCAGAAACAACTCTCTTCAAGCTGCTTCATCAGAAGAGTGCCAACTTTCTGATCTTTATTTACATATAGGTCAGTTTAAGTTTTAAAAATCATGTTCTCAACTGTAAGTCACTAATACTGAATACAGACATTCCTTTTTCCTTAGAGAGAAAGGACAGATGCTTCCTGATGACAGATGTACCAATTTATTGCCCGGTATTGTATCTTACCTGAGCTATATTTACTGCATTAAGGATTCGCCCATCTTTCTCATGATTCTTCGTTTTCTGTAATGTTTGCCATATTATGTTTCTAAATCCATCCTGCTCCTCATCTCCTCGAAGTTCCCATAACATTTTTACCAGGTTGTACACTAAGCCATAGTATCCTGTCCATATCACTGGATCACCTGTTGGAAAAGAAATATTATTTTGTGAAGATATAATTTTATCTAACTTACTAATGTATGGTTTTGGTGAAAAAGAAGAAACTTGATGTTACTAATATTTTAAAGTCTGAAATTCTGAGCTTTAACCTTTTTCACTCTTTACTGCTTTTACTCCTTGAATTTTCAAAGGTCACAGATCATCTAAAACTTTCTAGCCATGTGAAAAGAACTGCACTTAATATCATGCCTCATAAATGTAAACTGTGAGCTCTGAGCTTAAAAAGTCAATCTTTGGAATTCAAGAGGAATGTGTTCAAGGCAAAATGAACACTTAGACCACCATGGTGAGTTTTTATAATAAATCAGAAAAACGGAAGAAAAATCACTGACCATACTAAAAATGATCAAACTCTATGAAACATGACATTTGAACTAAAAAGAAAGCTTTGAAAATAGTGAAAAGCAGACAAAAATTGCTGATATAATTATAGGCTGGAAGATATTTTTTAATAATAGAAAGATAAATCAATAGAAACAGGAGAAGAGAATAACGAATCCAGAAGAGATTTTTTTAAAAGTCTGACACAGCTCCTTCTAAAACTTATATATCAATTAGCAATTTAACAAATTATCAAGTTCCACTTTTGAAATATGCATTTCCCTTACAGAACAGAGAAAGAAGATTCTCTTTACTCTTTATCTTAATTATTTCTTACCTAGATGGTATATTGTTATGCAATACTATTCAGGAAAAGAGAATTCTAATTTAGGTAGTGATGAGATAAATAACTTTGGAGAATGAAATAGTACAGGTCTCAAAGGGGACTGAATTTAAATTAACCAAAGAGCCACATGGGAGTGAATATGTGTGAAGTGGGGAAGAGGAGCAAGAGGAAGGGAAGATTTAGAAATGGAGATGCAAGTGTTTTAAAGCCTATTAAATTCTGTATTGTACTTTCCCTCTAAATCCTGATGATAGCCTTGTGTGACACTGGAACTCACCAACGCCCTTCTTGTATAATGATAGAAGTTAGACCTGAAAAGACACAATCCTTAACTTTTCCTAATTCAGGGTACTTTTTAATAATCCAAGCTAGTAATAATAGTTATTTTTATTAAAACTAGACTACTTGGGAGTACCCACTATGTGACTTTATTCTAGTCCTCACTACAATCCTACTCTGAAGACCATATTATACTTAGATTAGTAGAAAGGAACATATGTGCTTCAACTTGGTTAGAAAGTCCCCTTGCATCATGTACCTGCTGAGTGACGAAGCCCAGGAGCCACTGTCATCTCATCCCATGTAGCCATTGCAATTCACACAAGTGCTTTTCTTTCCAATCCCCACCTTCTACCCCATTCATAGGAAAAGGAGGAGACTAGAAGGTAGAAATAGGAAGCAGAAGGAAGGTATGTACACATTTTAGAAATGGGAGGAGGAAGGTATATGTCCAGCTTCCAGACTTAAGTCACCTTCCACCCTTTCTGTTGTTGAGACTTTAGAAGAGAAAGTATAAGCTACAAATATCAGGCTACAGTTAAGTAGCCAATTCTTTTGAAAATATAACTTTCCCCTCATAAAAACTTTACTAGTTAAAATTGGTGTACTGCAATATTTGAAATTATACATAGGGGGTGATATGGAAGATGGTGGAGTAGGAAGTCCCCAGTTCTCACCCTCTCACAGAGACAACAATTTGGCAGCCATACATGAACAAAAGTGTCTTTTTTCCGTGTAGGAGGTTGTGAAACCCCAGTGGAACTCAAGAACGAGGAGAGCCACTTTGAGAAGGCAAGCCCAGACCCAGGTGGAAGGCCTGTCAACAGTGATATGGTCCCAGCTGTGGGCCTGGAGCATCCCTGTCTCCCAGTGACTTTAATCCAGCCTTGCTTATCTACAGTCCTGTCACCAGCCCCATCCACCGAAGGACCTGGGAGGACCCACTCCTGCTGATGCCCTTGGTAACAGGCCCGCTGATTGCCAGCCTTATTGTGGACCCTGAAGCAGCACTGTGATCTGGCTCCAGCCTTACCCCACCATGGTCCAGAGGCAGTTTTTCCTGCCCAGGAATTTACCATGGACCTGACAGGAACATACACAGGGACCTGGTGACAGCCAAACCCATTCCACCCCTAATGATGGATCCAAGATTTGCAGACCTAGAAGTACTTCCAATGCTAAGCTGCAGCTCTGCTGTTCAACCACAGTCCTGGAGTGGCTCCCATCTGCTCAGGGACCTGGCAGCACAATGCCCATGCACTACCTGGTAGCAGGCCCACTGACTGCCAGCAGAGAGGTGGCTCTAAGAGAGAAGGCAAAGGATGACAGCGAGGATCTCAAACTGAGCTGAGGTGGGGAGTTCACGTTAGAAAAGGGTAAGGTCAAATAACTAAAGATAAATGGGGTCAGATTAAGTGGTAGGTATTTGAGCAAAAGACTAATATTATATTTGCTCAATGAAATGTTATGTCTGTTCAAGCAATAAACTGGGAAACCAATATGGGAGTTACATGAGATACTCTAGCTCTCTACTGTGATGAACAGCAAGAGGTTGGAGAGTGAAGGACAAACCTAACTGTGGAGAAGATCTAATAAGATTAGCTATGGAGGAGGAGGAAGGAATAAAGTAGACAGGGAAGATGAATGTTTAAGCTCAGGAAACTAAAACAATAATGAACTGCAGAAATGAGATTATGTAGAAAAACTAGTTGGGGGAGAAAGGAGATAAATATTATTTGGAAAATGTGGCATGATGGGGCTGAGGGAATCTAATTTTCTGTGTCCTATAGCTTGTTGTAAAAATATACCTAAAATTCAAGTGAAATTACAGATTTGTGACTCTAGCAGATAAATTAGGCTTGAACTCAATATGAGTAGAGAAATAATTATGAGTTTTTTAATTAATAATTCTGGAATTGTGAGCCTTAGAAATAAAATAGCAGTTTTTGACAATATGATAAATAAAATATACAATGGATTCTAATCCATTTATAAATTTATTTATAGACTCCCAAGTTATTTACATTAGAAAGAATGATTGACAGAAGTACACAGAAACTCTTTCATATATTTTAAATTATTATTTATGGAAGAACAATATTTTATTGCTTACAATAGTTGAATCATCAAACTAAATATAGTTTGCTTTTAGAATCCACAAGACCAGTGAAGAATCCATAAAACATATTCTGATAACTGTTCTCCAAACTCACAAGCCTTTTTAAATGTCATTGGTGATTAAAGTGAGCTGTTCACCTGTTGATTTAAACTATAGTGAAGTATTGCTTACACACAGTGTTTGTAGGGAGAATCTTACATCCAATTGACTGACAGTTAATGAAGAAAAAAACTTTATAAAGACAGATGGGATGTGCTACATCTGTCATGAAAGGTAGAACACATTTTAAAATATGCACATCTAGACATTTGCTGAGAAGCATGCTTGCTGTGAAACTCCGCATCGAGGGAACAAGCTGTAGCATAAGGCACTCTTCCGTTCTGCTTTGAGTGACCCTGTGGCAGCTATCAAAGATGTTACTTTAAATATACTGAGAGAAAGTGGGTCTCTGTCTGCAGCTAAGCAGACAGTATCCTAGGAAATAGCAAAGCTAGAGCAAAAAATATTCTTAATAAATCTTAAAAAATTATTAAGAAACTATGCCATTTGAAAATGAATACTATGATCCTTCCTCTGCAGTAATACTTTATTTTAGTGTTTGAACTCCTTGGAAGCCTTTAATTGCCCATCTAGATATTTAGATTTCACATATTCAGTGTATGTGATTGCCATCTAGATATTCAGTAACATGAGTGTAAATGAATACAACCTTTACAATTTTGACAAATATAACTTGGCAGAATCAAATGTATCACTGAAAGGTAACCTGAATGTAAGATGTAGCTGAAAACATTATCTTTATGAAATGCCATTTAGAATAGAAGAAATTGCATCAATGCCAAGAAACCAAGAATAAGTCAGTAAGCCAGTCATTTAACAAATATTTGAGTCACTGCTATGTGTCAACGACTGTTCTATGTACCAAAGAAAAAGACAGTGTGCCTGCTCTAGAGACACTTAATTCTAAAGGGGGAAGACAGATACTAAGAAAATAAACAGAACAGCACCACTTCCTAATGAATGTTAGGAAATCATAGACGAGAGAATTGTGTTCAAGAAAGACCAAGAGAAGAAACTACTATAAACAGAGGGAGAGAAAGACTTCCATGAAGATGTAGTGTTCAATCTAATATCTGATGGATAAAAAAGTTAACCATCCAAGAAGCTGCGGAAAAGTGTTCCCAGCAGAAGGGATGGAAAATGCAAAGGCTTTGGACCTAGAATAGCTTTCCTAGTTTAGAAAAACAGACAAAAGGACAGACTGAATGGAGTACAAGATTCCTGGGGAAGTCTTGGCGAATCCAAACTTCATAGGAAATAACAATAGGTATCAAAATAGGTAGAAAAACTTGGGATATATTTTGGATGCACAGAAGAATAAATAGGAATTCCAGGGTACCCTTTATTTTCAGAATGTTATAATGACAATGACATATGTTTCACTATACACTTACATGTGTGTATACATACATATAGATAGATACCCACACACACTTAAATATTGATCAAAGGGTTTTCTTGCATATATCATCATATTTGATTGTTACACATATTAAACACATATCCAATAGAATAAATGAATGAGAACCAAAGAATTAAGAATACACCTAGTGTTTGTTGCAGGTGATACAGAAAACAAAAAAGCAAAAGTCAGCTGATTCTTTTATTAGTGTGGTGCAGTTAACTGAAATGTCATGGTAAATAGGATACCAAAATATAAACAAATATTTAAGGAACTGAGTAGAAATTGCCTTGCCTAAATTTTATGGTCTTTTTCCATAGTCAATTATGGAAATCTAAAAATAATTAACTTCTTTCTTCTTTGGTTCTCAGTTATAACTCCAGAAGATCATTTGCTTTTCAAGAACTGTTGTGATTCTTATAAAGAAATATCAGACTTCTGATTCCTGGATTTATTTTAAATTTCATTAAGCTAAATTAATACCACCAAGGTATATGGACTATTTCTATGGAAGTACAGGCATACCTCATTTTATTACACTTCATAGATAATTGCTTTTTTTACAGATGGAAGGTTCAAGACTAGTGAAAGAACTCACTGCAGATGAGGTGGAAATAGCAAGAGAACCAGAATTAGAAGTGGAGCCTGAAGATGTGACCAAATTTTTGCAATCTCATGGTAAAAGTTTAAAGGACAAGGAGTTGCTTCTCATGGATGATCAAAGAAATAGAGGAAATGGCATCTGATGATCTTGAGTAGGAAGAATTAATATTGTCAAAATGGCTATCATGCCTAAAGCAATCTACAGATTCAATGCAATTCCTATCAAAATACCAAAAGCATTCCTCAACAAACTGGAACAAATAGTTCTAAAATTCATATGGAACTACAAAAGACCCCGAATAGCCAAAGCAATCCTGAGAAGGAAGAATAAAGCTGGGGGGATTATGCTTCCCAACTTCAAACTCTACTACAAAGCCACACTAATCAAGACAATTTGGTACTGGCACAAGAACAGACCATAGACCAATGGAACAGAATACAGAGTTCAGATAATAACTCAAGCATATATGGTCATTTAATATATGATAAAGGAGCTATGGACATACAATAGGGGAATGACAGCCTCTTCAATAGCTGGTGTTGGCAAAACTGGACAGCTACATGTAAGAGAAGGAAACTGGATTACTGTCTAACTCCATACACAAAAGAAAACTCGAAATATATCAAAGACCTGAATATAAGTCATGAAACCATAAAACTCTTAGAAGAAAACATATGCAAAACTCTCTTGAATATAAACATGAGCAACTTCTTCATGAACATATCTCCATGGGCAAGGAAAACAAAAGCAAAAATGAACAAGTGGGACTATATCAAACTAAAAAACTTCTGTACAGCTAAGGACACCATCAGTAGAACAGAAAGGCATCCTATATTATGGGAAAATATATTCACAAGTGACATATCCAATAAGAGGTTGACATCCAAAATATATAAAGAACTCATATGCCTCAACAAACAAAAAGCAAATAATCCAATTAAAAAATGGGCAGACGATCTGAACAGACACTTCTCCAAAGAAGAAATTCAGATGGCCAACAGGCACATGAAAAGATGCTCCACATCGCTAATCATCAGAGAAATGCAGATTAAAACCACAATGAGATATCACCTCACACCAGTTAGGATGGCCACCATCCAAAAGACAGAAAACAACAAATGTTAGTGAGGATGTGGAGAAAGAGGAACCCTCCTACACTGCTGGTGGGAATGTAAATTAGTTCAACCATTGTGGAAAGCAGTATGGAGGTTCCTCAAAAAACTAAAAATAGAAATACCGTTTGACCCAGGAATTCCACTCCTAGGAATTCACCCCAAGAATGCAGTTTCCCAGTCTCAAAAAGACATATGCACCCCTATGTTTACTGCGACACTATTTGCAATAGCCAAGATATCAAAGCAACCTAAGTGTCCATAAGTAGATGAATGGATAAAGAAGATGTGGTACATATACACAATGGAGTATTATTCAGCCATAAGAAAGAAACAAAGCCTACCATTTGCAACAACATAGATAGATCTAGAGGGTATTATGCTCAGTGAAATAAGCCAGGTGGATAAAAACAAGTACCAAATGATTTCACTCATCTTTGGAGAATAAGAACCAAGCAAAAACTGAAGGAACAAAACAGCAACAGACTCACAGAACCCAAGAATGGACGAACAGTTACCAAAGGGAAAGGGACTGGGCAGGGTGGGTGGGAAGGGAGGGAGGGAGAAGGGGAATAAGGGGCATTATGATTAGCACACATAACGTAGTGGGAGCACAGGAAAGGCAGTAGAGCATAGAGGAGACAAGTAGTGACTCTATGGCATCTTACTATGCTAATGGACAGTGGCTGTAATGGGGTATGTTGGGGGGACTTGATAATGGGGGGAATCTAGTAACCACAATGTTGCTCATGTGATTGTATATTAATGATACCAAAAAAAAAAGAAACAGAGAAAATGAAATCTACTCCTGGTAAAGTTATTCCTAATCCAGTTATATTATTGAAATGCCAACAAAGATTTAGATTACTACATAAACTGAATTGGTAAAGCAGTGACAGGGTTTCAGAAGACCGATTCCGATTTTGAAAGAAGTTCCACTGTGGATAAAATGCCGTCAAACAGCATTGTATGTTACAGAGAAATTGTTTCCGAAAAGAATAATCAATGTAGCAAACTTCATTGTTGTCTTATTTTAGGAACTTTCCCCAGCCAACCCAACCTTCAGCAAACACCACCCTCCCCACTCAGTAGCTGTCATCAGTGAGGCAAGACCCTCCACCAGCAAAAAGATTTCAACTCACTGAAAGCTCAGATGATGGTTAGCATTCTTTAGCAATAAAGTATTTTTTAACTGAGGCATGTACATTATGTTTTTAGACATAATGCTGTTGCACACTTACTAGACTACAGTATAATACAAACATCACTTTTATAGGCACTGGGAAGCCAAAAAATTTATTAGACTTGCTATATTGTGACATTCACTTTACCGAGGCATATGCAGGTATGGAACTGAACCTGTGGCATCTCGAAGATATAACTGTAGTTAATCCTCATGTTTTCAGACAAAAGCAGCAACAAAGAAAAAAAGAAAATAACAAAGATCCTTTTGGAAATTGTTTTAAAAAGGAATAATAACTTTATGTTTGTAAGCACATTACATGCAAAAACTCTTTTAAAAATATATAATATTGAAGAAACTAAGATTCTAAGAAATAAAACAAGCTGCCTAATGTCATCCAGAACTTGACAACTGACCTAAGACTCTTCCCAAATTTATGACACCAAGTCCATTCCAGTGAACATCAACTGAGCCATTTTGGTGCTGCTTCCCTCCTCCTCTTACCTAAATCTCTCACCCCTCATCCCATTTGGGGGCCTTCTATTATTCCTTCCAGAAAGTAGCTACTTAGGGATATCTTTTAAAATTGAAATAACTACTCACCCAAAACCTTAGGAACATCTGGACTGAACACAGGAATGATGTATTAGATTAGAGATTTCTGTACCCATTAACATATTACCAGGTTGCTCGTAATGGATGTGAGGGGTGAAGAGGGAAGTATTAGTATTCATTTCTGGACCAGATTAAATGAAAAAAAAAATCAATCTGAAGCACCTTGAAGGATCTTAATATAATTTTGACCAGTATAACAAATGAAGTTACAAGTACCTAATGAGTTATTTTCATTAACGTATGCATATTTGCTTCTTAATTAATTTGGGTAGGAAGCCAAAAATCCATCTTATTTTTTCTTTCTCTTCTGAGACATATTATTACAAGAATTGGCTTTTTAAAATGGCACATTGGAATATACTTTAGCACCATAAATACTGTTGGAAATACCACATTTCTAGTTCGTAGGCCTTTTTCCACTATACTCAACTATATTCCACTATATTCAGCTATAGATGGATTTTAGACCATTGGATCAAATGGGATTCACCTTCGTATGTATGCTTTAAAAATGTGAGGAATGTTTCCAGGAGATTCTCTGCTCCTTTATTTGAACAGATAAGGACTTTTTAAAGTCAAAGGCATCTGACTGAAAAGTCCAGCATGTTCTTTTAGCCTGTTCCAATCAAGAGGACTAGTAGCAACCATACCAGGGAATAAACAGAGAGAGACAGTAGGAATCTTTTAGTTTAAATATGTACAGAGCTAGATTAAGATTCACTCCTAGGAATGAAAGCAAAACTTCTTGAGAAAAACAGCAACACTTTTTAATTTTCAAGAATCATGGTAATTGTTCATCCTGGTTACTTTGGGCTCTATGAAGATCCTCTTACAAATTCAGAAGACCATGTCTTGCTCTACAATAAATCGCTATTTTCTGCAGTCTCTACAGGTTAAGCTTTGTTTGCTGCAACAGTGTTAACTGGGAAGAAAATGGTTAGCTTTTCCCATGTTTGTTGGATATAAAGCCATCTTGGATCACAAAACACAGCTCCTCTCCAAGGTTTGCAAAATGGATGTGTCAGTGAGCAGACTCACAATATTTAGCCACAGAGACTCTTCTTCCTTCACCTTGTACTTTAAATTTCCAGATTTTCTCATATGTTCTGTGTTGAAACTATTCTCTGCTGCTTCCCCTGCAGTCCCAAGGACTCTGGGCTGCCACCCAGCCCAAGGCTGCGGTAACGGAAGGGTGGAAAGAGCACCTGAAGCTGCTCCTCACTCCACTCCCTGCAGTCTCTAAGGGCCAAGCTCAGGGTCAGTTTCCTGGCAGCATGTCCAGTTCTAACCCCTCTCAGACCCACCTTGAAATACTAATGTGAAAGAGAAAGAGTAAGGTATCCGGCAGCATCCTTGAGATTTGACCAAGTCATTTCAAGCTGGAGCCTACAGACGTTTTCTGAGAGCAAGGCTGTAGCTTTGGAAAACTATGTTTAATGTCCCAAACTACTGACCTACAGGTCAACTTGTGGCACACAGACTAATCACAAGGGAAGGGGACCAGTGCAGAGACAGAAACACAGGTCGAGTTCAAGTTCTTGGTCCAGTTATGGCCACCTAACAAATTCTGAAACCATACTGAAAGCTGAGGAGGGCAATAGTAGTAACAAGGGATACTTATTATTATTATTATTATCATCATCATTATTTCATATATGTATGGAATATTCATATTTTCCAATTTTTACTTTTAACTTCTCATTTTTTATTCTTAGATGTTGTACATTTTTGTGTAGTTATTTTCCAATCACATCTTTTATGATTTATGATTTTTCTTTTGTTTTTGAAACACTTTCCTTCTTGAAAATTATAAAGGTACTATGCTGTATTTTCTTCTAGATATCTTAAAGGCTTTAATTCATGTGGTATTATTCATGTGCTGTGTGTGGTTATGGTGTGTGGTACTTACCTAACTTAAAAAATCAAATGTGTATTTACTCATCAACACATAATTTATTGATAATCCATTATTTTCCATGTCATCAAATGTCAGCATAGACACCATATTTCCAAACATACATATATACAAACACACACATACACATTCTTACGCAAATGCATGCCAAGATTTTATATGTGTCCAAAACATTCTTGATACAAATGGGAAACAGCCAAAAGTCAGAGGTGCTTAGAATGATTCTGATGCTATCTTTTCTAATTTTTAAAATAAACTCATTACTGTACATTGCTGTCTACCTACTAGCCACAAATTTCCCTATCCTTAAAAACAGAATCCTGTTTTATACCCAGATAGTGGGAAGGAATTCTCATGGACCATAAAAAATGCCTCCCCCTTTGGACATTTGCTTTTCCAGCCTTCCTTGGAGCTAGTGGTAACCAGTGTATCCAGTCATATCAATTTCACACATGGGCTAGTTTTCTGGAGTGCTTCTGGGAAATCTTTTGTTTTATAGTAAGGTGGACAGGCTCTAGCAGAGAGCCAGTATCATGCCTTCTCCTTCTCCTTGCCTTGCTATGCTATGTGAGTCTGTGATGTCTAGAGCTGTAACAACATCTTTTAATAAAGAGGGAACAAGCATAGGAATGAAAATGGAAATGTAACATCCTGAGAAGTCAAAGCAGAAAGACGTAAGAAGACAGGATCTTGATGACATGTCTAAGCCAATAAAAGTCTCTCTGTTCCTCATTAAACAAGATAATAAAACCATAAATAGTTTACATCCTTACAAATGAGTGACATTTTCCCCTATCTAATGCAAAAATTGAATGGCTGAAAAAGGAATGAAATTACGATGAGACAAGTATTGTCAGAGCACTGGGCTAGTAAAGAAACACGGCATCATATAACAGAAATTGTTAAGAGAGTTAACTACCCACCAAACTAACCAGCAAACTTCTATCCTTAGATGTGTCAATAAATAAGATATATGGAGGGAAGAATGAGAGGAATAAATGCTAGCTTCAAATTTTGAAAGGAGTGCAATAAAGGAAGAACCCTAAAATATAAAGTTAGAGTGTGTTAAAAGTCACAGGAGTGAAGTAAAGTAAAAAATAGTAATGGAATCATTTTAAGAATGAAATTAGAGATATTCTTAATAGTACTAAGGACAAGTGCTGTCTGACTCTAGTGACCCAGGTCCTAAGATAGAGAAAGTTGACAAAGAAGACAGTCTTCTGGATTGCTGCTGGGGTAAGGAATTTTCAAATTTTGGGATCATGATTTATCCAACTTTGAAGATAATAATGCCTCTAGGATTTGAGGATAAAAATTAAAAACCAGGGGGGCGGAAGATGGCGGCGTGAGTAGAGCAGCGGAAATCTCCTCCCAAAACAACATATATCTATGAAAATATAACAAAGACAACCCTTCCTAGAATAAAGACCAGAGGACACAGGACAATATCCAGACCACATCCACACCTGAGAGAACCCAGCGCCTCGCGAAGGGGGTAAGATACAAGCCCCGGCCCCGCGGGAGCCGAGCGCCCCTCCCCCCAGCTCCCGGCGGGAGAAGAGCAGGCAGAGCGGGAGGGAGACGGAGCCCAGGGCTGCCGAACACCCAGCCCCAGCCATCCGGGCCAGAGTGCAGGGCCCTCGATACTGGGAAAACAGGGCAGCAACAACAGTGAGCAGGCACTGGAGGCTGGGCGACAGAGGACATAAGAAAAGCGCGCGACCATTTTTTTTTTTTGCTTTTTTGCTGCTTTGTTTTGGCGAGCGCTTTTTGGAAGTCTTAAAGGGACAGGGACCCCAATATTAAGGAAACAGGGTAGAAAGACCGGTGAGCAGAGGCCTGAGGCTGGCACCGGAGAATAAAGAAAAACTAACGACCACCTTTTTTTTTTTTTAATTAAAAAAATTTTTTTTAATTAAAAAAATTTTTTTTTCTTGTTTTTTTTTGTGGTCGTTGTTTTGTTTTGGCGGGTGCTTTTTGGAAGTCTTAAAGGGGCAGGGCGGGCCACTTAATCCAGAGGTAGGGAATCCGGGGTCTCTGGGCACCCTAACCCCTGGGCTGCAGGGAGCAGGGAGGCCCCTTACGGAGATAAATAGCCTCCCAGCAGCTCCTGCTCCAACGCGACTCCACCATTTTGGAGTAGCTGCCCGAGCCAGGCCACGCCCACAGCAACAGCGGAGATTAACTCCATAGCAGCCGGGCAGGAAGCAGAAACCCTGTCTGCGCGCAGCTGCGCAGCACAAGCCACTAGAGGCCGCTGTTCTCCCAGGAGAGGAGGGCCACAAACCAACAAGAAAGGAAGTCCTTCCAGCCGTCACTCGTCCCAGTTCTGCAGACTATTCCTATCACCATGAAAAGGCAAAGCTACAGGCAGACAAAGATCACAGAGACAACACCAGAGAAGGAGACAGACCTAACCAGTCTTCCTGACAAAGAATTCAAAATAAGAATCATAAACATGCTGACAGAGATGCAGAGAAATACGCAAGAAAAATGGGATGAAGTCCGGAAAGAGATCACAGATGCCAGAAAGGAGATCGCAGAAATGAAACAAACTCTGGAAGGGTTTATAAGCAGAATGGATAGAATGCAAGAGGCCATTGATGGAATTGAAATCAGAGAACAGGAACGCATAGAAGCTGACATAGAGAGAGACAAAAGGATCTCCAGGAATGAAACAATATTAAGAGAACTGTGTGACCAATCTAAAAGGAGCAATATCCGTATTATAGGGGTCCCAGAAGAAGAAGAGAGAGGCAAAGAGATGGAAAGTATCTTAGAAGAAATAATTGCTGAAAACTTCCCCACACTGGGGGAGGAAGTAATCAAACAGAAAACGGAAATACACAGAACCCCCAACAGAAAGGATCCAAGAAGGGCAACACCAAGACACATAATAATTAAAATGGCAAAGATCAAGGACAAGGAAAGAGTGTTAAAGGCGGCTAGAGAGAAAAAGGTCACCTATAAAGGGAAACCCATCAGGCTAACGTCAGATTTCTCAACAGAAACCCTACAGGCCAGAAGAGAATGGCATGATATATTTAATACAATGAAACAGAAGGGCCTTGAACCAAGGATACTGTATCCAGCACGACTATCATTCAAATATGACGGTGGGATTAAACAATTCCCAGACAAACAAAAGCTGAGGGAATTTGCTTTCCACAAACCACCTCTACAGAACATCTTACAGGGACTGCTCTAGATGGGAGCACTCCTAGAAAGAGCACAGCACAAAACACCCAACATATGAAGAATCGAGGAGGAGGAACAAGAAGGGAGAGAAGAAAAGAATCTCCAGATAGTGTATATAACAGCTCAATAAGCGAGCTAAGTTAGGCAGTAAGATACTAAAGAGGCTAACCTTGAACCTTTGGTAACCACGAATTTAAAGCCTGCAATGGCAATAAGTACATATCTTTCAATAGTCACCCTAAATGTTAATGGGTTGAATGCACCAATCAAAAGACACAGAGTAACAGAATGGATAAAAAAGCAAGACCCATCTATATGCTGCTTACAAGAAACTCACCTCAAACCCAAAGACATGTACAGACTAAAAGTCAAGGGATGGAAAAACATATTTCAAGCAAACAACAGTGAGAAGAAAGCAGGGGTTGCAGTACTAATATCAGACAAAATAGACTTCAAAACAAAGAAAGTAACAAGAGATAAAGAAGGACACTACATAATGATAAAGGGCTCAGTCAAACAAGAGGATATAACCATTCTAAATATATATGCACCCAACACAGGAGCACCAGCATATGTGAAACAAATACTAACAGAACTAAAGGGGGATATAGACTGCAATGCATTCATTCTAGGAGACTTCAACACACCACTCACCCCAAAGGATAGATACACTGGGCAGAAAATAAGTAAGGACACGGAAGCACTGAACAACACAGTAGAGCAGATGGACCAAATAGACATCTATAGAACTCTACATCCAAAAGCAGCGGGATATACATTCTTCTCAAGTGCACATGGAACATTCTCCAGAATAGACCACATACTAGGCCACAAAAAGAGCCTCAGAAAATTCCAAAAGATTGAAATCCTACCAACCAACTTCTCAGACCACAAAGGCATAAAACTAGAAATAAACTGTACAAAGAAAGCAAAGAGGCTCACAAACACATGGAGGCTTAACAACACGCTCCTAAATAATCAATGGATCAATGACCAAATCAAAATGGAGATCCAGCAATATATGGAAACAAATGACAACAACAACACTAAGCCCCAACTTCTGTGGGACACAGCAAAAGCAGTCTTAAGAGGAAAGTATATAGCAATCCAAGCATATTTAAAAAAGGAAGAGCAATCCCAAATGAATGGTCTAATGTCACAATTATCGAAATTGGAAAAAGAAGAACAGATGAGGCCTAAGGTCAGCAGAAGGAGGGACATAATAAAGATCAGAGAAGAAATAAATAAAATTGAGAAGAATAAAACAATAGCAAAAATCAATGAAACCAAGAGCTGGTTCTTCGAGAAAATAAACAAAATAGATAAGCCTCTAGCCAGACTTATTAAGAAGAAAAGAGAGTCAACACAAATCAACAGTATCAGAAACGAGAAAGGAAAAATCACGACGGACCCCACAGAAATGCAAAGAATTATTGGAGAATACTATGAAAACCTATATGCTAACAAGCTGGGAAACCTAGGAGAAATGGACAACTTCCTAGAAAAATATAACCTTCCAAGATTGACCCAGGAAGAAACAGAAAATCTAAACAGACCAATTACCAGCAACGAAATTGAAGAGGTAATAAAAAAACTACCAAAGAACAAAACCCCCGGGCCAGATGGATTTACCTCGGAATTTTATCAGACATACAGGGAAGACATAATACCAATTCTCCTTAAAGTTTTCCAAAAAATAGAGGAGGAGGGGATACTCCCAAACTCATTCTATGAAGCTAACATCACCCTAATACCAAAACCAGGCAAAGACCCCACCAAAAAAGAAAACTACAGACCAATATCCCTGATGAACATAGATGCAAAAATACTCAACAAAATACTAGCAAACCGAATTCAAAAATACATCAAAAGGATCATACACCATGACCAAGTGGGATTCATCCCAGGGATGCAAGGATGGTACAACATTCGAAAGTCCATCAACATCATCCACCACATCAACAAAAAGAAAGACAAAAACCACATGATCATCTCCATAGATGCTGAAAAAGCATTTGACAAAGTTCAACATCCATTCATGTTAAAAACTCTCAGCAAAATGGGAATAGAGGGCAAGTACCTCAACATAATAAAGGCCATCTATGATAAACCCACAGCCAACATTATATTGAACAGCGAGAAGCTGAAAGCATTTCCTCTGAGATCGGGAACTAGACAGGGATGCCCACTCTCTCCACTGTTATTTAACATAGTACTGGAGGTCCTAGCCACGGCAATCAGACAAAATAAAGAAATACAAGGAATCCAGATTGGTAAAGAAGAAGTTAAACTGTCACTATTTGCAGATGACATGATACTGTACATAAAAAACCCTAAAGACTCCACCCCAAAACTACTAGAACTGATATCGGAATACAGCAAAGTTGCAGGATACAAAATCAACACACAGAAATCTGTGGCTTTCCTATATACTAACAATGAACCAACAGAAAGAGAAATCAGGAAAACAACTCCATTCACAATTGCATCCAAAAAAATAAAATACCTAGGAATAAACCTAACCAAAGAAGTGAAAGACTTATACTCTAAAAACTACAAGTCACTCTTAAGAGAAATTAAAGGGGACACTAACAGATGGAAACTCATCCCATGCTCGTGGCTAGGAAGAATTAATATCGTTAAAATGGCCATCCTGCCCAAAGCAATATACAGATTTGATGCAATCCCTATGAAACTACCAGCAACATTCTTCAATGAACTGGAACAAACAATTCAAAAATTCATATGGAAACACCAAAGACCCCGAATAGCCAAAGCAATCCTGAGAAAGAAGAATAAAGTAGGGGGGATCTCACTCCCCAACTTCAAGCTCTACTATAAAGCCATAGTAATCAAGACAATTTGGTACTGGCACAAGAGCAGAGCCACAGACCAATGGAACAGACTAGAGAATCCAGACATTAACCCAGACATATATGGTCAATTAATATTTGATAAAGGAGCCATGGACATACAATGGCGAAATGACAGTCTCTTCAACAGGTGGTGCTGGCAAAACTGGACAGCTACATGTAGGAGAATGAAACTGGACCATTGTCTAACCCCATATACAAAAGTAAACTCAAAATGGATCAAAGACCTGAATGTAAGCCATGAAACCATTAAACTCTTGGAAGAAAACATAGGCGAAAACCTCTTAGACATAAACATGAGTGACCTCTTCTTGAACATATCTCCCCGGGCAAGGAAAACAACAGCAAAAATGAGTAAGTGGGACTATATTAAGCTGAAAAGCTTCTGTACAGCAAAAGACACCATCAATAGAACAAGAAGGATCCCTACAGTATGGGAGAATATATTTGAAAATGACACATCCGATAAAGGCTTGACGTCCAGAATATATAAGGAGCTCTCATGCCTCAACAAACAAAAAACAAATAACCCAATTAAAAAATGGGCAGAGGAACTGAACAGACAGTTCTCCAAAAAAGAAATACAGATGGCCAACAGACACATGAAAAGATGCTCCACATCGCTAATTATCAGAGAAATGCAAATTAAAACTACAATGAGGTATCACCTCACACCAGTAAGGATGGCTGCCATCCAAAAGACAAACAACAACAAATGTTGGCGAGGCTGTGGAGAAAGGGGAACCCTCCTACACTGCTGGTGGGAATGTAAGTTAGTTCAACCATTGTGGAAAGCAGTATGGAGGTACATCAAAATGCTCAAAACAGACTTACCATTTGACCCAGGAATTCCACTCCTAGGAATTTACCCTAAGAATGCAGCAATCAAGTTTGAGAAAGACAGATGCACCACTATGTTTATTGCAGCACTATTTACAATAGCCAAGAATTGGAAGCAACCTAAATGTCCATCAATAGATGAATGGATAAAGAAGATGTGGTACATATACACAATGGAATACTACTCAGCTATAAGAAAAGGGCAAATCCAATCATTTGCAGCAACATGGATGGAGCTGGAGGGTATTATGCTCAGTGAAACAAGCCAAGCGGAGAAAGAGAAATACCAAATGATTTCACTTATCTGTGGAATATAAGAACAAAGGAAAAACTGAAGGAACAAAACAGCAGCAGAATCACAGAACTCA
Organism: Manis pentadactyla; assembly: GCF_030020395.1. Lineage (NCBI taxonomy): Eukaryota > Metazoa > Chordata > Mammalia > Pholidota > Manidae > Manis > Manis pentadactyla. The sequence continues at coordinate 52,696,834 of NC_080020.1, read as the reverse complement.
AGAATGGACTAACAGGTACCAAAGGGAAAGGGACTGGGGAGGATGGGTGGGTAGGGAGGGATAAGGGGGGGAGAAGTAGGGGGGTATTAAGATTAACATGCATGGGGGGGTAGGAGAAAAGGGAGGGCTGTACAACACAGAGAAGGCAAGTAGTGATTCTACAACATTTTGCTATGCTGATGGACAGTGACTGTAAAGGGGTTTATAGGGGAGACCTGGTATAGGGGAGAGCCTAGTAAACATAATATTCGTCATGTAAGTGTAGATTAGTGATAGCAAAAAAAAAAAAAAAAAAAAAAGGGCAGTTCCTGTGTGGTAACCTCCAACGAGTTCTACACAAGGGTATAAAGGGCATATAAAAGTGTAGGCAAAGGGTCTGTTTGTGTTTATACAGAGGATCAAAGCCTAATTGGGCTACCCCGAAAATGAACTAAGATACGATATGAAAAAGAACTTCCAACATCTGCACTCTCTGGAAGACTCATGCCAGAAGATGATCATCAAAAAACCCCAACAAAGATCCACGCACTGCTACAGCTGTAGATGCACTCATCCCACCAGTTCCTGGACTTGCCATGGGAATGAGGAAGGAGATATCTAAGCTGGCCTGTGCATACAGTAAAACAACAAAATTGGACTGGATCTATACTGTTGGAACTCAACCAAGAATTTGGAGAAGTGCAAATTGTAGCGCTCCAAAGTCTTACAACTACAAACTATTTACTGTTAAAAGAACATATGGCATGTGAACAGTCCCCAGGAATGGGTTGTTTTAATTTGTCTGATTTCTCTCAGACTGTTCAAGTTCATTTGGACAATATCCACCATATCATAGATAAGTTTTCACAAATGCCTAAGGTGCCTAACTGGTTTTCTTGGTTTCACTGCAGATGGCTGGTAATTACAGATATGCCTTGGTTATGTAACTATACTCCTATTATGTTAATGTGTGTGTGCAATTTAAGTAGTAGCTTAAAACCTATACATGCTGAAGTTACTCTACAAGAAGATATATCAAAGAAATAATCAATCTTCCCATGTTTTCTTCCGCCTGCTACTTCTATAGCTTTTCTTCTTCCTTCCTAATCACAACCCTTAAATAGAATTCGTGCCTCATATCAAATTTACCGAGTATCATAATTCTTCCAAGTGGTAAAGATACCTCAAGACAAATGCTGGGCATAGAAGCCACAGGGCATAAATATGCAAAGAAGTAAAAAGCTAACTTTTTCAAACAATAAGGCTTCTCTCTCACTTACCAACTTCACATTTCCCTGTATGGCCCCGGAAGATGACTGGTTAGCCAGAGACGGGTAAGATTCCTCAAGGGAGGAACAACCTAAGACAGGCACAGTCGCAGGGGGGCCATCAGGTGAGAAATTGGGGATCAACAGAGGTGAGGCTTAGAACCTCACCCCCCCGTTCTGAGAGAAATCTTCTGCATACGTGGATGTTTTATTGCCCTGGTCTAGCTTGGATTAACACATAGTCTACAGGCACACACCTGATCATCTACATGTGCTCTCTTACAACACTAAACTATGTTTTCTACCTTTATCTTGTATCTACCTACCACTTCAGCATTTTATTAAAAATAATAATAATAAAGAGAGAAATGTGGTATCCACATATAAATCAAGTATAAAAACCAAATGAGTATTCATATTGGAACTGACTGTTTATAGTTCATAATGCATGAGCAAAACCGAAAGTTTCTGTGATGACTGCCCTTGTACTGTTCACTATGTAACTTATTCATTATGTAAGAATTTGTTCTACATGTAAAAACTTGTTTGTTATGCCTCAGAAGATTGGAGACTGACAAAAATTAGGCTTGGGGTGGAATAATGATTGTGCATTGAGCATTGACTCCCCTATACAGAATTTTATTGTCGTTAACAACCATTTGATCAATAAATATGAGAGATGCCCTCACAAAAAAAAAAAAAAAAAGGACAGACTTCCAATGGTAAAATAAATTAGTAACCAGGATGTAATGTATAGCATAAGGAATATAGTCAAGATATTGTAACAGCTTGGTAGGGTGATAGCTGGAACCTAGAATTATGTATATAATTGTTCTACCACTGTGTTGTACACTTGAAACTCATGTAATGTAATATTGTGTGTCAACTACCCTTCAATAAAAAATAATTATTAAAAAAAAAAAAAAAAAATTAAAAACCATTATGAGTACTTATTTTCATTTTGCAGTATATTAAGTCGGTAAGAAATGTATTGAAATGCAACTTTCTATTAGGCTCTCTCCCTAAGTTTGGCTGGTACTAATATTCAGCAAGATACTCTGACAGTAAGAATGATATTGAAATTCCTTTAAAAGGATCATATTGCTGTATGCTTTGTACTGTGGTTTGTGGCTCAGGAATTTATTCACCTTTTTTTTTTTATTTCATGGTTTGCTTGCTAGTGTTCAGTGTTCACTAAAATGCAGAACCACTATTTGTTATTAAATGTACTTCATAATTTCTAGCAGAATATGACTGCATCTCCAGTTTTTGTGATTTCCTGTTGATTCCAGAATATAGTGTAATCTAATTGAACATACAAAATAATGGGCTTAATTACTGAGATACTTTAAAATGTTTTCAGTATATGTCTGTATGATGAGAGTACTTTAATAGTCCTTATAAAAGCAATACCAAAAAACTCTTGTACAGTGCATCTTCTACACAAAAAATATGGCAGAAGTGTATACCATATTCATAGATACAATACAGATATATAAAATCTTTATAATCTGTTATGGAAATCTATTAATCCAGAGAGACTAATAGATTATTTTACTAGTATAATACAAATAGAATTACTGTTGTTTCATGGTTAAGAAACTTCCCATTATTTTATCTAAGTTTTCTTTATTATTTTCTTCCAGAGTGTCTATAGAATTAACTTGTCAACTTCTATTCTTTTGACAATTTTATTGGAATAATATTTAATTTATAGATTAAGTTAGGTGAATCTACATCTTTAAAATGCCAAAATTTATATTCATTTATTTCAAGTCCTCTTTTATGTCTTTAAAGTTTTAGGGTTTTTCTTTATATAGCACACATTCCTTGGAATCTAGGTGTTTTAATGCTGTTGTCAGTGGAATTTTTTGTGCATTATTTTTCTATTTAGTCATTGCTGCTGTGTAGGAAAGTTGTTGGCAGTAATGTGGTGTTTCTTATCTCTAGCCACTTTAATTAGTGCTAATATTTTTTTATACTTGTGGGTATTCAAAATATACATTCAGATCACCACGAATCCTTTTCCAATATTAGACATCTTTTTTTCTTTTTCTCTAATCATAATGGTAGGACATCCAGAATGTAGCAAAGTATCAGGAATTAATATAAAAATCTTGACTTTTTACTTAAATGGGCTTATCTTTGGTTTTTCATTCTTAAGAATGACATTGATTTTGGTTTCTGATACTCATCAATTTAGAAAGTACTCTTATCCTTCTAGTTTTAATCCTGTTTTGCTTTATCTCTTCTTAAAAACAGTGGTTTTAGTTTAATCAGTTCCATTATGGTATCTATTAGGAGTAACTCCTTTTTCCTTAGAGAATTATGAGAGATTTAGATTTCCTAATATTGAACTTTCTTTGGATTCCTAGAGTCAACAATATAAATATGGCATATTATTCTTTTAATACACTGCTGAATTTGATCTGTTAGTATTTTACTTAGGACCTGTACATGTACCTTCATTAAGAAGATAAAGTGGCCTATTTTTAGTATTCTCATCACAAGTTTGGGAATTGGAAATGAATACATTTTGAATTATAGAACTATTCCCCAAAATTTTTCCTCAACATGATATTTTGAGTTTAATTTCTCCAGTGCATTCTAATCATACACTAGTGCTATATATATTCTGACTGTATGTGCACAGAAGTATATAAGGTAAACATTGACCTATGGCAATATGTCAAGAGCCCTTCTATTGTATAAAAAAATTATTTTATATTAATACACATCTTATTACTTTTCCCTGTGAGGATACCCAAAATAAATCATTTTTAATGATAAGGGTTGTGACCAGCAACCAATTTAATATTTTGAAAAGGAAAAGATACATTCATTAAGATTCAGAAATAATTTCAATAATAGCTCTATGAAATGACTCTTCAACTCTAGTTACAACTGTTTTTTCTAACTATAGTTATCCTCAATACAATGAAAGGTTTTTCCTCAGTTACCTAACAGACTGACAATTATTTAGTTTAATTCAATACACATAAACTTGATAGAACACTTACTGGATTCTATAAAGAATAATGTTAATATGTAGTGGATTATAAGTTGTCAGTATTTAAGGTAGTTCAACCTATGTGTGGGCAGACTTTAACTTTGTAAGAGCTAAAGCTTATATAATTTTGAACCCCTCTTTTTCAAACATTATAAAAAATTTTACATTTGCAAAGTTTAAAGACATTTTCCCATTAAAAGATATTCCTAGTGTCCTTCCTAGAACTTTGGAAGGGTCCTATGTGGTAAAATGCCATACAAATCAAATGCTGTTAGTTTTTCTGTAAATAAACCTCTTGTTGTGGAGATATTAGAGATATTTTCTACATATAAATCGATGAAATTTTTGAGGTAGGAATCCATAATTACTGCAACAAATCCTGCCTTTAGTGAACTAATAGAATTTCCAGTGTTCAAAATGAGAGTAGAATGTGTCTGCTTAGTAAGTCTATATAGTCTGATGATAAATGCATCTTCTTCACATGAAAGTTTTGTCAAGTGCTACTAAAAACTTCCAATGTTTAAAAACAAATACAGATTCATCTTGAAATCCAAAGCATTTGAGATTGCATACGTCAAATTTTTGATCCCAAAACCAAGAATCCATCTCAGATTAGCTGGTTTCCATGATGGCCTCTTAATTTTTCATGTTCATTTAGCCCTCACCCTCCTTACTCCTCACATCTTCTTCCCTTCTCCAAATTCTGACTTAAGCAAAATAGACTCTATAAACTATAAATTGAGTCGCCTATTTTCCCTAACCATAGCACACCGAACTTTATCAAGTTGTTCTTCTATTTCTTTGGTGCTTCATGAGTCATTAATGCAGAATGGTGCACATAAAGGTTGTACATATTACCATTATAATGAGTAAGCAAATGGACAACTAACTCCTCTCTTCTGGACTGAGAAGAACTGGTGCTAAGCATTTCTAAAAAAAAGAATTAGAGTAAATAGAACACTTATACACATAATGTATAAGGATGCAGTTTAATAACCATTTTGAATTGAAAATGTCATCTCATAATAAGATCTCATTACAGTGTCCATTTCCTTTCCTTTGTTCACTTGTTTATTGAGTGCCCACTCTGAGCAAGGTAATGTTTTAGGTAATGTAAGATGATGCAATAAAGGCTAAAATACATTCCCTGACCTAAAGGAGAGCAAAGTTTTGTGAACTTCAGAGAAATATGAGGTACCATACAAGCAGGGAGTTGATGTTTTACAGATTAAAGGTATAGGGTTGAGACTTGCAAAAGTTAGTAACTTAGGTTTTCTGTTCCATATATATATTTCATATGTTCCGCAGCATGTAGCATATAGAAATATGAGAGGCAGAGAGAATACCTGATGCCCTTTTTCAGTTGAACTGTGTTATCTATTTGTTCCTTAAACCATATAATATTCTTTGTACTTGCCTACAAAAGAACAAATAGGTACATTTTATGCTGTCAGTATCATGATATCAACTCAATATTCTGCTAGATCTTTTTATCTCATACACCTGACAGAATTGATCATTTTTCACAATTGGGCTTGATTTTCATTGAGTGACATTTGACTGCATTAAGTGGTACATGTTGCCTGTATTAACAAGCTGAGAGAGTGTTTCAGATGCACTAGGCTTTCAGAGAAATTGTGAGGTCAATGATATCTTTTGTGAAAATTATGGATTTTTTTAAAGGGATGACAGAAAGAAATGAAAAATGATATGCCAAGCCAGATGCGCTATTCACCTACAAATACATACACAAGAAGGCAGGAAAACTGCATGTAAATCTTTGGATTGATGATTTCTGAATTTTTCATTTTTAAAATATAAGAATATTCTCTAAATGACATAGACTAAACCCAGAGATAGCATACCTGAGAATATGTGAAAGATAAATCTCCAAACATATCCTACATTAAGAACTGAGAAATAATATAATTTATCTTGGAGTAAAAGATGATTACTGCAAAAAGATTTTTTAAACTTTTTTGTAGTTGCTAATTTTTGCAATTTTATAATTAACATGAAGCCAGAGCTCATTAGGTACTCATCTAACTGGTTTCAAAATTTCTAGTAATTACATTTAAAAAAAGCAATCCAGTGAAAAACCATAGGCTTAGAAATTAGCTACAACAGCTTCTGTTGTAAATATTCAGGTAGAGAAATGCTTAGTAAATCACACACCTGAATCTTCTGAGAGTTAAATCTATATTCATCAATCTATGTTACCAATAGTACTGATTGTAGTTTTTATATCACATAGACCAGCGCCAATATCCTTGTAATGTAGGAGTGCTGAATGTGCACCTGTATAAAGACGTGAAGCTTAAAAATAATATAGTTTCTAATAAATGTGTGTTTCAAATTCTGTGACTTCATTGGCTGCCTACGCATAAGTGGTCCCTTCTTTCTCCACTCATAATAAAAGAATTATAATCTTGTTTAGGTATTGGGCAGTTATAAATTTCAGAAGAGTCAAGGGGATACTTGAATTGTTTAAACCAATCACAAGGGTTCCATTCCTGTTGCTAGTGGGCATAAAACATAATCTGACTAACTAAATGAGGGGAAATAGAAATTCTCATGTTGGACTAAAACTTCCTAAAAATACTAATCTTAACTGAATGAACTTATGTCAGAAGCTACACTTATTGGATATTCTTATTAGTTTACATAACAACCTTCCTTAAGTGCTGCACACATTTTATAAAAGTATAATTTCACTCAAAAGGCCTGTGGATTTTCTGATAATTTTTAAATGATGTTGAAATTAATGTTCATCACATACAGAACTCCATTAAGAGTCAAAGGAAAACATTGATTCTTGGGAATATCTCCACTGAACAATCAGGCAAAGATGCTCTAAAGAAAGAAACAAGATAAATCTCCAGAAACAGATCCTACTGAAACAAAATTATATGATTCACCTGATAGAGAATTGAAAATAACTCTCATAAAGATGTTCACCAAGGTGAAGAGAACAATGTATAAATGAAGGACTTGAATAAATATACAAATGGCCAACAAGTGTATGAAAAGAAATGCTTAAGGTCATGAATCCAGGGAAATGCAAATCAAAACTACAGTAAAACCTTATACCTTGACAGGATAGCCATTATCAAAAAATTAAAATAAAAAGACAACAAGTGTGGGCCAAAATGGAGAAAAACTGAAACCCTTGCACATTGTCAGTAGTAAGGCAAAATGACGCAACTGCTATGTAAAACAGTTTGAGGTTCCTCAAAAAGTTAAGAATATAATTACCATATGATCCAGCAATCTCACTTCTGACTACACAGCCAAAAGAATTGAAATCAGGATCTCAAAGAGATAGTAGCAATCCTATGTTCATTGCAGCACTGTTCACAACAACCAAGATGTGGAAAAAAACCTAAGCATCCATGAAGGGATGAGCAGATAATGAAAACGTGATGCCTACCTACAATGGAGGACTCTTCAATCTTAAAAATGAAGGAAATTCTGCCATATGCCACAAAAAAGAACCTTGAGGATGTTATGCTAAACAATCACAAAAAAAGACTGCATGATCTCACTTACATGGGGTGTCTAAAGTAGTTATTTCATAAAATCAAAGCATGGAATGTGGTTTCCAGGAGGTGAGGGAAAGGAGAAATTGGGAGTAACTGATCAATGGGCATAAAGTTTCAGTCAAGCATAATGAATAAGCTCTAGAGATCTATACAACACTAACACAGTACCTATAATCAACAATAATGTACTGTACACTTACAATTTCAATAAGATAGCTCTCATGTTAAGTGCTTTTCCCACAATAAAATGAAATAAATTTTTTTAAAAATAAAAAGACAGATACATTTTATTAACTTCCTTACACATATATAATATAATCTGTGGTACTATTAAACTTGTCAACACACAATTATGAATTATGAATATTGCCTGAATTCTATCACTAGCAAGTGTGTGGATTCTTAAAGGAATTAAACTTTTTTCCACATATAATAAACACAATCTTATTACTGAATATTTTTCTGAGTAACCTTCACCAAGGTAAGAGGTATACTGAAGATTTAATAGCATAGCATTAAAGGTTTCAGTTGGTTCTAAGATTCCAATTAACTTGCACTTACTTTTTAAAAAGGAATTATTGTTCTGTGCTAATGTTTTTTCCTAAATTAAAATAAAGTATGCAAATTTATTTTACAACTGTGACATATATTCTATTCATTGCTATCATTAGAGAACCAGTTTAATAAAATAATCCTTAACAAAAGAATGAAAGGAAGAATGTTATAATTATTTTTTCAGTAATAGACAACACTGACTGGAAAAATACTTGTCTCACATGTCTTTACAACATGACACTGGAAAAAAATTTTTACAAATTCAGAAAAAGTTAACAACACTACAAGCTTTCAGCAAACTTAAGAAGTTATTTATAAACTGTATTGGAAATATGTTTTTCATGTAACACAAAAAGCTACCCCCCAGGAACCTGGCATAAAGCAAAGAGATGGGAGAGGATGGCAGAGTAGAGAGGTAAAGAAAGAGGACCAGTGCAATCATCTGTGAATATTTGAAGGGCTTTCATGTGGGAAATGGAATATGCTTTTTTTGATTGCCTCCAGGAGGCAAATCATAAGCTGAATTTTGGAAGATATGGAAAGATAGATTTCATTGTAATATAAGGAAGAGTCTTTCACAGTGTTCAAAAGTGGAATGACCTGTTTGGGGAGATAGGGAGTTTCATATCTCTGTTGACTTTTAAGGAGAATATGACTATGTGCTATTTGAAAAAGATCAAGATGAGATTTGTACTTTGGATGAGAACTACATGATCGATGAGATTTTTACTATTCTATGGTATTTTTTGTTCCTATCATTCTTTATCTTTTTCTTATTTGAGACACTGTATCAGTGCCTATTGTTTTCTTACAGAATACACCATTTCCATAAATAAGTTTTCATTCCCACACAGTTCTACTTTCACAACACAGTTTCTAAATAATCAAGGCTTGTTAAAAATGATCATTTTAGTACTCTGAAAACCAAAGTAGGAACACAGAAGATGGCATTGCAAATATAATGTTCAAGAAAAGGCTGTGTTTCCCTCTTTGTGAAGTTATATATAAATCATCTGATATAAATACTAACTGGTTGGTTGCATAAAGGTCTGTAACAGGAGAGGTGTTTTCCTCTATGATTAGGACATTTACCACCCTGCTCAAGAGCTAAATTTACAGACCAGGTTTTTTCAACCTATGTCAGAGTGGTTTAGTAATATACCTTCCTGGACTCCACTTTTAGGGGTTTTGATCCAAAGTTCTATAACAAGGCCCAGGAATTTATAGTGGAAAGAAGAACCCCACATGATGCAAAGTCTGTGAAAATGCTCTACCAACAGTGCTGTAGGATAATGACTGTCAGAGAGAATTTGTTAAAGTCACCTTTTTCACATCTTCAGTATGCAAATTTTTTCAAAAATTGCATTCAGTAGGTCAACTAATCTAGTTAGCTCTGCATACTGAGATAGTTACCAGTATGGACTCTGAAGGCAGATACTTATGTTAAGTCTCAGATGTACCATTTACTAACTATATTTCCTTGGACAAATAAACTTGCAGTGTCTCAGTTTTCTCATCTATAAAATGGAGATAATGTGAATATTAACAAAGTAGTCTTGTTGTTATGAGTTGTAATGAGTTAGTGATGCAGTGTTAAGTGCTTAGAATAGTTCCTGACACTTAATAAGAACTCAATAATTGTTAACTATTATTATCCTCTATGACCTATCAGGAAAAAACAGAATGTGAAAAATAAGAATGTTAACAGGCATCAAGCACAAATTCTGCGTGTTTAAAGAAGTTAATTTTTACCACCTCACCCCCTATCTTTCCATCTAAAAATCCTTTCTTCTAGGGACTATGCTGCAAAAATCTGTGTTTCAAACAAGCATTTACTTAGACACTTGAGCATATACAAATCTGCCTACAGCTCAACACTACTGGGAGGTATGTTAGTTGGCTTGGGTTGACATAACAAAATACCACAGACAAGGTGTTTTTAAAAAACAGAAATTTATTTTCTCACTGTTCTGGAGGCTGGCATGTCCCAGAGCAAGGTGCCAGATGATTCTGTTAATGGTGAGGGCTCTCTTCCTGACATTTTGGTGGCTACCATATCACTGTGTCCTCACATAGTGGAGAGAGTGAGCTCTCTGGTGTCTTTTCTTGTAAAAACGATAATTCTATCATATAAAGACCCCACCACCATGACCTTTAATTATCTGATATTTAATTACATGACATTTAATACCTCCTTGTAGACCTTATCTCCAAACACAGTCACATGGAGATTATGGTTTCAACATATGAATTTGGCGGGGGGGACACAATTCAGGCCATAGTAGGAGGTCTGTAGGATGGTCCTCCACAAGGGAACAATATAAGTCAGAAGCCTTGAGTTTCAACCAAACATTAAATGCATGGTTGGCATTTAGAAGCATACAAAGAAATATCTACTCAATCAAAAACACCAAAGTCACTGGCCAGAGACTTCACTCTAGAATAGACACCTGAAAAGCTTGTGTGACACAAAGTCTTAGAATGTAAAAGGGGCATGCTAAACAGCCATCCCTTCCTCTAGATTCTTCAATATCAGATTACCAGCAATTATCTTTATAAAAGTCATTATACTCCCATATCAGATCAGATAACCAGAAAATATCTTTATAAAACTCATTATTTTAGTTTCCTGTAATATTGCCTTCACAAAAATCACAATTCAAAATGTTCCTTTATATTAAATGCTTTATATAAAAATGGTCCATAAGAATACTGTTTGACTTGCCCACAAAAAGGCTATTGATATCAACAAAAAGAAATAAAAGGCATCCAGATTGGAAAGGAAGAAGTTAAACTGTCACTGTTTATAGACAACATGATATTGTAGATAAAAAACCCTAAAGAACCCACCCTAAGACTACTAGAACTAATAACGGGATTCAGCAAAGTTGCAAGATACAAAATTAATACACAGAAATCTGTTGTATTCCTATACACTAATGATGAACTAGCAGAAAGAGAAATCAGGAAAACAATTCCATTTACAATTGCATTTAAAGAATAAAGTACCTAGGAATAAACCTAACCAAGGAAGTGAAAGACCTATACCCTGAAAACTACAAGACACTCATGAGAGAAATCAAAGAAGACACCAATGATTGGAAATACATCCTGTGCTTATGGATAGAAATAATTAATATTGTCAAAATGGCCATCCTGCCTAAAGCAATCTACAGATTCAATGCAATCCCTATCAAAATACCAACAGCATTCTTCAACAAACTAGAACAAATAGTTCTAAAATTCATATGGAACCACCAAAGACCCCGAGTAGCCAAAGCAATCCTGAGAATGAAGAATAAAGCTGGGGGGATTACACTCCCCGACTTCAAGCTCTACTACAAAGCCATAGTAATCAAGACAATTTGGTACTGGCACAAGAACAGACCCATAGATCAATGGAACAGAATAGAGAGCCCATCTATAAACCTGGGCATATATGGCCAATTAATAAGGGAGGAGCCATGGATCTACAGTGGGGAAATAACAGCCTCTTCAACAGCTGGTGTTGGCAAAACTGGACAGCTACATGTAAGAGAATGAAACTGGATTACTGTCTAACTCCATATACAAAGGTAAACTCAAAATGTATCAAAGACCTGAATATAAGTCATGAAACCATAAAACTCTTAGAAGAAAACATAGGAAAAAATCTCTTGAATATACACATGAGCAACTTCTTTGTGAACTATCTCCTTGGGCAAGGGAAACAAAAGCAAAAATGAACAAATTGGTATACATCAAACTAAAAAGCTTCTGCACAGCAAAGGACACCATTAGTGGAACAAAAAGTTGTCCTACAGTATTGGAGAATATATTCATAAATGACTTATACAATAAGAGGTTAACATCCAAAATGTATAAAGAACTTACATGCCTTAACACCCAAAAAGCAAATAACCCTATTAAAAAATGGGCAGAGGATCTGAACAGACACTTTTCCAAAGAAGAAATTCAGATGGCCAACAGGCACATGAAAAGATGTTCTACATTGTTAATCATCAGGGAAAAGCAAATTAAAACCACAATGAGATATCATCTCACACCAGTTAGGATGGCCAACATCCAAAAGACAAACAACAACAAATGCTGATGAGGATCTGGAGAAAGGGGAACCCTCCTACACTGCTGGTGGGAATGTAAATTAGTTCAATCCTTGTGGAAAGCAATATGGAGGTTCCCCAAAACACTAAAAGCAGAAATAACCATTTGACCAGGAATTCCACTCCTAGGAATTTACCCAAAGAAATCAAGATCATAGATTCAAAAAGACATATGCACCCCTATGTTTATCGCAGCACTATTTACAATAGCCAAGATATGGAAGCAACCTAAGTGTCCATCAGTAGATGAATTGATAAAGAAGATGTGGTACATATACACAATGGAATATTATTCATCCATAAGAAGAAAACAAATCCTACCATTTGCAACAATATGGATGGAGCTAGAGGATATTATGCTCAGTGAAATAAGCCATGTGCAGAAAGACAAGTACCAAATGATTTCACTCATTTGTGCAGTATTACAACAAAGCAAAACTGAAAGAACAAAACAGCAGCAGACTCACAAACTCTAAGAAGAGACTAGCGGTTACCAAAGGGGAGGGGTGTGGGGAAGGAGGGAGAAGGGGATTAAAGGACATTATGGTTAGCACACATAATGTAGGGGGGTAACAGGGAAGGCAGTATAGCACAGAAAAGACAAGTAGTGACTCTATAGTAACCTCCTATGCTGATGGACAGTGGCTGCAATGAGTGTGGGGGGGCGGGATTTGATATTATGGGTGAATGTAGTAACCACAATTTTGCTCATGTGAAATCTTTGTAAGATTGTATATCAAAGACACCCTAATAAAAAAAAGATTGTATTTCAATAATAACTTAATAAAAAAAGGAAAAAAAGGCTATTGATATCATTTTAAAGTGGTTTTTAATGCCATTTATATCATTACATATAAATATAAATAAAATAGACTTACCAGAATATAAAGTATACATAGGAATAAGCTTTGAGAAAAACATTTTCTCACTGTAAATCTTAGAAAAATTTACAGAAAAATTTATTTTAGCAAAATATCTTCCCTTACTGATGTTTCCTCATGCACCAACACTGCCATACATGAAAAGCCATAACCCCTACTAACATTTATTGGCCCTTTACTATGCACAGGTACTATACCAACTGTTCATATGTTTCCATAGTTTTTCTCACAAAAAGCACTATGTATGAATTTTTATCATAATTATCAGGTAAATAAGTGAAGTCAGCAGGATTAAATAATTTGACCTAGGATTCCAAGATACAAGTGACAGAATTAAAATACAAATCCAGTGACTCCAGAACTGATTCTTTCACTCTAAAGAAAATATTATTTACTCAACGAGTAAAATCATCATAAAAAAAGCATTTTCATTTAAATAAAGCTGCAGCTCCAGGTTCTTTATATCACTTTTCAAAAAGACAGAGCTGTCCTTTCCAGTGGTCATGTTAACAAGGCCTGCGGAGGTGATAACACTTTTGGACCTATCTTTTTTCTGTGGTCTTGAAGAACTGGTGATTATCATCAGTGATCATGCATGCAGAACTACCCAGGCAAAATACCTTTCCCTAAGTGGGAAGTGCAGCAGGATAAGTGATGCTACCAAGAATGAACTTAGAATGAATCACATCAACATAGTTTTTAAGTGCTATGATTTGGTGAAATATTTGACTATGTATTTCTGCTGTCATATAAAGTAATGGCTTTTCATGGTAGTGATTGATCATAGAAATCCAAAAATCTAGTACAAATATCAGAAGAAAACCAGAAGTTTGTGTCCAGAGGAGGCACATTCTCTAGTTCTGACAAAGGTGAATATAATTGAAGAATGTTCTCACATTCTTGAGTGTCTTTAACCAGTTATGAACTTACTTCAAACATTTCCCACAAGAAGACACAAAGATGTTGTATGTATGAAAGGTATACATACTTGGTTATCATTAATGAGACAAATACCACTATGTATTATTTGTGACTTGTACAAGAAGTTTGATGTCATAGAAAATGTATTCACTTTTGACTGTGGAGATGGCAATATGTCTATCATCTTTATTGTGGATCAAATCTTTAAAGGTATTCCACAGCTAGGGATATTTATTTGCCCACAAGGCTTGAGAAAACATTGACAAAATGCTGGTTAACTAATTTATTGATGAGTTCAAGTGTAAGCACAAGAAGGGCCTAAGAGAAAGTAAAAGAAATATCCACTGCTTCTACATCACTTGTGAATGTACAAAGGTCACCTCCTTCCAGAGTTCAGTCTGTTAGGGATTGCCTCCTAACCCTCTTATAAAATCAGTTAAAGAAGAAAATGCTGACACCATGTGATCTGTAGAGAAGGCTCTTTGGTCCATAACAGTGTCTGGCGTTTGGTGCAATGAGATTCAGAAACTCCTACAGGACCTATTCAATGACAAGTAATTAAATAAAAGTATCGACCTTCATGAAATTACCATTTATAGTACAGGTATCCAGGTGGCTATCTCACCTATGGACACATAGGAAAATAATCAGAATTGGCTGTTTCTTAGAAGACATACTCTTCCCTTGGTATTGAATTCAAACCACACAGAAACAAGTGTGTTAATTCAGATGTATAAAGATGAGAACACAATGGTCATGGAAGAGTACATGTTTGGCAAGTTCAAGCTCACAGATAATTCTGTAATGTGTAGGAGCATTGTTCAGAAGGGAGAAAGCTCACATAAATGCCAATAAAATTCTCAATAGGTCTGCTGTTGACAGAGAAACAATTATAGGGAGAAAGAATAATATTTGAGCTAGAAAGACCTTGGGTGTGTTGTCCAGGAGGCTAAGCAACATAAAGCTGTAGGTGATGAGAAAGAAAAAAATCTCTTCCAAGAGTTCACCGAAATTCTGTGCCTGTGCCATCAAAATAGAGTCTCAGGAGAAGACAGAACTCCAAGAAAAGATCAACAATGAGCAAATGAATATAATGAAATCAACTGGCTGGGAAAAAATCCTACTGCTGAGAAGGAAAATAAACATGGGTATCACAGAAAAATGCAACCCCCTCATCATGAAGTTATGCCTGTGCTCAGGGGTCATGACCAGATGGAGGCTGAGGGGCTTCTGGGAGTGAAGCTCCTCCCCATCTTCTGGACCCATCACTGTACAGAATAATGAAAGAAGACAGAAAGAATTAATTCTACACAGCTAGACAAAAAAGTCGTAGTCCTAAAATTTGTAGATGAATATGTTTAGGAGCAGTTTAAAAATCATATTCTGAATTATTATATAGGAAGATTTCTGACCATTTTAAATACTTGAGTGTGAACAGCAAAAGAAGTGAATACATCTTCATTTTATCAATATTGTAAACATGGGAAAATACAATTGGCATACTAAAGACTAAAAATCTGTTTAAAATTGGCACTAATAAAACTAAGTACAATCTTCCCCCAAATGGGGAAAGGTCAAGCAAATCACACTCAGAAATGATAGGTTCCAATCTACTCATGAAACCAAAAGTATATTGAAAGTAATTTAAAAATAGTGAACAAGTTTTTGAGGATGAAATCAATAAGGTCTTATTATTTAAAATTATGTTCAAGCATAATTTATCCCAAATCAGTGAATTATGGTTCTTAAAAAGACAATACTCTGCCTCCTTCTGTACTTTCAAAAACTTGTGATTATATTTGAAATTCAGTGATAGGTATAATTACAGAATAAATCCTCTATTATTAACTGCTCACCTACAATGTGTTAAACATTATAGTCAGATGCTGTGTTTATACAAATATAATTCAGACATGATTCTCTAGTCTCAATTATCTTGTAAGTAATGGAAGTGACAGTCATATACATAACAGACTATAATAATATGTAGACTTCAGTAATATTCATAAAGAAAAGTTCTAGACAACCTAAAAGGACACCTTTGAATTAATATTGTCCCTACAGTACTATTTTAAAAATAAAACTTTTTTATTCTAATAGCCCCCATTAACAATAGTGACAAAATGGCCTGTAGTCTTGAGACATAAGACAGGTACAATTGGGTGGAGTAAAAGATGTCAGATGTGAAGAATGAACTATAATATTTGAATGATTAAAAAGAAATCCTTTGGGCTGGGAAAAAAAAACAAGAGAAGCAGTATGTGCCTAGAGAAAATGGAGAAGATGGATGTAGAAGCCATTATGCTGAAAAGAATAAGACAAACTGTATGCATTTCATAAATTCTCCTAAGGTCATCTTTTGTTTTCAAGGAACATAATTTGAATCATAAATCAACTGGCTGTATTTCAGTGGTTTTTAAATTACTGATGAAAGAGTTCCATGTTATGAAATAGTCTTCCTAAATTTGTAGCAAGTTAGCTTTTTGTACAAGGCTTATTACTACATATACACAGGGACATTTGAAAAAGACTTCTCATCAAGTTGAAAACTAATTTACTTACAGTTATCTGACATTTTTGAAGAGAAATATTCCAAAAGACCTGAAATACTTGTTTCCCTCAATTCTGGTGTTTCTTCTGATTTGTCCATGTGTAAAATATCTTTTTGTAAACTTCTACAGTCACAGAAACCAACAAAAGCTGTTTTTCGCAAGTTAGAAGTGGCCGCATACAAGCAGATTTCTGCAAGATTTGTTGTGTATAAATAGACTACATTCCAGGCCCAGGAAAAATCATTTACCTTGCAAGTTTCTTCCTACGATGAGAAAATAGCTATTATATATCAAATATGTTCTGTCATAATCAAGAACTATATAATGTAATTGTAAGAAATATCTTCAAATTTTATAGACTTTTTAAAAGACCATAATCAACTAATATTTCTAAAATGTATTATTAAAAACAGGTTTACCATGGGTAGATTGCATAAAACCTAGTTCAAAGAATAAAAAATACAAATAACTAAGAAGCATACAAAGAACAAAAACTTTTCAATTTCCCTAGTAATAAGTGGAGTGTAAATAACCCAATGAGATGCTATTTCCTATAACATATTGTAAAAGAATCTTTTTTATATAAAGCTAAGTTCTTTTATGTGGCACTTTTATACATTTGACATAGGAAAGCAAGAACGTTGAATCTTCTGGAAAGGAATTTGGACATCTGCCCTAAGAATGTTAAAAGAAAGTTCATAGTTTATCACTCAGTAATTTAATTTTATGAATCTATTTTAAAGAAATAGTCATAAATGCAGATAAAGATTTTATGTATGAGAATAGCAGTTCAACATAATTTGTAATTAACTGGTTTTATGGTTAAATTATTTCATGCACACTAAAATGTAAATCTTAATAATACTTAATGACATTGAAAATGTTTTTATATTTTCAGCTTTTTTAAAAGAGGAAACTAAACAATATATGACTATATGATCTCAAGTTTGTTAATAAAATTTAAAGTCTCTCTCATATATGTGTGTGTATGTGTATAATTTATTTCTATATCTCTACAACTAAATCTATATCTGTACTGGAATATACAATGTGCATTTACTTTCATATTAATTTAAATTTTTATTACAAAGTTATGCTCATAATAAGCCCTAATAGGGAACACAATTTAAATGGCAACAAAAATAAATTGTTTCTATTCACATCTTTTGCACACCCAAATGAACAATATATTATTACCTGATTCTGAACAGACAGAATGCTTAAAAGAAAATGTTTCATTAGCTCCATTAAAGCTTTCAAGCAGGCCATGTTTAATTTGGCAGCCTCCCCAAGGACCAACAAAGCCAGTGTTGAATCCAACCTGGAAATTTTATGAACAAAACAACAAAGACTTTAACATGAAGTAATAATGGAGAATTTTTAAATGAAAAAGTAATAGGCTAGAGGAAATTAGTATCCTGGAATTACAGATACATCTACTTTCAATAAAGACCAGTATGGGTTGACACAGGTTATGATAAAAGGATACAGGAAAAAGCTACATTTCAACAAGATATTTGAGTTCAGAATAGTGTTCTGACAAAACTCTGAGAATTAATAATAGTACAAATAATCACATTTCTACACAGATCCGGTACAATAAGCAATCAAGGGTTCTGCTTCTAGAGAGTGTCCCAAAATCTCACAATAGGCTGATTTTTAACTTTTCACAACAGATTCCAAAGGCTGAACTTCCAAGTATTTTCAACTCAAAACAGAGAAAAAAGGTCTTCCTAAATATTACAAAATCCAGCATTATTTGTACAAAAAGCAGAGTTTCTCAAAATAAAGTTTATATTTCACATTGAATGGAAGATTGTCAAGATGTATTTTTCAAAATATTATATAGAAACTGGGAAATTACAGAATTTATTAGTCATAAAGGTACATATATTCCCAGTAGTTTCAGGAAATTATACATTTAATGAAAATTTTTACCCAATTGAAAGAGATAGTTTGGAAGAAAACTGATAAGAATGCAAATATGAAATTGCCTCTGCCTAGAGCTGCATATTGCCCTGATTTATAGGCCATTAATAAATTAAAGTTAGTATATTTTACAGTTACATTTGAATTCCACTACTGTGATATTTCAGGCAGTAAATCAAACTCATCATCATTTTCAAAAAGAAACACCTCTCATCACGGAAAAAAAGACAGTTCTTTATATCTGAATAGACTTCACAGATCTCAATGTGTTTTCACATAAATTATCTCACTTCATCTAAATCATAATTTTTGACACATGTAAGAAATTTTTAAAACCTTTTTTTGTTTTTAATATTAGAAAACTGAGACATAAATAGATCTGGGAGATTTGTCCAAGTGCCTGTTTTAAGCTAGGCTAACTATAACTGAAGTCTTCTTCCACCTATAGGTAGTTACTGTTTTACAATTTTGCTTTTCCAAATGGTTAACTACATCATTATTTAGCAGATGCTAACTAGACTCGCTGTGGTGATCATTTCAGACTATATACAAATATCGAATCGTTTTGTACATGTGAAACTAATATAATGCATATATATTTCAAAAAAATGTTAATCTTAGTTTGACAGTGCTGCCTGTTGCCCACCTAACATTGTCTCCTCCTTCCTTTCAGAACTGAACCTCGACTTGAAGATGGCCAAGGGCTCATTAACACTACCTCAAAATGAAAATGTTCTATATATTGATTGGGGTGGAGATTAAATGGTGTATGCATTTGTCAAAGGTCATAGACCATAAAATGTGTGAGTTTTATTGTGTGTAACTTACACCTCAATAAATCTTGACTTAAAAAATGACTCCCAGACTCCCTTGAAGCTTGAAATAGCCATAAATGTAGATTTGGTCAATGAGATAAATGTAAGTATATTATGAAAGGCTTCCAGGTAAGCTATTATTTTTATGATTTAAAAAAAAGATTAAATTTAGATCACAGGTGTTTTTTCCTCCTTTGCTCACCCTTTTCCTCCTATTTGGATGATACCAGGAGGTAAAGCAGTCAGCTTGCAGCAATGAGGATAAAAGTCACATCCTAAGAATGGAAGAAAGGAAGCTAGAAGGAGCTTGGGTCTTGAGGGTTCCCTTAAGCATCAGCATCAGTAGTGCCCTGCTTGTTACTGCAATAAGTAAGGCCCTATATGTTAATGTACTGGTAGTTAGGTTCTCTTACACGCAGACCTGAAACCTAATTGATCAGCTTAACATGTTTCTAAGCAGGAACTTTAAAGTCAGAAGAATTAGTGATGGAATTTTAGCTCTGCCACTAATTAAGGATATGATGCAGGGCAATCTGTGTACCTCCACCTTAATCTCTACTCATCTACAAGGTAAGTATAGCAAAACCTATTTTCAGTGAATTTAAACAAAATCTTCATGTAAAATGCTAGGTTCAAAATGCTGAACTTAACTGAATTACAAAAATACTTTTCCTTCAAAGTCAAGGATATGAGTTTGATGGCTTCTTTTCTCTATGAAGTCCTAGAGTGACTGAAGGAAAGGTCCAGATCCCCTCCAAGATGGATGAGGAGTGAGTCATTCCCCAGAGCACTCAGAGCCCCCGCTGCACAGTAAGGTCGAGTGATGGGGAAGATAGTCTCAGGGTCCACACAACTGCCTTTACTCTGAATATACTTCATAGCCATATGATTTGGGTTCTTCTGTTCTCTTTTAAGTCTGAAAAACTGTAACTAATCTAGGGCACTCTCACTGAAATATGGATGGAAAAAGATGCATCAGTGTTGGCCAACCTTTGGTAGAAAAATACCTCAACAGAAACATATTACTTTCAATCAATGCTGCTGACTGCACCATTTTCTATAAGTGAAAATGCCTTTTTCAAAAACAGAATAGAAGCACTGGTATTTATAACTTGGAGCTGGTTAAAAATCAAAACTGAAAATCAGTGAACATAGAAAGAATTCAGCTGGATTAGGTTAGAAATTTTAATGCAGCACTTGCTTCATTACAATGAATTTGTGAATTCACTACAGTACACCAAGTCTCCATTATTAGAACATTGACTTGGTTTTACATTGCCATGAAATTAAACAAGTACAAAGTAATTTATAAATATTATAGATTTCCCCTTATTTTGTAAATAAAGAAATGGGCAGAGATTTACTGGCTTATCTACATTAACAGAGTTACTTGATTAACTTTAGTTAGGTTTTTTTTTTCCACTATTAAAATTAATGTGAAGCACTGCACATAGCTAAACAGTATCAGATCCTGGACTAGACTTCAGCTAGCCTGACTCCACTCCAGGGTTCACTGTACGCTGGCATAAATTAGGATAAATAAATAAATGGACACATAAATAAATCAGCTAAAATATAATAAACAGAGGCTTCATAAAAAGCTATCTATTTATCTATCATCTATCTACACATAACTTTTAAAAAGGATTAAGAATATCAGCATTCGAAACAGTTTTCCTATATTCTCCTACTGCTCTTTCCTTAATGACCAAACTGTAATTTTAAAAGATGGAATTAAAATGTCTCCAAATTGTGTTGTTTACACAGGTTATTTCAACATTTCAATAGATACTTTAGAAATAATTGATGATATCAAAAATCCGTACAACCAAGAATGAAGAAAGAAGTCACTGAGAACAGCAGTTTATAATTTCCACAAACTATGAAATTGATGGACCTGGATTAAGAACAGCAATAAGGAGTGCCCACAAGCCACTTCATGAAACACAGCAGCCTTGTTTCCCCAAAAAGAGTTAAAAGGAAGGAAATTATAGAAAAAATTTCTCTACTGTCTACCATGTTTTCATAGAATCAGAAAAAGTTCTGCCAATCCTTTAGAGTATTGATTTTCTAAGGAGCCAGAGGATTATTTCTGCGCTTCATCTCCATCTCTCCATACTTATTCAGAGATGACAACTTCCAGATAAGAGAAAAGATAGAAAACAGTGAGTGTGGTGATGTGTGTGTAGGATGGGGGGAAGGGTGGGGAGTGCATAATGGGAATACTGGTGTGCAATTTCTCCCCAAGGATAAAATACCAAAGAGGACAAAGAATTGAGGAAAGTCCCTGAAGAAATGTCATGCTGAGTGTCGTAGCACGGGAACAGCTCTGTTACATATGTATGAATACAAAGCTCTTATTTAAAAATACCAAGTTTTCATAGATTTGTCCTTATTCTGAAATAAGTAAAATGGAAAATGGAGGAAGGGGCCCCAATGAAAAATATATTAAAGCAAGGGCCAAATAGAATATCAACCTGAACAAAGAGGATCAGAGCTCTGAAAATAATTTCTTACAGGAACCAGAAGATATGTTTATAAGACTCAAGCATTTTTAAGAGAGTCTAAGAAATGACAATGGAAAACCTTGATGTTGTGATGAAAGGTAGTACAGAAAAAAGAAGAGATTGCAAGGAGATTCAAATTATAATACATTTATAATTTATAAGTTTTATAATTTATAAAAAATAAAATTATAAAAATAAAATCCATAACTGAGGAAGTTAACTGTGAAAGTGATGCTTGGAAGGGAACAAACTTTAAAAATTCTTCCATAGTTTAGAGGAAGACCACTTCACTAAAAGCTGGCAAACTGAGACCCAATGCTAATTCCTAGTGGAACAAAAGAAACATAAATCAAGAAAAAAGTTAAAAAAGAAAGAAACTTTAAGGGTTTGTAAGTTAGAAGAAAATGGGATCCAAATAAAGGAAAACCTTTTCAATATCCAGAAGCCCAAAATTTAAGATTGAGTGTATACATGAGTTTTACAATATAATATAAAAACAAACAAACAAACAAAAAACCCTAAGCACAGAAAGGCAGGAGTTGGGGACATGTAAACAATGAGCAATCAAAGAAAGTCTTCAGAAGTGTAGACCTGTCACCACAGCATTTGTGCATAGCTTTGCATTGTGGGGGTGCCTCTCTCTAAGTAAAGCAAAGGATTTGCCTCAAGAACTTCATAAGGTGTTCAAATGAGACAAGAGAGTTTGCCTTGTATCTCCAGGCTATCAAATCACAAAGCTGTTTCTAAAAAATTCTGGTTTAAAAATGAAATAGAAAAAGCAGCAGACTAGCTTTGAACACCTCATCATGACTGTAAGTTAGGAAATGCATAACAACATTTAGAAATTTGAAGAGGGAATTAAATTTTTTAAACTGTGAGCACAGAAGTCTATTTCTGGACAAAACATGCATTACACTTTTTAGGGGGAAAATGAATGGTGGTAAATGCTATACTTAGTTAAAAGTTGTGCATAATCAAAGGCTCACCTAATGGAATAGGTCACCTATGTTCATGCTTAGAAATGTACTCTAGCTAACCAAGAAATGAATAATAGTATTTAATAGCTTAAGAATGGGAAATCCTAGTGATAAATAGCTGACAGTGAATGAGAAAAATAGATAAATTTTAATAAGTAAATATTATTTTATAAATAATGAGCAAAAAATTAAATGAAATATATAAATCATTAAGGAGGAGATAGAACATTTTAATGACAACTTGAGTGTTATCAGCAAGATTATATTGAACAGTCTAGAAAGAGAGGATTGATATAAATAAATTAGTCTCAGTCTTCATTGCACATGAAGAAGAGGTCAGTCAGGATTTCACTCTTGATTTTGACCATCTATGAAAATTAGTTTAGAAAATACATTTCCCTGCCAATGCATGACTTTGATACTCAGAAAGATGGGCTATTTGTAAATGCAGTCTTTAGCATGTCTGCTAAAAAGATTCTTTTTCCTGCTCACAGAACTTCATTCTGGGAGCTCCAGGAAAGACAGTTGGGGAGAGTGAGCTGATGGTGTGTTGTGTTGGCCAAGCCATGGCTGCTTCATCAGAGAAGGCACAGGTGGGTCACAGCATGTTTTCCTCCATCCAGTCCTATCAGGGCTACAGTCTGTTTAGTTAGTTGTTGGTGGTTTATCACTATAGCAGGATCTTTCAGTCTTCCAGTTGGCTTTTCTTGTTTTTTTAAACAAGTCAAGTTATTAGACCCTAATTGGAGCTGCAACCTTGGTGCCATGTAAAAACAGTTATTGTTAAATAATTTTAATCTGGAAAGTAGTATAATCACATTGATGTTATATCCCTGGCAGCAGAGGATGATAGATTACTGAGGGGAAAACTTAAGGCAAAGACAGCAGTTAACAAGCTACAAGAGTCATGAGACAATAAGGGCCAGAACCAAGGCTAGGGCAGTGGGAATTGAGAGCAGAAGAGCAGTTCTGAAATGTAGTAGTTAAAGAGCTTAATCTGGTTAACCTGAGGAGAGCAGGTACCAAGAAACAAATTCAGTAGGCAGAAGCCTGTCCAGGAAAAAATTAGTTCAGATCTGAAGTAGCAGGGCATGAAGTAGTAGGGGAAAATCAGAGTATAAAAAGTGTTTTCTACTATCTCATTTAAATCTCTCAAAGTTTTTAAAAGATGGTTATTATCTCTAACTGCTAAACAAATGCACTCATTCACAATTAGGTAGCAAGAGATAGGATCTCTTTTTTGAAGTAATGTTTTCCTGACTGCACCATACTGTAGCAAAGCATAGATTATGTATTTACCCTTGATACAGACCAAATGGTTATATTCTGCTCAGAGGACTGCTAGGTAGAAAGATAGCCATGAGCAGCTCAGGGAGGGGAAGATAAGGTTCAAGGAAAAAACTGCCCAGTTAGGGACTCCCACTTAAAGACAACAAAGGCCCTTCAGGGAGATAACTTCCTTGGCTATTGGGACTAGGCCAAACCAGTCACAACCACATCACAAGGAAGATATAATCAAACAAAACTAGAAACCGCCCAAAACATACCTCATCATAACATTAAAATAAAACAGTGGTTTTGCTCCCACTCCCCACTCCTCACCCCCGTGGCCTTTTCTTTGTGCATTCTGGGAAAGGACATGTGCCCTGAGAGTGATGCCTATATAAACGACCTCACCTTGGCAGTCAAAGAGGCACCTCTAGCCAGAACGTAATAAAAAGACATCCTGTCTGAACGATCAAGGCCTTTGTCTACCTTAACTCTCACCTGCTCCTCTCTTGGAGTGTATTCAAATAAAACTTTCACTCTGCTTCACTACTGTGTTTCTGCCTTTTAATTCTTTGTTTCAGCAGGGAAAAGAACTGGGAACAAACTCAATCCATAACATGATCAACGGATCAACAAGAAATCCAGGAAAAGAATCAGAAGAGTAGGGACTTACACTCAGCACAAGAGTAAGGACTTACATCTCAGCACAAGAATGAGGATTATTGACAAAAACTTGTATTTGAATGGTTTTGGTTAGACTGTCACATGAACATCATAATTACTGGGGTTCAGGAGGTAGACAGTGTGTCAGTGACCTTGCTGCCCATCCAAAGCTGTTCTTTATTTGATTCATTTTGATGCAAACACAAATACTGTATATCTGGAAAACACTTGCCATGTCAATATAATTTTAAATTGTCAAGCTCTTTTGGAATACACTCATGGAGTGAGTTAAGTCGGCTATTTTGCTTTGGGAGATATAATTTTATATGTTATACTGCTCTACTGAAATGCCATACTGCATTTCTCAGCGGTCTTCATTGGCTAATAATTCAATTATAAACACAATTCATTCTTTTCATGTTAGATTAGAAAGCCTTTTGCACTGGCTAAGCAATCTTCTCAGAGCAAATGGGGCAGTTTATAAAAGGTGAAACCACAGGGTGAAGCATTGAGAGTATGAAGCATAATATAAAATGTAACCAAATTAAATGGGAATCTGCCTTAAGCAAGCTGCTTATCTGTAACTCCCAAAGCTAAACTTCCAAGATAAAGGCTGGTGCATGACAGCTAGGAGGGTCTCATGTATTCTCTTCTTCTCTACACTTTCACCCTGTTTTATAATTTATTGTCTTGAGTGCTTTTCATTTCCTCTGTTTTTCACTTGTCCTGCAGTGAGCAGAGGTTGCTCTAATCTGTGACTGCCTTCCGTGAGCCTTTTCACAGATCCTGGGCCTGCTCTTTTCCAGGATCAGCTAGTTAAGATCACTTGCTTCTATTTCTTTCCTTTGGTATTGTAGGGTCTTTATAAGGGGGGTTATAGAGCTAAGCAGGGAAATATATGATTAATTATTTACTGATGTTTAGCATCAGAAATGGACAGATGAGAGCCAGTCACAAGCAATTTTTGTCGCTATTAATGTTCTTCTGATCAATCAATTAAATGGTCTTCCTCTGCATTTTAAAACTCTGAACATTGATTCATCATTATGGTACTTTACTGTTACGCACAGAAAATGAAATTACTCAGGTTACTTCTGTTAATAGGCACTTGGCATTGAATTTTGGGTAGTAAACCAAAGATATCTTCCACCAAGTGTCACAATTCTAAGGCTATCCAGTCCAGCAAATCCTGACAAAATTTTAATTTACTTTCAAGGTATGATGCTTCAATATTTCTATTTCACTCTAAGTACATTCAATTCATTTTAATTTTTCACATGTACTGATGCTAGGAGTAAATGAGACCAATATTAAAGTTTCCCAAGAAATGCAAAAGTGTTTCTGCTTTTATTTTGATAATTACATCAGAGTTTGTTTTATCTGGAATAATGACTTCTTGAAACCTGTATAGGCTGTTACATGCTCTGTAAAAAAAGTTAAGATTCTAATACTTGGTATGTTATCATTAGTAACTAACAGAAAAGTTAGTCAAACACTAACTTAAAAAGACATTAATTTTTAATGTCAGTTGGTTATGTTTGTTTATTGGAGTCATCTCTTTTTTTCTTAAAGATGAAATCTTTTCTTAAAAATAAACAGTAAACATAAGAAATAGACTCAAAACTGTTTGGCAATGCTCTTTCAAGCAATTATCTTTTCCTTTCTGTTACGAGCAGTCTCTGTGTTTTAGCATTTTTTTCAGTGTATCCTCTGTTCATTCAGCATGTCTAAATACTGCCATCCCCTCCCTCACTTGATTTGACGGTGTCCTCCCAGAAAAGAGGAAGTCAGGACTTAGTGACAAGGTGCTTCAAAGCAGTTTTCTAATTAATGCAGCCATAGCAACACTGGGATGATATCCCAGAGAGTGTGATGATAGGAACCTTAAAATCTGGCTTCAGTTGCTAGAAAGCCTTACAAGCTAGGCCTTAGTTTCTTCATTTGTAAAGTAAGAACAGTTCTTTATTAAAACCAATGCTCTCAAATCTATAAAATATTAAGTGTTAAAAAAAACTACCTTGAAGACAAATCATTACCAAATTAAGTTTGTGTTGTAATACAGTCAGACTGAATATTGGTTAAAGGAACAATTCCTTGATTTTCAGGATTAACTATTCTTTTACTAGCTCAGCGCCTATTTAAACTTGGTTATCTGATAACTATTAGAATATTTTGAAAATAAATTGGACAAAGTCATGCAATATTTATTTTTACATGTTAAAGTACAATTTCTGTTATTTTTAAAATCAAATTAGTCTTCCAAGAGCTACAGTAGTTCTAGTTGTTTGGCCTTTTGAAAATTAAACCATATATTTGTATGCCATACAATTTATTTTCTATAATAAAAGTGGTCAAAAGCAATCACCATGGCTTTCAGAATAGCCTAATTTGCAACAATGAGAATCTCTAATTTTTGCGGTATTTATAGCAGCTCTATATTATTAAAATTATATTCAGTACAGAATTTTATTGGTATCAAGGTAAGGCAGGGACATGGGACAAGCATCATGACTAACTTTTCCTGCCTATAATAAAAAATGCTAAGATATAAACAGTGTAGTAAGAACAGGAGGGACCCCATCTTAAGGCTAAGATTCCATTTTAAAAAGCACACAGTTGAGAAGCAAGATTCCTAACATATTCCCTGATAATCAGACAATAACCCACCTAATCTTAAGGGAGGGCAAGCAGTCTTAACTAATATGTCCCCACTGCTTGAGGGAAACCACTGTCCTGGAGAAGAAAAGGATCAGTTATTCTTACAGAATCATCTAGAGGACTGACTGTGGATGAGGACGTAGTGTCCTTCACTAGAGAGAGACATCTTACCACCACAGGACAAGCCTATGCCCAACAAACCCCCTCCACCCTTGCCCCTTTTGAAAGCCTTAAAAAGACAGAATTCCCAGTCTTTCAACATGCCTCCTCTCTGAGGATGCCCATACTTTCCTTTCTTTAAGTACATAGTTTTTAATACAGTTTTCTCACTGCCCAAATTATTGCATTTTGTCTCTGCTATTTCATTCTATTTCCAAGTCCTCACTCTGTCTCTGCTTTACTCCTAATAAGTAGGAAGGAGCTACTAAGAGCTCAGATTTGGGCCTGAAAGTTTCCATCGCCTGGGTGACCTGGATGGAACAGCAGCTGTGGTGTGATCTGCTCTTAGCAGCTGGCCTGAAAATCTCCCTTCTTTGGGAAGTTCTCAGAACTTAGTCTCACTCGATCCCATGCTCCATGGCTCCTCCAGTCCCTGGGGTGGTAAGAGTTAGTGCCCACACAGTGCAGATCCGAGCAAATGCAGGATACCAGGTGACCCTGGCTCTAAAACTTGGCAAGGGAATCTGCCCTAGGCTGAGAACTTTCCCTCTTTTCCTCTGCACTTGCATGTTCTCTGCTGCCTGCAGGCAGCTGTCACTCCCTGCTGTTCTTGCTTTAATGGGTTCCTTCCTACCTACACTTGTCTGACCTGCTTGAGAACACTTTCTCTTTCAGAATCAAGAAACCTCCCCTGTCCAGATTGAGGTTTCACCTGGTAGGCAGGGAAAGACTTCCCCAGATGCAGCTGCCCAACAACAATATAACAAATATTCTATTTGAATTGCAATTTCCATATTTAAGTATATTATCCTTAGTTTTAAAATGCAACAGAGTCACAATCTTCTTGAACTGCAATACTGAGTGGGGTTCTCCCATCAAACGAAACACAATAAATTCTTGATGGAGTCTCTTCCAAACTAGGCTGTTTCTAGGAAATTAGGCAAGTTCTTAGCCATCCTCTGGAAACTTTTACTTGATCTAGAGTCCCATAACCTTCAAGTGAAACTGGGAGAATACCTTTGTTTCTTATGGAATGCTCCAGAATCTTAGAATTTACTTATACAAAGACCTTTGGTTCAGAATGGGCAAACAGAGGCTTAAAAACTGGAACTAATTTCAAGAAAAATATATGGCAAGAGAATTTGCAACTAGCTATGGTATGACAGATTATTATTATCACTAGCATTGGCAGAGGAATTCAAAACTCCAATCTTCCTCAAATATTGAAAAGACATATCCTTTGATTGATCTTCAGAAATGTCTTTTAAAATTTGTCAGCCCTCCATTAAAACCATGCCTTCTTTTGTTGTAATTTATGACTTCACTCTCCCTCCTCAAATTAACATAGATACAGGAGGAGCCCATATAAGTCAAAATTCATTTTTGTTATACTTCATAAGTAAAGCATAAAGAAACAGAAATTTAGTATATTTCCTCCAAGGATAATAAACTGTACTTTATGGTGTTGTTTAACCACTTTTAAAATAAAGGATATTTTAAATGTGGGAATGGATTTCTTTTCAATGACAAATTTCATTTAATAAAGTCAAATTATGCAATCCATGCATGCACATCAAGTAAAAAATAAAAAGAGGAACAATTTATTGATAAAATGAACCAATACAAAATATATAAATTGCCCTTGCATTTGGATTGAGATTATAAATTCTTTTCATAGTCAACTAAGGTGTGATTAACATTTAAGTACAAAGGTTATCAAACATTTAAACACAAAGGTTTCTCCATGAGTTACTCTGGATTTATATAATCCCTCTTACCAGCATTTCTTTTGAAGCTGTGCTTTATGAAAGAGGAGATGTTTAAGCACCTTATTCAACTGAGAACTGTTCTTCTGAACACAAGACCAGGCAGCAACACAGTGCCAAAGCAGGTGGTTGACTTCATATCCTGCCTGATTTAATTGCAAATGTTCCTGGAATTAAAATATAAAAATATATCTTGGAAAGACTTCTTTGATTTGAATAAACATGAAAATTAATTTTAAACATACAAATGAAAATGCATATTTTCTTACACTTCATGTCACACCAAGTGGAGCAATTTACTCCAGCATATTTTTTAAGTATATACAGGGTGGGGGAGAAGAAATAATTTTCCCTCTACCAGTCTACGTTCTTAGCTAAGATTCCCACTGTAATAAAAAAAAAGATCAGTAGGAAAAAAACAAGCATTTAATAACATGTGTACCTCCCATATACATGAGAGACCCAGGAAGAGTGAGTAACTCTCAGAAATGATCCAAGCCAGCACCTTAACTTCTCCAGCTGAAGACAAAGATTATTGGTCGTGGGGAGGCCAGTCAGGGATGGTCACCAGGAAAAGCATAGTAAACAAGATGAGTTATTATGCAGAGTTCAGTCATCACCTGCATTGATAAGAGTCTCTAGAGCTTTAGAGTCAACCTTTCTGCCTGGGACAAAAAAAGGAGACACCTTTAGAAATGGATATTTCTCTTACAAATGTATATATCTCTTTCAAAAGGGTAACTTTTACTCAGTTTTCAGGGCTTCTCCAATTTTTTAATAACTAGCCTGAAATAATTCTCATGTCAAAGAGGAATATTTTAGGGTGGCAAATTCTGCTCCCTTTCAATAGTTAACTTGAACCTAATGTCTTAAAATATTTTCACATGGGTCCCTGTGTTCAATGACATCAGTTCTACACCTCAACAAAAACCATGTATACTCTCAAGGGACAACTATTAGACACAATTGTGCGTCTTGTATTCTATATGACAGTTCTCCTTGATACCCAAAGAGGAGGGGCAGGGGAGCATTTGAACAATGATCCAACAACAAATTCAGTTTTAAAATGTGGATTTCCCTTTGTGAGAAACACACTCACTGGTCCAAATTCAATAAGTGGACACAGAGACAAAGAGAACAGTGGAGCAAGGCTTTAATGATGGTCTTGCAAGATTGGGTGTCTGGTGGGCAGGCACACCTAGGGAGTTTGGTGCCCATAATTTATCTCCTAGTGCGCGAGTCCCTCCCCTGGTTCCTCATTGGCTGAGTACTACAGGGTTCACATTCTTCCCAGACATCGCCTAAGCCAGTTATATCTTTCCTTTACATTTGTCTTAATCTTATTGGTAGGTTTAAAAAACTCAAACAGGTACAGCCAGGCCCTATCAATTCCCACCCCCACTCTCAGCCCGAGCAGCTTCCACCACGTGGCCCTTTGTTAATACCTTACTGTTAAAATGTTTAAACATCCTAGTGGGAATAAATCACATTTAGGTTTTATACTCTTTCCTAACACCTTTAAAGAACCAAAATACATGCCTAACTAGACATTGTCAATGTCTGCTAAATAACTATTTTTAAAAATTACAAATTCAGAAAACAAATGGGACATTGTTCGTTTTTCTTAAGAGTAGACAAATCAAAAACTCTGGAGACTGGGAGATCTCTGAAATAAAGGGGTTTATTGAGACTTTACAGATGGTAACCAGATAAGGACTGAGTACCAGACAAGAAATTTTTGCTTCATTAGCAGCAAAGCCAGCTAACAAAAAAAACTTGTCCACCAGACTGAAAAAACAGGGCACATTGATGCGGGGGTCTCAAGGAAAGAACAGTTCATTAAATTCACATTGACTACAGATAAGAAAGGCGGGCTAATGCAAAGTGGGGAAAGTCCTGCAATAGGTGGTGAGTCCATAGAGATGGCTTGTAGATTGGTTTTTCATGATGGTCAGCCACTGGTCACATGCAAGGAGGTTGTGGTGGTCCTGAGGACATTCTCAGTGCCTGACGAAATAACCGTCCAGGAACTGGAGTTTCTGGTTAAGCTGCGGCCCATAGGCTATTGACTAATGACCTTCCCTTGTCTCTCTCCCTCATTCTCAGGCCCTTACGTCAGTTAATTTAGGGCATTTTACAATTTTGCCTTGTCAGAGTGCTTCCTAACAGTATCATAGATTTGTCTACTAAGGTAATTAGTATAAAGAAACCTGATTTTATTTGTACACAATGATAATATAGAACTCTCACTGAATTTTTTGTCATCAGTAAAGATTGAAATACACATCCTGTGATACTTACTCAATGTATCTCAGGGGGAAAATCCCAGTGCAAAATACCTTTGAAACCGAAATCAATCAAAGTGAGAAATAAAGTGGGAGAAACCCCTTTATTTCTTACAAGCAGTTGTCCCAACCTCTCCTGTCCAGATAAGCCCTCGCTAGCCCAAATAATTACCTATTTATATGGAGATGCACTACTTCTCTCCACCCCTTGGAAACACTTACTATTACAGAGATGCACTAAAGCCAGGTGAGAGATTCTGGAAATATTGCAATTTTATCCACATTCAAATTGCTAACTAAGCTGAAATTTCTTTCTTCTATGCCAGAAAGAAATGCTTAGATTTCAAATGGCATTATAAACCTTATTTATTATATAAGATGACATCAGGACTACAGTTAAAGACAATGTTCATAAAGTACTCAAGATAGAGAAGGTCAGTAATTCATACATACATTTTAAACTACAACATTTTAAGTTTAACTGTTTGATTAAGTCCCACAGAAATGTATTGATCTACTTATGTCAGGAACTCAGATGTTATAGATAAAGACATGAGTAACATGAAGTCTCTACCCAGGGCTACTGAGTCTGGGAACAATCATTCAGATAAGCAAATGGAAACAAGTCAGTATTTAGAATGTTAGAATGTTGCACAGAAAAGCTTATTCTAAAATCATGTAAGACATCAGACTGATTTCAGTAAATGCACTTATTTTACCTAAATAATTCAATTTTCTGCTTTCTGTAGAGCCTACCCAAAGAAGTAGAACCCATATAAATGAAATTCTTTTCTCAAATTGCTCTAAATCTGTCAGCCTGGATGCCTGTGTTGGGGAGAAAGAAATTTCCTCTAGCCTCGAGGTTTTTCTAGCTGATTTAGGAATCAAGTCAACATGAGACAGCTTAACAGAAGAAAAGAAAAAAAAACAAAGTTTAATTATAATTACATAGGTACTGGTAACCCGTAGACATGGATTACAAAGACAGTCAGAGACAATGATGTATATATATCATTCTGAACCCAGGAGAAGGGAGTAGGGTCTAAGATTTCAAAGGAAAAGGGAAGCAATTCACAAGAATATAGCAAAAGTAGATGTTTAGTAAACAAAGGTTTGCTGGACCACGCAGACACAATGCAACACGGAGAGGACTTTTAACAAACTTAGTCACATCTCTCCCTGTCTGCCACACCCAGTCCATATTATAATATAGCTATCTATGGTGACAGCCTTCTTCCAGGAGCAGTTCCTCTATCTAAATTCTAAAATGCAGTTGGGAGAGTGGGAGATCAAAGTTTCTTTCTGATTGATTGTTCTCAACTCCAAAATAATCCACATGCCAAAGAGGCACACCTTGGAGGAGACTGCTCTTGGTCCCTATGCCTGACAGACCGTATGTTGCAAACTTATTCTGAACAAATATATCAGTAAATATGTTTTGAAACTTGTGGATGGCTTGACTAATTAATATAAAGCAATCAGTACATTTTTGTTTTTTGTTTTAATCATGGACATTGCATGGCTACATAGAACATTCAGTTAGGTCAGAAATTCTTATTAACCAGATGTTGAGGAGGAAGAAATCTCCTCTACCCCTGGGGATTCTTCTAGCTGGTTTAAGAATCAAATCGACATGAGACAGATTAACAAGAGAAAAAACAAAGTTTAATTATGTATGTATGGGGAAGCCATAGACATGGGTTTCAAAGACAGGGAGAATGAGGGATATATATCATCCAGAACCAAGGAGAAGGGGGTAGAGGTCTGAGGCTTCTAAGGAAAAGTGATGCAATTCACAGAAATAGGAAAAGAGTAAATGTTTGATAAACAAAATATTTACTGCACTACACAGAAACAATGGAGCACGGAGAGTAATTTTAACAGATTTAGCTAGTCCCTCCCCATTTACCACACCTAGTTTAGATTATAATATAGCCATCTATGGTGATAACTCTCCTCTTTGGAGCCTTGATGGTTTTAGCTGCTCAAAATAATCTGCATGTCACAATGGCACATCTTGGGGCATCCTGCCCAAGGACCATGGGTCCCTATGCAACTTATGAGAAAATCCCCTAAGGCATTTGGTAAAGAAAAGATCAGGATTTAGGCAGTGAACAAGATTTCAGCTTTATTTTCAGTTTTATAGATACCATTTTTACCCATCATTGAGAAAGAAAAAGCAGCCTCTGGTGTTCAGAACTGATTTGACATTAATATTAGTACAGCTGGTCTGACACAGCCAAATCATTTTGTTTTCCTGTTGGCCATAAACACAGACAATATCAGTCTCAGATACTATTACCATGAGACCATGACAAATAAATAAACAAAGCCACTTGATAATATTTGTCTAAGCACACACCAAAGCCACTGTGCTACCCACAAAATACCCGATCATGGAATTGCCCCACTTTCTGACTGTAAGTCCAGGGAGAGGAAATCCCAGGGCAAAATATCTCTAAAACCCGAAATCAGTCAAAGGGAGAAATAAAGTTTAAAACCCATTTATTGCTCACAAACTGAAGTTCAGAGCTGTCTCTTTCCTCTGCTCCTGAAGAATCAAGTAAGCAAGGAAGCCAGTCTCTCCGTTTAAACACTCAGGTTCAGACACTTCTCTCCACCCCTGAGGATATGCATATGAACTAAAGCCAGGTGAGATACTCTGGAAATGTTCCAATTTTAACGACAGGCCACCCATCCAGAAATCTCACTTTACAGTTTACTCATTCCCCTTCCTCCACAATGGTCCCTGGGCAAGGAAACTGGAGCATTGTGACCAGACTGACATAACAATAGTAACAGCAATAAAATTATGACAATCCTCAAGTAGGAGGATTCAGCTAGGTTCAAAGTCTTATGCAGATTAAGTCCATAGCCCCATCCATTCCATAGGCAGGCAGTAGCTTAGGATTCACAGCAATCAGCACGCAGCAGCTGCAGCCAGGGGGCACATTCAGGCCAGAAGGACTGTAGGAGAAAATAACCTTAAGGGCGATAAGATACATGTTTTAATGACACCAGCATAGGCAAATCTTGTCCATCACGTAGGATACATGCAAGAGAGTGATCTTGTGATAAAACAGTGGCAGAAATAGGATCTCATCCTGGTCTAGTATACCAGACTTTCACCCCCTTCCCTGTGGGAGTTACAGATGGGTCAATATATAGGGCTACGGGAGGTACATGCACTGGCCATAAAGATAAAACAAAACTTTCCCGCAAGATGCTCTTACCTGCTGGATGTTTTGGTACACTACTATGATCTTTGGGGGCCATTCAGCTGTTACTCCAGGAATACACACTAGACCAGCTTCCAGGCCTTTCCCCCAACGTGCCAGAAGGGTCAGCCATGGCTGGTGCATGTGTCGAAATGTCCAGGGCCAGGTCCATTCAACAGTGTCTCCAGGGCTTAATGCAGCAGGGGCTGGCAGCAGGATGTTGCTCTGCTGGCCATATCCTGGATTCAATAGCTCTTCTTTGGTTTGGATGCACAATTGTATAGGAGAGGCAGCAAGGTGTGTGAGCATATCCACAGGGCTCAAAGCTCCTTTACCTGGCTTCTCATTCAGCACCGTCCATAGGCAAACTGACCAACCCCATAGACTATTGGTGTCCAACTTCAGGCCAGATTTCAACAAACCATTGTACCTCTCTATCATGCCTGCCCCGTAAGATTATATGGTACATGAAATTTCCACTTTATTCCTAATTGCTGTGCCCATTCTTGTAAAGCATGTCCAGTAAAGTGGGTGCCTTGATCGCTTTCAATCACCTGTGGCCAGCCACAGGCTTCAAAGAGACACTCTAGGCCTCTCTTGGTGGTTTGCTGATCTGCCCAATGTACAGGAAAAGCAACCAATAGTCCAGTAGCCATGTCCACACAAGTTATGGCATACCGATGTCCTCTGATATGGGCAGAGACCCAATATAGTCTATTTGCCACCTGACAAAGGGTATTGGCCCCCTTACTATTGTCCTATGTTGCTGTGGGACTCGGTGTAAGTTCCTCTTAGAGCTCACAAGGCACTCCTTCTAGGCTTTGCTGACTTCTTCAAAGATCAATAGCAAGCGCCACCGATGGACTACAGCCCACATTGTTTTTTATCCCATGTGCAACAAACACTGGTGCAGCCATTGGGCCACATCAGAGGCAGGCTTTCTTTCTAGCCAGCACACCTGGGCCAATGTGTCTGCTTCATCATTCCCTGGGGATGCCAAAGGCAAATGGCCAGTCACATGATAGGAAACAGTAATAGTCTTAGTCTGACCAGAGGCCCATAGGTCTTGCCACAACTCTTGCCCCTAAAAGGTTGGTGGCCAACCATCCAGTTGGCATGATACCCTGTCAGTAGCCACAAGGTCAAGTCCCAATAGACAGCCCAGCTGTCAGTGCAGACAACTATGAGGGAGGGCTCCTGAATGATCATGAGTGATACTGCCCGCAACTCAGCCCCATTGGCTGCTCTTCCCCTCTTCATCCTCCATCCATAATGTCTCAGTCTTAGGATGGAAAGCCACAGCCCTCCACTTCAGGGACTGCCCATGACTGGAGCCATCTGTGTACCAAGTATATTCAGGTATAGGGGCTTTTTCCTCCTGATAAGGAGTGTCAGCTACCAAGGGCTGAAAAGCAAGTTCTTCTTGCTTTCCACTGGTATAGGTCACTGGCCCCAATAAGCACTGGAGTTCTCCACTTAAGGGGCTAGGAGAGAGGGTGCTGTGCTGCTGTAAATATGCACCCCATTTGTTCAGTGTAGGTGTCTGTGCCATGCCACTCCATGGCCTTTGGGTCCAGTCTCACACCCACCCCATATTGGGATAGGTGGTTGTTACCTTGGTTGGAGCTGTTCCGGCAATGGGCTCTGTAGCCAGCAAGGTGTGGTGCACAGCAGCCAGTTGCTTTTCTATCAAGGTGTACTGGACGTCTGCTCCTTTCCATGGTTGTTACCAGAATCCAATAGCTTGGCATGTCCATTCAAGCTGCTGCCAAACACCCCATCCATAACCATCTTCAGTTACGTGAACATCTAGTTCACAGGGCCTTGATGAGTCCATTACATTCAAGGCCTGTAGGGCCTTGACTGCCCGCTTGGCAGCAGTAAACCCAGCTGTACATGTCTCATCCCAGTCCCACCTGATGCCTTTTCATATCAACCAGTATAAGGGCTTCAGAATTTGTGCCAAGTGTGGGATAAACACTCTCTGGTAGCGCAAAAGACTCAAAAACTCTTGTAATACTGCCACAGAGGTAGGGGTGGGGAAAGCCTGGACCTTGTCTATAAGTGCTTCAGAAACAACTTTAGTTTTACCAGACCAGACAACCCCCAAGAATTTCACAGACAAACCAGGTCCCTGAACCTTGGTGCTGTTCACAGCCCATCCTTTTTCCTGTAGATGTTGCAACAATCTAGGAACTGCCCCTTCTAAATCTGAAATAGAATCACATGTGAGCATAATATCATCAATGTAGTGATACAGCTGCACTGTTTGCAGTTTCCTCCCTTTGGCCAAGTCCTGGGCTACAAGTCCATGACAGATGGTGGGACTGTGGAGGTATCCCTATGGAAGGATAGTGAATGTCCACTGCCAGCCTTCCTACATGAGGGCAAACTGTTCCTGGTTTTCCTGTGCTATGTCAATAGAGAAGAAAGCATTAGCAAGGTCTACTACATAATGACACAATTCCCCAGTTTATGGCTGAGGGCGTTCAGAATGTCTGCTATAGAGGGGACAGCAGCATGCAAAGAGAGTGTGATTTTATTCAATTCCCTGTTGTCTACAGTCATATGCCAGGAGCTGTCTGGCTTTCTCATTGGCCACACTGGGGAACTAAGAGCACTATGAGTGACCTTTATGATGCCCATCTCTCCAACTCCTGTAGGTTTCTCCAATTCCTTGTGCTCCCCCCCACCCAGGCAATTTATACTGCTTAGTATTTGTCACCTGCCAAGGTACAGGCAGGCTACAGATGGGTGCCTAGTATGTCCCCTCAGAACTGCCTTTACCACATGTACCCTCAGTCTGAACTCACCTGCAGTCCTGCAGTGGTCTGTAACCACAGGCCCTGCAGGATATCTACCCCCAAAATATATTTAGGGATGAGAGAAATGTACATGGTATACTCCTTTGGGGGTAAACGCCCTATCCCCAATGAGATTTGGGCTTTCTTCACTCTAATTGCCTTACCCCCATAGCCATTTATCACAACAGGGGTCCCGGAAAATGCTCAGGGTTGCCATGAATCAAAGAACACTCAGCTCCTGTGTCCACCAGAGCCAGGACACATTGTACATTCAGAGGGGACCAATGAATTGCTAATTCTACATGTAGCCTCTGGTCCCCACTATGTTCCCCTAGCTGGGGACTTTGATGACCCCTCAGTTGAACTGCAATGCCCAATCATCCTCCTGTGGGGGTGAGGGCTCAGGCCAATCCTCAATACTGTCTCCCATGAAGTTTTTCAGGGACACAGGCCAGGCATGAGGCCTTGACTCTGGCTTCTGTGTCCTGGATCTCAGTGGCTGGAACTGCTGCTCTGGCTTTAATTGGTGCCACAGTTCTAACAATATTCTATTGGGCTGTCCATCAAGTTTTTCTTCCACTACCCTGGCCTTTATCAAATCAACCCACATCCGGGTCCTCGAGACCTTCATGGGGCCTTTTGCACCTCTCCTTTCAGTCATGGCCTGTACTTCCCTCTGTGCCCTTATTGTTTCAACCTCTCCCAGATCTGCTAACATACAAGTAGCCTCCCTTATGGGTTGCCATAGGTGGGGGACAAGAGTATTCACTAGGGACCCAAAGAGAGATGTGGGAGCTGTATGCAGCACCAGGTTTCTCATTCCTACAGTGAACACCTCCTCATCAGGGCCCTGGGGGTCCATATTATAGATGATGTTTTTCATACCCAATTCCCGCAGCACCAGTTGGAGCTCTGCATATGTTTTCCAACTACTGGGAAAATATGGTAAATCACCCTGAGTAGGCCAAACTATCCTGATGCAGCTCTCAGCCATTCCAGGGTGTCTGATTCCCTGAGGTGTGATGGGAATTTCACAACTGCTGCTGGAGGGAAGGGTGAGTGTCAGGGAAGCAATTCTACTCATCTCAGTACCTGACACAAGAATGTTTTCCACCCCCATATCCCAGAGACATAAAAGCCATGTAGGCAGAGATTTCAATGGCTTCTGCCTATACCGGATGCTCATGTCCACCAGCTCATCCAAGGTATAGGGGTGGAGCATGGAGTGCTCCACAACCTGGGGAGGGAGCTGCTCCTCCCCTTGAGGAGCCCACAGTTGTTTCATTTTTATTTTCTTAATTACAGCTGGGCGGGCCTTTGAAACAGGAGATGGTATCTCCAGCGGTGGCCTGGGTAGCAGATCTGCCAATGGCCCTTCCTCCTCTTCTTCTCTCTTGGGCTTCTCCACCAATGGCTCCTCCTCCACCATTTCTGGGGCTGAAGACACTACTCTTTCCTCCCCCTCCCCCATGGCCTCCTGCAACGTGGCTTTTCCTGCCATCAACCCCCTGGCCACAGCTAAGGAATCTTCTAGGAGTGTGACCTGCCTTTTCAGTAACTGTCTCTCTTT
The DNA here is from genome assembly GCF_030020395.1 of Manis pentadactyla. Classification (NCBI taxonomy): domain Eukaryota; kingdom Metazoa; phylum Chordata; class Mammalia; order Pholidota; family Manidae; genus Manis; species Manis pentadactyla. The sequence continues at coordinate 52,657,403 of NC_080020.1, read as the reverse complement.
TTTAACAGCATCCCATAGGTTATCATCCAGCTTTTAGAAGCGATGCTGAAGTGTTTCTCTCTCCCACCTAAGTCCCTCTATAATCCTCTCTCCCGTATAACATTTTTCCACTATCTTGATGAAAAGAGACCCTAAAATGCCAGCCGCTACATGGCCCCCTAAGTTCTCCAAGCAGTCTTACAACTCACAGAGAGCTAATTCTACAGCTTCTGGTGTTTCCACCCTTCCCCAGTTCTGGGGAAGGCCCCACCCCTCTAAGGGGTACTTTGCCCTAGACCAATTCCCCACTAGGGGTTGCTAACTTGGAAGCCCCACAGCTAGGGGGATAATAAGAGGTGAAGTGGTACCCTCTACCTCTGCATCCACTGGGGCCTCCCCACCATCCACAGGAGCAGCCCTCCCAAAGTTCATACCCATTATGACAGATTTTGGGTTCAGAGGCACCCTGCCAAATGCTGCCAGATGTATGTCTGGGGAGAGGAAATCCCAGGGCAAAATACCTCTAAAAACTGAAATCAAAGGGAGAAATAAAGTTTAAAACTCGTTTATTGCTTACAAACTGCAGTCCAGGGCCATCTCTCTCCTCTGCTCCTGAAGAAGCAAACAAGCAAGCCAGCCCCTCCCTTTAAACTCTCAGGTTCAGACACACCCTCGGTTGCCCAGGTAACTACCCATTGACATGGAGATGAACTCTCTCCACCCGTGGATATGCAAATGCGCTAAAGCAAGGTGAGATACTCCAGAAATGTTACAATTTTACCCACACTGATGGCATCAAATCTAGTGAAAATCCCTTTTTAGACTCTCCTCAAATCACCCCAAATACAAATCCTATATCAGATTCATTCTAATACTGTCTTAGATATATTTCATGGTTCCTTGGGTGTGTTCTCTCTCTGCAACAAATAATAAACTCACTTTGCTTAACTGCAAATGTGTTCCAGTGGCCTTTGGCCGAAGGGAGATCATCAGCATCATCAAAAACAAATGAACTTGCCACACCTGTGAATTCTCCAGGTAAAACCACATTTTATATATTTCAAGCATTTGCATGGAAATCTTGTTAAAGTTTCTTCCCTGATTTTTTCAAAAGAAAAATATATTTGCCAAACCTGTGTGAATTAATACAATAATAATGATTATGTGATTTAATACAATCATCATGTACATCATTAGTGTAGCACACTGAGAAGGAGCAGTACTCTGAGGGCTATTAGGTGGTGTGAGTTCTTTGCATTTACATGAAATCAGTCCCACTCCAGGTATGGTTGGCAGGTAAGCATCATTTGCAAACTATTAACTAGCATAAAGAAATAAAGTGTTAGGGAACCTGGACTGGATCGCCCGTTGGAAGAATCAAGGCACTAGGAGGTCTTGGAGGGTGGGAGGTTTATTTCATGCTGGTGGGCTCAGAGGAGAGTGATCTCCAAAGGTATGAGCCCTGAGCACAGGCAAGGGGAAGAATTTATACTTTTCTACTTCTGTATATGTGGCATTTTGGCATGCACAGCAAGCAGGGCAGAAGAACTTGGAAGCATCAGGTGGGGGTGGGAGGGAAGGGGGCAGGCTGAGGTTCTCCTGTTAGCCCTATTGACCATGTTGAAAATCTCATTTTCATTATCAAAAGAACACACACTTAGAAATTTTAATAACAATTTTATAGAGTTAATTTTATGTATTTTCAGCCTAATAAAAAATGACTGCTTGTATTTCTATATCTTTTTTGTTTTACTTTCAGTAATTCAATACTATTATGGTTTATCACTCTGTGATGGCTTGGAATTATTTTTTAAAAGAGATGAGAGGAATCTTTTACCACAGGTAGTTTGAAAAGCAATGATCACTGCATTAAATGACTCCCAGAGAACCTTCTTCTTTTTTCCCCTTCCTCCCTTTCTTCCTTCCTTTTGTTTTTTTTTTTTTTGTCTTTATGACCACTTCCTATATGTCTTTCACCTCCCTGTCCCCCAACTTGATGTCCAGCTTTAGGCTACATTGGTTTAAAAACACAGAGGGCAAGGAGACAGCAAAGAAAGAGGCAGGCCACTCCAGATTGGGAGGTGGCAGGTTTAATAAGGAAGAGAACTTAATACAAGGCTTGCCTTGGGCACCACAAGACAGTAAATCTCCTCACCTGCCCACCAAAATCTTAACGTTTATGTAGAGGCCTTAACTGTGTTCAGTCATGTATACCACCTAGATGGTCTCAATAACACATTGCTCTCTCAAGTCTGCATTCTTGAAAATGGACCCCACTGTGGGAATGATGGGCAGAAAATACATTCCAAAGTCAGGGAAGGGGGTGAGGAGTCTTGATTGTCATGCAGTGATCATATTCTCTTGATTACCTCTTCCAAGAGGCTGCAAGTCTCATCTTGTACAATGCCTACCTTGAGAAACCCACCTACATAGGTTGTTAATCTAATGTTTGCTGAGAATTCAGATAATCACATATGTTTATGCAAATTTGAGTACACAAGCTCTCAAGGTCTGACCAGGCTCTCTTTTGTAACAGAAATAAGCTTTGAAACATGGGCTCTATTTTGGCTGCTGAGAGACAGCTTTTTGAGTTTCACCCTTGTTTTCAATCATTTTGGAGATTATTAACATTGCCATGAAAGGACCTCTCATTACAAATGTGTTACTTGGATAATAGGGCATGAATCATAGGATAATGCTCACAATTTTAAAGAACCTGTGTCTCAGCCTAACCCAATTCCTAGTAACCATGAACAATTACAGTACAGCACAAAATGCCCCAAATTTAGATAATGCCTTCAGCTTACCAGTACCTAAAGCATTAGAGGATGAGATTGCTAATCACAGTTGAATGTAAACAGTGTGTGTTTCCTAGTTTTAAGAAAACTATTTGTATATGGGACAGATGCAACTATTTTCTGAAGGGTCTACTACATTTCAGTTGAGTTTGAATTTACCTTCTCTAAAGAACTATGTTAATATCATGTGACAACTATACTTAGCAAATTCAACATTGCTGGTGAGCAAAGGACGGAGTGGAAAACTCAATCCAGTGTTCTGGCTCTGCAATGCACAGAGCTAATTAAAGTGCACCATTTGTCAAAGTCAATGGAAACTTTGTCTGTGTCTGGATCAGCTTAAAAGAACATTAAAGGGAGAAATGGGTTCCAGCAGCAGGGAAAGGAAATTTCCTATTCTTAAACAGAACACCCATATTGTGGGTATCCTAATGTGTACATCCTACAGAATTCTTTTTTTCCCAGCAATTTTATAGCAGCACTTTGAAAACAAATAATTATGCCTTTACTCCAAAGCTTATAAATTCATTAAAAATAATGTATTTTTACAGTAGCCAAAATATGCTGCCATAGACCTTTTAGCATTATTGGAGAGTAAGGGCTATAGGAATAAATCCACCAATCCTCTCCTACAGCATACTAATAATAGAGTAGAGACGATGAATACCAATGTATATTTTATATTCCCATTTTCCTCTCTTTTTTCCCCTTCTCTTCCTCCAGAAGGTGAGAGAGATGGGTACTGACTGAATAAATACTCAACTGAACTGGAGAGGCTGGCTGACATGAAACTATACTGGAGAAATAGGCTGAAACTGGGGAACAACTTTGAAACATGAAATCAAGCACTGAATCAGTTAGCTGAACCAGCAATGTTAGCAGCACTGTGGCTATACTACCTTTATAGTTTTGATATTTTGAGGTAATGGGAGGAGAAAAGGGAGAGCAATAAATCTAATAGGCTAAAATCTGTTACAATCCCCTACAGAATCACACATACAGAGCTGAAATAAAGCTTAGAAAAGATGGAAACTGTGCCTTTTGTTCTAAAAACTGAAAAAAGGCACAGTGACTTGTCCCACTCTAAGCAGATACATTCTTTTCATGTGCTGACAGTGTACCCCTTCCAGTTCAGGCCATGCCAAACAGCAATAAAAGTTCATTTCCTTGCTGCATGTGTGTATCAGGAGCAGCAAAAACAGACTGATTCTTAAAGAGAAACAGAATCATCATTGATGTTTGCCTGCTTCATAACTAGAACACCCATGTTGTCAAGATTTCACATTATCTTATTTGTTTAAAGCAAAAACACTCCAATCATTACATTAAGTTAAGCACAATTAACCACATAGGTATGCACAATTATTTAGTCAGCATAATCATGTCCTTAGATGAAAGTTATTATAATTAACTGCCTAAATGGAGGTGAGTTTCTAAATATATTTTTCAATAATCATTACTTTATTTGCATGGCACTCAATTAACTTACAAGGCACAGGCTTTTTTGGAATCTTCACAACCCTGTAGATTAGTAGGGCAAATATGGAGATGGTGACGATGATGGTGATGAAAACGATGATGGTGATGGTGATGACAACAGTGATGATGGTGATGGTGATGATGATGATGGTGGTGATGATGATTGTTATGATGGTGATGATGGTGATGGTGATGATGGTGATGGTGATGGTGATAATGGTGTTGATGGTGATGATGTGATGATGGTGACGCTGATGGTGATGATGTGATGATGATAGTGATGGTGATGGTTATGATGGTGATGGTGATAGTGATTATGTGATAATGATGGTGATGATGGTGATAATGATTATGTGATGATAGTGATGGTGATGGTGAGTTTATGATGGTGATGATGGTGATGGTGATGATGTGATGATGGTGATGGTGATGGTGATGAGGTGATGGTGATGGTGATGAGGTGATGATGAGATGATGATGTGATGATAGTGGTGATGGTGATGGTGATGGTGATGATGTGATGATGGTTACAATGGTGATGATGGTGATGGTTATGATGGTGATGATGGTGATGGTGATGAGGTGATGATGATGGTGATGATGTGATGATGTGATGATGATGGTCGTGATGGTGGTGATGGTGATGGTGATGATGGTGATGGTGATGGTTTTGAAGGTGATGATGGTGATGGTTTTGAAGGTGATGATGGTGATGGTGATGATGTGATAATGATGGTGATGGTGATGATGTGATGGTGGTGATGGTGATGGTGATGGTGATGGTGAGGTGATGATGGTGATGGTGATGGTGATGATGGTGATGATGACGATGCTGTTTTCTTAAATATAAGGAAATGGGGATAGCTTAACTAACCTCCTCTGGATCACAAAGTCAGTTGGTGGGCAGGTCTTCTTCATGATCAGTGCTCTTGCCATTGCTCAGTGTCTTAGATTATATATTTATTGTTTAAAATTTTTTTAAACTTAAATGCAAGTTCCTTTTTATGCATGAAGCAATTTGCATTCATTAGTAATTATAACCAAAAGGTACAAATTAATTAGTATATGTCACTTTTTATTTAAATGGTTCACCAAATAATAAGCCACAGGGAAAACACTAAGGCCCAGGAAGATTACAAATAGATATGGTTAAATGTTTTAACCATATCTTATGTACTTAAATTTTAGTCAGTTTTAGAAAGGGCCTAAGGGAAGCATGGGAAAACTGAGGCAACTCAAAGATAAAATTATTTAAAAAGAGAATCTTCCTTAAATCTCCTTAGCTTTATCAATTTGCATTGTTTAAACATATTTTTTCTTTTTTAAGAAATTACTAAAAAAACAGATTTCCTATTTATAAACCATACAATAATAAGTATATATCACATAAAATAATTAAAGACTCAAGGTTTTGAAGTGTTCACTGCTTCCTTTTAGAAAATATGTGAGAAAAAGAAATAAGAATATTATGAACCCCAGAGACTGAAATTTGTCTTTTGAAGTACATCAGCCTATAAAGAATAGGAGCAATTGTATGGCTTACTGCAGTTCTGTTTACATAACTGGAATACATAGTCTTCTGTAATGTTGGTCATAATATCCATATTAAAAATTAAAAGGAGATTTTTCATATACTAGAGATTATTTTAATTCCTCAATTTTGAACCATTTAAAAATTTTTCAGTTGATTTTAATAGCATATTAAATGTTATTACATATGAATTATGGAAGTATAAAAATATTACACGTGCTTTCATTAAGAGCCTGCACTTTACACACTCTCCCTTTAATAAAACTGTAACATCTTAAAAATCTTCATTTATAGACTATCTAAATTATGTTGCAATTTACAATTAAATAGCTGAGATAGAATCTATCAGGAAGAGTCATTACACTATTTAAAGTAGTATTGGTGTATATTGATGCCCCACTACTAATCCTATTAACTACTGTCCAGGAAATTTGTGTACGGTTGCATGAATTTAGTGTCTTTGCTGTTCATTTTCTTCCCCCAGCTACATTTTTTCTTCAGCAGTGTTACAAATTGGCAAGCACAATTATTTAATCATAGTAATCTTAAATGATTTACCATGCACCAGGATATACGCACCATATCAGAATCAATGTTCTCATATCTTTTCGTATTTTCCACAGAGCCAAAAGTTGATCCAGAAAGGAGTTCTCTTTTACACATAATTTCCATGGTTTTCAGAATGAATTGCACATTTGAAAAGATGTTTGGATATTTGTAATATAATTCTTCAGAGACAGAAAGTGCTATTGTAAGAAAAAGAGTTTGTGATAAATATTTCATTAATCTTGCATTTTGTTTCATTTGTCTTTGGTTATTAAAATAAAATTAAATTCAGTACTTAGATGCTGAAGCTCCTGCACATTTCCCCACCTATTCAAGATTTATAATGTTATGTGTGACCCCTGGTGGTATAATAGAAAACTACTACAAGGTAAATAGTTCACAAGAGTTTATATAATTCAGAACAGCAATTGCATAATGGTTGCATGCTCTATTAAGTATAGTTACTGAACAACAATGCTTGGAAACTTCCAGATGAATAAATCAATTTAAAATAGAACTTCATTCATAACAGATACTTTGAAGTTCTTATTGCTTTTAATCCAACATTCTCCAGTTTTATTCCTCTTCAAGATGTTAGTGATTTTTAAAAGTACATATTTTAAATATAGCAACGAATTTTCCATTCAACATAAGACTGTATGATACTTAACAACCATCTTTGTGACGTTCTTTCTATAAACTTTTAGGCAATCTTTGTGTTTCAGCCATTGATGCAGTGGAAAAATTAGTAATAACCATTCTTCTACTACATGGCTCTATGGATTAGGTAGCAGCCGCCAAAAGCCTCAGGTAGGATTTAGCCTATTGCTGAATATAAAAATATAGCCTAAGTAAAGTTCTATTTAACACTATTTAAAAAGAGGACAGAATCTAGAGATTTTTATGTTTATACAAAACAAAGATTGTTGACTTTCTTGGGCTATATCCACCATAACAAACCAATATAAGAACTTTAGGTTTTACTCAGATAATTTTTCAAAATTTATTTACCACTATCACCTGAATATTTTATGGGTTACTATGCTGAATACTTTGAGGAATTAAAAAGAGGGTTTATAATGTAATCAATAAATCAAAACAAGTGATATGACAAACATGAATTCTTATTCTGCTAGTCTAACAGCTTTGTCTTGATTTCATACCCTAGCAGAACTCTAACAGTGATGCATGTTTGTTAGTCTCCAAAAACTTCCACTACTACCTTCTATTCCCTCATTTATGACTTTTTTCTATCAAATATTATTCCCTTTCTTATATCTTGAGTCTATTCAACTCTTATCCTACAACATACTAAATGTCTCTTCTTTGAACCTTATTTTTTTTTATTTCAACTTATTTAAACTAAAAAGTTTATTTAAAATGAAAACATAAAAACAGTTCTTTGAAAAGATAAACAAAATTGATAAGCCTTTGGCTAGGGTCACCAAGAAGAGAGGATTCAAAACCAGAAATGAAAGAGACATTACAACTTTTAACAAAAATACAAAAGATCATCAAAGACTATTATGAACTATTACATGACAAATTGGACAACCTAGAAGAAATGGATAAATTCCTAGAAACACAGAACTACCAAGACTGAATCAAGATGAAACAGAAAAATTTCCCAGACTGATTACTAAGTAGGGAGATTGCATCAGTAATCAAAAACCTCCCAACAAACAAAACATCAGGACCAGACAGCTTCACTGGTGAATTATACCAAACATTAAAAGAATTAATACCAATCCTTCTCAAACTTTTCCAGAAAACAGAAAAGGAGGGAACTCTTCCAAACTTTTTTTATTGGGCTAGCGTTACTCTGATATCAAAACTAGACAGTGATGCCACAATAAAATAAAATTAATGACCAATATCTATGATGAATACAGATGCAAAAATCCTCAACAGAATATTAGCAAACTGAGTTAAACAATACATTAAAAGGATCATACACCATGAATAAGTGGGTGTATTCCAGGGATACAAGGATGACTCAACATCCACAAATCTGTTAATATGATATATCACATTAACAAAATGAGGAAAAAGATCACATGATCATCTCTTTGATGCAGAGAAAGCATTTGGCAAAGTCCAATATCCATTTATCATAAAAACTCTCAACAGAGCAGGTATAGCGGAAATGTACTTTGACATAATAAAAACCAAATATGACAAGCTCACAGCTAACATCATACTCAACTGTGAAAAGCTGAAAGCTTTTCCTCTAAGATCAAGAACAAGACAAGGATGTCTACTCTTGCCATCTTTAGTCAACATAGTATTGGAAGTCCTAGTCAGAGCATTTAGGATAGAAAAATAAGTAAAGGTCATCCATTGGAAAGGAAGGAGTAAAATTGTCTTTGACCTTGTTTTTTCATCCAAACTACTGACATATTTCTCTTTCTTTTTATAACTCAGCTTTTTGAAAGAGTTTAACTTTCTCTTCACTTTTTGCTTACTTCCAATCTGAATTTTGCTTCCACCTCCCATTAAGGATGCTCCTATGATCAACAATGACTTTCTGATTGCAGATACCAAACACCATTTTCAGGCTTCCTACTATTTAATATTTTTACAGCTCTTGGGTAATGTTTATCTTCTTGAACCTCACCTCTTTGGATTTCTAAGTCATCACTCCCTCTTATTTCCCTTAATTCTCCTTTACTGATGTCTGTTACTACAATGATCTACTAAGTGTTTATGTTTCCCAAGATTCTATTCCTAGAGTTAATTTCTCCACACCACGACCTCCCATCCCCATGTTACCTCAGCTACATTAAAGTGGATGACAGTCAAATCACCCATATTACTATCCATGAAATAAGTGAATCCCAGGCTACACTTACTTCCCTAATTCCATACCTGTTTCCAACCATTCTCTGGGTATATTTACCTGAGTGAGATTCAAATTCAGTATGTCCAATATTTCTTCCAAATTTTCTCATTTTAGAACACCATTATGTTGAACCTATTACTCAGTATGTAAAACTTAAGATTCCTTTTGAATTCCTCACTTTCCCTTTATATTTAGCCTAAATCCAATTGATCACCAAGTCTAGTGTGTTTTGTCTCATAAACATTTTTCAAAACCATTTTTATGTATCCCATTCCCATTTTAATAGTTCACATCTTTAACATCTCTTGCCTATACTAATGTTATAGCTAACTGACACCCTGCATTCACTCTCTCCTTACTCCAATCCAGCATCTACATTGCCTCCAGTGTTAGAGCTGAACTTTCTTGAAATCCAGATAGTTAGATACTATTACAGATGAGGAAATTAACTCACAGGTAAGGTCTTACACTTAGTTAACTGGCAAATTAAAAATAAAATCCATGCAGTCTGGCCCAGAAGCTATGTTCTTCAAAACTGCACCTATTCTTTCATAAAAAATAAAATACAGCTTATGCTCTTTATAGTGATAGTCTGTGCTTCTCATAATATAATATAAAATATTTATAAGTGTAGAAAAAAAAGATAGTCTACCATATACATATGATTGAAGCCTAAGTAAATGTTGTTTAAAATTTTCTAGGTGACCATGCAGGAAATATATAAAAAGTCGTAAGAAGACCAAATAGCCAATCTGTCAAAAGAAAAAGAAAAAAGCATTTTTGTGTTACATCAATAAATGCTTAAAAAACATAGGAAAACAAACCATTTTATTATTACATCCACTTTTGATGAAACAATTTCAAACACTTGAGATTATATGCTTTTGAATAACTTTAAAACATTTATATCAAGATTGAAATACTTCAGCGAAAAAACTTTTATAAATCATCTCTACATTACATATACTAACTAGTACTGAATGCTCTTTTGTTCTACATCCTTTGAAAAGTATCTTTCAAACTGCAATAATGCCCCTTAAGTGAGTCATGAAATCAATTGAGAGGGGATTTTTAAGTAAAATAAAAGAAGAGAAAAATATCATAGTACATTGCATAATTCCTTGTTTCAGTATATAAATGAGATGTATTATATGTGTGCTAGATTCCAATGCAAGACAGTTCTTCCTCTGGGTCTCAAATGGTTTGAAAAATACTGCTTTAGATAGTTTTGAGAAATGTTCTTCTTTTTCATAGTATGCTGTACTAAGATTCCCATTTCCTTATGAAAAAAATTAAGTCATTACTAAATAAACATGGTAATAACTGCTGTCAAGTTTCATGTATAGCTAAAACTGTTAGTTTTACATAGACTACAAAAAAATAGTGCATCATCAAAAATAGATGATATGCAAGCTTCCATAAAAAATGAGAAAAAAATCTCCATAAACTAAAGAAATAAATGGAACACAAGTGTCTAAGTTCCACCTAATCATAAGATAATGGAGAACCAAATAACAATAACTATCATGATATCACTATCAAGATATATGTACATCTAAATCCTCTTAACAGTGATGAAGAGAATTATTAGCTCTACATATAAAAAAAGATGATTCTACCAAGTCTCAATTATTCACCTAAGACTATTAACCAAATGAGCGGCATTATTGGACACTGAACCCAGGACTGTGTATATTGCACCAAAAGTTATGAATTTTCTATTATAGCAGTGATTTTCAAATATTTTTACCACAAACTCCAGTAAAATAAATTGAGAATGCAATGCCAATATTCGTAAATGTATTCATAAATTATAAACATGTGCCATATATAGACTTAAAAAATAAAGTAAAACATTTATAAAGCATGCCTAAGGGATTTCTTCATGCAGACTACTTTGCTGCACTACTGTGCTCCTCTAAGAGGTTGAAGTTACATAAGAAGGAAGTGAAGATTGACAGGCTATTTAAAAGAACACCACAGTGTCATAAGTGAGAGTATTAAAATCAGAAATAACCATTGTTATAGACAATGAGTGAAAAAGTCAGCAGGGGAATAATTTTGGATTTTGCAAGGGATTAGAGGTGGGTATTGAAAGGAATGTTAATGTTCGAAGTTATTGTGGGACAAAACAGCAAAACACATGAAAAATCATCAGTTGAATTATCACTGATTTATACCCCAATCTGGTCATGAGTTCCACTTGACCCAGAGGCTAAACCTAGTTACAACTTTTCTTGGAAAAATACTTTTAAAAAGCCTCATCTGTAATATTCCGAAAAGACATATTTTTGTTGAAAATTCTACCTTTCTATATCTCTAAGGGGTTCTGGGACTTTCTGTGCATCTCTCCTCATGTCTCATTTTTGTACATATTCTCTCTGCAGCTTCACAACTCAAGCTTTGCCTCCTAGACTGAATCTCTGCTTGTCAATTTCTCTTTCTCTGCTCTGCCATCTTTCCTTTCTTTATTCTTTACCCACCTTCGTCCTTCTCTTTCTATTTCTTCTCTTCATTTCCTTAACTCTGCTATCTGTGAAACAGAAATGCTGAAGAGTATTTATTATATGTTATATTTTAATAGTTGATTATGTGTTCCGTGTTCTTCTCTACAAACTGGAAGAACACTGTTAATATTTCTATCTAAAATATACACAAAACTACTGAGGCTGGTATGGTATTCTCTACACTTAAGTAAGTAAACTTTAATAGGTAAAAAGATTCTATACTCAAAGGTGAATAACAAGAAAAAATACATACAAAATCTGAAAGTAAACAATATTAGGGAACCAGACTACTTCTGGCTCTTCCCAGCCTGAGCTATGTATGACTTTGTCAAAGGAGGAACAGTATGGCTGCATATGAAGGTGAGTGATGTCTCCTTGGTAATATCCTTCCATACAGCATTTCTGTTGAAAAGATCTAAAAGGAAGTTTCCAACTAACTGGCAGATACATAATGAAAATTCTACATAGGCAAGGAGGATAACCAAGGCTGCTTGCCTTAAATGGCTTCTTGCCCAAAGTCAAAGGTAATTATAGAGCATACTTATTCCACTAGCTAATTTATATGATCTAAAACAGTAAAGAACAAGCTTTAAGATTAGTAAATCTGAGAGCCAAGGTGAATGTGTAGCACCATGGCTGAGAGTTCACTGGACTGAAGACTGTCAAAACCACCTCTACTGAGACCCTGGGTTATTCACTTGAATTCTCTATGCTACAGTCTTCAAAATGGTGGATAATAATAGCACCTATCTTTTAGGATTGTTGTAAAGATTAAATAAATTAATGTCTAATACATCTAAATCACTGATCACTGTGCAAGGCACATAATTAAGTGTTAGGTGTTTGAAGCTGCAGTATGAATCTGTGCAAACTGTTTAAACTTTAAGATGAGAAGAGATAGAAATCTTTTGAAAATTAAATGACATGAATTATAAGCAGTGGGTGCAATAGCTAAAACTTTATTTTATAGCCATTTTTATTGCTGGCAGAAATATAAAAGGCAAGAAGTGGAAAAGGACACTAAAGGGGATGAGAAAGAAATGAAAGAAAATACAAACTTGCTTTACGATTTTCCATTCCACTCTTTTTCCAGTACAAAAGATATCTAAATTTTGTATCTGCATCACAGATAGATACTTTTAAAAATCTCTACAATAATTATATAAGTATCTTTTCTATATCACCATATTGGACATTTTGGGAAATGCAGAAAAAAGAATGAAGAAACAGTCATCATAATCTGACCACCCAAACAGCCATTGGTAACAACTCGTCTTTTTTTCCTCCAGTCCTTCTATGTAAACCCTCAGTTCTTCGCAAGTTCAGTTTCTATGATGTGCTTTCATTCTGTCTGTTCTTCATAAGTCTTTTACTCACAAATGTATCAAAGAGGATCTAGGACTGATTTCTAAGGACTGAAATACACTATCTTACAAACATGCCCTGGCTGACTAATGATTATTTTCATACTTAGTTTGTAACAGTTCATAATCAAAATTGAATAAGAAAAAAATGTATTTTTGAAAATAATACCATACTTCATTTCAATTGTTTTATATATGTACACACATATATAACATATATAAAACTATATATAAAAATACACACACATACATATATTCTTAAAACATATATATATATATATATATATATGCTAAAAATATACCCTTAAAGAAATTCTTCTTCTAGCATTTCCTTTCTGTCTTTGCAGTAAAACCAACAGGTAAGAGAAATTTTCTTTGACCAATAACAAATTTGAAGCAGGCCCAAAGTCAGTAAAAGGAGGGACATAATAAAGATCAGAGAAGGAATAAATAAAATTGAGAAGAATAAAACAATAGAAATAATTAATGAAAGCAGGAGCTGGTTCTTCAAGAAAATAAACAAAATAGATAACCCTCTAGCCAAACTTATCAAGAAAAAAAGAGAGTCTACACACATAAACAGAATCAAAAATGAGAAAGGAAATCACTACAGACACCACAGAAATACAAAGAATTATGAGAGAATACTATGAAAAATTATATGCTAACAAACTGGATAACCTAGAAGAGATGGACAACTTTCTAGAAAAATGCAACCTTCCAAGGCTGATCCAGAAAGAAACAGAAAATCTGAATAGACCAATTACAAGCAAGGAAATTGAACTGGTAATCAAAAAACTACCTAAGAAAAATACTCCTGGATCAGATGGTTTCATTGCTGAACTTTATCAAACATTTAGTGAAGACCTAATACCCATCCTTCTTAAAGTTTTCCAAAAAGTAGAAGAAGAGGGAATACTCCCAAACTCATTCTATGAGGCCAACATCACCCTAATACCAAAACCAGGCAAAGACACCACAAAAAAGAAAATTACAGACTAATATCCCTAATGAGCATAGATGTAAAAATCCTCAACAAAATATTAGCAAACTGAATTCAAAAATACATCAAGAAAATCATATATTATGATCAAGTGGGATTCATCCCAGGGATGCAAGGATGGTACAATATTCAAAAATCCATCAACATCATACATCACATCAACCAAAAGAACAAAAATCAAATGATTATTCTAATAGATATTTTAAAAGCATTTGAGGAAATTCAACATCCATTCATGATAAAAACTCTCAACAAAATGGGTATAGAGGGCAAGTACCTCAACATAATAAAGGCCATATATGACAAACCCACAGCCAACATCATACTTAACAATAAAATGCTTCAGGATCGGGAACAAGACAAGGATGCCCACTCTCCCCACTTTTATTCAACATAGTACAGGAGTTCCTAGCCACAGCAATCAGACAATGCAAATAAATAAAAGGCATCCAGATTGGTAAGGAAGAAGTTAAACTGTCACTGTTTAAAGAAGACATGATGCTATACATAAAAAAACCTAAAGAATCCACTCCAAAACTACTAGAACTAATACTGAATTCAGCAAAGTTGCTGGATACAAAATTATTTCACAGAAATCTTTTGCATTCCTATATACTAACAATGAACTAGCAGAAAGATAAATCAGGAAAACAATTCTATTTACAATTGCATCTAAAAGAATAAAATTAACCAAGGAGGTGAAAGACCTATACCCTGAAAACTACAAGACACTGATGAGAGAAATTTTAAAAGACACCAATAAATGGAAATACATCCCATGCTCATGTATGGTAAGAATTAATATTGTCAAAATGGCCATCCTGCCTAAAGCAGCTTACAGATTCAAAGCAATCCCTAACAAAATACCAACAGCATTCTTCAATGAACTAGAACACATAGTCTAAAATTCATATGGAACCACAGAAGACCCCGAATAGCCAAAGCAATCCTGAGAAGGAAGAATAAAACTGGGAGATTACATTCCCTGACTTCAGGCTCTACTACAAAGCCACAGTAATCTAGTGGCACAAGAACAGACCCATAGATCAATGGAATAGAATAGAGAGCCCAGATATAAACCCACACAAATATGGCCAATTCATATACGATAAAGGAGCCATGGACATTCAATGGGGAAATGACAGCCTCTTCAACAACTGGTGTTGGCAAAACTGGACAGCTACATGTAAGAGAATGAGACTGGATTATTGTCTAACCCCATACACAAAAGTAAACTCAAAATGGATCAAAGACCTGAATGTAAGTCATGAAACTATGAAACTCTTAGAAGAAAATATAGTCAATACTCTCCTGAATATAAACATGAGCAACTTTTTCATGAACATATTTCCTCAGGCAAGGGAAACAAAAGCAAAAATGAATAAGTGGGACTACATCAAACTAAAAAGCTTCTGTACAGCAAAGGACACCATCAACAGAACAAAAAGGCATCCTATAATACAGGAAAATATATTTGCAAACTACATATCTGATGAGGAGTTAACATCCAAAATATATATAAAGAACTCACACACATCAACACTCAACAAGCAAATAACCCTATTAAAAAAGGGGCAGAGGATCTGAATAGAAATTTCTCCAAAGAAGGAATTCAGATTGCCAACAGGCACTTGAAAAGATGCTCTGCATTGCTAATCATCAGGGAAAGGCAAATTAAAACCACAATGAGATATCACCTCACACCAGTTAGGATGACCAACATCCAAAAGACAAGGAACAACAAATATTGGCAAGGATGCCGAGAAAGGGGAATCCTCTTACACTGTTGGTAGGAATGTAAACTAGTTCAACCATTATGGAAAGTAGTATGAAGTTTCCTCAAAAAAACTAAAAATAGAAATACCATTTGACCCACGAATTCCACTCCTAGGAATTTACCCAAAGAAAACAAGATCCAGATTCAAAATGACATATGCACCCCTATGTTTATAGCAACACTATTTACAATAGCCAAGAAATGGAAGCAACCTAAGTGTCCATCAGTAGATGAATGGATAAAGAAGATGTGGTACATATACACAATGGAATATTATTTGCCCATAAGAAGGAAACAAATCCTACCATTTGCAACAACACAAATGGAGCTAGAGCATATTATGCTCAGTGAAATAAGCCAGGAGGAGAAAGATAAGTACTAAGTGATTTCCCTCATTTGTGGTGTATAACAACAAAGCAAGACTGAAATGACGAAACAGCAGCAGACTCACAGACTCCAAAAAGGGACTAGCAGTCACGAAAGGAAAAGAGGGTGGGAAGGGTGGATGGGGAGGGAGAAAGGGATTAAGGGATATTATCATTAGCACACAGAATGTAGGGGGGGCATGGGGAAGGCAGTATAGCACAGAGAATACAAGTAGTGAGTCTATAGCATCTTACTATGCTGATGGACAGTGACTGCAATGGGGTATGTGGCAGGGACTTGAAAATATGGGTGAATGTAGTAACCACAATGTTGCTCATGTGAAACCCTCATAAGATTGTATATCAATGATACCTTAATTTAAAAAAAATAAATAAAAATATATTTTGCAGCAGGCAACCATGATCCTCACAGGGAGTAGAACCACATGACTTATAAAATACAAGGTACATGAAGATAGCTTCCCATATGATGGCTCTATCATGACATAGATTACTGAGAGAACAACTCATCTCAAATTGGTCAACCACTTGAGGTTACCTATCAGCATTTTTAAGTGGAAAAGCAGCATTTAAAAATCCTTAAAACAGAGAGCAGAAAAGCTATATACACTCAAGCATAAGTATAAACTTGATTTTTAGTTAATTATTATTTTCTTAAATAGTTGGTGAAATCATTTCTCTAACTATCTCCATTTGGATGTCAAGCAAATGCATTATTCACCCTCAGACAGGATTATAATAAATTATACACAAGAGAATATTTCATAATAAAACCAAATGGCCTGTTTAGACCCTAAAACATATGTCATGTGGCTACATGTAGTAAGTATAACAATTAAAAACATTAAAAATATTTTAACACATACCTTTGCTAGCTTTATTTCAACTGAATATAAGTATGTCTTTAGGAATGCATCACAATAGAGTCTATATAAAACTGATTCCGCAACAAAAAATAAGGCAGGCAGATGATCATAATCAAAGGAAGCATGGTCCAGGGAAGCATAAAGCATATTTAAAGCTTCTGAAAAATGAATAAGTAGAAACTGCATAATTTATAAATTACATTATTTTTCTATATGGTATAATTAAGTCTTATAATCAACTATTTACTCAGTCACCAAGACCAGATTGTAATTTTAAAAATTAACAATTTGATATTTGATACCCCTCCCATCAAGGAGTGAAGTCTATGCCCCCTTCTCCTTAAGCCTGAGCAGGCTTTGTGACTGCTTCAAACAAATATAGCAGAAGGGACACTGCATGACTTCCAAGGCTAGATCAGAAAAGTCAATACAGTTGCCACCTGGATCTCTTTCTCAAGACGTCAGCTTTGGAACCCTAATCTTCCATGTAGAAAATCCAACTGCTACTCAAAAGTCACTAAGTCAGAGAGACTACAGAGATAGAGAAAGACAGAGATAAAGATAATGATAGAGACAGAGACAGAGAAATCCCCAAGGAGTTCCATCTGTTCCAACACAAGACAGATCAGCAGGCCACACACTTAACAGTGTGGAAATGGGACAGAGCTGGATGACAAGACAGTGCTAAAGATAAGTGCTATAAAAGAAAAGAGTGAAAGACTGGAAAATAAAGAGGACATAGGGCCTACTGGAGCAGAATGAGGAAGAATTTAGAGCTAAGGCCCTAGATATTGCACCTCAAGTCATTACAAAGATTTGAGGGGCTGTTATGTAAGTAGCTGAGGGAGACTAGCAAATGCAAGGACTTGAGGAAGGAAAATCTGACATGTTCAAGGGAGACTCTGTGCTCCAGGGTGGCTGGGCATAAAGAACAAGGAGGGGAGGCAGTCAGGTGCCAGATTGTAGAGCTTTGTAGGACATAAGATGGAGTTGGTGCTGCTCCTTTTAAGTGAAATCAGAAGGCACTAGAAATGATTTAAGCTTTAGAATGGTCACTGACTCTGTGGAAAGTCTACTTCAGAATGAGGAACAGACAAAAGTACAGGTAGGACATGGATTAGAACGGTATTTCAGTGGAGAGCCAGTAAAAAATTATATTTAGGGATTTTATTTGGATTAAATGAGTGAACTTTTGGCTGTGTGTCACAAAAACTCAGTGAAGTGTCTTCAAAATCAGTATGTTCATTATTTCACAAGATGAGAGTTGAACAGGCTGCAGGGCAGGCTGACATCACTGCCCTCTGGGTGCATATGTCTTTCCTCTTCTGGTTTATGCACACAGTGACTCTGATGGTCACACGAGCTTCAGGCGTCTTCTTCCTACCAAGCCTTTCAGACAGGAATCAAGAGAGGGGTGGGGAAGGAAGGGGTGCTTTCTTCCTAGGCATACCTTTTTCAAAAGCAGTTCAACAAAAAGGACTTCAAACAAACCTATCTTTACGTCTCTTGGTCAGTACCAGGTAATGTGACCACCCCTCATCTAATCACTGATGATATCATGGAAGGCAATCACAAAGGCAATTGCCGTGATAGATTTAGATCAACCATGATTCACCACCTGGCACTAGAAAGGGCCAGTCCCCTTCGGAATCACATGACTGCAGGATACCTGAACAAAACTGATGTTTAATGGGCAAAGAGCAAATGGCTGCTGGTTGCTGGGAAGCCAAGACTGTTTACTTCAATATCATTTAAACATTTTATAGAAGGCAGGCTGTGGATAACACTGTGATGAAGTGCCATAAAAGCAAGTTAAATACAAAATCATTCTTACTATTCCTATTGCTTTAAAGCTCCCAGGTAGCACTACAACACCCAGTTTTCATGCAGATAAACTCAACGACCTCATATGACTGACATTCTAAAACTCATTTGAAAAGGCATACACATAAAATTTAGGATTATGACAGAGGAATTGTACTTCCTTAGAAATAAGGTTTTTTAATTTCCTTTTTAGATTGGCTAGAGGATGGTTTGAAAGGAGACATATAAATGAGAAGTGAGAAATGCAAAGGTAATGAATAAAATGGTTGTTTGAAACAAGTGAAAAACAAATGGCCATTTAGTTAATGTTTCATGAGTAAAAATTATAAAATGCAGAAACAAGTTTCTCTGAAGTATAATGTCTATTGTAATTGAAAATCACTAAATGACATTTTATATTACTTTTTAATTAGTTGCTAATTTTAGAAAAAAACAATAAAGACTATGCTAAGTGAAAGTTTTTAAAACAATTTTGTAATTAAAAAGTGGAGCAGTCAAATTCATGTATTGAAAATTACAAAAGGAACTTTCATAATGAAACATTATTAGATATTTCAATAGAGAAAGGCATATTTTCCTTGGCTCCCACAAAATATCTAAATATTCTAATTCTCAAATAATGTCTTCACCGATGATGTAGAAAACACGTAGAGTTAATAAGAAGAGCTTAGTTAGACCACATACCATCTTGGATTTCTCCTTTGCATTGAGCCAAATATACTACTTCAGTCCACGCTGTAGGAAGATGTACATGCTTCCCGGAGCCTAAGGTTTTGAGACCCAATTTTCTCTGTTATGGGGAAACATGAAAGAGGCAAACCAAAATGTCCATCTTTTAAAAGACTAATTAATTTTTGGTTTGATATATAAAGCTTATTTAATTATAAGTTTTAACTTTAATTCACAATATTTTAACTATGCTTACTTATAATCAAAGAAACATGTATTATTTTTTCTTTAAATATTTTGAACATGTAATCATCCACTAACTAGGAGAGAACAATCACAATATTAAGTATTCAAACAGTGTACTATTACCTTACATCTGAGAATAATTTATTATTTAGATTATCCCTTAATTATCTTCTGAAAGTCATTCTATAAGGCTGATGTTCTATGATGTTTACTGCATAAAACTTTATATTTTCACTTATATTATTTTTAATTTTTAACATTTTATGTAAATTATATTGGTGTTCAAATGCAGAGAATGGTGTTAATATTCTGAGTAATATCATTCATTATTTGCTGAAAGTAATTCTCATTCTTTATTTTCTAGGACTTACTTCTGTCTCATTTCCCTACCACAAGATGTACCTCTGGCTTTAGAAGGAAAAGTATATTGAAGAAATGTGATTCAACTGAAATTAGTGTGATGCCAATTTGCTGGAAAACTTTGGCTACTTCACTGTGGATGGACCGAAGTTAATGAACGTGAAAGAGATAGCAAGATTGCTCCTTTTCTCCTAATATGCCCACTCCTGGGGCTGTCTCAGGGATCAGCTGGCCAATTTGGAGAGAAGTTCACAGATGAATGTACCTGCTAGCACCTATCAGCATGCATACTTATCAAAAGTATATTCCTTCTTCTATTCAAATTTTTTCACGGATTAAAAAAAAATTTAAATGTATGAGCAACCATGAACCAAAATATTGGGAAATCACCACCACCACAACAGAAAAGCTTAATTTATGCTCCGGTTTTGCGCAACTTTTATTTCATGAATTACTCGGTATTAAAGCAAAATCCTATGTACATTATTTCTCTGTCAAACTTAAACACACTAATGTAGGAAAGGCAAAACAAGGGCTTCTTTCACTTTCTGTTCTGTTTTGATATGTTTAAAAATGTGGGAATTAATGGTATTCTCCTAAAGAACGTATTTTTTACAAGTGCGTAGTTTGGTGAATAATTTGTTAGAGAAAGAACAGAGTATGCTGTACATGTATAATGAGCTTTCTTTCCTCTTTGGGATATGTCACATCCCAGTTAACTTGTTTTTAGGAAAAAGTGGAATTTTCATAATCAAAATTTTACTTTCCAGCCATAGATATTTTGTCATGGGCTCTTGAACTAGTGTCAACAGCTACATTCCCCAATAATTTATGGAGAATCTTCACCCAAAAAGCCATTTAACATTGAATTATTTCACTATAATCTTTAACTTTAATTTGTATTAATATTTTAACTGTATCTACTTATAATCAAAGAAAGGTGTGTTTTTATTTTTTCCTTCAGTATTTTGAACATGTAATCATCCACCAACTAGAAGAGAAAGTTTACAGTAGTAAGTAATCAAGTAGTGTAGTATTAATTACCTTACATCTGAGAATGTTTTTTCTAGCTAGGTCCAATAATTTTTCCTCCTCTTTTGGGTTTTTTGTTTGGTTGAATCTCAAGATGAATTCCTTTGTGATTGAAAATGATGGCCTAAACCAAAATAAATTCGGTAATTTTAACTATCAGTTACAAATTCTACTTAGTCAATTTTCAGTGGCTAAGTGTAGCTATTTTCTAAAACAATTACTTTACCTTAATAAGAATGTTTCACACACACAAAATCAATAAAATAAAAAAAATAAATGTACACATCTCCTGTATTGATCTTATCATACTGTTGGATTGAGAAACATAATTTTCATGATGTCATAGAACTCTGTAGCCTCTGAAAAAAAGTTTCTGAAATGGTTGCCAAAAGTCATGTTGGTACATGCCTTCTTCATAGGCAATATCCAGCACAGCTTTAATTATGTTGAACATGGATTTATCTCCTCATATATGCCACTGTTGGTTCAATCCAAGCTAAACCTCTATTCCCTCCATGCAAGTGGATTCAGTCCAACTGCGGCTAGAGTAAAGGGAGCAGGAGAGAAAAGATGTATGTAGTAAAGCCAGAAAGGTGACAAGTGTCACTCTGGATGAAATGGAAGCTATTTCAGGGTTTTAATAAGACAAGCAATATGAGTTCACCTAAGTTTGAACAGGATCATGCTGATGCTGTGTCCAGCGCTGGTGTGGGGATGTGGGATGTAGCAGGGGAGGGACACACATATGCCTGGATGAGAAGTAATGGGGGCTTGATCAGGATTACAGCAATATAAGTATAAAGAGTAAAGATTTATATCTAAATCTATTCTAAATAATAAAGAGTATTTTTAAAAAGTAGTGTTAACAGACAAGGAATATAAGGTATAAGGTAAAAATATTAAAAAAAACACTTCCAGATAGAGCGTATCAGTCATTTATTAATTTATTGAATCATTCTGTATTAGTTGAGTACCCACTGTGAATCAAGCACACTTCTAGGCAAGAGGACATAAAACAGAAGTGAATCTAAAACTGATGTGCAGTCCCTTTCCTCGTGGAATGTATACTCTGTTGGGGGAGAATAGATGCACAATAAAAACACGAAAATAAATAAATGAACAAGATTTCTGGAGAAGTAAGCACCGTGAAGACAGTGCGGAAGAGAGCATCAGGAGAACACGCTACTTTGCATTAAGCAAACAGGTTATATTTCGAGAGAGAGACCTCTGAGAGGAGAAAGAGGAGAAGGTAAAAGACAGAGGAGAAACTGATGATAAGATTAGGTGGCCAGGACCAGAACTCACAGGCTATTTAGAGGAGAGGTAGACATCCCACAGACACACCAAACACATACACAATATCCAGGGTTTCAAATACAGACTTAAAAATACATCTTCTAAAATTAGATACTTTATCTCAGCTTATAGGCTCTGAGAAAAATACATCTACATCATTTTATTTCTAAAGCAAAATAAAATTCAGGATGAAACATCTAATTCAATTTCTATGCTTAAAATACATTTTTAAAATAATTTGTTTTGTCAATTATTTTTCAATATGAATTGTGACCTGTAATGAATCATTGAGAATATGGAAAGCTCATGCTTTTCAGCTTTCTGTATAGATAGAGTCCCTTAATTGGTGCCCCACAGCTCATGTCAATAAATATTTAATGGGAAATAAATATAAGTTTTTTAACCATTTCTAGCCTATCACAAATGAACTGAGGTTGTTATACAAGTTATTATTTAATAATATACAAAACACATAAGGAGAAGCAACAGGCCACTTGAAAGAGAGCAAATACAGGCATTTGAAAGAAAGTACAGTTAGCTTCACACATTCCAATTTCTTCACACATTACAAAATCTTCAAACATAAATGTAATCCACTATAATTGTAGAAGAATAATCTGTGGAACAGGTAGTGAATAAAGACCATGATAATTTTACATACAAAAATATATATACTAAATTCTCCTGATTGCATGCATACCCAATTCAAACTGACTATTTACCTTATCTTTAAATTCACAAATTCTTAAGCTAATCATTCATTAGTTCAGTAAATATTGAAGGTAAGCCTCCTGCATACAGAATACTTCACTAGACACAATGGGGGCTAGAAGAGCTGTCAGGTTTGGTCCCAGAAACTTTCCAGTCTAGGAGGGAAGTGAGGTAACATAAAGGAGAAATACTAAAATAGGAAATAAAAGCCTGTGGGATTTCAGTAAAGATCATGATTCTAATCCTTCCTAGTCCTATAATCTTTACTTAAACAATCTGTGTGACCTATAATTTTCCATCTGTGGAAATGACAAAATCTTGTAAAATTCTGAAAAGCACTAAATCAGAACACACAGTCAAGTTCTTGGCATATATTCAGTGCCAGATAACTGTTAGTTATTAGCATCACTGTTTCTGTTTAAAGATTCAGGAAGAGCTTCTCTGCAGAAATGGCACTTGAGCTGTACCTTGAAGTACAGAGAGGAATTGGAATGTGACAGAACAGCACTTGTCCTTTCAAAATTCTTTCTCTGCTTTTTTCTGAAACCTGATCACCCAGCTAGTGCCTGGGTTTCCCAGTCTTCCTGGAAGCTGGGTAGGGCCACATGGCCAAGCCAGGGGGATGTGAGCAGATGTAATATATGTAAGTTTTAGATTATTTTAATTTAAAGATGTATCACTTTCCCTGGAATGATAGATTTTTCTCCTTCCAGTGGACTGGAACACAAATATAGTGCTGAAATCAGCTTTGATTAGGCAGCTAAATACAACACCCAGTGAGAAAATGAGGGCCCCTCACTCACCCCAAAAGCAGAGCTACACAATCAGCCTAGACCCACTAAATTTACATGTCAGACAAATACACCTCTATCTTACTAAAGCCACTGAAATTTACAGGTCTTTTTTTATAGTTGCTTCAAATTTACCCTAACTTAGGTAACTGCATTGTCTAGTACAAATAAGAACAAAGAAAAAAAGTGAAGAATTTTAACCTACTGTAGAGTGACAGAATGCTTAAAATCAAGGTAGGAAATGAAGATGGAAATGCTAGGTTGAGAACAAACATAATTGGCATTGAATGGCAGTCTGTGGCAGAGACTTATATCTGCCTACATCAGTGTCTGTACTTCTCGTTCTCTTACTAAAAATTTGTCTTTTGCAGTTAGGTATGCCCACATGCCTAGGCTTCAGCCAGTAAAATGTAAGTAAAATTCAGAGAGTAGTTCTGGGAAGTCTCCTAAAAAAGGACACTGCCCTTCTTCTGCCTTTCCTCTGTTCTGCTTCATGAAGTATGACTCTGATAGCTGGAGCTTCAGCAGCCATGATGAAACATGAGATGGTCTTCAGTGTAGGCCATGTGCAGCAGGGCAACTAGATAGGCAGAATCTAGGCCCCAGATCCCCTACCAACTCTGCACTAACTACAGTCAGAGAAATAAACTTTTTGTTTAAATGTCATGGTTATTTTAGATTTTCCTAGTTGTAGGGGACACTCATTCTATATTATACACAGACTTTTGAGTTTTATTGTTAAATAAAAGGGAATTACTGTGCAGAAGAGTGGTGAGATTACAGCTTTAGTTTAGGATAACTAAACTGAAAGTCATATGTGGAATTGTTTAGAGTAGTGACTGTTGATAAACAGTTGGCCAGTTATTTCAACAATTTAGGTAAGAAGTAATAAAGGTTTGAACTTCAGTTTGGGCAATAAAAATGAGCAAGAATAAATGAATGTGAGAGGTTGGGTGGAGGCTAAATCAGTAGAGCTTGATGACTAGTAGGATGTGAGAAAAGAAGTTATGAGAGTGGACATACATATAATCTCAAGGTTTTGAGCCCACATGATTAGTAGTAACAAGCTGACATCATGACAATTAGATGGAGGAATTTGGGCAGAGGACCTGGGCCATTCTGGACGACCAACTGTGATTTATCTGTAAGACATCTAAGTGGAGAGCTCTAAAATCCAAATGGATTTGTGAGGTAGGCATTAGGAAGTAGATAAAGCATGGAAATAAAAGATTTCAGACTCATCTACGTACCAGTGATACTCAAAGCCATGAAATTTCAAGAGAAAGAACACTGAGAAGAAAAAGAAGAGAGAACTTTACACAAATCCCACAGTTAAGAGGCAAAAGGGAAAGAAGAAAGAGTATATATGATAAAAGGAGACTCACAAAAGTACTACAATGAATTCAAATATGTGTACAATTTGGGGTGAAAACTGCTTCTCTGAGAATTGTTCACTACTCACAGTCTGTTGAACCAGTGGGTCTAACTTCTGTATAGTACCATATGACTCCACACCCATCACCGTAGCTGACTGGGTCACAGTGGACATCTGACTCAAGCTGAGCCAATCTAATCCTCTCTCCAAGGGTTTTAGATAATTAGCTGATACTTTAATTAGTTGATGTTAGAGCTGAAAGGTCACATAGAGCCAAAAGGTGGCTTTTGCTGAGATGTCATGCAAGATGATGAATTACTCCAGATCAGAAAGCTACTTGTTCACCATGGGAGCCCCTGGTCAAGATATGTTGGATGATTTACTGATGTTTAGCCAGAGGCCCTATCCTTTGGAATTTATAGTCAAATGTAGATGCAGACCATATCTGTCAAGTTGACCATTTTATCTCCTCTCAGTTAGAGAAAATAGTACTGAATGAATGAATTCAGTAGGTCTGGCTATACCTTCTTCTCTTACGTTCCACAAGACAACACTTATATCCTTCCATTATCTTTTTCTTTGCTTGAGTTAATTCAATTGTGTGCCCATTCCATGCAAATAAGCAATCCTAGACTGAGATGTCAAAGAAGAATACAATGAAGATGAAGACTATGACCAAAAATGCACACCCACAGAAATATAGAAAGTTAATATTTAGAAAGTCAGTGGAGATCTTTAAGAGAATAGTTTCACTACTGAATCATTGATACAGAGTTGAGTTTAGGGATAAGAAAAATTCTGATGTCTGGAAACATTCCCCAAAACAAAAGCACACAGAGCTTGCAAGGTCTTCATGATTATTGCTGTATTGGCCAAAAACATCTTACAGAGTCGCCGATTCATGTGACACATGACTGACTTCCATGGCCCAAACACTGAGTTGCTGTCCCCTTCCACATGTGGAGTAGCCAAGAGCTGGATGACATAACTAGAAGTATGGATGAAGTAGTACAAATGGGGTATATCTTGACCAAAGAAAATGTAGACAGGAGGGAAGAGACAAGAATAACCCTGCTCATTTCTCCATTCTAAGGTTTACTAGGAGATATAACTTCTTGTAACTTGTCTTGATAAATCCCATATGTCAAGTATGGACATGTCTCTGCTCTGTCTGTGAGAAGTTCTGATTTAGTGCCCCAAGTGGGAATATACCAAGGTTTCTTGCCTCATTTTCCTTTTTTTCCCACCTTCACTGAAGTGACCTTGAATACCTCAAATAAAGTACTGGAATCTTAATCCTCTTCTCATATTATGCCTCTAGAGACTTGGGCCAAGACAGTGGTATAAGCCCACATACAAGAGGATTGTGGTTTCTAAGATCTTGTAAAACTGTCTGACTACTTTGTACAGATATTCTCATCAGTAGCTACTGATCTCTCATTTGGGGTAATATATCCTAAAGGAAACTACATTGTAATATATAATTGAATGTTTTCATCCTCTTTATAGCCTTCTAGCTAGTAAATAACCATATTTTTGGCTAAATCATCTGTAGCCAATCTAAATGCTACAAATACAGATGTCTCAGGCTAAAATGAACAGACCTGACAGCAAAGTCTTAACCATTGGATTTTCACTTAAGGCATATAATAACTCAGATAAATGATAAACAAAGACTATTGATTGAATAATCAAATGATGAACGTATAAATAGGAAAAGTTCCTTCTTGCTGCCAACACACACAGCCCACACTACAGAGCTATACTGTATTGTAAATGTATACATATCAAAAGCAATAGTATTATTTAGAATATTTAGAGCAGATATTTGTAGGATATGTTTTACTAAACAAGTGTTAAATTCATTAAAAGGAAAAATTTCAGGCTTATTAACATTTCTGGAAGCTTTGAAGACTATAGCTTCCCAGATATAAAAAGCATTCAAGCAGCTTCTGTAAGGAAGATATAAAATAATCTAATAGCTTGGCTAAATCTTCCTAATACAAGACTACAACTCCCTTTTAACTTTTTCCAGTCAGTTAACATAAATGTGTATATTTGATGTAAATCTTCAAAATCTTTTGGTCTTTCCCATCTCTGAGATGAAATAGAAAAGGCAAAACAGACTATATACAATAAAATAATCTTAGTCATAAAAGAAAATAGTGACAAAATATCTCACTCTGAACCAGTAATCCATTGAAAGATTGTGTGATTTTTCTCTTTGGTCCAGAAATGTGTGGACATCAGTACCTTACCTGAAGGAAATACATGGAGTTCTACTTGTGTCTCTAACAGAACTCACACTGAGCCTCCCAAGACTCATGTTTCTAAGGAAGATATGTGAAGTAAATACAGTATGAGGCATATGACAATTCATACAACATTTTTAAAAAGTGATATTCCTTCATGTAAGATAGGCCTTTGCTTCATCTCAAACAGCTGATTCCAGGGACAAACTCTGGTTTCCCTTAATACAAGCTTCCACAGAGACAAGACTAAGTGTGTTTTCTAAGTGGCATCACAGTAAGAAAAAGTCACGATTTTCAAGATGCAGGAAATCTTGACATTTTTGTTAGTTTACAGATATTTTTATATTATTTAAATTTTTAATTTATATTTTAATTTATTCTTATTCGTGAAAGAAACTCAAAACTGAATATGGAATCATCTTTGGTCTGTTACCACTTTTATTCTTTCTTCCCAAACACATTGATATCATTGATAACAGCTTCTGTTATTGGTGTTGAGAAATTTAGGAGACTCTTTTAGGAGACTCCTTCTACAATGTCTAACTAAATATCTGAGGTAAGAGCAATTGGAACTAATTCCAATCCCTTCTCCCCATTCAGGGAGCCATAGACAAGGATTCCTTGGTGCTCAGCAGACAAGGAAAGAAAAAATGTGTGTGTGTGTGTGTGTGTGTCTGTGTGTGTGTATCTTAGAAGATGCCTGAACACAGATTTACACCCCAGGCAAATAAAAATAGTTGGTCAAGAAGATTCAGGCAGTGAATTTAATTTTTGTTGCCCCAGACTGGTAGCATTCACAGGTGCCTGGCAGAGAAGCAAATGCAGAGTCCCTGGAGGATGACGTATTTCCCCTGGTCCTCACAAAACATGCAGAAACATTTTTTTTCCCCAAGGACAAGTGGAAAATGAAATGATATGACATAAATGAGAACAACAAAAAATACGAACTTACCAAGTCCCCAGTCATTGGAATAATCAAATACAGATTATAAAACCATCATACTTATTTCACAATATGTTTAAAAGTATCTGGAGGCAATCAGAAACTATAAGTCCACATAAAACAGTTGAAGAAAAATAAGTGAATTACTAGAAATGTAAGATATAGTTTTTAAAATTCAGTGAATAAATCTGGTAATGAGAATTAGTCACATAGAAAACAGATCACATTCTAGAATAAATTATTCAAAATACAGTAAAAAGGGGAAAAATGGAAAATAGACACAAAAGAGTAAAAGATGTGAAATGCACAATGAGAGGATCTAACATACATTTAATCAAAAGTCCCAGAGGGAGAAAAAAGAGAAAGTGGGTTTTCAAGGTAATATCTGAATAAACAGAACAGGATAATTCTTCAGGAGTTATGAAAAACACAGTCCACAGATTCAAAAGGCCCAAGAAATCCAAGTAGAATAAATTTTAATTACATTCTGACATATCATAATAAAACTATAGAAAATACAAGACAATAAGAAAATTTTGAAAGTCCCGAAGTGGTGGGAAACAGATTAAAGAAATAGCATCAAAATTTCACCTAATTTCTCAACACCAATAACAGGAGCTGTTACCAATGATGTTAATGTTCTCGGGAAGAAAGAATAAAAGCGGTAGCAGACCAAAGGTGATTCTGTTTTATGTTTCTTTCAAGAATAAGAATATTTAAAATTTTAAATAATATAAAAAATATATTCAGACTAACAAAAATTGAGATTTTGCTCAACAAAAGATCTCATGAAGGTAAATTTTAAAAGGTGTATGCCTGGCAAAAGAAAAATAAGATCTAAGAAGCAAAAAGGAATGAAAAGCAAGGAAAGTGATAAACAATAAATAAAATACAAAGGAGCATTAACTGCTTAAAATAGTAATGAAGTCTAGTGGAGTTAAAAAAAAAGGACAAAATAGAATTAAAATGATGGATGAGAGTTGAAAACAATCATACTTAGTAATGAGTGTTTAGGTGTTCATTTTAACAAGACTGAGAAAAGCAACAGAGAATTCAGCAACATGTCTATATGTAAAGTCAGTGTATAAAAAACAATTGTATTTTCTATTCTGGCAATGCCTAGAAATAATCTATTTTTTTAAGTGTATGCATAAAATAAAAGTATCAAAAATATGAAATACTAACAAATTTATAGGAATAAATCTAACAAAACATAGACAGCAATCTGTGGGGCAAAAAAGCATTAACATTCTATTGAGAAAATTTACAAATAACTAAGTGGAGGAATACCTGGTTCATGGGTTGGAATTCTTATTAAGATAAAGATAGCAATTCCCCTCAAATTATCTATAGATTCAAAAAAAAGTCCAGTGAACAATCCCAACAAGTTTTTGAAAGAAATATGGCAAGCATATTTCTAAAAATAATATTCAGTAATCACTGAAGAAGAACAAATTTGGAAAATTCTGACTATACGATGTTATTACTAAATGACAGTAATTAAGGCAGTGTTGTGTTGTTACAGAAAGAGATAAATAGGCCAATGAAATAGGAGGGGGGGCCCAGAAACATACCTATTATATGCAGACACTTGATTTATTCAATAGTTATACTAGAGATATAGTAGAGGAGGATATTTTTTTTTTGGTACATGGTGTTGAGCAATTGGATATGTACATTAAAAAGGGACATTAGACCTGTTCTTAACACCAATAACAAAAAGTCATTTCCCTGTCAACTACATGAAAGACAAAACAATAAGATTTTTAGGAAATAATGTATAAGGATATCTACATGATCTTGTAGTGGAGACAGATTTCCTAACAAAAGACTGATAATTAGCAAGTCTTTTCACTAAATGGTATATATCCCGTGATCCAATGATTCCATTCCAAGGTATGTACCTTAGGATATGTGCTAGGATGCTTGTACTAGAATGTTCATAGAAACACTTTTCATAATAACTAGAAACAGAAAATAATTGAAATGGGCAATATAGATGAATGAATTTATGAAATGGGCCAATGGAATGAACAAATCAACAATGAAGTTATAGAGCTACACTCAACACCCTGAATGAACTTAGAAAATATAATGATTATATAAATTTTCAAGACTTTTATATGATAAAATTACTTCCTTGGGATAAAGTTTATAAAATGAAGATACCAGATCAAAGTTTGTTGATAATTTAAAAATTGTGTGTGACTTTAGGACATTTTTAAGAACTTAAAAATAAAGAGAATAATAGAATACATAATAAAACTTACAAGTCTTTTATTTCAAACATTTTTCCTTAATAAAAATAGATTAACAGATAATCTTGAAGCTCTTTGATCACATGCCATCCCAACTATAATTATGGCAATAATTTGAAATGCGGAAAACCATTCTATTGTGTCTTAACATAGCAAAAGACATAGAAAAAATAAAATGCTTCATAATACAGCAGTTACTAAATACTTTCTCTTAGGCATTTAAAGGATTATCATAGCAACTTAAAAGACATATATGATTCAAGAAAAAAATGCCTACTTTGCACAAAAAGTATAGAATTTAAAATTTTAGAATTATATGACTATTACAAATAATGAAGCTATTTATTTAAAAAATAGCTAAGTCTTATCATGTTTATCCTGAATTGTAGAACTATGGGTGACTTTTTTGTGCACAATTTTCTGTACTTTCTAAAATCTACAAGACATATGGGTCTGCTACTTTAGTGATATGAAAATTATTTCAAACTTACATTAATGAATTATTCTTTCTTTTCTTTATACTTTGAAAATTAAACCTCAAGAGTTTTTCATGGCAAGAGGAAGATGTGACTCCAAATTGATCAATCACAGGTGATGTGTTGACAGACATAATCACTCATCATAAACCTAAAGAGAAATATTAAATTTTATATTAGAATACAAATGCACTCACAGTACCAAACAACACATTTCATGCAAATTCATGACTATGGGAAAAAGAGTGGCAAGAAGGAAACTCAGCCTTAAGAACCAAATTATATTATGGAAGAATTTAGATTTAACTACCAACTTAGAAGTAAAACCCAAGTCTGAATAAAAAATGCATGTTCTTCCTATTATGTTACTCTTATAAACTTATCCTTTCACATGACAGTTAGCTTTATTATGCTTTAGCAGTACTATCAGCAAAATCATTGGAAGAACAGCATGGAACAGTGGTTAAGAGAATAGAACCAGACTAACTGATTTACTTAACTGCTCTGTTCATCAGTTTCTCACTTGTACAATGGGCACAATACCTTTTTACAGAGTTACTGTAAGAAATAGGTCAGTATATGTAAGTTGCTCAGAATAGAGCCTGGCATATAGTAGGTGCTTTATGTAAGTGCTTGTAGAAAGCTTTATATAAAGCATAGATTGCTATGCTTTCTGTTTTTTAAGGTTACTTGTAACTTTCTTTGTATGTCTCCTGCCTTTTTGCCGTTTAGATTATGCTTTCTTCACCTGCCCTCATATTCAGATTTATTTTCCTTTTGAAGTATGTCTGAGCACATTTTGTGAATGGAAGACCAAAACCAGGACATACTATACATGTTTCAACGAGTATTTAAATAGAAAAATGAAGTAATAAAATGGTTAGTCAGATTTACATTGAATTATTTTGCATTTCATTTTTCAGTTAGCTAACTTTTAAAATTGATCATTATGTCAGTCAGGAAGTAGATGGCACACCCAAATGTGGTGACTGAATAGAGATGCTTTCCAAAGATGTGGGCAAGAATTATTCAAATTTAAAAAATGAAACAGAATAAACCTAAGATGCTGCTGATTCTCAGGGGTTTACAAGAAGCAATGAAACATTACCCTCTCAGGACTGACCAAAAAAAAAACCCAGAAAGAATAGCTCCAGGAGAGTAGTGTTTACTAAAGAATCTTTGACCTTTGGTTAAGAGATGCAACCAATCTGAGGCTGCCTACTCAGAGGGAGCCTGGAGAACTGGAACTTTGATCTCACTCTCTTCTGTACTCCACTCCAATCAACTACCTGCCTGCGCTTCCCATTAGCTAAACCAAACTAGAAGCCTGCAAAGGCATAGGCAAGAGGGGAAAGGTGGAAAGTGGATATAGAAGGACAATGGGAAAATGTCCAGCACAAGATGGATTACAACCACAAAACACTGTTATCTGCTGCTATCAGTTTAGCAAAGTCAGCTTCTAATTACCTAGATCCATTAGAATGTAAAGCAAATGTACTTTTAGGTCAGCATCTGTACTGGCTATACACAGACGTCATTCAGAGTGGGCCTAACTTTCAAATAAAATACAAGTTATTCCCAAGCAGGAGTAACATATTCAAGAGTTTATTTTTTCTAATAGTTAACAACATCACATTGGATTTTCTGCCTTAAAAGGCACTCAGGTAAACAACTACAAACAATTATTAATGAATGCATGATAAAGTATGCACAGAACAATAATAAAGATGTAAGAATATTCAAGAGTTAATTTGATAAATGCAGCAATAAATGTCACAAATTTGACATTTACTGAGTCATATGAAATTATGGAGGTAAGCTGTTTCCTAAGACAAAATCTTTAAAAGAAGTCAAAAAGAAATGCACCATTCATAAAACATTACATATTTCAGAAATAGAGTTTAGAAATGCAAATTTGAGTCAGACATACTCTTAGATAAATTAATTGAAAACATTTAATGAATAGAAAGTAAAAGTATAGGCCATCTAGGGAGAAAAATAATTGAAGGGAAACTGAATTAAAGGCAAACTGGCTTTGTGTGTGTGTGTATGGTAGGCATATGACATAGAGCTTTTAGCTATTTTCTGATACAGTACTCAGGATTGATTATGATTAGACATATTTTTTGAGGTTTGAAGAAGCTGGAGAATAATTATTTTAGAAATTCGTTCTTGATCACTGAGCCTGTCACCCAAAGATTCCTCACATCTGTTGCTAATAGTATTTGCACCATCTACTCAACATGCAAGCACAAAACGCTGTTGGTAAGACTTCCTGTCTTGCCAATGGGTTTCACACCCCCACCCCACCCCCACCCCCACCCCACCCCCACCCCCAGCAAGTTCGCTGTGGAAACAATGTGACCAAAGAAAATGACAGCAAACGTTCTTTGGGTTGAAAGGGTTTATTACCCGGCTTGTTCTCCTGGCGGGAGGTCGAGCACTAGCGTCTGTCTCCACCCAGAATACTGGGCTGATCTCTCTGTATAGTGCAGTAACAACTTACTGCCTAAAGGTGTGGAAGCAGTTCGGGTGTTTTAAGTTCAGTGAGGATCCTGGCCATAGGAACCCAATTTCCCCACAGAGGTATTTTGTGGGGAGTTGAAGAGATTTTTAACCTTATTTTCTTTGTTTATTTACCCAATTGAGGGTTTAATTCTACCATTTCTATGTAAAACATTTCTGAAGATATTCATCCTTTCTTTTAGGGAACCTGAGATTATTTGGTTACTGTTTCTTTTACTTAGTCAAAAGAAATTCTAACAAGTACATTAGGGAGTCATATTGTCTCTCTTGAATATCACAATACCCTTAAAATTTAGTGGTTTATAAACTAGGTTGGTTAAGCACAGTTACTACCAAAATAAGTACTCCCAAGGTTAGCAAGAAATAGAGATTAAAGATATAGAAACTTTTACAGCAATTTGACATTTTGTACCCATCCATTCCTGGGAAGTGTAGGGAAGTTGATGTTCCTATGACCAGGATCCTCACTAGACTTAAACCACCTGATGATGTAACTGTCCTGTTCCTAGGCTACTGCTTACATACCTTTAGGCAATATGGTATTTTTTATTTTTATTTATTTTTATTTTTTATTTTGTTATCATTAATGTACAATTACATGAGCAACATTATGGTTACTAGACGCTCCCCATTATCAAGTCCCCACCACATACCCCATTACAGTCACTGTCCATCAGGATAGTAAGATGTTATAGAATCACTACCTATCTTCTCTGTGTTGTACTGCCTTCCTCATGTCCCCCACCCCCACCTACATTATATGTACTAATTGTAATGCCCATTTTTCCCCCTTATCCCTCCCTTCCCACCCACCCTCCCGAGTCCCTTTCCCTTTGGTAACTGTTAGTACATTCCTGGGTTCTGTGAGTCTGCTGCTGTTTTGCTTCTTCAGTTTTTGCTTTGTTCTTATGCTCCACAGATCAGTGACATCATTTCATACTTATCTTTCTCTGCCTGGCTTATTTCAATGAGCATAATACCCTCTAGCTCCATCCATGTTGTTGCAAGTGGTAGGATTTGTTTTCTTCTTATGGCTGAATAATATTCCATTGTGTATATGGACCACCTCTTCTTTATCCATTCATCTACTGATGGACACTTAGTTTGCTTCCATTTCTTGGCTATTGTAAATAGTGCTGCGATAAACATAGGGGTGCATATGTCTTTTTCAAACTGGGCTCCTGCATTCCTAGAGTAAATTCCTAGGAGTGGAATTCCTGGGTCAAATGGTATTTCTATTTTTAGTTTTTTGAGGAACCTCCATACTGCTTTCCACAATGGCTGAACTAATTTACATTCCCACCAGCAGTGTAAGAGGGTTCCCCATTCTCTACATCCTCGCCAACATTTGTTGTTAGTCTTTTGGATGTTGGCCATCCAAACTGGTGTGAGGTGATACCTCATTGTTTTAATTTGCATTTCTCTGATGATTAGCAATGTGAAGCATCTTTTCATGTGTCTGTTGGTCATCTGAATTTCTTCTTTGGAGAAGTGTCTGTTCAGATCCTCTGGCCATTTTTTAATTGGATTATATGCTTTTTGTTTGTTGAGGTGCATGAGTTCTTTATATATTTTGCATGTCAACCCCTTATCGGATATGTCATTTATGAAAATATTTTCCCATACTGTAGGATGACTTTTTGTTCTATTGATGGTGTCCTTTGCTGTACAGAAGCTTTTCAGCTTGATATAGTCCCACTTGTTCATTTCTGCTTTTGCTTCCCTTCCCAGGAAGATATGTTCATGAAGAAGTCACTCATATTTATGTCCAAGAGATTTTTGCCTATGTTTTTTTCTAAGAGTTTTATGGTTTCAGGACTTACATTCAGGTCTTTGATCCATTTCGAATTTACTTTTGTGTATGGGGTTAGACAATGATCCAGTTTCATTCTCTTACATGTAGCTGTCCAGTTTTGCCAACACCGGTTGTTGAAGAGGCTGTCATTTCCCCATTGTATATTCATGGCCCTTTATCATATATTAATTGATAGTATATGTTTCGGTTAATATCTGGATTCTATTCTGTTCCACTGGTCTGTGGGTCTGTTCTTGTGCCAGTACCAGATTGTCTTGATTGCTGTGGCTCTGTAGTAGAGCTTGAAGTTGGGAAACAAGATCTCCCCTACTTTATTCTTCCTTCTCAGGATTGCTATGGCTATTTGGAGTCTTTTGTAGTTTCATATGAATTTTAGAACTTTAGTTCCAGTTCATTGAAGAATGTTCTTTGTATTTTGATAGGGATTGCATTGCATCTGTAGATTGCATTAGGCAGGATGGCCATTTTGACGATATTAATTCTTCCTACAAAAAGCATGGGATGGATTTCCATTTGTTTATTGTCCTCTCTAATTTCTCATAAGAGTGTCTTGTAGTTTTCAGGGTATATGTCTTTCACTTCCTTGGTTAGGTTTATTCCTATGTATTTTATTCTTTTTGATGCAACTGTGAATGGAATGGTTTTCCTGATTTCTCTTTCTGCTAGTTCATCATTAGTGTATAGGAAAGCAACAGATTTCTGTGTATTAATTTTGTATACTGCAAATTTGCAGAATTCAGATATTAGTTCTAGTAATTTTGAAGTGGAGTCTTTAGGGTTTTTTACGTACAGTATCATGTCATCTGCAAACAGTGACAGTTTGACTTCTTCCTTGTCAATCTGGATGCCTTTTATTTCTTTGTTTTGGCTGATTGCCGTGGCTTGGACCTCCAGTACTATGTTGAATAAAAGTGGGGAGAGTGGGCATCCCTGTCTAGTTCCTTATCTTAGATGAAAAGCTTTCAGATTCTCTCTGTTAAATATGATGTTTTCTGTGGTTTTTCATATATGGCCTTTATTATGTTGAGATACTTGCCTTGTATACCCATTTTGTTGAGAGTTTTTTACCATGAATGGATGTTGAATTTTGTTGAATGCTTTCTCAACATCTATGGAGATGATCATGTGGTTTTTGTTGCTCTTTTTGTTGATGTGATAGGTGATGTTGATTGATTTTCGAATGTTGTACCATCCTAGCATCCCTGAGATGAATCACACTTGATCATGGTGTACGATCCTCCTGATGTATTTTTGAATTTGGTTTGTTAGATTTTTTTGAGTATTTTTGCATCACTGTTCATCGGGGATATTGGTCTGTAATTTTCTTTTTGTGGGGTCTTTGCCTGGTTTTGGTATTAGAGTGATGCTGGCCTCATAGAATGAGTTTAGAAGTATTCCCTCCCCCTATATTTTTTGGAAAACTTTAAGGAGAATAGGTCTTATGTCTTCTCTAAATGTCTGATAAAATTAAGCAGTGAATCCATCTTTTCCAGGAGTTTTGTTCTTGGGTAGTTTTTTGATTACTGATTAAATTTCATTGTTGGTAATTGGTCTGTTTAGATTTGCTGTTTCTTCCTTGATCAGTCTTGGAAGGTTGTATTTTTCTAGAAAGTTGTCCATTTCTTCTAGGTTATACAGATTGTTAGCATATACATTTTATAGGGTTCTCTAATATTTCTTTGTATTTCTGTGGGGTCTGTCATGATTATTCCTTTCTATTTTCTGATTCTGTTTATGTGTGTAGATTCTCTTTTTTCTCTTAATAAGTCTGGCTAAGGGTTTACTTATTTTGTTTATTTTCTCAAAGGACCTGCTCTTGTTTCATTGATTTTTTCTATTGTTTTATTCTTCTCAATTTTCTTTATTTCTTTTCTGATCTTTATTATACATATCCTTCTGCTCACTTTGGTCCTCATTTGTTCTTCTTTTTCCAGTTTCAATAACTGTGACTTTAGACTATTCATTTGGGATTGTTCTTCCTTCTTTAAATATGCCTGGATTGCTATATACGCTCCTCTTATAACTGCCTTGGCTGTGTCCCACAAAAGTTGGGGCCTTTTGCTGTTGCTTTCATTTGTCTCCATATATTACTTGATCCCTATTTTAATTTGGTCATTGATCCATTGATTATTTAGGAGCATGTTGTTAAGCCTCCATGTGTTTGCAAGCCTTTTTGCTTTCTTTGTACAATTTATTTCTAGTTTTATACCTTTATGGTCTGAAAAGTTGGTTGGTAGAATTTCAATCTTTTTGAATTTACTGAGGCTCTTTTTGTGACCTAGTATGTGGTCTATTCTGGAGAATGTTCCATGTGCACTTGAGAAGAATGTGTATCCTATTGCTTTTGGATGTAGAGTTCTGTAGATGTCTATTAGGTCCATCAGTTCTAGTGTGTTGTTCAGTGTCTCTGTGTCCTTACTTATTTTCTGTCTGGTGGATCTGTCCTTTGGAGTGAGTTGTGTGTTCAAGTCTCCCAAAATGAATGCATTGCATTCTATTTCCTCCTTTATTTCTGTTAGTATTTGTTTCACATATGTTGGTGCTCCTGTATTGGGTGCATATATATTTATAATGGTTATATCCTCTTGTTGGACTGACCCCTTTATCATTATGTAATGTCCTTCCTTATCTCTTGTGATTTTCTTTGTTTTGAAGTCTATTTTGTCTGATACTAGCACTGCAACACCTGCTTTTCTCTCCCTGTTGTTTGCCTGAAATATGTTTTTCCATCCCTTGACTTTTAATCTGTGCATGCCTTTGGGTTTGAGGTGAGTCTCTTGTAAACAGCATATAGATGGGTTTTGCTTTTTTAACCATTCTATTACTCTGTGTCTTTTGATTGGCGCATTCAGTTCATTTACATTTAGGGTGATTATTGAGAGATATGTACTTCTTCCCATTACAGGCTTTAGGTCCGTGGTACCACAGGTTCAAGGTTAGCTTCTTTACTATCTTACTGTCTAACTTAACTCACTTGTTGAGCTATTATAAACACTGTCTGATGATTCTTTATTTCTCTCCCTTCTTATTCTTCCTCCTCCATTCTTCATATGTTGGGTGTTTTGTTCTGTGCTCTTTTGTGTTTCTTTTGACTGCTTTTGTGGGTAGTTGATTTTATTTTTTGCCTTTAGTTAGTATTTGGTTGGTCTGCTTTCTTTGCTGTGATTTTATTTTCTCTGTTGACATCTATTTAGCCTTAGGAGTGCTCCCATCTAGAGCAGTCCTTCTAAAATACCCTGTAGAGGTGGTTTGTGGGAGGCAAATTCCCTCAACTTTTGCTTGTCTGGGAATTGTTTAATCTCTCCTTCATATTTAAATGATAATCGTGCTGGATACAGTATTCTTGGTTCAAGGCCTTTCTGTTCATTGCATTAAGTTCATGCCATTCTCTTCTGGCCTGTAAGGTTTCTGTTGAGAAATCTGATGATAGCCTGATGGTTTTAATTTGTAGATGTCCTTTTTTCTCTCTCTGGCTGCCTTTAGTACTCTGTCCTTGTCCTTGATCTTTGCCATTTTAATTATTATGTGTCCTGGTGTTGTCCTCCTTGGGTCCCTTCTGTTGGGAGTTCTGTGTGCTTCCATGGTCTGAGCGATTATTTCCTCCCCCAGTTTGGGGAAGTTTTCAGCAATTATTTCTTCAAAGACACTTTCTATCTCTTTTTCTCTCTCTTGTTCTTCTGGTACCCCTATAATGTGAATATTGTTCCGTTTGGATTGGTCACACATTTCTCTTTATATTCTTTTCATTCCTGGAGATCCTTTTGTCTCTCTCTGCATCAGCTTCTCTGTTTTCCTGTTCTCTGATTTCTATTCCATTAACAGCCTTTTGCACCTCATCCAGTCTGCTCTTAAGTCCTTCCAGAGATTGCTTTATTTTTGTATCCTCCCTCTGTACTTGCTCCTTTAGCTCTTGCATATTTCTCTGCAGATCTATCAGCATGGTTATGACCTTTATTTTGAATTTGTTTTTGGGAGATTGGTTAGGTCTATCTTCCCAGGCCCTCTCTCAGGGATTGTCTGGACTATTTTGGACTGGACTAAATTCTTCTGCCTTTTCATGGTGATAGAGGTAGCTGTAGGCAGGTAGCGTGTGTGTCAGCTGGGAGAATAAAGTCTTTTCCTGCTTGCTGGTCACCTTGCCCTTCTCCGCTGTCTGTGTCAGTTACCCGCACTTCTGGAGCAGCCTCCAGGTTAATCCCTTAAGCTGCTGTGAGTGCGGTCTCTGTCAGAGTAGCACAGAGCTCTGCGGGGAGTGGCAGGCACACCGGGTGTGCTCTCCTGCAAAAGCGGCGCCCCTGCTGGGCAGCTGTGTGCCGGCAACAGCCTTTAGGTCTGGCCCAGGTGGCTGTGTGCCAGGCTGAGATTCGGGGTGGCTGCTGGGGGTGCAGCTGCTCCTGGGCTGCTCCTTTGCTACCATCACTGGAATGTGCAGGCTGCACTTGGGCCCCTCTGGTGCTTCCACCAGCGAGTGTGGGCCGCTCCCAGGCCACTCAGTCACTGCTGCCGCAGGCTC
Source organism: Manis pentadactyla (assembly GCF_030020395.1). Classification (NCBI taxonomy): domain Eukaryota; kingdom Metazoa; phylum Chordata; class Mammalia; order Pholidota; family Manidae; genus Manis; species Manis pentadactyla. Next base: position 52,617,237 of record NC_080020.1, on the reverse strand, counting down.
GCATGGGCCACTCTGTCGCCAACCCCACTGGCTCACATGAGCAGGCCTTGGGCCACTCGGCCACCGCTGCTGCAGACTCATGTGAGCTGCTCCCGGGCCCCTCTGGTGCTGCCACCCCTTGCGCGCTGCTGCTCTCCCACTACTGGGTCAGTGTTTCTGGGTCTGTGCCAGTTTGGGGAATGACTGGCAGGCTGTTTATCACCGTGAAGGGCTTCAGAGCTGCGCTGCCACCCAAGGGGTTGGGTAGCCTAGAGTTCCCCAGGATTCCCAGGTGCTAGGCTCTGTGTGCTGGGATGACTTCCTCCAGCTGTGGGGTCCCTTTCCCTTTAAGACTTGCAAAAAGCACTCATTTTTCTTTTGTCTCAGGGCGCCGGTTGCAGAGACCCACTCCCAGGTTTTGCTTTTCCATTTCTCTAATATCCAGCACCCCATGCACTGTGTGTCTGTGCACCTGGTGCAGATTTCTAGAGCTAGTTGTTTAGCAGTCCTGACTTTCACCCCCTCCATGCTCTGACTCCTTTCTTCCAATGGAGGTCTGGGGTAGGGGGGCATTTGGGTCCCGCTGGGCTGTGCCTTGTATCTTACCCCCTTCATGTGATGCTGAGTTCTTGCAGATGTAGATGTAGCCTGGCTGATGTACTGTATCCACTGGTGTCTCTTTTAGGAATAGCTGTATTTGTTGTATTTTCAAAAATATATGTTTTTGGGAGGAGATTTCCGCTGAACTACTCACACCACTATCTTGGCTCTCTTTCTCATATTTTTTTCTTTTTTGATGTGATTGTGAATGGAATTGTTTTCCTGATTTCTTTCTGCTAGTTCATAGTTAGTGTATAGTAATGCAACAGATTTCTGTGTATTAATTTTGTATTCTGCAACTTTGCTGAATTCAGATATTAGATTTAGTAGTTTTGGAGTAGATTTTTAAGGTTTTTTTTTTATGTACAATATCATGTCATCTGCAAACAGAGACAGTTTAACTTCTTCCTTGGACAATCTGGATGCCCTTTATTTCTGTGTGTTGTCTGATTGCTGTGGTGAAGACATCCAGCACTATGTTGAGTAAAAGTGGGGAGAGTGGGCATCCTTGTCTTGTTTCTGATCTTTAAGGTAAAGCTTTCAGCTTCTCGCTGTTAAGTATGATGCTGGATGTGGGTTTGTCATATATGGCCTTTATTATGTTAAAGTACTTGCCCTCTACACCCATTTTGCAGATAGTTTTTATCATGAATGAATGTTGAATTTTTGTTGTATGCTTTTTCAGCATCTGTGGAGATGATCATGTGATTTTTGTCTTTCTTTTTGTTGATGTGGTGGATGATGTTGATGGATTTTCGAAAGTTGCACCATCCTTGCATCCCTGGAATGAATCCTACTTGATCATGAAGGATGATCTTTTTTATGTAGTTTTGAATTCAGTTTGCTAATATTTTGTTGAGTATTTTTGCATCTATGTTCATCAGGGATATTGGTCTGTAATTTTCTTTTTTTGTGGTGTCTTTGCCTGGTTTTGGTATTAGAGTGATGCTGGTCATATTGAATGAGTTTGGAAGTATTCCCTCATCTTCTACTTTTCAGAAAACTTTAAGGACAATGGGTATTGTGTCTTCACTAAATGCTCAGTGGTGATAAAATTCAGCAGTGAAGCCATCTTGTCCAGGAGCTTTGTTCTTAGGTAGTTTTTTTTATTACCAATTCAATTTCCTTGCTATTAGTTGGTCTGTTCAGATTTTCTGTTTCTTTCTGGGTCAGCCTTGGAAGGTTGTATTTTTCTAGAAAGTGGTCCATTTCTTAAGGTTATCCAGTTTTTTAGCATATAATTTTTCATAGTATTCTCACATAATTCTTTGTATTTCTCTGGTGTCCGTAGTGATTTTTACTTTCCATTTCTGATTCTGTATGTTTGTAGACTCTCTTTTTTTCTTGACAAGTCTGGCTACAGGTTTATCTACTTTGTTTATTTTCTTGAAGAACCAGCTCCTACTTTCGCTGATTCTTTCTATTGTTTTATTCTTCTCGATTTCATTTATTTCTGCTCTAATCTTTATTATGTCCCTCCTTCTAGTGATTTTGTGCATTTGCTCTTCTTTTTTTAGTTTTGTTAATTGTGAGTTTAAACTTTTATTTGGGATTGTTCTTTACTGAGATGGCCTGTATTGCAACATACTACCCCTTAGCAGAGCCTTTGCTGTGTCCCACAGATTTTGCAGTGTTGAATTATTATTGTAATATATTACTTGATCTCTGTTTTTATTTGGTTATTGATCCATTGACTACTTAGGAACATGTTATTAAGCCTCCATGTGTTTGTGGGATTTTTCCTTTTTTCGTGTAATTTATTTCTAGTTTCATACATTTGTGATCTGTGAAGCTAGTTGGTATAATTTCAATCTTTTTTAATTTACTGAGGGTCTTTTTGTGTCCTAGTATATAATTGATTCTTGAAAATGTTCCATGTGCACTTGAGAAGAATGTGTATCCTGTTGCTTTTGGATGGAGTGTTCTGTAGATGTCCGTTAGGTGCAACTGTTCTAATACATTGTTCAGTGCTTTTGTGTCCTTACTTATTTTCTGTCTTCTTGATCTGTCCTTTGGAGTCAGTGGTGTGTCGAAGTCTTCTAAAATGAATGCACTACATTCTAATTCCCCCTTTAATTCTGTTAGTATTTGTTTTACATATGAAGGTGATCCTGTGTTGGGGGCATAGATATTTATAATAGTTATATCCTCTTGTTGGACTGACCCCTTTATCATTATATAATGTCCTTCTTTGTCTCTTGTTACTTTCTTTGTTTTGAAGTCTTTTTTGTCTGATCCAAGTATTGCAACTCCTGCTTTCTTCTCCCTATTAGTTGCATGAAATATCTTTTTCCATCCCTTTACTTTCTGTCTGTGTATATTTTGGGGTTTGAAGTGAGTTTCTTGTAGTCAGTATATAGACAGGTCTTGTTTTTTTATCCATTCAGTGACTCTATGTCTTTTGATTGGTGCATTCAGACCATTTACATTTAGGGTGATTATCAACAGGTATGTACTTTTTGCTATTGCAGGCTTTAGATTCATGTTTACCAAAGGTTCAAGAATAATTCTCTTAATATCTAATAGTCTAATTTAACTCACTTAGGATGCAATTACAAACACAACCTAAAAGTTCTTTTTCTTTATCCTCCTTTTTCTTCCTTCTCCATTCTTTACATATTAGGTATCATAGTCTGTACTCTTTGTGTATCCCTTGTTGACTTTGGGGTAGTTGATTTGATTTTGCATCTGTTTAGTAATTAATTGTTCTACTTTGTTGTGGTTTTATTTCCCCTGGTGACAGCTATTTAGCCTTAGGAATAATTCCATCTATAGCAGACCCTCCAAAATGCACTGTAGAGGTGGTTTGTGGGAGGTAAATTCTCTCATCTTTTGCTTCTCTGGAAATTATTTAATCCCTCCTTTAAATTTAAATGATAACCTTGCTGGGTAGAGTATCCTTGGTTTGAGGCCCTTCTGTTTCATTGCATTAAATATACCATGCCACTCTATTCTGGCCTGTAAGATTTCTGTTTAGAAGTTTGATGATAGACTGTTGGATTTTCCTTTGTATGTGATCTTTTTGCTCTCTCTCTAGCTGCTTTTAAAAGTCTTTCTTTATCCTTGATCTTTGCCATTTTAATTATTATATGTCTTGGTGTTGTCTGCCTTTGGTCCCCTGTGCTGGGAGATCGCCTGAGAGACATTCTCCTTCCCCAGACAGTGGAAGTTTTCAGCAATTACCTCCTCAAAGACACTTCCTATCCTTTTTTCTCTTCTTCTAGTACTCTTATAATCTGAATATTTTTCTATTTGGATAGGTCATACAGTTCTCCCAATATTCTTTCATTATTAGAGATCCTTTTTTCTCTCTGTGCCTCAGCTTCTTTGTATTCCTCTTCTCTAATTTCTATTTTACCATCTCTATTTCTAATTTACCGTCTCTTCTACTACATCTAATCTACATTTAAATCCCTCCATTGTATGTTTCATTTCAGATACAGAATTTCTTAATGATTGAATCTATGTCCTAAATTCATCCCTTAGTTCTTGAATATTTTTCTGTACCTCCATGGGCATGTTTGATTTTTATTTTGAGCTCTCTTTCAGAAAGATTGGTGAGTTCACTTTCATTTGGCCCTTTTTCTGGCATTTGTGAGATTTTTCTTTGAACCAAGTTCCTTTGATGTTTCATGTTTGTGTGTGGCGCCCTCTGGTGCCCAGAAGCTCTACTCTCTGGAGCTGCTCAGCCCCTGGAGTGATGTTGGGAGGCGCATGGGAGTGGTATTGGTGCCTGGGGGCTGAAAGAGCTCTTTCCTGCTTCCCAGCTGCAGTGCCTGTCCCCACTGTCAGAACCAGTGGGCTAGCACACAGGTATAAGCCTCTGTGCTTTGCATCTGTATCTGCTGTAGGTGGGACCTCCCACTGGCTGGCCTGATGCCAGGACAGGGACTGCTGATTGCAAACTGGTGCAGGCAGGCCAGGAGGAAGGCACAGCAAGCTGCATATCACAGTGATGGGCCTTCGAGCTGAGTTGGCAGCCAGGGGGATGGAGCACCTGAAGCTCCTGTAAGTTACCAACCTGCTGGGCAGAGTGTATCCATACAAGCTTGTCCACCTATCCCTTCTCCCCTGCAGCAAGTTTCATGCAAATCCAGCCCCTTCAGCAGCCCTCTCACTGCTAGGAGGCCTCTCAGACCACCCACCTTTCCTTTGTCCCAGAGCAGTCAGATGTGGATCCCTGTCCTCCACAAACAGCTGGAATCTCAGTCTCCCCAAGCATTCCACCTGTCTTAGCTTTTCAAGCCCACTAATCTCCAGAGCACCTTGCTATGTAGGCTTGTGCTCCCATAGCAGGTCTCCAGGGCTGGTTGTTCAGCAGTCCTAGGCTTCCACCCCCTCCCCGCTCCATTTGTCTTCCTCCCACCATTGAGCTGGGATTGCAGAAGGGCTTGGGTCCTGCCAGATCAGGGCTTTGGTATGTTACCCTGTGAGGTCTGCTCTGTTCTCCAGGTGTATGCAATCTGGTGCAGCCCTCTTTCCTGTTGCTCTTTCAGGATTAGTTGTATTAACTATATATTTCTGATATATGTGGTTTTGGGAGGAGCTCTCTGTCACCTCTCACGCCACCATCTTGAATCGCTCCTAGTTTTTTTTAAATAGCTAATTATTTTATTTGCCATTACAAAGTTAAATTATGCTCACTCATTTTGGGGTCCTAAATTTACATTAAAAAATACCAATTGGACTATTTTAGAAAATTTGAAATGTAAGTCAGTATAAAACCATGTCTATTTTGGAAACAGTTAAAAGATTAAAAATGTTTAGTTTGTAAAAGAGAAATATGGGTGATGGGGTATTATTGATGCCTCTTAATTATGAAGGCTTTATATATTTTTTGAAGAAATCTCCCTTTTGATTTGTACCTCTCTATTTTGAGAAGGATACACACATACACAAATATACACACAGGCTTTCTTCCTTTCCTATATGAATTTCTCCAAGGCAGAAAGCTAAAACTGCCTTAAGTCGCTGTTAAAAATCTAAATAGCTAATTATTTACAAATTAAAACAAAACAAAAAATTAAGCCCGTTGAAAAGAGGTGCCCTGTAGGGAGGGAACAAAACTTCTGGGGTTGTGGAGAGAGAGATGTTTCCTGAAACTGGAAGGTTACAGAGGTCATTCAGAGCTCTCTCCTCTGATGTTGCAGCATCTGCTGGATGTGACAGTACCACAGAAATGTCTAGGCACCACATCTTGAGAGAGTGGACTCCATAGCAGAGACATAGAAATGTTCCTCCCCTCCGTCCCGGCCTACCTGTGACCCAGAAGAGGTGTGGCAAAACAGAGGGAACCATGTAGATGTGACAACTCACCCAATTCCCTTTGGAGACCTCATCCAATTCCCTTTGGTGACCCTCCTTGTGTTGGTAAATACACACCTGACCTTTGTATAACAACAGGGCAAGGGCAGACATAATAAAAACAAAGACTGAATGTCCAAGCAATCAGGCAGAAAAGGGGCTTGCAGTATAGTCAATTTAAAGAAAGTACAGAAATATTTCTTGCACATATAAGTCCATCAACCATGATTCATAACTACTACATGTTATTTTAACTTTGTGGTAGTTAATAAAATAATTGGCTTTTTCCCCAGAAATAATAATATTCAAAATACTGAAAACTGAAGTGTTAAAGTATTTGCAGAGGATTTAGAAAGCCTCAATGCTAAAAATGAACTAAAAAGTGCCGTTAAAGTTTAAACAGGAACTATTCCCATTTATCTCTAATCAATCACTTACTTATACATATATTTAAGAGAATTACAATGAGGTGATACTCAAACAAAAAAGTATTATTTTGATTTAGTTAAATATGTTAAATCTCTTACTCTGAAAAGACTTCAATCTAAAATGGGACCAGAGAATGTGGAACAGAAAATCTCATACATGTGCCATCAAGAAAATGAAACTTAAGGACTGAGAGACTGATTGCCAGTAAATGTCTAACTTAAGCAAAACCAAAACTGATCTCCTGACCAAAACATCTGCCATGAATCACTCCTCATCCTCAAGCCAGTGAACTTACTGCTTGATCTCTGGTTGGACTTCTCATTTCTTTGCACTCCTTGCCTATAAGTACAGCTTGTCCCAAACCTGAGACAGACACACCTGTACCTTGCTTCAGTTTGTATTTCTAAATAGCAATTTATCTGCTATTCCTGGATAACTCAACTTCAGGTTATTGACGTTTGCCCCAGTTTACCTCTTTATTTAAGTTGACACTCGCCATAGGAAGCCATTTGGCTTTGATGCAAACTACTAATGTGATGAATGGTTTGTGAAGAAATTGCTAAAGGGTTCATGAATTCTTTTATTGGATTTATGTTGTGTGTCAGTACTTTTACTTATTTGCAACATACATACAATATGAAATAAAAGTATGCACACACACACATACACACACACTTTCACATTAAAGTAGAAATAAAGGAATGTTTTTAACAGTACCCAAAACTTTTCATTTTAAGTGGTTGTCATTTAGTAAACTCAATTTCATCCAGTTTTCACAAAAATAAAAGTGCCAATGATGTTTGAGATTCCTATGTTAGATACACAAGATAATTAAAATATGGCCCCTTCTCTTAAGAAGTTACAGAGAAAATAGACTGACCTATAAACTGACATTATTACATTTTAAGATACTGAATTTCATGATAGGATTCCAGGTGATTTTAGAGGGAAAAACTGCTCAAGAAAAACATTTAATCAGTATGACATTCTATAAATGTTTAGCAAAAGTTCTAGAGAATAGTAATATTTAAATTAAATTATGAATAAGATATAATTTACAACAGTCTCTTAACAGAATTCTTTGTCTATTTTGGTCTTGAGTTAAAGAATGTAAATATCTTTACCTAATGAGTAAAATACTTAAACTTTGAAAGTACTCAACATAATAGAATTGTTTCAGCCAAAAACCATTAATACTATGGTGGCCTTTAATTGTTCTTATTGTATTTTAAAACAAGCATAAATCAAAATCTTTAGATCATTCTTGTCAGAGCAAAGAGATCATTAGAGGAGAACTGGTGTTAAATAAGTAATGAAAGAAAATCTCCTAAACTGAAGAAAGACAAATTTTGGATTGAGAGGGCCAAAAACAAAACAAGACTATGCAGAGTAAGTGCAAATAATCAATAAACATATGAAATGATGCTAAACTTTCCAAATAGGGAAAATGACTGATTTGTGATTCACTAAACTAGAATAGACAGTGAAGAAATGAATGTTGAACATAAGTATCAATATTCAAAAGATTGGTTATAGAAATTTAAGAAGCTTCATGGTGAAAAATATCTGAGTATCTACACAAAAAAGAATTCTGCTGAAAATTGTATTGATAAATTTTCTAAGGTGATATCTGATAAAAAACCTTAGTACTGAACCTGATGAAACAGTTCTCTACTGCTGCTATGTGTTGGGATAAGATTAACCATGGCTGAGCAAAGGAAGCCCACAGGTTTTAAGGATACTAAGCACTAGTTGGCTATTCTTAGGGTACCAATGTAGTTGGATAAACTTGGCAGTAGTAAGAAAAATCTATGTCCTCAGTATATTAATATGCACAATTTGGTTGTATGTGCTTTTGTTGTCATATCTAAGAAACCATTGCCTAAATCAATGTCACAAAGATCTTTGCCTATATTTTTTTTCTAAGGGTTTCATAATTTTAGCTCTTATATTTAAGTATTTGTTCCTAATTTTTGTATATGGTGTGAGGTAAGGTTACAATTTCATTCTATTGCATGTGGATATCCAGTTGTCCCAGAACCATTTGTTGGAAAGATTTTTCTTTCTCCCATTGGATTTAGTACTTTGTCAAAAATCAATTTACTGTAAACTTGAGGATTTATTTCTAGATTCTCAATTCTACTGCATTGACCTATCTATCTATCTTCATGCCAGTATTATGCTGTTTTGATTACTGCAGCTTAGCAATGAGATAGGGACTGTGAACTTACGCAGAGTAGGGTGAGGGCCTCCAGAGAAAAAGCAGAGCAAGATAATTACAGTCAGAACAATGTAACAATGTGCAAAGAAGTCCCTATCAAAACTCTGTGTTAAGCATTACACAAAGTCAGAGTCACACTAATTCTCCAGGGTAAAGAAACAGACTAGGAATATAGACATCTTCACTGAGATCAGTTAAAGCTCAAAAGGCCAGGAGCAACTTGGCCTGGAATGTTGAGTGTTCTGCAGATAAAGAGAAATGTCTCAGCATAACCCATGTCCTCACTGTATCAATTAAATCATGACACTGTAAAATTTACCTTAGCCTGCGAAAAGGCGCAGCTTGTTTTTAACTGTACCTATGTGCTGTATTTCTTTCTCTTACCCTAATCAAGTAATCTGCAACCTATGAAAAAGACTAATTTAGTAAGCAAGCCCAACTATAAACAGCCCAAGAAGTTAAGAAGTAAGATTCTTAACACACTTTAGCAAACAGGTAACAACCCAGCCCACCTTGGGGACAGGGCAGGCAGTCTTAATTGACATGCTCCCAGAGGGAAATTGCTATCCTGAGAAAGAATCAGAGCAGCAAACTTCTTCTGTTACTCATCAAAAATGAGCATTCTGGGACCGCTCAACAAGTCTGCACCCCTTGCCCTTTATCCCCATTCCTGAAAATCCTCAACCGCGCATAAAACCCCTAGGCAAAGAGCCAACCATGGACTCTCTTGTCCCCTCCTGGCATAAGCCGGGAGCTCTGTCCTCTCACTTTATCTCTAAATAAAAGCCTCTATCTTGCCCTCCTACCTTGAGTGTTTGTGAAGCTCATTCTTTGGCTCTGTGAACAAGAACCCCGGCATTAACAGTAATTTTTGAAATTGAGAAATATGAGTCTTCCAACTTTGTATTTCTCTTTCAAAGTTGTTGCATATGTTCCAGGATCTCAGTAGGAACTGTATTGAATGAATTTGTGGATCAATTTGGGATGCACTGCCAGCTTATCAATATTAGGTATTCTTGTCCAAAAGCATAGTGTCTTCCCATTTATTTAGGTCTTCTTTAATCTCCTTCAAGGATGTTTTGTGATTTTTCAGAGTATAAGTTTTATACTTATTTTGTTAAATGTATTCCTAAGTATTTTATTCTTTTTATGCTATTGCAAATGGGCTTTTTCTTAATTTATTTCCTTTTCAGTTTGTTTATTACTACTGCATAGAAATAAATCTGATTTTTGTTTATTGATCTTGTATATGCAAACCTGTTAAACTTTTTTATTATTTCTAACAGTTAGTCAGGGTATTTATCAGCATTTTCTATATAATACATCATGTTTGCTACAAAAAAAAGATAGCTTTGTATTTTAAATAAACGAATCCATACAGTTTTACAGAAATATAAACAAAAATAAAGAGCACAGTATTAAGCTTAGACCAATAATTCCCAAAATGTGGTTTGTACAATACAGATTATTGAGATGTACTTACCTCCTGAAAGCTTTTTGTTGTTCAGAGAGAGAAAAAAGGATTCCTAAGAATGAAAAAATATTGAGAGAACTGTGTGACTAATCCAAACAGAACAATATTCTCATTATATGGGTACCAGAAGAAGAACAGAGAGAAGAAGGGATAGAAAGCGTCATTGAGGAGGTAATTGCTGAAAACTTCCCCAGTCTGGGGAAGGAGATCGTCTCTTAGGCCATGGAGGTGCACAGATCTCCCAACACAAGGGACCCAAGGAAGACAACATCAAGACATATAATAACTAAAATGGCAAAGATCAAAGATAAAGACAGATTTTTAAAAGCAGCTAGACAGAGAAAAAAGATCACATACAAAGGAAAACCCATCAGGTTAGCATCAGATTTCTCAACAGAAACCTTACAGGCCAGAAGGGAGTGGCATGATACATTTAATGCAATAAAACAGAAGGGCCTCGAAACAAGAATACTCTACTCAGAAAGATTATCATTTAAATTTGAAGGAGGGATTAAACAATTTTCAGATAAACAAAAGATGAGAGAATTTGCCTCCCACAAACCACCTCTACAGTGCATTTTGGAGGGTCTGCTATAGATGGAATTATTCCTAAGGCTAAATAGCTGTCACCAGGGGAAATAAAACCACAACAAAGTAGAACAATTAATTACTAAACAGATGCAAAATCAAATCAACTACCCCAAAGTCAACAAGGGATACACAAAGAGTACAGACTATGATACCTAATATGTAAAGAATGGAGAAGGAAGAAAAAGGAGGATAAAGAAAAAGAACTTTTAGGTTGTGTTTGTAATTGCATCCTAAGTGAGTTAAATTAGACTATTAGATATTAAGAGAATTATTCTTGAACCTTTGGTAAACATGAATCTAAAGCCTGCAATAGCAAAAAGTACATACCTGTTGATAATCACCCTAAATGTAAATGGTCTGAATGCACCAATCAAAAGACATAGAGTCACTGAATGGATAAAAAAACAAGACCTGTCTATATACTGACTACAAGAAACTCACTTCAAACCCCAAAATATACACAGACAGAAAGTAAAGGGATGGAAAAAGATATTTCATGCAACTAATAGGGAGAAGAAAGCAGGAGTTGCAATACTTGGATCAGACAAAAAAGACTTCAAAACAAAGAAAGTAACAAGAGACAAAGAAGGACATTATATAATGATAAAGGGGTCAGTCCAACAAGAGGATATAACTATTATAAATATCTATGCCCCCAACACAGGATCACCTTCATATGTAAAACAAATACTAACAGAATTAAAGGGGGAATTAGAATGTAGTGCATTCATTTTAGAAGACTTCGACACACCACTGACTCCAAAGGACAGATCAAGAAGACAGAAAATAAGTAAGGACACAAAAGCACTGAACAATGTATTAGAACAGTTGCACCTAATGGACATCTACAGAACACTCCATCCAAAAGCAACAGGATACACATTCTTCTCAAGTGCACATGGAACATTTTCAAGAATCAATTATATACTAGGACACAAAAAGACCCTCAGTAAATTAAAAAAGATTGAAATTATACCAACTAGCTTCACAGATCACAAATGTATGAAACTAGAAATAAATTACACGAAAAAAGGAAAAATCCCACAAACACATGGAGGCTTAATAACATGTTCCTAAGTAGTCAATGGATCAATAACCAAATAAAAACAGAGATCAAGTAATATATTACAATAATAATTCAACACTGCAAAATCTGTGGGACACAGCAAAGGCTCTGCTAAGGGGTAGTATGTTGCAATACAGGCCATCTCAGTAAAGAACAATCCCAAATAAAAGTTTAAACTCACAATTAACAAAACTAAAAAAAGAAGAGCAAATGCACAAAATCACTAGAAGGAGGGACATAATAAAGATTAGAGCAGAAATAAATGAAATCGAGAAGAATAAAACAATAGAAAGAATCAGTGAAAGTAGGAGCTGGTTCTTCAAGAAAATAAACAAAGTAGATAAACCTGTAGCCAGACTTGTCAAGAAAAAAAGAGAGTCTACAAACATACAGAATCAGAAATGAAAAGTAAAAATCACTACGGACACCAGAGAAATACAAAGAATTATGTGAGAATACTATGAAAAATTATATGCTAAAAAACTGGATAACCTTAAGAAATGGACCACTTTCTAGAAAAATACAACCTTCCAAGGCTGACCCAGAAAGAAACAGAAAATCTGAACAGACCAACTAATAGCAAGGAAATTGAATTGGTAATAAAAAAAACTACCTAAGAACAAATCTCCTGGACCAGATAGTTTCACTGCTGAATTTTATCATACATTTAGTGAAGACCTCATACCCATCCTCCTTAAAGTTTTCCAAAATTCAAAGAGGAGGAAATACTCCCAAACTCATTTTACAAGGCCAACATCACTGTACAACCAAAACCAGGCAAAGACACCATAAAAAAAGAAAATCACAGACCAATATCCTTGATGAACATAGATGCAAAAATACTCAACAAAATACTAGCAAACGGAATTCAAAAATACATTAAAAAGATCATCCATCGTGATTAAGTGGGATTCATCCCAGGGATGCAAGGATGGTACAACATTCAAAAATCCATCATCATTACCACATCAACAAAAAGAAGGACAAGAACCATATGATCATCTCCATAAATGCTGAAAAAGCATTTGAGAAAATTCAACATCCATTCATGATAAAAACTCTCCACAAAATGGGTATAGAGGGCAAGTACCTCAACATAATGAAGGCCATATATGAAAAACCCACAGCCAACATCATCATACTGAACAGTGAGAAGCTGAAAGCTTTTCCTTTAAGATCGGAAACAAGACAAGGATGCCCACTCTCCCCGCTTTTATTCCACATAGAACTGGAGGTCCTAGCCACAACAAACAACACAAAGAAATAAAAGGTATCCAGATTGGCAAGGAAGAAATTAAACTGTCTCTGTTGGCAGATGACATCATATTGTATACAAAAAACCCTAAAGAATCCACTTCAAAACTACTAAATCTAATATCTGAATTCAGCAAAGTTGTGGGATACAAAATTAACACACAGAAATCTGTTGCATTCCTATACACTAACAATGAACTAGCAGAAAGAGGAATAAGGAAAACAATTCCATTCACAATTGCATCAAGAAGAATAAAATACCTAGGAATAAACCTAACCAAGGAAGTGAAAGACCTATACTCTGAAAACTGCAAGACACTCATGAGAGAAATTAAAGAAGATATCAATAAATGGAAACACATCCCATGCTCATGGATTGGAAGAATTAATATTGTCAAAATGACCATTCTGCTTAAAGCAATCTACAGATTCAATGCAATTCCAATCGAAATACCAACAGCATTCTTCAATGAACAAGAGCAAATAGTTCTAAAACTCATATGGAACCACAAAAGACCCTGCACAGACAAAGAAATCCTGAGAAAGAAGAATAAAGAGGGGGGAATTATGCTCCCTGACTTCAAGCTCTACTACAAAGCCACAATAATCAAGACAATTTGGTCCTGGCACAAGAACAGACCCACAGACCAGTGGAACAGAATAGAGAGCCCAGATATAAACCCAAGCATATATGATCAATTAATGTATGATAAAGGAGCCATGGATATACAATGGGGGAAATGACAGCCTCTTCAAAAGCTGGTGTTGGCAAAACTGGGCAGCTACATGTAAGAGAATGAAACTGGAGTATTGTCTAACCCCATACACACCAGTAAACTCAAGATGGTTCAAAGACCTGAATGTAAGTCATGAAACATTAAAACTCTTAGAAGAAAATATAGGCAAAAATCTCTTGAATATAAACATGAGCAACTTTTTCCTGAACACATGTCCTTGGGCAAGGGAAAAAAAATAAATAATGAACCAATGGGACTACATCACACAAAAAGCTTCTGTATAGCAAAGGACACTATCAGCAGAACAGAAAGGCATCCTACAGTATGGGAGAGTATATTTGTAAATGACATATCTGACAAGGGATTACCATCCAAAATATATAAAGAACTCACACCCCTCAAAATCCAAAAAGCAAATAACTCTATTTAAAAATGTGTGGAGGTATGAACAGACAATTCTCCAAAGAAGAAATTCAGATGGCCAACAGGCACATGAAAAGATGCTCCACATTGCTGATTATCAGGGAAATGCAACTTAAAACCACAATGAGATATCACCTCATGCCAGTTAGGATGGCCAACATAAAAAACAAATGCTGGTGAGGATGCAGAGAAAGGGGAACCCTCCTACACTGCTGGTGGGAATGTAAACTAGTTCAACCATTGTGGAAAGCAGTATGGAAGTTCCTGAAAAAACTTAAAATGTTAATACCATTTGACTCAGGAATTCCACTCCTAGGAATTTACCCTAAGAATGCAGGAGCCCAGTTTTAAAAAGACTCCATATAAAAATATGCACCCCTATGTTTATCGCAGCACTATTTACAATAACCAAGAAATGGAAGCAACCTAAGTGTCCAGCAGTAGATGAATGAATAAAGAAGATGTGGTACATATACACAATGGAGTATTATTCAGCCATAAGAAGAAAACAAATCCTACGATTTGCAACAATATGGATGGAGCTAGAGGGTATTATGCTCTGTGAAATAAGCAAGGCAGAGAAAGACAAGTACCAAATGATTTCACTCATCTGTGTAGCATAAGAACAAGGCAAAAACTGAAGGAACAAAACAGCTGCAGACTCACAGGACCCAAGAATGTACTAACAGTTGCCAAAGGGAAAGGAACTGGGGCTGCGGGAAAGGAAGGGAGAAAGGGAATAAGGGGCATTACAATTTGCACACATAATGTAGCAAGGGGACACAGGGAAGGCAGTATAGCACAGAGAAGACAAGTAGTGATTCTATAGCATCTTACAACACTGACGGACAGTGAATATAATGGGGTATGTGGTGGGACTTGATAATGGGGGGAATCTAGTAATCACAGTGTTGCTCATGTAATTGTATATTAATGATACCAAAAAAAAAAGCTTTTTGTTGTTAAGTTCAGGAAACACCACACTAACCCAAATTAAATAGGCTTGCATACTGTAAGATCGCTCAGAGTTAAATGCTTCTCAGCTCTCCTGTACTCTGCAAACCTCCCTGTGTAACAGTATGATGTAGTTATTTTTCCTAAATATGACCAGAGAAACTTTTAGAACACTATCTGCTGGGATCACACACATGACACATTTTGGGAAGATCAAATTGATAGCACCAAACAATTTACTAAGCTGTTGTGACCAAGCCACTTCATCAGGAGCTCTGAATAGACAAGGGACTTTAAGAGAGAAACACTCACCAAATTAATCATGATAATGAATGATTCTGGTAAAGAATCAGATGTTCAATAAGAAGATAGCATTACTCTTCAAGATCATAAAAGTTCATACAGAATAGTTCTTACTGAAATTAAAATCTGGTACTCACCTTGAACCTAAAGATTTATGTGGGGAATCAAAACAAAGAATGTTTACACATTGAAGAGATATCTTTCAGCTTTTGAAATGGCTCCAGCAAGCTGTCTGGGTGTTTAGCCATTCATCTGCAACCTGGCACAGACCCAGAATTAAAAACAACAAGTGTTTAACATTAATCTCTAGCGTATTGTTTTAATATCCAGTTACAATGAAGTTGGAAAATTTGAAAAAGTACACTTTAAAAACCAATTTCTGAGTACTAGACAATATTAAAATTAAATCAAGCCTTTGATTAGGTAACATGATTAAGCAATACAAGATTTAGACTATAACCTTAAGAAGCAAAAGGTAATGTGACAAAAGACCACCAAAAAGATAGAATCCACTCAGACATATTGACTAGATAAGGTAAGTAAGGGAATCCTACCATGGTTTATCCTCCTTACACATTTTTCCTAATTGGTAACTTGTACCCTTTTCTCAGGATTAATTGCCTTTTAAAAATCCTTTAGTTTCACATCCTCAGGGCAGCCCACTACCAAGCCCCCCAGCAACCTCCCCACACACTTCATATTTTTTAACTTTCTCATATCAAGTCCAAAAGAATCTGTGTACAAAAAAAAGGGAGATGCAATTTCAGCAACTAGAGAAGGGGTTGAAAACTGTCCAGCGTCGCACGCGGGTTTTTGAGGGTTGCAGAAAGATAAGTGAGTCTGAGTGCAGAAAAAATTAAAATAATTCCCCCCTTGATAGCAGAAAGATCCCCACCTCCTGAAGTCTACCCAGCAAAGAGCTATTTCCCTATCAAAAGACCTGGCGGTTGATCCCCCACCTGTTCTCCCTACCCAACTCACAGGAGTGTATCTAAGCTAGACGGCTTAGATTCTTAGGAGGAACTGGCTGGTGCGTGGGCTAGGGGTGCAGGTAGCAGAGGCTTCTTCCAACAGCCAGAACTATGGAACCCTGAGAAAGGAGGCTCGCTTCTTCCATTTGTGGGTGTCTGTGGGTGTCCCGGTTTCCCTGGGATGGTGGATGTGGTGACAAGCTTAGCTCTCAAGTCAGCAGAAGCCGGACTCACAGCTGCCCCGAGGTCTCTAGGGACCCAGACTTGTTGCTAAGGACTCTGTGCCAGTTGCGCTCCGGGCCGGAAGGTTGTGCTTTTTGAGTCTCCTGACCCGGGCTTAGCCAATCAGGACTTGTAAATGCAATCCTACCTTCCCTTCCCTTCCTTTACAGCCTTGTATTCAGTTTGGAACCAATAAATGCAGTGTTGTGTGAAAAGCCTTTTATCAGCTTTAAAATACAGTTATAAAGCACACAGGAAGGATTCATTTTAAATAGTATACATACTTTGGATATTGGGCTAGTAGCTGCAGCGAGAAGTGGCTTGACAGTGCTTTAGTGTCCCCTCAATGTCTAAGTGCCTCCTCCAAAGCTTCTATTAACCCGGCAGTATACATTAAAAACAGTAATAATAAAAACAGCATGCTTGCTATACAAAGCATACGTCTTTTAGTCAAATTGCTGTTCGTAATCTCCTTTTACATATTTACATAGAAAATATAAACCCGCTAAAGTCCTTCGCAATTAGGATAGAGGGTAAACAAAACATCCAGAGTGTTTTGTATGCACTAACCACAAGGGGGCGAATTCAAAATAAAAAAGAATTCCTAATTCTTAAAGATAGTATCCAGTAAAATGAACTAACTTAAATCCTTATAAAATTCCCATGTCTACCAATGGGGGAGCAACTTCGAATATTCTATAAATACAAATACTTTGCTATATGGAAGAGCAATTACGGTTAAATCCAAAGTTAATGTGCAGGGATTGTCCTGGTGAAATAAACTGCCTTTAAAAAATTAAGAACTTCAAAAGAAAATTTAACCGATGTAAACTTGAAATACATAAATCCTGAATTGTTTCTGTTCATAATAAGCATGAAATAAGTCCTTTGGAATTTTTTTTACTACATTTTGATATTTAAAACAGAAATTATTAGGAAAAAAAAAGAAAGTACAACCAAGAGAGGACTTTAATATACACTAAGGACTTTAAGGGATTAATGTGTCAATGTAAGTTCATCAGTTGTGACACTCTGGTCAGATATGTTGATAATGGGGGGGTTATGCATGCGTGAAAAACAGGAAGTATATTAAAAAAAGTCTGTACTTTTCTCTTAATTTTGCTGTGAACATAAAACTGCTCTAAAACTAATAACAATACTTTTTCAAGTTAATTAATTTTTTTAAATAAAGTTTTTTAAAAACCAGAAATTACAGTACCTGGTCCCAGGCTTCTCTGAAACACATCCTTCCTAATAGATCACTAAGTTGAGAGTAAGAACAAAAGTAAAATTGAGAAACACAGTAAAAGATGTTTGTTAAAAAGGAGACTTGGAGTGCCAACCCACATAAAATATATTCCAAAAAGAGAGAATGAAAATACAAATAAGGGTAAATAATTACTAGAGGGAAAATTTCTTTGATAAAAAAGAAGAGAGAGAGAGAGAGACAGCAAATCAGGAGTGCTTACTATACTCCAAATAAAATGAATATGGAAAGACTCCAGGATTTAAAAATAGTTTGATGGGTTTTTTAAAGTGATCTAGAAAAAAATGTTAAAAGCATTAAAAATACAAACTATTAAACAGGTTACTCACAAAGGAATAAAAAGCAAATTGGCTAAAAAATTATCTTCCATAATATAAAAAATTTTTTTTCTGCAGAGCACTTAGATACAAAGATAGCTACCCATGAATTCTACAGGGAAAACAACTAAAGGACATATTTATATAAGGAAGAACCCACAAAATATTCCCTGACTCCCCCTACACTTTAAGATTAAATCACTCAAAGTAAACCATTCAAACGGCAGATCACTTAGACATTAATCAAAATTGTACAAATTGTGACTGCAAGATACTGATGTTGGACCCTGAAACCAGATAAACAATTTTCCCCTGTTGCAAAGTGAAATGGCAAAAAAAATTTTTGAAAGAGATATATGTTTATAGCTTTTATAATCCAAGTTAAAATAATGAAGTATGAGAAAGTAGGAACACTTCTCAGTTTTCATAAAGGAATATAAAATAAAGATGTTCCACAATTATGGGATCAAGGAATTCAGTTAGCTCCTCAACTCAAACTATACACTAAATAATGGATATCAACAAATATAAATATATAACATATTTTTGAAAGAGAATATTTAGAGGCACAAACATAGACCTCAGCAAATAAAAAAATGTAAGTCATTAAAGGAAATATTTCAAGAAATAAAAATTCTAACCTTTTAAAGTTACAGTATCAATTTTATGCAAGTATACTTTAAATCCCCAAATGTAAGAGTGTGTGTATGTGTGTGTTTTAGGAGAGTTTGAGAGTGAAGAATAAAATGGTTTAAATGTAAGGTTTGAAGAAAAAGTAGGAAGGTTTGGCTTAGAGCATATTAAAATGTACTGTGAAGACTTTTATTGGTATATATATGAATATATATATAATAATACCAACATAATGATTTGTATGGTTTTTATACATATTCTAATATGTATGAGAAATAACATATTTTAAATATCTTCTAATTCCCTCCTTGAAAATGGTATATGGTTGCATCGCAGTACCTAATACAGTGACGTACCCATAGTAATGCTTAATAAATATTGTTGAGTGAATTACTGAAAAAAAATGCAGATGACTTTTATTTTATCCTGTGAGCTGAATTTCTAAGTAAAATATTAATATAAATGAATGAACTGCTTGTTCTGTACTTTTGCTTAGGTCATATCATTCTGTATCAACTCTTGAAAACTGTCGAAATAGTCTGCCATTCTACACTTATATTTCAACTCAAATCTAACTCAATAATGACTGGAATTTTAAAAATATTAAACTATTCCATGATTATAAATATTTCTATCATATGATTATTTTAAAAGAAAACTAATACTTCAGATCTGTTTACTAGGAGAAAAGACCACAAATTTAATCCATATCATTTTATTAATAATTATGTGAAATTTTTCCTAATTATTAATTTTTATAGCCTACACTATCTCTATCCACTAATTGTTATATAAGGATTTGACTTTGATTTAAAAATAAGAACACACATTGTTTGATAATCCTCCCTTTAAAAGATGGAACTATATCCCTTCCCCTTGAGCGTGGGGTTGGACTTAGTGATTCACTTCTGGAAAATAGAATGTGACAGAAATAAGGAGGTGGGATTAGGTCAGAAAAGACAGGGTAGTTTCCTCCTTACTCGCTTGGATCATTTGCTTGGGAAAGAAGCCAGCTGTCATGTCCTGAGGGACACTCGAAAGTTCTATGGAGAGCTCCATTTGGCAAGGAACTGAGACCTCCTGAAAGCAAGCCAGCGAGAAAAGGAGGAATGATTTCCAAGTTAGTTAATTGGATATCTCAGAAATGGATCCTCCAGTACCAGTCAAACTTAGTTAAATCTGAAATGACTGCACACCAAGTTGAAGCCTTGACTGCAAATTCATGAGATACCCTGGGCCAGAATCACTCATCTAAGCTGCTCCTGAATTCTTGAACTACAGAAACTATGAGATAAATGTTGTTTTAATCTGCTCCATTTGAGGATAATTTGTTATGCTACAAAACTGACTAATAAAATATCACACTGTTATTCTTATAAAGTGCATATTGGCCACTTTTTAAATGCCAGAGAGAATTACATGTTTCAATTTCTGTCTTATGAGGTCTCAATCTAGTTTGAAGCTATACACTCTAGACCATTTCAGCACCATTATGTTAGAAAGATTTTGTAGAAATATAGGATGGCAGAACTTTGATAGTGCTTGAGACTGCAGATTAAATTCTATGAACAGATTTAGTAATCTAGAAAGATCATTATTGCTGTGTCCCATAATTGAATCCATTATATTGATTTTTTTTCTAAAATAATCTTTCTTCTTAACAAAAATGACAACAAAGCCCTCTTTATTTTAGAACAATAAGAAAATGCAAAGTAGAAAAATAAAACTCATGCATATCTACACCTAGACGTAACATAAATTTATTATTTTGGCATATAAACTTTTATTATGTGCCTATCTTTATTATTATTTTTACAAAAGTGAAATTATACTGTGTATTTTTAATTTAACATGAACATTTTCACTTGCCATTTAGTATCCCTTTCTAGGATAATCTTTAAACATACTGATTCTAGTTCTATTCACTTCATTCACCACTATCACTCAAGATCAAATTACTTCAGTAGTCCCCTCTTATCTTTGGGGGTTACATTCCAAGACTCTAACTGAAGGCCTGAAACTGGATAGTACCAAACCCTATATATACTGTCTTTTTCTATATGTACATACCTATAATAAAGTTTCATTTACAAATTAGGCACTCTAAGGGATTAACGGCAATAACTAATAACAAAATAGAACAATTACTACATACCATAATAAAAGTTATATGAATGTGATCTTTCAAAATATCTTATTGTATTGTACTTACCCATCTCCTTCCTGTGATGATGTGAGATGACAAAATCACTTTGTGATGAGATGAACTGAGGTGAATGAGAGAGACATTGTGACACAGAGTTAGGCTGCTATTGAACTTCAGAAGATTTGTCAGAAGAGGATCATCTGCTTCCCCACTGTGGTTGACAGTGGGTAACTGAGACCATGTAAAGCGAAACTGTGGATAAGGGGGACTTCTGTATCCTCTTGCCTGGGCAGTGTGCAATGGCCTACAAAGCATAGGAGGCTTCTGCTTTTGTGCCATACAGAAGACAGGTTGATCTTTCTAAAATATCACTAAGATCTCCTCAGTCCTCTGCTCTTTAAAAAACCTTAATTATGTGAAAATTTTCACCTACAAGGTTCTGCAAAATTTGGCCCCTACTCTCCTTTCAGCACTCAGTGACTCCTTGCTCACTGTCTACCTAGCTTGCCATCAGGACCTTATATATATATATATACTTAGTTCTACCTTGAAAATTTTTCTATCAGATAGTCACACCTGGCTTATTCCCTCACTTCATTTAGGTCTGTTTAAATATCACTTCCTCAGAGTTTATGCTAAGTGTAATAGTCAGAGATGGCAAAAAACATATGATTTGACTTAACTGTGGAATCTGAAAAACAAGCAAACAGAACAGAAATAAACCCATAAACACAGAGAATACTGGTTGCCATGGGGTAGAGGGATAATGCACAAAATAGATTAAGGGAATGAATAGGTACGAACTTCCAATTATAAAATCAATCAATCACGGCAATGAAAGTACAGCATAGGGAGTATAGTCAGTAGTATTGTAATTTCTTTGTATATTGACAGATGGTAACTACACTTATCATGGTGACCATTTATTAGTGTATATAATTGTCAAATCACTCTGTTGTATATACAAAACCAATATAATATTGTATACCAACTACATTTCAATTAAAGAAAAAATTACTTCTTCATAGAGGACTTGACAACCCAGTCTAAAAAATGCTGCCTCTGTCCCTTACACATATTTTTAAAAAATACATAATATGTGTCATCATCTGATATGGCATTATAAGTTTGTTTCATTATTTGACACAATATATTTATCTATTTTCCTCTAACTAAAATGTCAGTTCAAACAATGCATAGGTTTTGGCTTATCTATCATTCTATCTTCATATTGCTTATGTACATGAGATAGGTGCTCAATAAATAATACTTGATTAAAGGCTCATATGGATGTACCATTTTAATGAATAACAAGTACTTGATATTTAATATAAAAAGGACATTTTTTCCTGTTATGAGCAATTATATCCTGAACATGTACATAAGTAAATATATACATACTATGTATTTTCCTTAATTTAGGAGTCAAAAGATAATGATTTTTATGGTTTTGATATATATTGCCAAACAGCTGTCCATCATTGTTATATTTTTATCCCATTCCAGAAATGACATACTTCTCATACTCAACCAACAATGTACATTTTCCCTTTTAAATACTGTCATTTTAACAGGGGAAAGATGGCTATTATCTAAATTTGCCTTTCTTCAATTACTAGAAGGCAGAGACTTTTTCATGTAAGTATATATTTATATTTCTTTTTTTATGACTTGTCTCTTTGTGTCCTTTCGGTCATATTTTTACCAATTTACCATTATTCATTGGTAAAAGCTCTTTTTTTTACAATAATGTGACCCATTGCCTAAATCATGTTAAAATGTAATTTTTTTGCTTGTGGATTTTCTTTCAGTTTTGATTACTATGTTTTTCCTTTTTTGTTTACCATGAAGAAATTTATGTTTCATATGGTCAAATTGGTTAGTCTTTCTCTACATGAACTTTGACTTTGCTGTCATTTTTAGAAATCAATTCACCTATTATTTTCCTTCAATTGTTGATGAAAAAATTCATTTATGTCGCCTTGAAATAAAGATGGAGTTTCATTTGAGTTTGGCTGAGGATTTACAAGCCTGGAAACATTAATTCCCATGGATAGGAGAAATGTTTCAATGAGTCCAGCATACAAAGGATTTTATGGATGTGGGGAAACAGGCAAGAAAGTAAGAATTTCAGAGGAGTATATTCCATTTACAGAAAATGTATAATGCTAAAAGAAGGATTGGGGTCTATATACATCTTGGCACTAAAGGATATTAAGGGGAAGGACATTCTTGTTTATCTTTTGTCTTTAAGCAGGTATCTGGGCAACAAAGGAGAACAGATGTGGTGACACATACTTTGTTTAGGTTTTAACTTGATTTTAATTAACGGATATTATTATAGAGTTAAGGAGTTTAAGTTTTCAAAGGTGGCCATTTTGAGATTCCCAGAGTTAATGAAACTTTCAATAGGTAGGCCTTAGAAATCTTTTTGGTGGTCCCTCGTATGGTGTTTAGCTTTTCTTTATTTCACAATATTGAATATTTATCTCACAATATTCAATCTTTTAAAAATATAAGAAAAAGAATATATTGCATTACAGCTGGAATTTATATGGGAGTAACCTGTGAGGTGGGGCTGTTACTGGTTCCTCCCCTTAACTGGCTAACCAGCTGTCCATCTTTTAATAATTCATCCTTTCTCCACTGCTAGGGATGTGAAATTGTGAGATGCCATTACTTTTATATTTAAAGTATTTCACACATACACAGGCCTTTTTCTCCTCCTCTTTTTAGTACATGTAAGTTTTGGCCCTGAGCCAGTCCTATTCTTCAGCCAATCATTCCTAAGAAACAGAAATATTTTTGTATTGCCGTGTTCAGTAATTAATTTGATATATTGCCAGGAAATTCTGTACTGGTACTCCAGTTATAGTGGATACAATTGTTAAGGGTGAGACTCAATTCATTTGCCTAAGCCACGTCACAACCCAACTGAAAAATGTCAGTCCACTCAGGAGGGAAATTGCCACCTTAAATAAAGGATCATGCCAGGAAGATTGAGAATTGTGCGTCAGGGTTCTCATCTGAAAGCCCTCGTAATCCTGCACGTCCAGTGGAGAGTAAGGTACGCGGGAAGAACCCATGGAAGGCTTCGTCAGACCTAGGGAGGGCGACTCTGCCACAAGAACCCACGGGGCACAGGAAAACAGCTAGTAGAGAACTCCTCAGAAGTCCTCTTCATTTTTCAGCTAGGGGCTCCATTTTGAACGATATTCTTTTCTAATATCGTCTACAAGAACGACGTTCTTTTCTATCCTGCTCTAGCCGTCCACAGTACATTTGCGTTCCCTGGACTGAACCAGATCTCTTTATAGATTTTAGCCAAAACGCTTAGGGCAGGAGGCAAGCCAGGGAACTTTACGAACACCCCGCAACTCTAACCTCTAAGAGCTCCCTTATAGCGGAAGAGGCGTTACCCCAATGAGGAAGGAAAACACCTAGATCTGAGGTCTTTGTGTGTGGCGGGGCATTTCTGATTGAGATCCCAGCAACTCAGCTCCACCGACGCGTTATCCCCGCCAATAAAACATCTTTATTCATCTTCCTCTCATCAGGCCGCACCTCCCATCCTAATTCCCTTATGGCATCTCTTTGGTACTCTTACGGTGTTCCATTAACCCCGTAGTTATCTTCCTACCTCTTCCCTAGCGGAGATAGTTTTAAGGGTTGGCCCTAGGTTACCGCCGCGTCTCCCTAGCAACCGTATCTGTAATGGCTGCCGGAAGGAGCTACGATCACGTGTTCCGTAGACGTCCGTGTTTAAACGTGACTTCCGGTTGTCAGAATTTCCCCGGACGCGGTGGCGGCCCAGGAGAAGCAGTGTGGCCGGAGGTCGCCGGGGCTCCAGCAGTGGTGGGCTCCGGGGGGCTCGGCTCAGTCGGCCCCGTCTGTGATGCATCCACGGCGACCGGATGGGTTCGATGGCCTGGGCTATCGGGGTGGTGCCCGCGAGGAGCAGGGCTTTGGCAGCACTTTCCCTGCAAGGTCCTTTAGCTCCGCTTCGGACCTGAGCCACTGGGTGACCACTCCCCCAGACATCCCGGGTAGCCGCAACCTGCACTGGGGCGAGAAGAGCCCGCCCTACGGCGTGCCCGCCCCCGCCACTCCGCTCGAGGGCCCCGCGGAGGAACCCTTTCCCGGCGCCGGCGGCGGCGTGCAGGGCCAGAGCAGCGGTGAGGGACGAGCGGAGCAAGGCCGGGGCGGGTGCATGGGCAGAGCCGCGGCTGGCGGCCTGCAGACCGCGGAAGCCGCGGGGAGGGACCCGCCTCCGGTGCTGGGATTGTCGCGCGCCGCACCCTCTGCCCTCCTTTCGTCCTCTGCCCCAGAATCGGGCCTCCTCCCTTCTCCTCGCATAAGCGTTGTCTCTGGGATCGCCTCCGAAAAAGACACCTGCGTTAGTTATGTGCTGCGTGGTAGGAATTTCGAAGGGTTTGGGGTTTTGGCGTATTACGTCCCATGACCTGAATCAAGAAAGAGAAAAATTGGATTCGTTACCCTGAATCACGTGAACTTCATTCACTGACAACCGTTATTTCCTTGATTTAATTAACTGATTTGTATGTAGCCTTGTGTCCAGGAAAGAGAAGTTTCTCAACAAAGGCTGGCCTGGGCTCAAACCTGGCTCTGCCACTCTTAAAAGCTGAGGATTTTCATTAACCTCTGAGGCCGTCCTGTTTTGGATAAAATAATAATAGAGTTTTGTAAGTGTTAAAATGAACTGTGCTTAATACCTATCACAGTATGGAGCACATAGTTGGCTAAAAAATGTTCCTTTCCTTCCCTTTCCCTTTTAATCATGGGATTTGTGTCAGCTTTCTGAACCCCAAGGTACTCCTAATTTTCCCACCTACTGCGTTCCTTTTTGTGACTTAAAAACTTCACTAAAAAGACCGAGAAAAATCTCAGGATAAGACTTTGAAATCAAGACATAATTATTTTCTGTAAGACCTGTGTTATAATTGCAATGCTGTGTGATTTAGATATTCTCAACTTATTTTTATTCATAAAATGGAGATAATGGCTGCCTCCTCCCAGTCTCCTGATATCGTTAAAATAATAGGTTATATCATTAACTGTTAAGTAATATTCTACACGTAAGTTTTATTCTTTTTTTAAATATTGACTTGGAAGCACAATGATATGTATTTAATTTGAGTCAACTGGGAGGAACAGACTTAAATATTGTCTAGTGAGCAAAAATAAGGATGTGGAGGAGAATCAATGACTTAATGTCATACAATTAGCTTTTTCAGTCTGTCTAGTTTTCTTTCCGTAGGTCCCAAAAAGAGTTCTGGAAAGTTACAAATAAAATCATTCAAAATGCATATATGATTGTTGTAGCTACCCTCTTAAACAGTAAAGCTGATGTTTCTATCTTTTCGTAATTTTTATTTTGTTGGTTACAATGAGGAAGAGCTCTTAATAGAACCAGGGGAATATTTGCATCAGTTAAGAGGCTAGTGAATGTAATTTTGCAAGGAGGATAGAGGCCTGAAAGACTTACACAGTTAACTTTCCTAACACATGCCAGAAAATATCAGCAGAATTTTTTGTTAGTATTACGGGATGACCTGTACATACAGAAGGAAAGGCTGAAAGGAGGAAAGTTTCTTAACTGGGCAAAAGAAGCTTTTATTTGCCGTGTACTATTTTTCAAGGCAAGGGTGACCCAAATAATTTACTGAGACATGTTTACATGGCCTTATTCTGACTGTGAAAGAATAGTGAGGGCATTGCTTCATTTCAAAGAGAAGAATAGACAGCAGAGAGAGGATGAGAGAAAAATTATCCCTTCTCAATATTGTACTAGACCTGAAATTTAATGTCTAGTAGTCTCGGTTGTGGTATTTCACTATTATGATTTTGAGTCTTTTAGTCAAGGAGAATATTTTTTCTGTTTTGACATATGCATAGGAATGTTACTAGCTGTAAACTTTTCTAAAACTGTAGAAATGCCATCAACATTAGATCCCATGTACCCAGTAGCCTATTACATAGACCTAATTAAGCAGCATCTCTCAAAGTATTTAAAACTTGAGGAAACAGAGGAGAGAACCTTATTTACCCATTATGATTACCCTAAGTACTCTTTGAATTCAATAATTTTGAGGTATTTTAGTTGCTACAGTTGGTTTAACATAGATGCTTCCCATCAGTAACAGTGAAGACTAATTTTACAACATGGGAGGTGAAATTGTTGGTGTAAGTATCAATCAAAGCCTTCTACAGAAAAAAAATTTTAATTGCAGTCAAAAGTTGAAAACTGATAGCTTTAATTCTATCTGCAGATGTGTTTGATTTGGCCCACACAGTTTTCACTCTTTTTAAAATAGTTGCCAATATTTTAAAATTGGAAGCTAACATATAAAAATGAGAATATCTTTTTAGATAAATCACAGCTTCGAAACCCTAGGCCCACAGTCCCACATAGCAACAATGACTTGTGGAGCTGAAGCGCAGTTGTGCCTTGTAACTTGCCACAAGCCCCAACAGAGTCCTTCACTCATTCAAATAACTTTCCCTATCAGAATTTGAGTCTGGGGCCCTAGAGTTCAAATAAATATGATAATAAAAGAAAATGTTTTTGTTGCTTTTACAGTAAACCTAAATATAGATTATGAGTAATCTTATTCCTTCTATTTTAGAGCAGTTAAATAGATTTGCTGGATTTGGGATTGGACTTGCAAGGTAATGTTTAATTTAAAAATTTTTAAATTTTTATTTGAATTTTTTAAAAATGTAATTTATAATATTAAATTATTAGTATTGCTTCCTTTAGATTGATTCTTTGGAGCAGCAAATTAAATACTGAATAATATTTTGCAGAAAAATTATTTTAATCTGTAATTTGATTTTTTTTTACAATAAGAGAATATTTATTGACTTTGAAAATCACAAAATAATTTTGTAAGGAATAGTGTTCCAAACTTTCAAAAGATGTCTATCCAAAAAATCAAATCAAATGTAGTCTTATCTCCTCCTGCAAAAAAAAGTAATCTTTCATTGAACCGTCTCCCTAAGCATGGAAATAATAACAAGATATTAAGCAAGATGGAGTCTAGGTTTTGTTTATAATTATTTAATGAGTACCACTTAAAAAAAATTTTTTTGATGAGCATTTTGTGTAAGAAAAGCCACCAGTCTTGATTATGTGATCTTAAGTATATGTGATCTTAGTGAATACTCTTAAAAACATCAAATTTGCAAAAAGTCTTACCAGTCTAACTCATTGCTTTAAATATTTTAATCAGTAAAAATGATCTTACTTGCATATTAAACCTGAAGATGTTAATGTCAATAGGAACAAAATCTGTGTATAAAATTTTACTTCTGCTAGAGTTAATTTTTCTTTAGCTCTACTATTTATACTTAAAGCTATTGTTCACTTGTGTGTGGAGTGGAGACATGTGTCACTAATAGTGCTTAAGCCCACATTTGTAATTAGTTTGTGGGGAATGCTTTCACCAGAAATACTTGATATATAAAACAGTCAATCAACATAGTCGTTAAGATCCTTAGAACTTAAGTGAAAAGTGCCTCAAAACCAAAATTTATAGAATGAGGTTCATGAAGAATAGGTGGTTCCTCTGATACGAACTTAGTTCATAGGACAGCTTCTGAAAGAAATAGAAGAGGGTGTTTAAGTTACCTAGGAAAGCAGTTCCCGTATCAGACATACAGAGATGTAGTTTCATCTTTATACTATATATATTAATATTATATATATATTATTTTCCTTGCTTACCAGTTTGCAGATTTGCTTTAATTATTTTCATATTGAGTTTTGTTTTGGCAGAATGATTTGCTAACTAGGCATTTAAAAATTTTTGTTTTCTTTAAAGAATGGGAAACAAAATAATGCATAATTTTCAAGCAAAAATGACTTCCTTATACATATATGTTGTAAATTAAATTTTGGCTATATTCTGTGTATGTGTGTGTGTGTGTGTGTATATATATATATATATATATATATATATATATATATATATATATATATATATATATATGTATAAATTATTCTTATTTAGTCTCTTTACAGAAAATGTATTGGCCCATCCTTGCATTGTTCTACGTCGCCAATGTCAGGTAAATTTATCTTCTATGAACTTCCAAACAGTAATCCTAACTGTTTTGAAGTACAGAATTCAGATAAATGGCTGAGATCATGTAACCATTATTCCATGGGAAATGTACCAAAATCTAAAATATATCAGTTCTCAAACTTTTGGGTTTTAATACCTCAAGTTTGAATTCTCAAAAGAACTTTTGTTTATATCTATCAATATTTATTATATTTCAGAAATCAAAATTTAATATATATTTCCTTAATTCATTAGAAAATAATAAATCCATTAGATATTAACATAAATCACTTTTATGAAAAATAACTATTTTACTGTTTTTACCTTTAATGTCTGACATAATAGAAGACAACCAGATATTTCATATCTGTTTCTGCTGAAATGCATCATTTTAGAAGATAAAGTCTAGCCTATACATGCATGTATTTGAAAATGGAGTATTTTATATCTTTTCCAGGTAATTGGCAGATTCTCTTCTTTGATTCTACATGAAAATTCAACAAGTAGTAACTTCTTAAAGGTTACTTGCAATATGAAATGTGACACCACATCATTTAATACTCTTTTTAGCAAAAAATACTCCTTTTCTGTAGATTAAAATCTGTTGATCTATACTGCATGTTGAATGACTTTCTACCCATGTGTGATTCTAATATCATGCATTGATTACTTGAAAAATACTGATTTTCTAAGTTATATAGATTTTATAAGTTATATAGATCTTTAAATGTTAAGAAATTTGATTATATGGTATATTTAAGAAAGATGTCATTAAAATCACTACTAATACCACCAGAAAACTGTTGCAGTATTAGTGAGCTCTTGATGGGGTATCCAGGTTTTTCAGAATTCTAGTTTTTGCCTGTAAACTCACATTATCATTGGCAGCAATAGGGTTGTTTTTTCAGTCAACAAACTCACCTTATTCGTTTTTAAAAATATCTCTCTCCCAAGTGTGAATAACAATCTGTCAGTCAGTTTTTCCAAAAAAAATGGTGTTCCGTGAAAAAAGTGGCTAGTGCAGCCTGCACACCAACAGACAAGTCTTTTCCTCATGACAGTTATTTTTTAACTATGTAACACAGAATATTAATTAGAAACGTGTATTCAAGAGACAACATTTTATAAAACTGATATATTTTACTGCTTCACCAAAGACATTCTTTAGTAAAAATGGTTTTTCCTCCTTACAAGTGAGTGGGATGAAGAATACAATAAATTCAAAAATATAGTTTGGTGCCACTGCATTGATTCATACTAAGGAGGTAACACTTTTACCCTCCATTGCATTTGTACTATTGAAAAGTCAGCAATGAAAAAGGCAATTGATGCTTGTTATCAATAAGAAAACAGTTTTGAACTGGTCGATCCCCTGAAAGGGTAATGAACCCCATGGGGGTCACTGGACCACACTGTAGCAAAAATCTATAATACAATGTATCTTCTTTGAAAATGGGAGTTAGAAAATATATAAATAATTACAAATTGAGCTGTTCATGCTTAGCACCAAAAAATAAGTATAGAGAAATAGCCATTTAAGTATGTGTATAGCCTCAGAATAATGAGTTTCAGACATATATTTTACATTGTGAAAATATTAAATTGTGGTCCAACGTATTCATACATATGAGTAACTTTAAAAAATGTCTTTTGTGAAATACTACCTTTAGAGTGTATGATGCATTCTGATACTCTTATTATTTCACTTAATAGGTATTGGTTCTGACCCCTTTTACTGTTTTCATAATTTACCAATTGCCCATAGTTTATAGTTTTAGAAATGTTGGCCATTGGGAGACAGAAATCCCCTGATCCCTGAGTTCTTTGTGGTTCCTGTATGTTAAATAGCATGAACATTTTTCCCACACTGGACTGTAATTCTAGTATTAAAGGAAACAGAAAGATCAAACAAGACCTTTATTACATAGTCTATATACATTGTATTTTATACATTGGTCTTCAAGTTGTTTATGTATAGCCATATGTATATACGTATATAATCATATGTACCGTACACAAGTTATTTAAGGCATTTCCAAGAAAAATTTTGCTTATGGGTAATTTATAATTTTAGAATTTAACTTTTATTTATGCTCTTAATTCCACTGTATATCTTTCATGGCCTTGTTATTTCTTGACAAAATAGTAACATAATCACAAAATACTTTTTTTTTACAGGTTAATTATCATGCTCGGCATTATCACCTCACTCCATTTACAGTCATCAATATTATGTATAGCTTCAACAAAACTCAGGTGAGGATTGGTCTACAGATTCTATTAACATTATTTATAATATAACTACCATTTGGCCTTAATGATAATTAAAGCAACATTAATTGCTTTTAATTTAGTTAATAAAATTTATCTTAACTCTTGTACTAAAACTAATGTAACATGGTAATGACATATTTTAGGTGTCAATGAATAATCAAAATTCACACCTTTGCCAAAATTAAATACTAGTATTTAATCAATATTAGAGACATTTAATTCATTGAAGTGTACATCTTGGCCTAAATGTAGGACACTCAACAAATATTAAGGTAATGTTAGGAATTAATTTAGTTGTACTCCTCTACTAAAATGTCCTTTGGAATAATACCTTATTGGAAAATAGCAGTAAACATTTAATACCAAGTTTTAAAATCTTTTTTGTGTTTCTTATTTAGACACTAACAGAAATAACAATGAATTTTGTTCATTTTAGGGACCAAGGGCCCTTTGGAAAGGAATGGGAAGTACATTTATTGTCCAGGGAATCACACTTGGAGCAGAAGGAATAATCAGTGAATTCACACCTTTGCCAAGGTATATTTTTGGCATTTTTCTCAATATTGACCTCATATTACATTTTGACTGAATACGTTGGTTTCTAAAAATACCGTGGACTTGAACTTCCCTGAAGCCACAAGAAGAAACAGAGAATAAAGTTAATTATATCTTCCTCAATTTGTATATAATGAAATGCTTCCTGGTGTAGTATCTACTGAGGTATATCTTTTAGCTCCTACTGCTGTATGTCAGCAGCTATCCACCAAGGAACAGACATGGTATGTGAGCAATTACTGCTCTTTAAGTAGCCAGTTTGGTGAAGGAGATGCATGTGTGATTGGTGCTATTATTAAAGAAACCCTTCAGATAGCAAAGAATACTTTGCATGGAGGTATTGGCACGGCTTTCAAAAGAGAACAGACACCTGAGCTAGAGCTTGAATTATGAGTAGGAATTGAGTTGACAGAGAAGGGGAACATTCTTACCAGAGGCAAGAGAGCATGCTCAATTTTATGGAGGTTGGAAGGTCATCACAAGCATCTTGATGCTTGGATCATTGGGTATGTATAAAGTGGAATAATAGCTGGTGAGGATGTGGAGAAAGAGGAACCCTCCTCCACTGCTGGTGGGAATGTAAACTAGTTCCAACTATTGTGGAAAGTAATATGGAGGTTCCTCAAAAAACTAAAAATAGAAATACCATTTGACCCAGAAACTCCACTCTTAGGAATGTACCCAAAGAAAACAACTTATAAGATTCAAAAAGACACATGCATCCCTATGCTTATTGCAGCACTATTTACAAAAACCAAGATATGGAAGCAACCTAAGTGTCCATCAGTAGATGAATGGATAAAGATGTGGTACATACACACAATGGAATACTATTCATCCATAAGAAACAAATCCTACCATTTGCAACAACATGGATGGAGCTAGAGGATATTATGCTCAGTGAAATAAGTCAGGCAGAGAAAGACAAATACTAAATGATTTGCCTCATTTGTGGAGTATAACAACGAAGCAAAACTTAATGAACAAAACAGCAGCAGACTCACAGACTCAAGAAGGGACTAGTGGTTACCAAAGGGGAGGGGTGTGGGAGGGTGGGTGGGGAAGGAGGGAGAAGGGGATTGTGGGGTATCATGATTGGTGCACATGGTGTGTGTGAGGTCACGGGAAAGACAGTGTAACTCAGAGAAGACAAATAGGGACTCTGTGGCATCTTACTACACTGATGGACAGTGACTGCAATGAGGTAGGCGGGGACTCGATAATAAGGGTGAATGTAATAACCACACTGTTTTTCTTGTGAAACCTTCATAAGAATGTATATCAGTAATACCTTAATAAAAAGACTGAGATGCTAGACTGAAGCATGGTTGTGCCTTTGTAAGGGATTAAGTTTCGTTCTCTATGGAGTTGAAAATCTAAAGTTGTTTTTTTTTCTCTTTTTTAATATATGGATGCTTTGATTGAGCAAAAACTCAATTTGTAGTGCTTAAAAAAATGAGCTGGTGTAGACAGACTGTGGAGAACTGTTATAGTAATCTAGGCCAGACTGAGAAGGGGATGAACAGACAGAAAGGGATGAACTGGATAGATATTTCTGAAGTGTAATTGATAACTGGTGACAGATTGGGAATGGGGGTGTGGGAGAGTGAATTGTCAGTAGTGACTGAGATTTCTACATTGGAATCAGGTGGAGAATTCATGAAGAAGAGTAAGTTGGAGTGAGAAAGATGATAAGGAATTTAATTTTCAATAGATAAAGTTTGAGATTCCTGTAAGACACCTGGGGGACAGGTCTAATGAAATGGAACTGTGGGTCAGAGTCTTAGAGAAAATTTGAAGCTGGAGGCATAGCTTTAAATGTTGTGGCAGGTTACGTATTAGAGTGGATAAATTTACCTAAGGAGAAGGTGTTGACTAAATGATAGAAGATGGACCAAGAGCAAAATCCTGGGAAGTGTTTGGGTGAGTATGTGTGTGTGTGTGTGCGTGTGTGGTAGGAGGTGTAGTTGAGGGGAGTAGTAAGGCTCCCAAAACTAATAGAAAAGAGCAGTAAAGCTATAGGACAATACTGTCCTTGAAGCCACAAAAGGAGAATTAGAATTATAGATATGGAGGAAGAGGATAGAGAAATTGGGGAAACTGACTTCTGGGTCTCTCTTCTCTCTGGAATAGATCACCAGGTAAAAGAAGGATGAGCATTGAGCTCACAGTAGGAAAGCATGAGAAGAATGATACACGTTCAGGGCAGTCACACTGGGCACAACAGAAAGGGGACCTTACAAGGACCATATGAGAGGAATGTTAATAGATAATGTTGGAAATCATGCATTTGATTAGGTGCTATTTGTCAGGACTCTGATTTTCTGTGTCAACACTTTATCCCTGCGATAGTATAAAGACCTTGAGTGGCTTGTTCATCCTAAGTTGGCCCCTGGCAGGATATTTTTTGGATGGACAAGGAAGTGAGGTAGTTGAAGATATAGCCACAGTGTCTCAATCTTGAGATCCAGTCTTTAAAGGGAAGGAAATGGAGGCAGGAAAGGCTGATAATCAAGCTTTTTGCCAATGTGGCTGATTTCAAAGGACCTCAGAGTCTTGAAGTTCTTTTAACATACCTTTGCTAAAAGTTAAAAACAAAATGTTTGCCCAGCTAGAAATCTCCATACTCATATTTAAAAAATCTGAATTTCTGTTCTTGGCTAACTTTATTTACTCTATTGCTTTTTATATCACAGGATAAGATCAAAAGCTAGCATTTGTCATCAAATGTTCTTGAAGTTTTTCTATTAACACAAAATTCTATAAAACCCCAATTCAGGAACTTCTATATGGTAAAGGGTAAAGCATTCTGTATTTGCTGTCAAAACACTGTTTGTCCTGACTACACTGCTTTTTATTTTTGGGACCTCTTACAAGTAATGCCATTTCTCTAAAGCAGAGATGAAGTATTAACTTTAACTCCATGTTGAAGGGAAGGAAAATAAAAGTGAGAATGTGGAAGGGCACTGAATTTCATTAAATTTTATTATGTAGCTTTCTTACTCTGTAGACATGTAGACATGTCAGTTGTGTGGGTATGTTATTTACTCTTTGTCATTTTCAATCTTATTAAAGAAGACACCAAAGGTTATCTTTTTTGTATTCTACCTGGATAATTTTAGTGATAAATCCCACTCAAATTTCATTTATTTACTTAGCTAATATTTCTCGAGTACCTACTATGTGTGAGGCCTTGTGCTGGACTCAGATATACAATAAGGAGAGGAGACAAAAGGTACCTGTCACTATGAAGCTTAGAATCCCTTAATCTGAGGGACATTCATTAAGTCAAGTAATCCCAGTAATAAATAATAATTACAAATTGAGATTTGTTCTCTGAAGGAAAAGAACATGGTTCTTTGAAAGTATTAAAGGTTAGGAACAGTGTTCCTAGTAATATGACACTTTAGCTGAGATCCAAGAGCGATTAGGAAGCACAGACCAGTTTGTGTAAATAAATGTGGCTGGGGGAACATGGAGAGTTTTGAAGTAATTGAGAGTAGGCTCATATGACTGGAGCTCAGAGCACTATGGAGAACCATGGGAGGGAATGCTGACAAGTAGTTAAGAGCCAGTCTATGCATGGCCTTACAGGCCACTTTAAGGATTGAAGAGTTATAAGCAGAGATCGATAACATGATTAGATTTATGTTTTTAAAGGTGAATAGATTGTGGGAAGACCAAAGTGGACAAAAGGGTACATGTTCATATGCTATAGCGATAATCTAGTTGAGAAGGAATGGCAGCTAGGACCAGGGTAGTATCTTTTGAGGTGGATGTGTAAATGGATTAATTTTGAAACATGCTTAGGTAAAACTGATGGAACTTGGTGATGGGCACAAGGTGGTAGATGATAGAGAGAGGTGTCAAGAATGACTTCGAAGATTTTGGCTTGTGTAACTGGATGTTCGATAAAGTCATTCTCTAAAGTACAGCATAAACTTTTTTTTTTAATTCTAACTTCTTTGGACAAGGTTGACCTTTGTTGGGGGAAAACAAAGTCTAGCAGACAAGGAAGCAAAGCAGTAATCCAAAGCAATTCACAGATGTTAGCACCAGGGCATTGAACTCTGGAGTCTCCTAGACTGAGGTTCCTTAATAGTGATTGCTGATTAGACCAGGTGAGACAGTATAAATTCACCAATATTTAGTTTTTTTACATTGATTATGATCACATGTGAGATAAAATGAGCTAGTCAGTAGTGCCTGTTAAGTCACCAAGCTTACAGTTTCTCAGTTTTATACTTACAAAAAAATGTATGTAACCTGAGTTCATCATCTGTATCTCTTCTTTATCTACTGCCCGTACCCCTTCCTTTTCCATCCCCAAACCTTCCTTCAGATGAAGTGAGGCAGA
This sequence comes from Manis pentadactyla, assembly GCF_030020395.1. Lineage (NCBI taxonomy): Eukaryota > Metazoa > Chordata > Mammalia > Pholidota > Manidae > Manis > Manis pentadactyla. The sequence goes on along the minus strand of NC_080020.1, from coordinate 52,581,073 downwards.
CTATGTATTGCTCCACCCTGCAGTCCCCTTTCCTGCCATGGGCATTTCTCACGTCGTTAACAGGAGGAGCACCTGTAACCAAGACTGCGTGTGTAGTCTAGTTGCTCACAAAACCCATGTGGTTATTCCAGCTCAGTTTGACTCATCTTCCATTTGTAGTTGTACCAGTGTAAACATCTGACAGTTTTCTCTTCATGTTGTCTCTCCTAAGGACTCCTCTGAATTCACTGACTTTAAACACATTCTATTTTAAACACAATGAAGTCTTTCTCCAGTTCAGTGGATTTCCTCAGAGTTGTCAGTAGACAGGTGATATAAGGATGACATACAGAGACGTCTAAACTGAAGACAGTAGATTTGGGGGGTTTGAAACCAGTATATTGGATGAATGAAATTGCCTGGGAAAGGAATATAACATACACACTAAGAAGAGGGCCTGAGCCTATAGGAACTCCAGAATAGGTGGCTGGATCAGAAAATGGTCCTTCCTGCAAAGGGACCAGAAAAGGGGCAGAAAAACCCCAGAAGAGTATGGGATAGCGGGAGGCAGAGATTACTTCAAGGAGGGAGGAACACCAGTGCCTAATGGCTACTGAAAGGATAATGAAGCACAGACTTACAAATGTCCATTGGGCTTAGTGATGCGGAGGTCATGTGGACCTCGGCAAGAGCTCTTTCCATAGAATAATGGGGTAGAAACCAATTTGGAGTGGGTTCAGAGGTGAGTGAGATGTTTGGACATGGAAATAGCAAGTTTATAAAGTTGGCTATGAAGAAGAGAGATGAGGAGAGGTAGCCAGAAGATGAGGGATTTGTGCTTAATAGAAGGAAGGTTTTTTTTTTAAGAGGACAGCTGTTTTGACACATGAAAAAGAGAGGAAATGGTAAGTAAAGATTGTTTAAATATAGAGTTACTGAAAAATTACATTGCTTTTGTGTATTGATTATTCATGGGAGTACGTATATTAATCTATCAAACAGAGAACTATTTTGGGAAAAAGCAAGTCGCTTCTCAAGAGTTTGCAAGAGCAGGTTTTGCTTATGAAAATCGTGAATTAAATATATTCACACATATTTTGGTATTTGCTAATTAAATGTAAAGAAGTTTAATCAAGTCAATTTTTATACTAATTGCTTTCATGAAGCATTTAAATATGCTAGTTTGAATTTTGAGAGCTGTGAAAATAAGTTTTACGCAACCATTTTAGATGCAGTAGAGGAGTATGAGGAAGAGAGTCTCACATTTTTTTTATATCTGATTCTAAATTTCATGTGTCTCTCTTTTATAATAAACTTAATGATTTCTAGAATTAGTAGAAATTAGTATTGTATTCAAAAGAGAAGTGGTACAGTCCTTACAGAAATAGAGTTCACAGACCTGTCTATCCCTAATGTTAATGAGTTTCATCTTTAAAATCAATGTGAGGATAACAAATGGTAATACTTCCTGAGGCTGTAATTAATAGTGCCCAGATGATTTACAAACTGTGTTGCACGTTTTGTTTGATAATTGTAAAGTCATTGTCAATAAGATGGGAGGCCGGAACTTTTTTTTTTTTTTTAACATTTTTCATTTTCATCATTGAATGTTTAGCTATACTTTTCTGTGGTTGTTCAGGCCTAATGTAGTATTCTAGTATTGTTTTAATTAGAATATGACCCGGAAGGCTCCATAAGGTCTTATAAATCAGATATGGTTGTTCCATTATCTAAAACTTTCTCCGTAGACCTTTGAGTCTCCTAGAAAAATGTAAGAAGTTCTCATACCACTCATGGTATTGTACTGCATTGTTTTTAGAACATTGTTATTAGTGGTTAATTTCTTTACCTTTTTAATATAAAATATGTTTACTCCTTTATCTTCTTAATGTTTTTCATATTTCATATTCACTCATTTCAAATAGGAAGTGTTTTTTCCCGGATTCCTGCTGTGGCCGTGGTACAGAGAAGGGGGCATCAGGGAGCCTGCTGGCAGCGAGTCTCTGTTTTACACTCCCCTTTCTCTGTTATTCCACCCCTCTCCGTCCCCCACCTTTCATCCCTCCTATCTGCCTTTCTTTTCATTTTTTCTCCCTCATTTTCTTTCCCTTTTACTCTGTATATTCTTTTCTTCCTGTTGACTTTTCTCTTGATGTAACTTTCTCCTGTTTTGTTCTTCTTTCAGCGTGCTCTCTTCTTTTTCTCCTTTCTTTTCTGGCTTCAGAATTAATGTAAATAGCTCCAGGCACACTGTCCTGGACTTGGTTCAGACCTGGCATTTTGCCTATCTCCTTGAACATGTCCCTGTGATCTTTTTAACCTTCATTTTTCGCCTAAGTAAATTAAATGGGACAATACATGCTCTGTTTATGTCACAGGGTTCCTTCTTGTACCCAGTGGGATGAGAGGCAGTGCAGGCAGAGTGCAGACTTCAAGTCATAGAGACCAGGGTTAGAATTCAGTTCTACCACTAACTAGTTATATGGCAAGTAAAGGCATTTGGGAAATTAGCTGCCACACAAATATAATGTGTCATCCTGCCTTACAGTTACTTAATTTTGCTTTGTTTTTTAATTATCATTCTTACATACTTTTTAATGCTTTTTTCCCCCTTTATTCTAGCCCTCTTTCCTTTTCCCTTCCCCACTCATCCTTTTTTCCTGAATCTACCATTTTTATATCTCCTCCATTAATTTTTCATGTTAATTCTTATAATCACAACTCCTCCTCTGTCAGCCCTTTGTATCAACACATATGAAAACACCTTGTATATTTTCTCTTTTCAAACCACTGCAGTTGTTTGAAGTGTGTCCCAGGAAAGAAAATGTTCACCATTAGAATATATTTCTCTTAAAGATTAAAAAGAATTAAAGATTGATTACCTTTTTGAAAACTGGGTTAATTTGAGGCTTTAAATAACATGGATTTTGTTTTATTTAAATTTATTTTTTAGGGAGATTTCACATAAATGGAATCTTAAACGAATAGGAGAACACCTTCTACTGAAATCGTAGGTATCAAAAGAGTCATTTATATTGAAATTGTTCATTAGTTTTTATAGTGTTAGAATTGAAAAAATATCTTACTAAATACAGTGATGGAAATTAGAGCAATAAAATATTTGTGGTACTAGAGATTCAAAAGACAAGTAACAGAGTTTAGGAATAAAATCTTGAAATATATATTATCTTGAAATAAATCTAACTGGAAAGGCTGAAATCACAAAGTTTTTTACTTTGGTATCCTTAGGAAGTCAGCAAAGGTCTTCAACTTGTTAACCACTTGCCAGGAAAATTATTTTATTATTATTAAACACAAATAGAAATTTATTTGTATGGTGATGAGCAGACTCAAAACTTTAGCGTCATTAAAGTATAATCCTAAAGGAACGTAGTGATTTTACAACACTGACCATTTTTGTAAATTAGAATTTTACTCTTCACTTTTTAAATTTTTTTTGAAGGTTATGAATTGGAAACCCTCCAACTTGCTGGCTCCCTTTGTGGGACATTCCAGCACATTGTTACTTAGTGATGTTCCATTCACCTTGAGAACTACTACTTGCCGGGAACTGGCCCATAGGGTTAGTTAAGTCCCGCCTTGATATATTTTAAATAACTGTATTTTGCAGGCTTGCAAAGTTGTAATATTACTTTGTCTAAATAGTGGTTATGGGAAACAACTTTGCAAAGCTGTACAATATTGTTTTATAATAATAAAAGGGGACTTCACTCACCATTGAAGACTGGCTTAGCCCTCCTGGGTGGGAAATCTGGGAGTGGAAAGTGATAATAAATAGGAAAATAGCAGAACAGTGCATTTGTTCAAATATCACTAAGAAGGCAAGGAGTGGAATGGATCCTTCATCCTAAATTCTAAGTGTTAGATACATAGGCTACATCAGCTATGTGTAGGTAGACGTCCAAACCGTGAATCACAAATGAATGTATATTTTACATGTTTAAAATACAATCTATTTTCTTTCCAGACTGTCCCTGTGTTACTATTAATACTTAATTTTCCATCTCTAATTGTTGAATAATATATCCTATGTTACAAGTTCTTTGCACTATCGGTATTAATAGTTAAAAAAGTTAAAAACGTTATTCAGGCTTAAATATAAATTAGTTGATATATTAAAGAAGATATTGAAACATTTGGTATAAGCATGTTTCAGTATACTGATAAGTTTATTTTATTTCTACAGCCTGACTTATGTGGTGGCAATGCCTTTTTATTCAGCAAGTCTAATAGAAACAGTACAGGTGAGCTATTTTTTATTGTCTTTTATTAGTTTAAAATGTTTTTTGGAATTTCCAATATATTGTGTGTGTCTGTATAACAGAAATTTAAGACAATATTCCTTTAAAAATTTTTATTTGACAGCACACATATATCAAAGATTATATATATTAGGCACATTGCTGGTGTGTATATATATCCTTTGCAAACTTACTTTGCACTTCTAGTTTTAATTCTTTTTATCTCTTCCATAGGCAGCTGTACCTTTCAGTCAGATATCTCAAAACCTAGCCTATGTCTTGTTCTGAACACAAAGAACTTATAGGGCTTTTTTCAACTTTTTGAAGAACCTTATGTATAGTTCAAATGGTTATGGCTTATAGACAATAAATTACTAATTACCTGAGAATAAACATGATGGATATTCATCCTAACAATGAACAGGTAGTCTCCATAGGTAATTTACTAACAGCATTCTTTTTAAATATGCCTTTAAGAAAGATTTGATGCCGTGCTGTGTTAAGTACTAAAAACCTAAAGCAGTCTCCTGCTAGCATTTTAAATTTTTACTAGTTCTAACCACATGGTGGCGCTTCAAGTACGTTGAATTAATGTACTTCTCTCACCATTCCTGTCCTTAAAACTGTAAGGTGAGAATGGTTTTAACTTCACCTAAACAGAAAATCAACTCATTGTATACCATCTATCTTCTGCCTCTGACATCACATCTTCAGCATGTATGAACTCATACATACTCTCCATGAACACCTCACTGAGCAGCCTTTCTTCCTGTAATTACTCTTCCACTTAGTTGCTTTTCTGGCCCCATTGTTGATTTTTTTATTGTTTATTTTTTTAGAATTAACTTCAGTTAACTAAGGTTAATGTCTTGCTACTCAGATATGCTTTCCTCTCCCCATGCATTTGGCATTGTGTTGAGGTTTAATTATACAGGTATACTATTTTTTTAAGATGAGGAAAGGCCTGAGGAAGTGACATTTGAGGAAAGGTCTGAGCATAAACATGGATATTTTGGAGAAGAACATGTTAAGCAAAGGGAAGCAAGTGCAAAGACTGTGAGGTGGGATTGTGTCGTACATGTTTGAGGAGCAAAAAAGAAGCCAATATACTTGGATTTAACTTAGCAAGGGAGAGAACAGGAAGAGATGAGGTCCGAGAGAAAAGAGGGAGACATCATATAGGACACTGGAGATCATTGTAATAACTGGCCTGCCCAGGGAGATAGAAAGTCTTTGAGCGCAAGAGTGATGTGATCTGACTTTTATGTCTTAATCAGAGTCCTTGGTTGGTATGTTGAAAATAGACTGCAGTGGGAAGGGATCGAGGGTCAGAAATAAGGAAATTGATTAGTAGATTAGGTGAGCTCATTTTTATCTCATGGTTTTACCTATATTGTTACTGAAACTCTCACATTTATATACCCAGCTTGGACCTTTTCCTTGTAATCTACATTGTAAACCTACTTGGAGTTTACACTTTAGACTTAGCATTGCTGAACTCTTGATCTTCTTCCCCTAAATGCTACCCCAGCAGTACCTCCAAAGTCAGTAAAAGGCACTACTTTTCCTCCACTTCCTCTGCTCAGTAGCCTTGAGGTCATCCTTGACTTCTTTCTTTCATATACCAAATCCAATTCATGAGTAATTCCCGTATAAGTAACTTTTAACTGGTTTCTGAGCCTCCATTCTTGTCCACCTCTGCACAATAGCCAGTGTAGCAGAAGTTGTGTCTTGTCCGTCTTCTACTTAAAACCAGTCAGTATTTCCCATCTGACTAGAAGCCACAGTCTACACAGTGGCATGATATGGCCCCTGACTACAGTTTTAACTTCATTTTATACTGTTGTTTTCAGTCACTGCTACAGCACAGTTGACCTGTTAGCTATTCCTTTTTGGCCTATCCATGCCTATATAATCTGTATCATAAACTGTTATATAGACTTCCAAAACTGTAAAAAGGCAGAGATGTGGAAGACAATGACAAATATTTATTGAGTGCCTTCTGGGAGCCAGGCCTTTTTTCATTTACTACTCCCTGCAACTCTGCATAAAATGTAGGTAGTACTAATCCCATTTTTATAGAATGGTGACTGACTCAGGGGAAGTAGCTTGCCCATGGACACATAACTAGTAAGTAATGGAGGCAGGATTTAAACCCATGCTACTTAAGAACTCTAAGCACTATACGCCTCTTTGGTGTCGTGTAGTTGTTGCTCTTCCAAATGGGTTCTAAGGAGCTTCCTGAGGGTGGGGAAACTGGTATGTTCCCCCTCTACACACCTCCCTTATTTCTCTTTACCAATTAAGAATAGCTCCCAGCTTTACTGCTAACTGTGTTACGAATTTTCACTTGAAAAAAGAATCCAATGTCTAGATAACATTTGAAGTTTGCATGAAGTGTTTTCCCTCTTTAGTCAATAAATTAGGGTTTAAAAGGAACCAAAGTCCATCCTTGTAGGAAAAAGAAGCAAATGTTAACTTTTACTCATGTCATCATTTTTATTTCAGAGTGAGATAATCCGAGATAATACTGGAATTTTGGAATGTGTTAAAGAAGGAATTGGAAGAGTGATAGGCATGGGGGTGCCTCATAGCAAACGACTACTCCCGCTTCTCTCCCTGGTCTTCCCTACAGTGCTGCATGGGGTTCTTCATTACATCATCAGTTCAGTCATCCAGAAGTTTGTCCTGCTGATTTTAAAAAGAAAGACTTACAGTGGCCACCTAGCTGACAGCCCAAGCCCGGTGCAGAGTATGTTGGATGCTTATTTTCCGGAACTCATTGCTAACTTTGCTGCCAGTCTTTGCTCTGATGTTATTCTTTACCCAATGGAAACAGTTTTGCACCGCCTTCACATTCAAGGAACACGCACAATAATTGACAATACAGACCTTGGCTATGAAGTGCTTCCAATTAACACACAGTACGAGGGAATGAGAGACTGTATCAATACCATAAGGCAGGAGGAAGGAACGCTTGGTTTTTATAAAGGGTTTGGCACTGTTATAATACAGTACACACTGCATGCAGCTGTTTTACAGATTACCAAAGTTATTTACTCTACCCTTCTTCAAAACAGTGTGTGAGATTTAAGTTCCCAGTTAGTCTAAAAGACACAATGTGGATACTTTGTAGTGAAATTATGAAGGATAAAGGTGAAATACTAGGGGGGAATTGGATTAGAAACTAAAACTGGTAGGAAAAGCCCATGCTGATTATATTGACTCTTCATTTTTTCTTTAAAACATAGGTATATATTTTGGATCTAAGTATTCCAAGTTTGAAAACTCAGTAAATGTAACATGTATATGAGTTAAATTCTAGCTAGCATAGCACTCATGCTGAACTAAAAAATGATCCTGGGCAGAAGCAAACTTTGTCAGTGAACATACCATTTCACAGAGTTCAATTTATTCCATCTGATTTTAATATTTATTACCTGTTTACTTCACCTTCTAGATTGATCTTGGTATGTTATCCTTAATATATAGTAGCAGGAGGTCACAGTTTACCTTTAAGCAAGTAAATATGTCATCATGGTAAAGATGAGAAGGATGAGATTTGGCAGCCTGTCTATAAGGAGGAGTGGGTTTTTAAATTGCATTGTCCCTCTGAAACTTTGTAATGGCTATATATTATATATATATATATATATATATATAATATAAAGCCATTTATGTACACACATATAGCTTGGAATTTTCTTCATCCATGCACATTTTCCACTCTTAGATCAGCTTATTACATAAAATCAAGTCATAATACTTTCTGCCTGAGTATCAGAATAAAACATTATAAGCCAAAGTACCCAAAAGATTTAAGGCTAATAGCATATTTGTTCACATCTAAACCCAGTGTTTCAATGCCAGCAACTTAAAATCTGTCATACGTTTATGAAGTTTGACTTGCTTACCTAATTATGTGAATCATCAGGTTGTTTTTAGAATCAGTCTTAAGAGAGAGAGAATAGAAACTAGTCATGACGACTATTACTGTTTCCACATCATAAATTGTTTATTAAAAGGAACGTCACTGCCCTTTTATTTCTGAGTGACTTGTGTCTTAGAGGAGACACAATTAAAACTGTGCCTCTTGCCTTCTGTATAATCATCATTAAATAATGGCTACAGTTTTGGTTTTTGAGCAGTTTTTCTTCATAGTTTCATTCTCCAACCTAGGTGATAAGTAAAGGGAAAAGCAGGTTTATCTTTATCGCCTTTTATTTAAATTTGTTTGGATGAACACTGACAAAAGGGAGTTTGTACTTGCTTTTTATGGGTGAGGAAAAGAAGTTAAGTCTCAACATACAATAACAAAAAAATTGTTCACCAGTTTAATAAAATTCTGTGTGTTCCTAAATTGAATTTGGTGGGTAAGTCTCTTTATATTAGTAGAGTGATACGCATTTGACTGATCCATCATTAAACATTTTAAAGTTTCATTTCCTCACGAGAGTGATCATAGTTTTACTATGAACCCTTTAGCACATTGAAGTGCAGTGACTTCACACTGTCATCCGACCTAGAATGCGTACAAACTTGAGATTTATTTTACTTGTTAAATGTCAGCAAAATGGTTACTCTTTGTTATTAATAGTGTTGGAACCAAAAAATGGTATCCAAAAAGTATGAAGCAATATTTAAATAGCAGCTGTCTCTACTATCTTGTGCTGTGTGTGTCTATGTGTGTGTTTTACTAAAGCACATAAACTTGCCATTTTTAAATTCTACCAAGAGAGGGAAAATAAAATTAAATACCACTGAGCATATATGATATTTTATGGGTAATCTTTTTAGATTATGGTTAATTTTGTCCAGCCTATGGCATTTACATTGTTTTCATTGCTTTTGAGCTGCTAAGTAAATTTTTAGATGTTTATACTATAACCTCCTAAAAACCTTTATTTAGTTTTTATTGAATTCAAAAAGATGGTTTTAAGTAAGAGTAAACTTCAGAAAATTTCAAGTATCAGAACATTTCTAGAACAGAATCTTAATGGAATCAAGTATTTACCAGTGAAAATCCATGGAGTCCTTTAAGCTAAAAAAATAGATATTTCAAGATTATTTGATGGAAGTTAGCATGAAGATTCAGTTATATGAATCCTTCATTTTAGAATCATGACAAGACTGATAGTCTGAACCACACAAAAGTAAGTTTGGTTTTATTTTCTGTCTCTAGAGAAAGAATACAAATTAACATAACTAAAATTGAAATGTGGCAAGTAAGTTGCTAATTATTTTTTATTGTCATTCCAAATTAGTTAAAATATAAAATCAAATCCAAGCACTTAAATGCTGGCTAAATGTGTTTAACTGAATTTAGAATACATGAAACATTGGACATACTCTTTCCGTTTTTAAAATCGCTTTACTTTAGCAGATAGGTGCCAAAATCAAATATCCATAGGCTATATTTCTTAACATCATAATAGCTCAGAATATTTTTTAATTCAGCATGATTGATAGTATTATGAATAAGATTCTTCTAAAATGTTCTGTAGGCCCAGTGGTCTTCACAAGCCAGAGTTTGGTCACAGAGCTAGTATGATGTGCTTGCCTTACCTTCCAGGATTTCTTTATTAAATAAGATAGTCTGAAATCAGTTGAACTGTAAACTGAAAAACCTGGTAAATATTAACTTTACTATGTTAAGTAAATTATGAATTGATGTACTAAATCTGTATGTAAATCTCTTCCTTGACACCCTTCTCTATGGGCCCTTGAAAAATAATCCCTAGGTTTATAACATTTATTCAAGCCTCCAAACTCTCAGCACTCTAGTTATAAAAGTGAAATAGTAAATTCAAGCAAATTTCAAAATGGTTATAGAATGGGGGATTTGATAATTCAGCCAGTGTTTCCAGAATTAACTGGAGAGGTAAGAAGTCTTGCTCACTTTTGCAGACATGTTGGACTACTCACATCTGTCTTTTTAGCACTGGCTTTGTACCAACTGCATGAAGCATTCACTTTGCTGATTGGGCACAAACACTTCAATAGTTCTGTGTATTCATACATCTGCTCAGAAAATAAAACAAAATACGCTGCTTTAATATATTTTTAACAGACAGTGGAGGATGTTTGCCCTCAGTTTGCTTACTTGATCTTTTGGAACATAAGTCTATTCTGCCAGCTCTTGGAAAGATAGGTTTGAAGCAATTATTTTCAATAATAAATAAGGAAATAAAGTAATCTCGGAAATGATTCAGGTTGCAATTGAATTTGAATGATACTTTGGCACTTCTTCAAATAGTTGCATTCTTCTCTTGCTTTCTCTAATATAAACTGGATGTATAATATCTTTCTTCTGAGTAATTATCATTAATCTGGTACCAGGTTGTATAGCACAGTAATAAAAACGTGTGACTTGACAATGAATCTTACACAATATTACCTCAGCTAGAAGAGGTGTTTTGTCTCTATGTGTGTGTGTTTTTTTAAGTTGTTTTTTTGTCCCACTAGTATTTTAAATGTTTTAGGTAAATTGTGTAATATGAAAAGGTTCAATAAAATGTTGAAATAAAACCATTATTTTTCTTTTACTGATGCTAGAGAACTACTCAGGCTGGTGGTAAAAGAAAAGATATTTTTGTAGGTAGAAATCAACATGACTTAAATATAAGAAAGAGTTTATTCATAGTCTTACTGAGCACCATGGCCTGAGCACAGCCCATCAGTGTGTTCTGATAAACCCCCTTTGGGTTATCTTAAATACTTCCTCTACAATGGGTATGTGTAGAAAAGTTACATTATCAGTACATCAAGTGGTATGGCATGGATACATCTAGTTATTTTCCTAAAAGATCATACTATAGACATGTGATACTATCTTATTGATGTTGACCAGATAATTCCTGACTGACTACATTTCTGGGAGAGGTTGAAATTACAATCAAGTTAGGTATTAGGCTCTGGTTTGGGGACTTGGCCTGGCAGAAGTGACACCATGTTGGGCCTGTGTCTTTATTTTTTAACAGTAGAAATGAAGATCAAGAAAAACATATCTAAAGTTAATATTTTTGGCCCACCATTTAAAAAATCCTGATGTAAATATGATGTGGCTCACAAAAAAGGTAACATTTTAAAAAATAAGGTTTCATATACATTTTATTTTGTAAAAGCCTTATACATACCCATGTTTGGTCCTTATAACAGTCCTCAGTTATTTTCTGAGTGTTGCCATTTAGGGAAGAAATAGATACAGAGAAGTGTGATTTGTCCACTGTTAAGCAACTGGGGGAATGACAACAGCAGATGGTGAGTAGGCAGCTCCAAACTTCTGTCCCTTTGTAGAAACTTAAACAACCAGAAACTGTCAGAACTCTGGACCAAAGTTTACAGCAACCAAGTGAATGCAGAATTAAGAGGAAGTCAACTCAATGTTAGGAAAACATTATGTTTTTACTTGCTTTTGCCCCTACCCGTCTCCTGGGATCTATGGCAGGCTTGAACACAACAGCCCTTGTGCTGTAGTGAGACCTGGTCCTTGGTTGTGGAAGGAATAAAGCAGACAGTATTCACAAGTTACTGTGTTTACTTGAACTAACCTATCCAGGAGCTGGCTACCTGAAGGAACAAGGTGCTTACCTGTTTTCTCCAACTGAAACTCCACTGAGGGCAGAAAATTGGTGGTCACTGCTTAAAGACATTGTAAGGTGATATGAAAAACCCGCAGCCTCATGGGACAAAGAATTATGCTTGGGTTGAGACATACAAGATACTTGTCTGAACAAGAGGAAAAGCCTGGGAGAGAGTTTCTGTGGGAAACTAGGGCATTCAAAAGTGGTCATGTATGCTGGGGAATTTAGAAAGCCATGCATGTGCCCAGGACAGGAGAAGTCAGAAAAGAACTGAGAAGACCCTAAACTTTGCCCACTGGCTGATCTTAAGCTCAGGGCAAGCAGAAGTGACAGATAAGGCAGAATCGTAAATGGGCTAGCTAAGTAATAAAGCAGTGCTCCAACACAGAGCCACTCCTCAAAGTTAAGCAACTAACTACAAAGACAGAAATCAAACCTACTTCATTTAATTTAGTTCAGTGTCCCCCCATAACGGGACCTGTAAGAATAGATGGTCTAATAGGATCTTCTCTTTATGAAAAGTGTAATGGCTAATATTTATTGGGTACCTAGTATAATGCACAGATCATTAAGAACTTAAATGTGTTATCTCATATATTCCCTACAGCAGCCTTGGAAAGCAGGGACTAACAGCATCTCATTTCACAAACCCAGGAACTGAGGGTGCAGGGTTTAAGAATTCTGCCCAAGATCATACAGTTAGTAAGTAGCATAGCTCTAGGACTTGACTTCTGCACTCTTAGACTGGTCACCAGGCCAAATTTGCCTTGGATTTAATAGTGACATCCAACAGAAGGACTAAAGGTTCTCACTAACTGACGAATAGTTTCTCAGCTTAATCCGTACTAGGGTCTACAGTGGGAGGCTTCTGAGAGCTCATTGGTAGATCCCTTCAAGTCCTCACCATTGCCTCCCTTCTCAAGGTTGGAAGCAACTTCTCTTTCTTTGAGCTTTCATAGCTTCTTAATACTTTCTGTGACAGATGGGAATTTCTACTTTGTAATTAACCATGAGCATCTCTTCAATTCTCTAACTTGACAGTAGACATCAAGTTTTCTCACCACTCCCACTACACATACAGAGACATAGACGTAATAAATTACACAGACATCATAGATGTTGATTGAACACATGAATCATAAAATTGTGCACCCAACCTTGTCTTGTTTTGAAAACTTATTCCCTTTTAGCTTACAATGTCAACACTAACAGTGACCCTTGAGAATTATCTCTACTAAATCCCTCACTTCCCAAATTTGTAAACTAAGTCCTAGGGAAGTTTAATGATTTTACTGAGGTCACAGAAAAACGGCTGGGGCTGCAACCCAGATCTTCCCATTCCCTGGGCTAGTCTTTTGCTCTGATATCACACTGCCTGTTGTTATTCATTCACCACTGACTCCCTCCTTCTTATCTACATGTATATACACAAATAAACACCTGAAACTCGGAGTTCAGTGGCACTTGATAGATCCTACTTTCAAAAAAAAATCTACTTGTACATTTCTTATATCATTTGTTACTTTTTTGGTTCTAATTTCTAATTTTGTTCTAATTTCAATTTTTAATCCTGCCCTTAAAATGTTCCTGACTCTAAGATTTTACTTTTTTATGCTTAGGACATTGTTTCAACTGGCTTCTGAATGATTACCTTCAGCCCTAATTTGTCCTTCAAATTATTTCACACATTTCAGCACTTTTGTTCCCTACTCTTGTCTCAGATTCAATATTTTGAAAGCTAAATTCATTATCTTTTGCAAGCTGGCTCTCTTTTCTCAATAATGTGGGCATTATCCCAATCTTAAGCAATTTGAAATCAGCCTCAGTTTCTCCCCAAATATTTCATAGTCAATCAACTATCAAAACCTCCAAAAGAGCATGCCTTGGCACTTGGAAAACCTGGCTTTGAATTCTGGTTCCATGCATACTAGTAATCTCTCTTAGCCTTGGTTTCTTTACCTGTGAAATAAGGCTAAGGCTTACTTCACTGTAGATTAAATGAAACAGTATCTGTAAATAACCTGCAATATTGAAAGTTTTCCCTTTTCCAGTCTGCTTTCTACCATTGAAATTGAAATTCTCATTGTCTTACATGTGAGTGATAATTTTTCCCTATTCTACCTTTTAATCATTCTGCATGACTATCACAGATTCTTCTTAGCTAAAATTTTATGAACATTGCTTCCTTGTTCAATTGCTTTTTAACCACCCAAAGCTACTAAAATTAAGTTCCTATTCTCCATCTAGGTACTTAAGCCTCCCCAAAGGCTTGCCATGTCTTCCTGGGCTTCCTTTGGCTACCCACTGCCAGCCCATGTGAGAGGGGGTTAGTGTAATCAAGGTCACTCAGCACTCAGGCCATTCTTGTTCCTGCCTTTGCATCTTTGTTCCATTTATGCTCCACTGAGATTGTATCCTCTCACTGTACAAACCCTAATGATCTCTGGGATTCCTAACTTAAAAGGAGAAGTAACTCAAATGACCAATGTTCAATGAGCACATTTTATAAGCTAAGCGCCCTGACATAGCAGGAGAGGAGCTATGAATAAGACCCCACCACATGCATAAGGCGCTTTCAGCCAGGCTTTCTCAAGCTCTCCATTTCCTATGCACATCTACCTTTACTTCTTTAAAGTCTTAGAGAAATAATCACCTTTAGCATATCTTCTGACAGGTATCATGGATTTCTTAATTAACAACTATAATTACTATTCTTTCAACAAGGCTCTAATCTCCATATTACTAATGGCTAAATTTTATTGAGTGTTGGATCCGTAGGGAAGGAAAATATTTCCCATCTTTCCTTCTAGGTTCTTTGACTGGTCTAATAATGTCAAGATAAGGCAGATTAACTGGAGAAAAAATTGAATTATGTGTATACAGTAGCCCATAAAAATATGAGACCCAAAGAAGTGACCAAAACAGGTAGCTTTTATACCTTTGAGCCAAGGAAAAAAATAACTTGTAAAGAACTGAAAAGACCAAAGGGTTTGAGCTTGAAATTTGTGAAGCAGTAATAAGGTCTGTTCATACAGCCTCCTAGCCTTAAATTCCCTATCTCTGGTGTTAAGAATGCCTCTAACTTCCTGGTACAGAGAGGGTACTTTTAACGTAGGAGATTTATTTCCTGCTTTTAGCAGGACAAAGGAGGATCAGAGTGCCTTTGCACTGGCTGCTTCTTAATGTAACTTTAATTCAAAATAATCAATATGCCAAAGGGGCATTGTGGGTAAAATTGCAACATTTCCAGAATCTGTTGCCTGGCCTTAGTCATCTCCATATCAATAACTGTTTCCAAGGGGTGGAAAGAAGTAGTCCATCTCCATATCAATAGGTGATTACAAGGGGGAGCAAGGCCATATCTGGACCAGAGAGTTTGGGTGGGGACTTTTTTTGCAGCCAGGTTGTGAGACACACAGGTGAACAGAAGTGACAGCTGCTTGTAAGCAATAAATGGGTCTCTCCCACTTTATTTCTCCCTTTGACTGATTTTGGCTTCAGAGGTAGCTTGCCCTGGGCAGGGAAGATATTTTTCCCCCAGGAGTTACAGGCATATTATGGGTGGCATATTCTTCTCTCTTTCAGCTGTGTGTCACTGTATTAAAAGCCTTGCAAATATTATTTATTACTTATAAACTTTACAAGCATTATTTCCTTGAATCCTTGCTGAGACTCCATGAGGGTTATTATTCTCATTTTTATTTTATATATCATATGATTATTACATAATAAAAGATCATTTTAATTATAATATAAATAACAAATATAATAAGAAGATATGAAAATATAATACTCATATTAATCTAATTAAAATATGATATATTATTATCTCATTTAAATAAGAGAAGATAAAAGCTTAAAAATGCCCATAAATTGGTGAAAGTCAGATTCCTAGCATGTACTTAGTAGTAGGACATCTGGCTGGCTAATTATACATCTGTTACTTTTATTACCTTGCATCAGCCTTCCCAAGATTAGAAATAAGCTCATCATTCCATCCCACTCCAGTGCCTAGCACATTTCTTCCTACATATAAATATCCAAAGATACCAATGGTATTTACTACAGAAAACAGCTTGCGAAGGTGGTAATCTTACAATGTAGAAGGGACCCTTTTGATAATCAGATTCTCATATCTAGAGAATGAGTCTAGAACTCTTCTAATTACCAGCCTAAAATCCAATCCTGAGACTAGGAACCAACTAGAGGTCTACTTTGAGGAATGGTTCTTAAGACAAATCTGGACTTTAAATACTACTTGGAGAATCTACCCCTAAGTCACATTCTACTGGAATCTGACTGAAACTACTTTTATACAGAAGTTTGAAGTATGATGAACCAAGGCTGTTTTTGGCTGTTGTAAACTCTTACTCATCTGATCCAAGCTGTTGACAGAGGAAAACTTTCTGTGCCTCACTCCAACACACAGTGCCCAGGGAAAATATGTGTTTGACATTACAACTTCTTTAATTACTGGTTTAGTCACAAGACTCCAACATCAAACAGTGGAAACATAAGGCCCAAGTACATTTATTTCTCTAAAAAGACCTATGATATGCTGCAACTAGTGAGCAAATGACATTTTTTGCCAGCTGAAGTAATTCCAAGCCAGGCAGAAAAGGAAGATCTATGGTCTCAATCTTGGGAAAAAGATAAACTTGACATGACCAGGCTTTGGATAATACAAGAGATCTATTCTCAGTTACAAAGTTTGCCATCATTGTTACTGAAAAATCCACAGTACTGGTATCATTCCCAACCTTTTATAGACCTAAGGGAAGGAATATAGAAAAATCTCTCTTATATAACTCTGGATGAAGCATTTTCTTGAATTAGATCCTGAAATGATATTGGTTCTTTTCAAGGACAACAAAAAGGCTCTGTTCATGATGGCTCTGTAGAAAGATCTAACCCCACTTAAAATAAAATTGGAACATTTATAGTGACATATATCTATGTATATAGTGTAGCCATCGAAGACAGCATTTGATAATTCTGCTGATCTCTGTTCTTTATTAAAATATTCACCTTCAAAATATAAGGTAAAAGACAAGCCATAGACCTGGGGGCTGGGGGGGAGGCAGTATTTGTTGAACATGTATTTACATCCAAAATATGCAAAGAACTCTTAAAATTCAATAAGAAAATAACCCAATTTAAAAGGGGACAAAAGATCTGAGAAACACAGACATCTCACCAAAAAATATATAGTTGGAAAATAAGAATATGAAAAGATGCTGAACATCATATGTCATTAGAGACTGCAAAATGAAACAGTGAGATATCAATACATACCTATTAGAATGGCTAAAATCCAAAACAATGGCAACACCAAATGCTGCTAAGGATGTGAAGCAACAGGAACTCTCTAATTCACTGTGGTGGAAATACAAAATGATATAGCAACTTTGGAACACAGTTTGGCTGTTTTATTACAAAATTAAATTAGTCTTACCATACAATCAAGCAATCATGCTCCTTGGTATTTATCTAATTGAGTTAAAAATTTATATCCACACAAAAACCTGTGCACAAATGTTTATAGTGGCTTTATTCATAATTGCCAAATATTGGAAGCAAGGGAGATGTCCTTCAATAAATGAATGGATAAACAAACTGTGGTACATCCATACAAAGATGTATGATTCAGTGATTTTAAAAAATGAGGTACTAAGTCACAAAAAGACATGCAGGAAACTTAAATGTTTATTACTAAGTGAAAGAAGCCAGTCTGAAAAGGCTACATACTATGATTACAATTTATGACATTCTAGAAAAAGGCAAAACTGTGGAGATGCTAAAAAGAAATCAGTGGTTGCCAGGGCTTTGGGAGTGGGGAAGAGAGGTAGGGATGATGTTTTAGAGCAGTGAAACTCATCTGTACAATACTGTAATGGCAGACACATTACATTGTGTATTTGTCAAAACCGGAAGACCGTACAACACAAAAAGCAAAAGTTAATGTTAAATATTCAGTTAATAGTAATACATTAGTATTCATTTTTTAATTCTAGCATATGTACCACACTAATGCAAGTTAATAGGGGAAACTGGTAGGAAGATGGTGCATATATGGGAACTCTCTGCACTACTTGCTCAATTTTCCTGTAGATCAAAAATTGTTGTAAAAATAAAAGTCGATTGACAACCCAAGTGTCCATCAGTGGATGACCATACAAAGAAAATATGGTATGCACACACACACACACACACACACACACACACACACACACACACAGATTATTATTCATCCATTACAAAGAAAGAAATACTGCCATTTGCAACAACATAGATGGACCTTGAGGGCATTATACTAAGCGAAATAAGTTAGAGAGGCAAATACAGATATTCTCACCTATATGTGGAAACCAAAAAAAAGAAACTTATATAGAGAATAGATTGATAGTACTAAACGCTGGTGACAGAGGAGAAAAATGGATGAAGGGGGTCAAAATGTACAAACTTCCTGTTATATTACAACTATATCTCAATAAAAAAAACTTTCCCCACAAAAAAAGAGTCGGTTAATTTTTTTAAATATACATATAGTTTCCGTTTATCCCTGAACATGTTTCCTCTAATGTTAACATCCTATATAACCATAGTAAAATTAATAAGAACAGAAAATTAACATTGGAAATGTATCGTTAATTAAACTGATGTTCTTTTCCTGTCCCAGGATAACATCCAGTATCTCACATTGCATTTAGTTCTATTTTGGTCTTTTGTTGCCTTGATACTTTTGAAGACTACTGATCAGTTATTTTGTAGTTTGTCCCTCAATCTGGATTTGTCTTATGTTTTCTCATGCTTGAAATGAGGTTATGCCTTGTTTGGCAAGAATTAAAATAGTAGTGTGTCTTTCTTTTTAACAAGAGATTTATAATGTCACTGTATCATACTACTGTAGATGTTAACCTTAATTACTTGATTAAGATGGTGTCTGCTGAATTTCTCC
This sequence comes from Manis pentadactyla, assembly GCF_030020395.1. Lineage (NCBI taxonomy): Eukaryota > Metazoa > Chordata > Mammalia > Pholidota > Manidae > Manis > Manis pentadactyla. The sequence continues at coordinate 52,562,291 of NC_080020.1, read as the reverse complement.
TCTGTAAAGTTATTATCTTTTCCTCTGTAGTTAATAGAAGTATCTTAAACAAGATACTCTGAAACTACACAGATTCTATTTATTATAAAAATTTTACCCACTAATTTTAGTATTCATTGGTATATCTTGCCTCTAAAAATTACTACAGTAGAGATTCTAAAGATGCAGTGTGAGTAGGGTGGTGTAAATCTCCTCCCCAAACCATATATATTTTGAAAATACAGCAAATAAATCTATTCCTAAAAGAGTGACCAGAAGATACAATACACCAGCCAGGCTACATCTACATCTGCAAGAACTCAACATCTCACAGGAAAGGGTAAGCTAGAAAGCCGTGACCCAGAGGGACATGAGCACTCCCCCCACCCCAGCTCACCAATGGGAAGAAAAGAATCAGAGTGGGGAGGGAGTGAAAGCCTAGGACTGCTAAATAAGCAGCCGTGTAATCTGCACTGGGGGCACGGACACTCATTGCATGGTTGGTGTACTGGATATTAGAGGAACAGAAAAGCAAAATCTGAGACTAAAACTGTGAACAGGTTTCCACAGCTGGCTGCCCTAGGACAAAAGAAAAGTGGGTCCTTTAAAAGTCCTAAAGGGAAAAGGTTTTAACAGGTGGACAAAATCATCATGGCACACTCAGCCCAGCAGGCTGGGAACTTTAAGGAACTTCAGGCACCCTAACTCCATGGGTGGCAACACAGCTCCAAAGCCCCTCACAGCGATAATCAGCCTGCCATTCATCCCCCCTGCTGGCACTGCAAGCAAACCAGCTAACCTGCCATTGCTATGGAACAGCCAGGGAGCAGCCCTGCCCACAGCAACCACCCAGAAGCTTCTCCATGCATGCATCTAACTGTCCCAGAACAAGAGGCTGCCCCCTGTACATGGTTGACTGGCACAGACAGAGGAGACAAGCCCAGAGTCCAGGAGGAACAAAGAGGTTCCGTTCTGGCGGTGCACACATGCTGTGGGCCAGTGACCCCACCAGTGACCTAGGTCATCCCAAGGGCCGCCCCACCCACAGCAGCTCAGGAAACTAACCCAGAGGCCGCTCCCTGTGTGCAGTGGAATGGCACAGGTAGCAGAGATAGGCAAGGCGACCAGCAAGCAGGAAGGGACTTTGTTCTCCCAGCTGACACATGTGCCACTCACCGGCAATCACTTCTATCACCATGGAAATTCAGAAGAACCTTGTTCAGTCAAAAATCCCTCAAACAACAGAAAGAAGGGCCTAGTGAGACTGAAATCACCAATCTTCCTGAAAAATAATTCAAAATAAAAGTCATAAGCATGCTGATGGAGCTACAGAGAAACACGCAAGAGCTAAGGGATGAATTCCAGAGGGAGATCACAGAAATGAAACAAACAATGGAAGGATTTAAGAGCATACTGGATCAGGTGGAACAGATTATTAATGGAATAGAAATCAGAAAGCAGGAATAAAGAGAAGCTGAGGCAGGGAGAGATAAAAGGATTTAGGAATGAAAGAATATTAAGAGAATTGTGTGACCAATTGAAACGGAACAATATCTGCATTATAGGAGTACCAGAAGAAGAGAGAGAAAAAGAGATTGAAAGCGTCTCTGAAGAAATAATTGTGGAAAAATTCCCCAATCTGGGGAAGGAAATAGTCTCTCAGACCATGGAACTCCACATATCTCCCAACACAAGGGACCCAAGGAGGACAACACCAAGACATATAATAATTAAAATGGCAAAGATCAAAGACAAGGACAGAGTATTAAAAGCAGCCAGAGAGAAAAAAGAACACCTACAAAGGAAAACCCATCAGGCTATCATCAGACTTCTCAGCAGAAACCTTACAGGCCAGAAGGGAATGGCTTGATATATTCAATGCAATGAAACAGAAGGGCCTTGAACCAAGAATATTGCATTCAGGAAGATCATCATTTAAATTGGAAGGAGGGATTAAACAATTCCAAGATAAACAAAAGTTGGGGGAATTTACCTCCCACAACCCATCTGTACAGTAGATTTTAAAGGGATTGCTCTAGATTGCTAATTAGATGTCATCAGAGAAAATAAAATGATAGCAAAGAGAGTAGACCAATCAAATACTAAATAAATGTAAAATTAAATCATCCATCCACAAAATCAGTCAAGGGAAACATAAAGAGTACAGAATAAAACACGCAACATACAAAGAGTGGAGGAGGAAGAAAACAAATGGTGAGAAATAAAGAATCATCAGACTGTGTTTATAATAGTGTAATATAAGTGAGTTAAGTTAGACAGTTAGACAGTAAAGAAGCTACCCTAGAATCTCTGGTAATCACAAATCCAAAGCCTGCAATGGCAATAAGTACATATCTATTGATAATCACCCTAAATGGTATTGACTGAATGTACCAACCTAAAGACACAGAGTAATAGAATGGCTCAAAAAGCAAGACCCATCTATATGCTGCCTACAAGAGACTCACCTCAAACTGACAGACATACACAGACTAAAAGTGAAGGGATGGAAAAAGATATTTCATGCAAATAATAGGGAGAAAAAAGCACAGTAACAAAGAATTATTAGAAAATACTATGAAAATTATATGTGAACAAACTGGATAACCTAGAAGAAATGGACAACTTTCTAGAAAAATACAACCTTCCAAGACTGACTAAAGGAGAAACAAAAAACCTAAACAGAACAATTACCAGCAACGAAATTGAATCAGTATTCAAAAAACTACCCAAGAACAAAACTCCCAGACCAGATGGATTTGCCACTGAATTTTATCAGATGTTTAGAGAAGACATAATACCAATTCTCCTTAAAGTTTTCCAAACAATAGAAGAGGAGGGAATATTCCCAAACTCTTTCTATGAAGCCAGAATTACTCTACTACCAAAACCAGGCAAAGACATCACAAAAAAAGGAAACTACAGACCAATATCCCTGATAAATAAAGATGCAAAAATACTCAAAAAAGCATTAGCAAAGCGAATTCACAAATATATCCAGAGGATCATACACCATGAACAAGTGGGATTCATCTCAGGGATGCTAGGATGGTACAACATATGAAAATACAACATCACCCACCACATCAACAAAAAGAAAGACAAAAACCTCGTGATCTTCCCCATAGTTGCTGAAAAAGCATACAACAAAATTCAACATCCATTTGTGAGAAAAACTCTCAACAAAATGGGTATAGAGGGAAAGTACCTCAACACAATACAGACCATATATGACAAATCCACAGCCAATATCATACTTAACAGCAAGAAGCTGAAAGCTTTTCTCCTAAGACCAGGAACAAGACAAGGATGCCCACACTCCCCGCTTTTATTGAATATAGTACTGGAGGTCCTAGCCATGGCAATCAGACAACACAAATAAATAACAGGCATCCATATTGGTAAGGAAGAAATCAAACTGTCCGTTTGCAGATGACATGATATTGTACATAAAAAATCCTAAAGAATCCACTCCAAAACTACTAGAATGAATATCTGAATTCAGCAAAGTTGCAGGATACAAAATTATCACCCAGAAATATGTTGCATTCCTATACACTGATGAACTAGCAGAAAGATAAATCAGGAAAATTCCATTCACAATTGCACTAAAAAGAATAAAATACCTAGGAATAAATCTAACCAGGGAAGTAAAAGACCTATACCCTGAAAACTACATAACACTCTAAAGAAAACTTAAAGAGGAAACTAATAAATGGAAATTTATCCCATGCTCTTGAGTAGGAATAATTAATACTGTAAAAATGGCCATCCTGCCTAAAGCAATCTACAGATTCAATGCAATCCCTATAAAAAAATCAGCAGCATTCTTCAATGAATGGGAACTAATAGTTTTAAAATTCATATGGAGCCACCAAAGACCCCGAATAGCCAAAGCAATCCTGAGAAGGAAAAATAAAGCAGGGGGGATCTTGCTTCCCAACTTCAAGCTCTACTACAAAGCCACAGTAATATAGACAATTTGGTACTGGCACAAAAACAGAGCCACAGACCAATGGAACAGAATAGAGAATCCAGATATTAACCCAAACATATATGGTTCATTAATATATGATAAAGGAGCCATGGATATACAATGGGGAAATGACAGCCTCTCAACAGCTGGTGTTGGCAAAACTGGACAGCTGCAATTAAGAGAATGAAACTGGATTACTTCCTAACACCATATACAAAAGTAAACTCAAAAAGGATCAGACACCTGAATATAAGTCATGAAACCATAAAATCTTAGAAAAAATCATAGGCAATACTCTCTTGGACATAAACATGAGCAACTTCTTCATGAACATATCTCCCCAGGCAAGGGAAACAAAAGCAAAAATGAGTAAGTGGGACTATATCAAGCTGAAAAGCTTCTGTACAGCAAAGGACACCCCATCAATAGAACAAAAAGGCATCCTACAGTATGGGAGAATGTATTCATAAATGACAGATCCGATGAAGGGTTGACATCCAAAATATATAAAGAGCTCATGCACCTCAACAAACAAAAAGTGAACAATCCAATTAAAAAATGGGCAGAGGAACTGAACAGACAGTTCTCCAAAAAAGAAATTCAGATGGCCAACAGGCACATGAAAGATGCTCCACATTGCTAGTCATCAGAGAAATGCAAATTAAAACCACAGTGAGATATCGCCTCACACAAGTAAGGATGTCTAACATCCAAAAGACAAACAACAACAAATGTTGGCAAGGTTGTGGAGAAAAGAGAACCCTCCTACACTGCTGGTGGGAATGTAAATTAGTTCAACCATTGTGGAAAGCTTCCTCAAAAAACTAAAAAATAGAAAAACCATTTGAACCAGGAATTCAGTCCTAGGAATTTACCCTAAGAATACAGGATCCCAGATACAAAAAGACATATGCACCCCTATGTTTATTACAGCACTATTTACAATAGCCAAGACATGGAAGCAACCTAAGTGTCCATCAGTAGATGAATGGATAAAGAAGAGGTGGTACATATACACAATGGAATATTATTCAGCCTTTAGAGGAAAAATCCTACCATTTGCAACAGCATGGATGGAGCTAGAGGCTATTATGCTCAGTGAAATAAGCCAGGCAGAGAAAGACAAGTGCCAAATGATTTCACTCATCTGTGGAGTGTAAGAACAAAGGAAAACTGAAGGAACAAAACAGAATCAGAATCACAGAACCCAAGAAAGGACTAACAGTTACCAAAGGGAAAGGGACTGGGGAGGATGGGTGGGAAGGGAGGGATAAGGGTGGGGAAAAAGAAAGGGGGCATTACGATTAGCATGTATAATGTGGGGGTGGGCACGGGGAGGGCTGTGCAACACAGAGAAGACAAGTAGTGATTTTACAGCTGATGAACAGTGACTAATGGGGTATGCAGGGGTGACTTGGTGAAGGTGGGAGTCTAGTAAACATAATGTTCCTCATGTAAAAAAAATGTACAAGTGGGACTACATCAAACTAAAAAGCTTCTGTACAGCAAAGGACACCATCAGTAGAACAAAAAGGCAACCTACAGTATTGGAGAATATATTCATAAATGACATATAAAATAAGGGGTTGACATCCAAAATATATTTTTAAAAAACTCGTTCAACTTAACAAACAAACAGCAAATAATCCAACTAAAAAATGGGCAAAGGATCTGAACAGACACTTCTCCAAAGAAGAAATTCAGATGGCCAACAGGCATATGAAAAGATGCTTCACATCACTAATCAACAGAGAAATGCAAATTTAAACCATGAGATATCACCTCACACCAGTTAGGGTGGCCACCAGCCAAAGACAAGGAACAACAAATGTTGGCGAGGATGGTTGGAATGTAAATTAGTTCAACCATTGTGGAGAGCAGCATGGAGGTTCCTCAAAAAACTAAAAATAGAATACCATTTGACCCAGGTATTCCACTTCTAGGAATTTACCCTAAGAATGCAGGAGACCAGTTTGAAAAAGACAGATGCACCCCTATGTTTATGGCAGCACTATTTACAATAGCCAAGAGATGGAAGCAACCTAAGTGTCCATCAGTAGATGAATGGATAAAGAAGATGTGGTACATATACACAATGAAATATTGTTCAGCCATAAGAAGAAAACAAATCCTATCATTTGCAACAACATTGATGGAGCTAGAGGGTATTATGCTCAGTGAAATAAGCAAGGCGGAGAAAGACAAGTATCAAATGATTTCACTCATTTGTGGAGTATAAGAACAAAGCAAAACCTGAAGGAACAAAAGAGCAGCAGACTCACAGAACCCAAGAATGGGCTAACAGTTACCAAAGGGACTGGAGATGATGGGTGGGAAGGAGGATAAGGGGGAAAAAGGGGCATTATGATCAGCACACATAATGTAGGGGTTTGGGCATGGGGATGGCAGTATAACAAAGAGAAGACAAATAGTGATTCTGTAGCATCTTACTACACTGATGGACAGTGACTGTAATTGAGTATGTGGTGGGGACTAGATGATGGATGGAGTCTAGTACCCATAATGTTGCTCATGTAATTGTATATTGATGATACCAAAATAAAATAAAAATTACTGTGATGTGTACCCAGTGATAATTCTCTATTTCTATATCTCCTTTTGAGAATATTAATTAGAAAAAAAATTTTTTTTTTTACAGTTATCCAAGTTTTGACTTTTTTTTTTAAAATAATTATTTTTTATTGAAGGGTAGCTGACACACAGTATTACATTACATGAGTTTCAAGTGTACAACACAGTGGTAGAACATTTATATACATAATTCTAGGTTCCAGCTATCACCCTACCAGGCTGTTACAATATCTTGACTATATTCCTTATGCTATACATTACATCCCGGTTACTAATTTATTTTAAAATTGGAAGTCTGTCCTTTTTTTTTTTTTTTTTTTTTTTGTGAGGGCATCTCTCATATTTATTGATCAAATGGTTGTTAACGACAATAAAATTCTGTATAGGGGAGTCAATGCTCAATGCACAATCATTAATCCACCCCAAGCCTAATTTTTGTCAGTCTCCAATCTTCTGAGGCATAACAAACAAGTTTTTACATGTAGAACAAATTCTTACATAATGAATAAGTTACATAGTGAACAGTACAAGGGCAGTCATCACAGAAACTTTCGGTTTTGCTCATGCATTATGAACTCTAAACAGTCAGTTCAAATATGAATACTCATTTGGTTTTTATACTTGATTTATATGTGGATACCACATTTCTCTCTTTATTATTATTATTTTTAATAAAATGCTGAAGTGGTAGGTAGATACAAGATAAAGGTAGAAAACATAGTTTAGTGTTGTAAGAGAGCACATGTAGATGATCAGGGGTGTGCCTGTAGACTATGTGTTAATCCAAGCTAGACCAAGGCAATAAAACATCCACGTATGCAGAAGATTTCTCTCCGAACGGGGGGGTGAGGTTCTAAGCCTCACCTCTGTTGATCCCCAATTTCTCACCTGATGGCCCCCCTGCGACTGTGCCTGTCTTAGGTTGTTCCTCCCTTGAGGAATCTTACCCGTCTCTGGCTAACCAGTCATCTTCCGGGGCCATACAGGGAAATGTGAAGTTGGTAAGTGAGAGAGAAGCCTTATTGTTTGAAAAAGTTAGCTTTTTACTTCTTTGCAGATTTATGCCCTGTGGCTTCTATGCCCAGCATTTGTCTTGAGGTATCTTTACCACTTGGAAGAATTATGATACTCGGTAAATTTAATATGAGGCACGAATTCTATTTAAGGGTTGTAATTAGGAAGGAAGAAGAAAAGCTATAGAAGTAGCAGGCAGAAGAAAACATGGGAAGATGGATTATTTCTTTGATATATCTTCTTGTAGAGTAACTTCAGCATGTATAGGTTTTAAGCTACTACTTAAATTGCACACACACATTAACATAATAGGAGTATAGTTACATAACCAAAGCATATCTGTAATTACCAGCCATCTCCAGTGAAACCAAGAAAACCATTAAGGCACCTTAGGCATTTGTGAAAACTTATCTATGATATGGTGGATATTGTCCAACTGAACTTGAACAGTCTGAGAGAAATCAGACAAATTAAAACAGCCCATTCCTGGGGACTGTTCACATGCCATATGTTCTTTTAACAGTAAATAGTTTGTAGTTGTAAGACTTTGGAGCGCTACAATTTGCACTTCTCCAAATTCTTGGTTGAGTTCCAACAGTATAGATCCAGTCAAATTTGTTGTTTTACTGTATGCACAGGCCAGCTTAGATATCTCCTTCCTCATTCCCATGGCAAGTCCAGGAACTGGTGGGATGAGTGCATCTACAGCTGTAGCAGTGCGTGGATCTTTGTTGGGGTTTTTTGATGATCATCTTCTGGCATGAGTCTTCCAGAGAGTGCAGATGTTGGAAGTTCTTTTTCATATCGTATCTTAGTTCATTTTCGGGGTAGCACAATTAGGCTTTGATCCTCTGTATAAACACAAACAGACCCTTTGCCTACACGTTTATATGCCCTTTATACCCTTGTGTAGAACTCGTTGGAGGTTACCACACAGGAACTGCCCTTTTTTTTTTTTTTTTTGCTATCACTAATCTACACTTACATGACGAATATTATGTTTACTAGGCTCTCCCCTATACCAGGTCTCCCCTATAAACCCCTTTACAGTCACTGTCCATCAGCATAGCAAAATGTTATAGAATCACTACTTGCCTTCTCTGTGTTGTACAGCCCTCCCTTTTCTCCTACCCCCCCATGCATGTTAATCTTAATACCCCCCTACTTCTCCCCCCGTTATCCCTCCCTACCCACCCATCCTCCCCAGTCCCTTTCCCTTTGGTACCTGTTAGTCCATTCTTGAGTTCTGTGATTCTGCTGCTGTTTTGTTCCTTCAGTTTTTCCTTTGTTCTTATATTCCACAGATAAGTGAAATCATTTGGTATTTCTCTTTCTCCGCTTGGCTTGTTTCACTGAGCATAATACCCTCCAGCTCCATCCATGTTGCTGCAAATGATTGGATTTGCCCTTTTCTTATAGCTGAGTAGTATTCCATTGTGTATATGTACCACATCTTCTTTATCCATTCATCTATTTTCTTATAGCTGAGTAGTATTCCATTGTGTATATGTACCACATCTTCTTTATCCATTCATCTATTGATGGACATTTAGGTTGCTTCCAATTCTTGGCTAATAGTGCTGCAATAAACATAGGGGTGCATCTGTCTTTCTCAAACTTGATTGCTGCGTTCTTAGGGTAAATTCCTAGGAGTGGAATTCCTGGGTCAAATGGTAAGTCTGTTTTGAGCATTTTGATGTACCTCCATACTGCTTTCCACAATGGTTGAACTAACTTACATTCCCACCAGCAGTGTAGGAGGGTTCCCCTTTCTCCACAGCCTCGCCAACATTTGTTGTTGTTTGTCTTTTGGATGGCAGCCATCCTTACTGGTGTGAGGTGATACCTCATTGTAGTTTTAATTTGCATTTCTCTGATAATTAGCGATGTGGAGCATCTTTTCATGTGTCTGTTGGCCATCTGTATTTCTTTTTTGGAGAACTGTCTGTTCAGTTCCTCTGCCCATTTTTTAATTGGGTTATTTGTTTTTTGTTTGTTGAGGCGTGAGAGCTCCTTATATATTCTGGACGTCAAGCCTTTATCGGATGTGTCATTTTCAAATATATTCTCCCATACTGTAGGGATCCTTCTTGTTCTATTGATGGTGTCTTTTGCTGTACAGAAGCTTTTCAGCTTAATATAGTCCCACTTACTCATTTTTGCTGTTGTTTTCCTTGCCCGGGGAGATATGTTCAAGAAGAGGTCACTCATGTTTATGTCTAAGAGGTTTTTGCCTATGTTTTCTTCCAAGAGTTTAATGGTTTCATGGCTTACATTCAGGTCTTTGATCCATTTTGAGTTTACTTTTGTATATGGGGTTAGACAATGGTCCAGTTTCATTCTCCTACATGTAGCTGTCCAGTTTTTCCAGCACCACCTGTTGAAGAGACTGTCATTTCGCCATTGTATGTCCATGGCTCCTTTATCAAATATTAATTGACCATATATGTCTGGGTTAATGTCTGGATTCTCTAGTCTGTTCCATTGGTCTGTGGCTCTGCTCTTGTGCCAGTACCAAATTGTCTTGATTACTATGGCTTTATAGTAGAGCTTGAAGTTGGGGAGTGAGATTCCCCCTACTTTATTCTTCTTTCTCAGGATTGCTTTGGCTATTCGGGGTCTTTTGTGTTTCCATATGAATTTTTGAATTATTTGTTCCAGTTCATTGAAGAATGTTGCTGGTAGTTTCATAGGGATTGCATCAAATCTGTATATTGCTTTGGGCAGGATGGCCATATTGACGATATTAATTCTTCCTAGCCACGAGTATGGGATGAGTTTCCATCTGTTAGTGTCCCCTTTAATTTCTCTTAAGAGTGACTTGTAGTTTTCAGAGTATAAGTTTTTCACTTCTTTGGTTAGGTTTATTCCTAGGTATTTTATTTTTTTTGATGCAATTGTGAATGGAATTGTTTTCCTGATTTCTCTTTCTGTTGGTTCATTGTTAGTATATAGGAAAGCCACAGATTTCTGTGTGTTGATTTTGTATCCTGCAACTTTGCTGTATTCCTATATCAGTTCTAGTAGTTTTGGGGTGGAGTCTTTAGGGTTTTTTATGTACAGTATCATGTCATCTGCAAATAGTGACAGTTTAACTTCTTCTTTACCAATCTGGATTCCTTGTATTTCTTTATTTTGTCTGATTGCCATGGCTAGGACCTCCAGTACTATGTTAAATAACAGTGGAGAGAGTGGGCATCCCTGTCTAGTTCCCGATCTCAGAGGAAATGCTTTCAGCTTCTCGCAGTTCAATATAATGTTGGCTGTGGGTTTATCATAGATGGCCTTTATTATGTTGAGGTACTTGCCCTCTATTCCCATTTTGCCGAGAGTTTTTAACATGAATGGATGTTGAACTTTGTCAAATGCTTTTTCAGCATCTATGGAGATGATCATGTGGTTTTTGTCTTTCTTTTTGTTGATGTGGTGGATGATGTTGATGGACTTTCGAATGTTGTACCATCCTTGCATCCCTGGAATGAATCCCACTTGGTCATGGTGTATGATCCTTTTGATGTATTTTTGAATTCGGTTTGCTAATATTTTGTTGAGTATTTTTGCATCTACGTTCATCAGGGATATTGGTCTGTAGTTTTGTTTTTCGGTGGGGTCTTTGCCTGGTTTTGGTATTAGGGTGATGTTAGCTTCATAGAATGAGTTTGGGAGTATCCCCTCCTCCTCTATTTTTTGGAAAACTTTAAAGAGAATGGGTATTATGTCTTCCCTGTATGTCTGATAAAATTCCGAGGTAAATCCATCTGGCCCGGGGGTTTGTTCTTTGGTAGTTTTTTGATTACCTCTTCAATTTCGTTGCTGGTAATTGGTCTGTTTAGATTTTCTGTTTCTTCCTGGGTCAATCTTGGAAGGTTATATTTTTCTAGGAAGTTGTCCATTTCTCCTAGGTTTCCCAGCTTGTTAGCACATAGGTTTTCATAGTATTCTCTAATAATTCTTTGCATTTCCGTGGTGTCCGTCGTGATTTTTCCTTTCTCGTTTCTGATACTGTTGATTTGTGTTGACTCTCTTTTCTTCTTAATAAGTCTGGCTAGAGGCTTATCTATTTTGTTTATTTTCTCGAAGAACCAGCTCTTGGTTTCATTGATTTTTGCTATTGTTTTATTCTTCTCAATTTTATTTATTTCTTCTCTGATCTTTATTATGTCCCTCCTTCTGCTGACCTTAGGCCTCATCTGTTCTTCTTTTTCCAATTTCGATAATTGTGACATTAGACCATTCATTTTGGGTTGCTCTTCCTTTTTTAAATATGCTTGGATTGCTATATACTTTCCTCTTAAGACTGATTTTGCTGTGTCCCACAGAAGTTGGGGCTTAGTGTTGTTGTTGTCATTTGTTTCCATATATTGCTGGATCTCCATTTTGATTTGGTCATTGATCCATTGATTATTGAGGAGCGTGTTGTTAAGCCTCCATGTGTTTGTGAGCCTCTTTGCTTTCTTTGTACAGTTTATTTCTAGTTTTATGCCTTTGTGGTCTGAAAAGTTGTTTGGTAGGATTTCAATCTTTTGGAATTTTCTGAGGCTCTTTTTGTGGCCTAGTATGTGGTCTACTCTGGAGAATGTTCCATGTGCACTTGAGAAGAATGTATATCCCGCTGCTTTTGGATGTAGAGTTCTATAGATGTCTATTAGGTCCATCTGCTCTACTGTGTTGTTCAGTGCTTCCGTGTCCTTACTTATTTTCTGCCCAGTGGATCTATCCTTTGGGGTGAGTGGTGTGTTGAAATCTCCTAGAATGAATGCATTGCAGTCTATATCCCCCTTTAGTTCTGTTAGTATTTGTTTCACATATGCTGGTCCTCCTGTGTTGGGTGCATATATATTTATAATGGTTATATCCTCTTGTTTGACTGAGCCCTTTATCATTATGTAGTGTCCTTCTTTATCTCTTGTTACTTTCTTTGTTTTGAAGTCTATTTTGTCTGATATTAGTACTGCAACCCCTGCTTTCTTCTCACTGTTGTTTGCTTGAAATATGTTTTTCCATCCCTTGACTTTTAGTCTGTACATGTCTTTGGGTTTGAGGTGAGTCTCTTGTAAGCAGCATATGGATGGGTCTTGCTTTTTTATCCATTCTGTTACTCTGTGTCTTTTGATTGGTGCATTCAACCCATTAACATTTAGGGTGACTATTGAAAGATATGTACTTATTGCCATTGCATGCTTTAAATTCGTGGTTACCAAAGGTTCAAGGTTAGCCTCTTTAGTATCTTACTGCCTAACTTAGCTCGCTTATTGAGCTGTTATATACACTGTCTGGAGATTCTTTTCTTCTCTCCCTTCTTGTTCCTCCTCCTCGATTCTTCATATGTTGGGTGTTTTGTGCTGTGCTCCTTCTAGGAGTGCTCCCATCTAGAGCAGTCCCTGTAAGATGTTCTGTAGAGGTGGTTTGTGGGAAGCAAATTCCCTCAGCTTTTGTTTGTCTGGGAATTGTTTAATCCCACCGTCATATTTGAATGATAGTCGTGCTGGATACAGTATCCTTGGTTCAAGGCCCTTCTGTTTCATTGTATTAAATATATCATGCCATTCTCTTCTGGCCTGTAGGGTTTCTGTTGAGAAATCTGACGTTAGCCTGATGGGCTTCCCTTTATAGGTGACCTTTTTCTCTCTAGCTGCCTTTAACACTCTTTCCTTGTCCTTGATCTTTGCCATTTTAATTATTATGTGTCTTGGTGTTGCCCTTCTTGGATCCTTTCTGTTGGGGGTTCTGTGTATTTCCGTGGTCTGTTTGATTACTTCCTCCCCCAGTGTGGGGAAGTTTTCAGCAATTATTTCTTCTAAGATACTTTCCATCTCTTTTCCTCTCTCTTCTTCTTCTGGGACCCCTATAATACGGATATTGTTCCTTTTAGATTGGTCACACAGTTCTCTTAATATTGTTTCATTCCTGGAGATCCTTTTGTCTCTCTCTATGTCAGCTTCTATGCGTTCCTGTTCTCTGATTTCAATTCCATCAATGGCCTCTTGCATTCTATCCATTCTGCTTATAAACCCTTCCAGAGTTTGTTTCATTTCTGCGATCTCCTTTCTGGCATCTGTGATCTCTTTCCGGACTTCATCCCATTTTTCTTGCGTATTTCTCTGCATCTCTGTCAGCATGTTTATGATTCTTATTTTGAATTCTTTGTCAGGAAGACTGGTTAGGTCTGTCTCCTTCTCTGGTGTTGTCTCTGTGATCTTTGTCTGCCTGTAGCTTTGCCTTTTCATGGTGATAGGAATAGTCTGCAGAACTGGGACGAGTGACGGCTGGAAGGACTTCCTTTCTTGTTGGTTTGTGGCCCTCCTCTCCTGGGAGAACAGCGGCCTCTAGTGGCTTGTGCTGCGCAGCTGCACGCAGACAGGGCTTCTGCTTCCTGCCTGGCTGCTATGGAGTTAATCTCCGCTGTTGCTGTGGGCGTGGCCTGGCTCGGGCAGCTACTCCAAAATGGTGGAGTCGCGTTGGAGCAGGAGCTGCTGGGAGGCTATTTATCTCCGTAAGGGGCCTCCCTGCTCCCTGCAGCCCAGGGGTTAGGGTGCCCAGAGATCCCGGATTCCCTACCTCTGGATTAAGTGACCCGCCCTGCCCCTTTAAGACTTCCAAAAAGCACTCGCCAAAACAAAACAACGACCACAAAAAAAAACAAGAAAAAAAATTTTTTTAATTAAAAAATAAAAAAAATTTTTAATTAAAAAAAAAAAAGGTGGTCGTTCGTTTTTCTTTATTCTCCAGTGCCAGCCTCAGGCCTCTGCTCACCGGTCTTTCTGCCCTGTTTCCCTAGTATTCGGGTCCCTGTCCCTTTAAGACTTCCAAAAAGCGCTCGCCAAAACAAAGCAGCAAAAAAGCAAAAAAAAAAAAAAATGGTCGCGCGCTTTTCTTATGTCCTCTGTCGCCCAGCCTCCAGTGCCTGCTCACTGTTCTTGCTGCCCTGTTTTCCCAGTATCGAGGGCCCTGCACTCTGGCCCGGATGGCTGGGGCTGGGTGTTCGGCAGTCTTGGGCTCCGTCTCCCTCCCGCTCTGCCTGCTCTTCTCCCGCCGGGAGCTGGGGGGAGGGTCGCTCGGCTCCCGCGGGGCCGCGGCTTGTATCTTACCCCCTTCGCGAGGCGCTGGGTTCTCTCAGGTGTGGATGTGGTCTGGATATTGTCCTGTGTCCTCTGGTCTTTATTCTAGGAAGGGTTGTCTTTGTTATATTTTCATAGATATATGTTGTTTTGGGAGGAGATTTCCGCTGCTCTACTCACGCCGCCATCTTCCGCCCCCCCTCTAATTAGAAAATTTTACAAATAACTTTTCCTATTCATTTATTTTTTATAATGGAATAAGCTCATGTATAGAAGGCACGTTTATTATTGAGTCAAAGTTTACTAAAAAGCTGTGACATTTATGAATACATATGCAACAAATAACAGAAACTAGCTTTATAAATCAAAAAGTACTCAAGATGCAAAGAAAAGTTTTCAATTAATGATATCAAATTTTAACATGCCATTCTCAGTATAAGATAAAATGAACAAAAATATACATTGATGTTAAATATCTAAGCAATATAAATAATCATGCAAATTTCATAGTTATAGATCAAATGTTATATCTTGACACTAGGGAATAGATCTTCTACTCAATATACCATTAGAACAAAATTTATTAATTGAATGCTTACAAATTATTGATCATGTATTAGGTTACAAATTCATAATCAATAAATTGTATAAAATAGAAATATTATAAACAATACTCTCTAGCTGCCATACAACTAGAAAGTATTACTTTTTGTCTCTCCCTTACCCTATCATCTTTATTGAAATATAATTGACAACACTGTGTAACTTCAATTCATACAACTTGATGATTTGTTATACTTATGTATCATGAATCAACTAAAAATTATTTTTAAAAATTTTAAAGTCCTCTTTACCTAAAAATTAATAAATTTTCTACTGAATAGTTATTGAATGAAAGAGAAAATAAAAACTGAAATAATGAAAATAAAACACTATATATCAGAACCTATAGAATATATTTAAAACAATTATCAAAAGAGAACTCATAGTACTATATATTTTTCAATAAGAACAAGAGAATTAAAATAAATGAATTAAATTCCAAGCTTGAAAAAACCCAACAAAGTAAACAAAAAGGAACCATAAATGGAAATATTGATAAAGCAGAATTAATGAGGGAGAGAAAAGAAATGGACATAATTTTGAAAAGATCAACAAAATAAACAAACCACAAGATAATTTGAGCAAGAAGCAAAAGAAGCACAGATATACAAAATAATAAATGAAAAGAGGCAGTCAAACAGAAGAAATTTTAGAAAGTATAAGAGGCCACTTTGCAGAGCTCTATGCAAACACATTTGAAAAACTAGATAAATTTCATAACTTACTGTGAGATACAGATTACCAAAAGCAACACATTTGAAAGTAAAAGCTTAAACAGGATAATTTTAAGAAAAAATTGAAAAATTTATCAAAGAATTATCCCACAGAAGCACAGGCCAGATGGTTTCACAGGAGAATTCTAAGAAATGCCAAAGATCAGAGATAGTCACAATACTCCATAAATTGTTCCAGAGCACTAAAAATAAAGGAAAATGTCCTAATTATCTTTGTATAGCATATATAACTGGACCTGTTAGCAAAGAAAAATTGAAAGCCAATATCATTTATGAATATTGATACAAACATGTTAAATATAATATTAGCAAAGAAGATACAACACCACACTAAGGAAATAATAGACTATGATCAGGTGGGGAGGAAGGTAGGGAGAAGGGGATTAAGGAGTATGATGATTAGTACACATCGTGTGGGGGTTTTCATGGGGAAGACAGTGTAGCACAGAGAAGACAAGTAGTGACTCTGGCATCTTACTACACTGATGGACAATGACTGCAATGGGGTACGGGGGAGCACTTGAGAATATGTGTGAATGTAGTAATCACATTGTTTTTCATGTGAAATCTTCATAAGAGTGCATATCAATAATACCTTAATAAAAGAAATTCTTAAAAAAATAATGAGCAAAAAAAAATGGACCAAAGACCTGAATGTAAGACATGAAATCATAAAATTCTTAGAAGAAAACAGAAGCAAAAATCTCTTGAACATAAGCATGAGCAATTTTTCCTGGACACATCTCCTCAGGCAAGGGAAACAAAATAGAAAATGAACAAGTGGGACTACATCAAACTAAAAAGCTTCTGTACAGCAAAAGACACCATCAGCAGAACAAATAGGGAACCTACAATATGGGAGAATATATTCATAGATGATTTATCTGATAAGGGTTTAACATCCAAAATATATAAAGAACTCATACACCTCAACACCCACAAAACAAATAATTAGATTAAAAAATGGGTGGGGGACCTGAACATACATTTCTCCAAAGAAGAAATATGAGCAGACACATGAAAAGATGCTCTACATCACTAATTATCAGGGAAATGGCAAATCAAAACCACAACGAGATATCCCTTCACACCAGTCAGAATGGTTACTATCCAAGAGACCAGAAATAGCAAGTGTTGGTGAGGATGTGGAGAAAAGGGAACTTTCCCACACTGTTGGTGGGAACATCAGTTTGTGCAGCCACTGTAGAAAGTTGTATGGAAGTTCCTCAAAAAACTAAAAATAGAGAGTCCACTTCTAGGAAATTACTCCCCACCCCCAAAAAAATCCCTGATTCAAAAAGATATATGCACCCCTACATTTATTGCTGCATTATTTCCAATAGCCAAGATATGGAAGCAACCAAAGTATCCACCAATAGATAAACGGATAAAGAAGAGGTGGTAAATATACAAAATGGAGTATTATTCATCCATATAGAAAAAGAAATCCTGCCATTTGCAACAATGTGGATGGACCTAGAGGGTTATACTAAGTGAAACAAAGTCAGGCAGAGAAAGACAAATACCATATGATTTCACTTATTTATGGAATCTAAAAACAAAACAAAACAAAATGAACAAAATAGCAGTAGATTCACAGACACTGAGAAATTACTGGTGGGTACCATGGGGGAGGGGTTAGGGTGGGAGTAAAGGTGAGGAGAATAAAAGGGCACAGAAATTCTCAGTTATAATATAAGTTGGTCACTGGTATGGTAGTACAGCATGGAGAATATGGTCAATGATTCTGTAACATCTTTCTATGTTGACAGACAGTAGCTGCACTAGTAGGGGTGAGGATTTATTAATAAGGGTATCTGTTGAACCACTTAGTTGTATTTGAAACCAATATAAGATTGTGTATCAGTGATACTTTAATTTAAAAAAATAAGTAAAGAAAGAAAAGAACACAAGCCACATTCTAGAATAAAAAACAACTCCATGGCTTGGGGAAATCCAAAATCAACTGAAAAATTTCTACAGATTCAGTGGGCAGGCTGACTTTCTATTGATTATATGCCTCCATTCTCTACTTACTCTAGCTCTGTCTCACATTTATTCATCTAGGTAGGAAACTACCCCTTTCTTGATCCTTTATAATTACTGACTTACATTAAGTCTCAAGGAGCCTGAATAATGACTTTTTACCAGACTTTGTGAAAAATTGACATTACTGGAGCCCTTTTAAAATGGTGTCAGAGGCCACTACAGAGAAACTCCCTTACCCACCTTCGTACTGGGCCAAATGTGTGGACAGGGAAAGATGGAAATTGTTTAAGAAACTGCTTGAGAAGTCAGTGGAACAGACATCCAGATCACAAATCTGATAATGTGGACTTTCTTAAGATAGATTCAGTAGTTAACCAATGTATAACCAAGAGTAGCTTAGCTTGTTAAAACACACATATAAACCTTTCCCCCCCCCCTCTGAACTCATGTAACTGCCCCTTCCTTCCACTTTTCCTTATTAAAAACCCTTGTTTTCACCCCACAAGCAGGAACCCTATTTGGGTATTCACCTAAATTGGTGCTCCATGAATTGCAATTCTTTAATCCCAAATAAATGCTCATTTGCCTTTCATTATAGCTCTTTATTTTCAGGTTGACAAGATCCTACCACCCAGTCTTCAAGACAAAAATTTTTACTATCTGATCCTTTAATAAAAAAGTTGCCAACCTCTACTATACAACAATCTTCTATGCCATATAACTTAATGAAAAATGTTTTCTAAAGATAGTTGTTACCATAGGTTACTGCCACATCTTAAGGTAAAACTTTTGCTTTGCTTCATAGAGATTTAGAACATACATACTTGTGTCAAATAGCATCTTCTACTCTGCAGGTTGTCCTGCAGCTTAGAACATGAGGTAAGGCCCAGCATATCTAAGTAGTAGTAAACAATGTATAAGACTGTATAAATAAAATAAGGTACCATACAGATTACCCATTTTTAATAGTGAAAAGAAAAATGTTTCATCAGAGATATTGTCTATGACAAATCTATAGCATGTCATAAACACATGCTGATGAGAGATGACAAAACAATATCATGGCAGTGAATACTTTTATTAGGATGTTTCTCCAAAAGATATTACTGGTTTCATTGGCAGGTGCGTGGAAAATGAAGTTCCTGAGGCCAGGATCCTCACCTGATCCTAAACTACTTGATGATTAACTGGCCTGCTGCTAGGCTAATACTTCCATGCCCATAGGCAATAAGCTATTACTGACTCAGTCACTATATAAAGAGCTCTTCCCAATGCTTTGGGTGGAGGCAGAGATAAAGGAAGATTACAGACCTGTAGACTGTTGGGTGCAGGCATAACTCTATTACTTGACCTATCACTGGGAGAAAAAGCCAGGTAACAAAATCTTTTATCCCAAGAACATTCCATTGTCATTCCTTGGTCTCACTGAATCCATAATGAACTTGCCAGTGGCTGAAACCCATTGGCAAGACAAGGGTTTAAATTGCTAGGGCATACTAAGAAAATTAGGTTTTTTTTTTCAAGGAAATATGTCACATTCACACAGTAGGGTTTCTCACCCCTCAACACTCACACAACTCATTTAGGGAACTCTTTACAGGGTGGTCTGATTCAGTAATATGGTGAGGGACATGAGGTTGTGGACGTTGTGCACTCATTCACAAGCTTACCTCTCTGCTTACACACTGAGTTGCTAAGCCCTATTAATTAGTCTTTTTTCTACTTAACCAGTGGTAAACAGTCTCTAAGATGGCTCCTAATCATCCCCACCTGCATAATTCACCCTCTTGTGTAGTCCCCTCCCACATTGTGCCAGGGAGAGTCTATGGGAAAATTAGTTTATGCATAGTATGTCACTTCTAAGATTAGGTTATAAAAGATTGCCACCATGGGTTTATGTTCTCTCTCTCTCTCATCTCTCCCTCTCTCTGGATCATTCCCTTACAGCTGTAGAGGACCCAAGGCCTACTAACTACCCTGTATGTGAGTTTGGAAGCAGATACTTCAAATCTAGCTAAACATAGACATGAGCACAGCCCTGAGTGGTAGCTTGACTGCAACTTCATAGAGACCCCAAGCCAGCAACCCAGCTAAACCACTCCCAGGTTCCTGACCCTCAGAAACTACATGAGATAATACATGGTTGTGGTTTTTCACAGCTGCTAGGTTTTATGGTAATTTGTTACACAGTAGTTGGTAACTAACACCATTAATTAATGATCTTATAATACCTTGGAGACTCAGGTGAAAAATGAAGGATAAATTGCAGTTATTTGTAGCAAATCAGAAAAGAAGTAAACTAATACCATGTAACCACAATGTTTTCTCACTTTAATCATTATGCTTTTGTCTCATGCTCATTAAGAGGCACAGGTGGTGGCCTTCATTCCCCTTTTACAGATCTGGAATCTGATAGCTTCAGAGAGTCTGGATGGCTGTCTAATTTAACTATACAGCAAGCCAGCCAAACCTGGATTGGATGTGGGGAAAATGGAAGTTCCTATGGCCAGGATCCTCACGTGATCCTAAACTACTTGATGATGTAACTGGCCTGCTGCTAGGCTACTGCTTCCACATCCATTGGCAATGAGCTATTATTGACTGAGCCCCTGTATAAAGAGCTCTTTCCAGTGCTCTGGGTGGAGGCAGAGACAGAGGTGGATTATGGACCACAGACAGCTGGGTGCAGACATGCTTCTAGTGCTTGACCCACCATGGAGAGAATAAAGCCAGGTGTAAACCCTTTTACCTCAAGAATGTCCCGTTGTCATTGCTTGTTCTCAGAGAATCCATAGTGTACTCACCCAGGGCTGAAATCCTCAGGCAAGACACTGGACTTTCACTTTTTATATTTCTTCCCCCATGATTCTTGTCATTAGACTGCTTTGCCTCTGATTACCATTTCTTTCCAACAGTTGGTTGTGGCCAACTAAATAAGGAAGCCGGGAAGCATTCAAGAGTTTAACTTGAAGCTATAATACCCAATGTAAGAGTGGGAATTGCAATGAGAGCAACCAGCTGTTACATAACTTGTGCTATTATAATTTTATAAGCTACTTTATTAATTCAGATGAACTGTCATATTACATATAGCCCAGGACCTAGCTGGCAGATCTCTCACCTCTTCATGTATCAGCTATTTGATAAAAACTGTGTCTAACTCCTTTTTTTCCCCCAGTTTTATTGTGATATAATTGATATACAGCACTATGTTAGTTCAAGGGGTACAAAATGATGATTTACATGTATTGTGATACAATTTTCACAATAAGTTTAGTTAATATCCATCATCTCACACAGATACAAAAAATAAAGTTTTTTTTTCCTTGTGATGAAAGCTCTTAGGATTTACTCTTTAAAACTTTCACATATATCATACATCACTGTGAATTACAGTCATCATGCTGTATGTTATGTCTTGCCAATGGGTTTCAGCCCTGGTCAAGTTCACTATTGATTCAATGATACCAAAGAAATGACAGTGGAATGTTCTTGAGGCAAAAGGGTTATTCTCAAGTTTATTTCCACGGTGGCAGGTCAATCATTAGAATCCCATCCACTCAGAGCGAGTCTGCATGCAGCAAGCCAGTCTCTGCCTCTGGGCCTCTCTATCCATACAGCTATCTCAGTCCCTGTCCTCCTTGGTGCTACCACTCCAGTCTCACCTCTGCTCTCCTGCAGCCATGTGGCCCAGAGCACTGGGTGCAGCTCTTTTATATAGAGTCAATAACAATGTATTGCCCACACGTGTGTAGTGAGCAAGCTGACCAGGGCCAGGTGAGAATCCTGGCCATAGGAACCTTCACTTTATCCACAGTTACATCCCTAGTACTTATTTGTTTTGTAACTGGAAGGTTGTACTTTTCAACCACTTTGATCCAATTTCTCACAACCCCTACCTGTGGAAACCACAAATCTGATCTTTCTCTCTGAGTTTTTGTTTGTTTGTATTAGACTGCACACATAAGTGAGATCATACAGTATTTAACTTCATTGCATGTTAATAAAAGCACTTCAAGTGAGATGGGATTTTATCTCCACAGTTTCTTCAGTATTTTGGAAGGATCACTGAGAACTTATAAAGCTTTATGGGTTTGGAAATCATCTGGAAGAAATCAGTAGACAATTGAAAAGCTTATAAACTAGCAGCTTAGTTGGCCTGGTTTCCACATTCAAGATAGCACCTGTTCTGCTGAATGATATGTTGGCATCTGGTTACCTGGCATCTAAGTTGATTTGCGAGTCACTAAAAATATTTCTGTATGGCCTTAGTCTCAGTCTTGGCTTTAGATGTTTGCGTATAAAGAAAGTATAAGACATGGTATTTAGGCATTTGGCATCATTTTATAAGTTGGATAAAATATTTGGAAGTACAAAATTGCACTTTTTGAGCCAAGAAAGTATTAAGATAGTCACCTTAAAATGCAACTGAAATCCTTAGAGCAGTTTACGCTATGATTTCCAGTTATTTTATTTTAGTGTTGTAATCACCTGAAGTTAGAGTCTAGCTAGGATGATAACACTGTCATCCAGAGCTATGTGATACTTAAAGTTGCTAAACCTCAGTTTCTTTACGATAAAATTGGATTATTAATGCAATGTTTCTTACAGTATTTTAAAGTGAATTAAAGTACTTAATACCTGTAGATTGTATAGTATAATGCCTTCAACATAATAACTTTCAGTAAATGCTTAAAAATCTATCATTACTTAGTAATAGTTTCTTAAATGTTAATTTAAGTTAGGCAATGGGATCATATTTCTCCTGCTTGTTATAAACTCGGGAGAAGAAATATAGAAAAATGAGAGTGCATGAGAAGGAACAGGGTGGAAAAGTAAAGGATAAAATCAATTATATTTATGAATTTTAATTCACATTATCTAGGAATACATCATATCAAGCTTTGGGATGAAACTGTATGGATTATGTAGCATGTATCAAGCACTTGAAATATTCTTTTAGTCCACTAAATATAGTTTTCAAAACATTCACCTGGCAATAGGATTAAAGATGGCAGTGTGAGAGTTGAGACAGAGGCTTCCTCCTAAAACTGCATATAATACAAAAATATAATTAATACAACTAATCCTGAAAAAGCACCAGGAAGGAGGACTGCACCAGACTGCATACACCTGGAGAAAAGAGCAGACCTCACGGAACAGGGCAAGTACCAAAGCTGTGGCCTAGCAGAACCCAAGCACTTCCCCCACAGAGCAGGGAGGGAGTGGAGGCCTGGGACTGCTGAATACCTAACTCTGGAGATCTGCTCTGGGAGCACAAACCTACATTTCGTGGTGATTTCATGATACTCTGGTGATTGGGGGATTGGAAAGCTAGGACAGGCAGAATTCCTGGAGAGAGTGAGATTTCAGTCACTTGTGGAAAGCATGGATCCATACCCAGCTGTTCTGGGACAAAGGAAGGGAGGGCGGTCTGAGAAACTTCCTAACAAGGAAGCCTTTAGCAGGAGGGCTGCTAAAGGGGCAAGGATTGCACAGAGCTTACTGCTCAGGAGAAAGGACAGGTAGACAAAATTGTCCAGGTGCACTCTGCCCAGCAGGTTGGGAGCTTTCACAATTTCCAGGTGCTCCAGCTCCCTGGCTGGCTACATACCTCCAGGGACCCCCTCCATGATAGGCAGCCTACTGTGCCTTTCTTCCAGCCAGCACCACAGATAGGCACAGCAGCCAGGAAGCAGGAAACAGCCCTTTGCTCACCCCAGGCACTAATACCACTCCCCTGTGACCCCCAACATTGCTTCAGGAGTGGAGCAGCTCCAGAGAGTAGAGCTTCTGGACACTAGAGGGCACCACATAGAAATATGAAATGCCAAAGGAACCTGGTCCAGAGTAAAATTAATATAACTCCTGAGAAAGATGACACGGGCCTCATGATTCTTCCTGAAAAGGAGTTCAAAATAAAAATCATTAACATGCTAATAGAGGTATGGAAAGATATTCAAGAACTGAAGAATTAATTCTGGTCGAAGATCCAATCATTGAAGAGCACAATGGAGGGAATTAAAAGCAGATTGGATATGGTGGAGGAGACGATAAATGAAATAGAAACTAGAGAAGAGGAATACAAAAAGGCTGAGGCACAGAGAGAAAAAAGGATCTCTAAGAATGAAAGACTATTGTGTGACCAATCCAAACGGAACAATATTCGCATTATAGGGGTACCATAAGAAGACAAGAGACAGAAAGGGATAGAAAGTGTCTTTGAGGAGGTAATTGCTGAAAACTTCCCCAATCTGGAGAAGGAGATAGTCTCTCAAGCCATGGAGGTGCACAGATCTCCCAACATAAGGTACCCAAGGAAGACAACACAAGACATACAGTAATTAAAATTGCAAAGATCAAGGATCAGAACAGACTATTATAAGCAGCCAGAGAGAGAAATAAGATCACATACAAAGGAAAGCCCATATGGCTATCATCAGACTTCAGAGCAGAAACCTTACAGACCAGAAGGGAGTGGCATAATGTATTTAATGCAATGAAGCAGAAGGGCCTGGACCCAAGATTACTTTATCTGGCAAGATTATCATTTAAATTTGAAGGAGGGATTAAAAAATTTCCAGATAAGCAAAAGCTGAGAGAATTTACCTCCCACAAACCATCTCTACAGTCTATTTTGGAGGGACTGCTATAGACGGAAGCGTTCCTAAGGTTAACTGGCTGTCACCAGAGGTAATAAAACCACAGTAAAGAAAGTAGAACAGGTAATTACTAAGCAAATGAAAAATTAAATTAACTATCCCCAAAGTCAATCAAGGGACAGACAAAGAGTACAGAATATGATACCTAATATATGAAGAATGGAGGAGGAAGAAAAAGGAGAAAAAGAAAAGAACCTATAGATTGTGTTTGTAATAGCATATTAAGTGAGTTAAGCTAGACTCTTAGATAGTAAAGAAGCTAACCTTGAACCTTTGGTAACCATGAACCTAAAGTCTGCAATGGCAATAAGTACACACCTATCAATAATCACCCTAAATATAAATGGACTGAATGCACCAATCAAAAGACATAGAGTCACTGAATGGATAAAAAAACAAGACCTGTCTATATGCTGCCTAAAAGAGATTCACTTTAAACCCAAAGACATACACAGACTAAAAGTGAAGGGATGTAAAGAGATATTTCATGCAACTAATAGAGAGGAAAAAGCAGCAGTTGCAGTACTTGTATCAGAAAAAATAGACTTCAAAACAAAGAAAGTCACAAGAGACAAAGAAGGACATTACATAATGATAAAGAAGTCAATCTAACAAGAAGATAAAACCGTTATAGATATTTATAACACAGGTGCACCTACATATGTGAAACAAATACTAACTGAATTAAAAGGGGAAATATAATGCAATGCATTCATTCTAGGAGACTTCAACACTCCACTCACTCTGAAGGACAGATCAACCAGACAGAAAATAAGTAAGGACACAGAGGCACTGAACAACACATTACAACAGATGGACATAACAGACATCTACAGAACTCTACACCCAAAAGCAGCAGAATACACATTCTTCTCAAGTGCACATGGAACATTTTCAAGAATAGATCATATACTAGATCACAAAAAGAGCCTCAGTAAATTCAAAAAGATTGAAATTGTACCAACCAGTTTCTCAGATCACAAAGATATGAAACTATAAATAAATTATGCCAAGAACCCCTATGTTTATCACAGCACTTTTTACAATAGCCAAGATATGGAAGCAACCTAAGTGTCCATCAGTAGATAAATGGATAAAAAAGATGTGGTACATATACACAATGGAATACTATTTAGCCATAAGAAAGAAACAAATCTTACCATTTGCAACAACATGGACAGAGCTGGAGGATATTATACTCAGTGAAATAAGACAGGCAGAGAAAGACAAGTGCCAAATGATTTACCTCATTTGTGGAGTATAACAATGAAGCAAAACTGAAGGAACAAAATAGCAGCAGACTCCGAGACTCCAAGAATGAACTAGGGGTTACCAAAGGGGAGAGCGGGTGGGGAGGGAGGGAGAAGGGGATTGAGGGGTATTATGTTTAGTACACATGGTGTGGGGGATCACGGGAAGAACACTGTAGCACAGAGAAGGCACATAGTGAATCTGCGGCATCTTGCTGCACTGATGGACAGTGACTGCATTAGGGTATGTGTGGGGACTTGATAATATGGGTAAATGTAGTAACCACATTGTTTTTCATGTGAAACCTTCGTAAGAGTGTATATCAATCATACTTTAATAAAAAAAAGAGACATAAGCAAAAAAAAAAAAATTCACCTGGCACTTAACCTATGCACTCTTGCTAGCTAGTTACCTTATTTCTTCAGTTCAGTTGTGATGTCCACAACAATCCTTCCGTTGGTGACGCTTTGAAATGTGAAGACTGATTTCCAGCTCTGTAGTAGGTTTGTACTCCTGTTAGAATTTCTGGGCCTTCCATTCATTAAGATCCCAGTGAAATGGGTCATCTTTAGTTAAAGCCTTACTCAAGTCCTTTAGGCAAAAGCAGCTCTTTTGGGCTTCCCCAGATAACTAACATTCTGCAACTATTCCTGTTGTACTGTATTCTAAACATTTGTTTACATACTTCTTTCCTCCACTAGATGGCAATCATATCAGAAGTACAAAATTAAAATTTTTCTTTGTATTACATCTTTTGCAAAGCGGAGGTACAAAAACATTAACTGAGTAAGTGATGACAGGAACGAATTTTATCTTCTACTGTAGAGTGGAATACACAGAAATATATAGTATACTGAGATCTATATATGTCAACACAGACACAGATATAAAAACATGGTATTTAGAAACAGCAATGACCTTACTCTCATGTGAGACCTCTGTGCTTACTTTTGAAGGCATGATAAAAAGGGTGGAGACTATTGATATTTCTGCTTCCAAAGTGACTTCCCAGCAGCTCCTTTTGGCAGAGGCTCCTGGCACAGGCCCCCAACAGCTGCTCCCATCTGCAAGGGCTCTTCCCTGATGTGGCTCCACCGGCAGCGGGTCCCTGCACTGAAACTCCAGGGCGGCAGCAGCTTGTGGGCACTGCCTCCCTCATTCTTCCTCCATGCCTGCTCTCTGATCTTGAATTGTGCCCAATTCAAGGGGCAGGTCATAGCAGGCTCCAGAGTCCTTTGGACAGTTCCACAGTGAAACCATTCTTTTCAAGGGGCAAGTTCAAAAGTATGAAGATAAAAAATATCAGGAGTTGTATAACATGGTGCTATATTGTCTATAGTTCCCTATGGTCTACACAATGCTTCCTGAGGTTTAGGGGGCATCCCTTTGAAGTTGTCAGTTTGAATACGTTGTACTAATCCGCAGTGACTGGCAGAACACAGCCTAGTGAAGATTTTACTACCTTGATTTTATCTCATCTCATGTAACAGCACAGAACTCCGCCTTGTGGTAAGAGCACTCTGGGTTTCTTCTGGGGATGTTTCCTTACCTAGTATCAGTGCCTGCTGGAGGTGGAGAGAACCGAGACCCACCAACCCCATTGTTCAGAGGGTCAGACTCTGTTCTGTATTGCAGATTCTATGTTGATTCAAGAAGTAGAGTTCAGGGATTTCACCTATATATATCTATATATTTAAAAAGATAAGCTGTTTTTCTGTTGGCCTTGGTAAAGATAAAGGATTATGCTATCTTTAGCTCCTGATGGCAACTTTGGGAGGAGTGAGAATAAGTGTGTGAGTGTGTGTGAAAGAGAGAGAGACACTGGAAAATAATATTTGAATACCTGGACTTAACTTGCCTGACCAGCTCTACTCACAGGCTTCTGTTATGTGATTCAATTACTTTATTCTTATTCTTTTTCATATTCTTATTTGCATAAGCTAGTTTGAGTTAGGTTTCTGAAACTTGTAACCAAAACTGCTCAACTAATTGATCAAGAAACTAAGGGACTGATGGAAACCCAACCCCACTTACTCATCTTTTCTTAGGTAGCAACCACATACCCAGGTAACCAGAATTCCTAGGACAGTTTTACTCCAAATGTTTCCTATTTCCCCTTTTAATATATTTTTAATTCTCACATTTTATGCTTTGTTATTTTCTTTCAGAAATACATGGTAATTATGCCCATGGGGTACAAGGACACCAATGAAGACCAAGTTTCTCCAGAGTTCTCTCGGCCCTTTCAGTATTCTTTTATAAATCTTAAATTACAAAAGGGATTAATGATAGCTGTTCCTCCACACACAATTGTTGTGAAAATTAATTAGCATTTATAAAAATGGAAAGGTACATACATCAAATAATAGTATATCAATTTACATAGTATATAAAATAGAAAGGGTGTATAAATGTATGGTTTCAATACCATTATTCCTATGAATAACTTCACAATGAGTGTGAGGTTTGTGGATGGCCATGTTTCCCCTACTGCAATTTAAGCCTTGGAAACTGTCTACATCCTGACAGAACTTAGCAGTTTTGTGGCATGCAAAATGCCATTTGTTGGCTACTTGATCTGGACGTGGTCCTCAGGACAATTCCAGCTTAGAGCCCTTTATGAAAATCAGGTTGCTCCTGCATGGAAGGAAAAATGGAAGATGTTCATCCAGATAATTCAACCCCAGATAATTCAGATAATTCATATTATAGGTAAATTTCTGGAGAATAATAGTTACTTGTTTTGTATTTTTGTACTTAATGTGCAGATGGACTTAATATTTATGTGATCTTGTTGGAACTTCATAATAAAGCCCCTAGTTTCTCATTGTCTAGGATGTAAGGGTTCAGAAAGGGCCTGGTGAAGTCATTTCCTTATTCATGTATAAATTGGGGTGCAAGGAAAGCAACTTCAGTCTTTCCTGGGAAGTCTTTCTAGATCCAGTCATCACTCTTAGGAGAATGACTATGAGGACAACAAAAACTTAAGAGTCCTACCATTTTATCCTCTTATTTTTCACACAAATAAATCACACCTCAGAAAACCTCATTGGCACACTGATATCACTTGCTGCTATAATCCTTTACCCTGTTCTCTATCACTCTGTTCCAAATTCTGTTGTACTGGGGATATTAGGCAAGATTTGGGCACACATAGATGAAACTTTTGTTTTAATAATCACGTATTTAACTCACTCTATGTATATTTAAAAACTATAACAGATTTATGGTTTCACAAGTAGTAGTTAGGGCAAGTAAGTTAAAAATAAGAGACAGAGTTGGTTTAAAGTAGGATTAAACAAAATTAAAAATTACATGTGGCAAGTGTGTGTTTATGGCCAAAAATTATAAATGTGGTCTGAAAAATGGCTGAAATCTGAAAAAGAATTCTCTTCATGACATGTGGTGTGACAAAATATATATGTATATATATTGAGTATAGGAAAAATAATTCCAATGATATAAACATAAAATAATTGTTCAATTTTGAAAAGTTGATTCTACTGAAAATAATAAAATTACATGAAAATAGAAGACAAAGTACGTATCAATTAAACAAAGTTGTTAATGTTTAAAATTTTCTAATATTGAACCTCAGTTTTTCAAGAATTCCACTTTCTTAAAAATTATGAGCTCTCTTTTTTCCACCATATATTGGCAAGAATAAATAAGTTACTTGGATAATTGAGAGAAATTAAACATTCATTAGCTAGTGATGATTTTTCTAACTATTAATTTATTCACTTGAAAGGAATTATTGAGGGATCCCCATGTGTTGGTAATGATTCTAGGTACTTGGACTACAGCAGTGAGTAAAAAGTAAAAATATTTGCTGGTATGGGGTTTACATTAAAGTGGATGAGAAAGGCAATAAAGAATGGTTATATAATATGTTAAAAAGTGATAAATACTATCATGAAATATAAAACGGGAAATAGATTGAGCAGAGGGGAATTCTATATTAAGGAAGTCTGCTCTGAAGAGACATATGAACAGAGGCCAGAATAGAGTAAAAGAGTGAAACTTAAGAATAATTTGGGAAAGAACATTTTGGGCAGAAGGAAAAGTAAATGTAATCAGCCCATAAGTCCACCATCTCTTCTCTACCCCTTCAGCAGTGTCCATTTAAACTGTCCCTATGATTCTTACCAACATGCATCAAAAGAAAATTCCAATCATATGTGGTATATATGGTAATTATCTAGTTACAAAGTCCTTTATGTGCATTGTTGTATCTGATATGCACATCCACCTTGTAATATGGGAAAAGCACTTTTTATCATCTCTGTTTTATAGAAGGAAATTAAATCTTCAGCATATTAAAGTGATTTGCCTAAAACCATTCATATAACAAGCAATGAATCCTAGCCTCAGATCTAGGTCTGGTGTAGGAAGCCTGGTACATTCCATTAAAGGAAAGAAAAAGGAAGGAAGGAAGGAAGGAAGGAAGGAAGGAAGGAAGGAAGGAAGGAAGGAAGGAAGGAAGGAAGGAAGGAAGGAAGGAAGGAAGGAAGGAAGGAAGGGAGGGAGGGAGGGAGGGAGGGAGGGAGGGAGGGAGGGAGGGAGGGAGGGAGGGAGGGAGGGAGGGAGGAAAAATAAGTTTACTCTTATGTTAATGTTAGATTAATGCATGTTACTTTAGAAACACTTGAAAAGCATGTAAAAAAAAAACTATGTACACTTTGAAACACATGTAGTTTTACAAGTAAGGAAAAAGGAACTAGGGGAATAGCAAAACTCAGTCAATAACCTATTCAAATAATAATATTGAGTTCTGGCTATATGAGGTACTGTGGCAGGTGGTAGAGATATAGCAGTGAACATTTTATTTTATTTTACTATTTTTTTATTGAAGTATTATTGATATACACTCTTATGAAGGTTTCACATGAAAAAACAATGTGGTTACAACATTCCCCACTGTTACCATGTCTCCCCCAGACCGCATTGCAGTCACTGGCCATCAGTGTAGTAAGATGCCACAGAGTCACTATTTGCCTTCTCTGTGCTACACTGTCTTCCTCCTGATACCCCCACACCATGTGTGCCAATCATAATTCCCCTGAATCCCCTTCTCCCTCCCTCCCCACCCACCCTCCCACACCCCTCCCCTTTGGTAACCACTAGTCCCTTCTTGGAGTCTGTGAGTCTGCTGCTGTTTCACTCCTTCAGTTTTGCTTCATTGTTATACTTCAAAAATAAGGGAAATTATTTGGTACTTGTCTTTCTCTGCCTGGCTTATTTCACTGAGCATAATATCCTCCAGCTCCATCCATGTTGTTGCAAATTGTAGAATTTGTTTCTTTCTTATGGCTAAGTAGTATTCCATTGTGTATATGTACCACATCTTCTTTATCCATTCATTTAAGCAGTGAACATTTTAGACAAAATCTGTGCCCTCAAGGGCCTTTACATGACTCCCTTTCAGTAGGGTGAGAAGGTCAATAAACAAGATAAATAACTGAAATGTATAACATGTTAGATAGTGATGAGAGTCAAATATACAATGGAATCAGTATATACTATGAAACAACATTTAAAAAAATGATTTACAAATAAAAGTATTGGGAATATGTGGCCTGAATGAAACTCACTTCCCCTCTGTTTTCATGTCTGAGCTAAAAGGCTTCTGTGGGCTCTAGGAATTTTGGTTCAAAAAAGGACCCTAATAAGAATAAACTGTCATATATAAATGCTTTGTAATCTGGAGTTGGAAGGCAAATGATGTAAAGAAAATCCTGATGTAGTTCAAGTAGTCTAGAATAAAAATTTCTAAATTATCTCAGCAAGACCTAGAAATTTGGGGTAAGAGTGGGTAGAAAATATCCAGTGGACTGGGGTAGGGTGGGGAGGAAGGGGTGTAGGGAGAGAGTAAAAAGTATTTTGCAGGTCTCTTGTCCTATTTGGGTTGGAAAGAAGCAGGGAGAATAGTTTATATTGTGAGAAAATGCATTTGTATTTTATTTTTAAACACTGTTATAGAAATGCACATGATTATGAAAATGGGAAGAGGGAAAGTAGACATTAATGCAATAGAAGAGTAAAGTAGGACTTTCAATATGCATTAGAAATGAATGAAATGAATGACAATTTAATCAAACTAGAGAAGAAATTTGGAACTGGAAAGAGAGAAAAGAGTAAAACAAATTAAGTAAATTTAAAACAGCATCAATTAAGATGGAATAAGTAAACACAATTAATTTTACTGAGAGAAAATGGACTGCTTTTCTAAATAGGAAAAAATGATTGTCAAATTGGCTATTAAAATAAAAGCTACATGCTTTTTATAAAAATATACACTTAAAAACAGTGATAAAGATGGGTTTGAAATTGAGGCGACAGCCAAACAAATCCCAGCTAAATCCAAGCAAAACAAAAAATGTCCAGAGTGAAAATATCAGTAACAACCTATTTAACATTTAATATTAAGAGAACTAAAGATAATAATGGTATTATGCAATGATAAAAAACATCATGTATGAATATACAGCAATTATAACCTCTATTGCCCCCAAACATAGCATATGAATACATAAAGTCTTTTAGAAGGAGATGTTAAAAATGAAATTTTAGATACACTATTGTCAGAATTGGGCACATGTATACAACGAGTACCCTCACTCCTGATTAAACAAGGAAAAAGGAACTAGGGGAATAGTATGACTCAGTCAATAACTTTGACTCAGTAGACCTAAATAATCTCATATATTACACATGCACACATACATACATGCACACAAATGCAGGATTTAAGGAACATTATATATTTTAATCCATTGAACATTTAAATAAATTCCACATATATTTGGTTAAAAAGAAACCTTAAAATATTTTTAAAACCATATTTTTACTATAATCCAAAAATTACAAATTAATAATACAAGCTTAATATTTAAAATTTTAGAAACACATAGACAGCACTTAAATTAAAAAGGAACTAAAAAAAATTACAAACTATCTAGAAAGCAATAAAAATTTGATAATAGAATCTTTGAGCACAATGAAAGTTGTATCAAAGGAAGGGTTTAAAACATGTCTTTAAATGTTGTTATTGAAAACTAATGATAAAAGTGAGAAATATATGAAAAACTAGGAATAAAGAATAGAAGGAGAAAAAGCTGAAATTTATTAAGTAGGAAAATAAAATAGAAAATGGGGCAAATAAATCTTACCTTGAACCTTTATATAAATAAGAAAGAGAGAGAGAAAGAAAGAGAGAGAGAGAGAGAGAGAGAGAGAGAGAGAGAGAGAGAGAGAGAGAGAGAGACGGAGTGAGGGTGAAAGAGAAAGAAAAAGGGAGGGAAGGAAGAAGAGAAGAGAGAGAGCAGGCAAAAGTCCAAAAATAGGCAATATTGGGAATCAGAAGACATAACTGTGGGTATAGGAAAGATGATCATAATTGTAAGAGAATACTACATGCAATACTATTGAAACACATGTGAAGTTTTAAGAAGAAATATGTATTTTCCAGGTAAACTACAAATTATTAAAATTAATCCAAGATGTGCAAAACATGAGTAGACCAATTTTCATAGAAAAGACTGGAAAGCTGATTGAAGATCTGTCATAGAAATAGGAACCTGGTGGACAGGGCAAGACAAGTAGCAGACAGATCCAAAACCCAGAAAAAAGGCTCAGGATAAAGTTGCTAGGATGAATAAGTGCTCAGAAGGGCCACCTCATTTATTGAAATAAGTATAGTGCCCAGAACCAGACATGTCAGAAAAAAACCGAGAGGACCCTTAAGCTTGTATCTGACAGACTTGTAGTTTCTGGTATCTGCTCAACCAATAGATGAAGTCTAAGCAGAGTTCTAAGCAGCCCGGATTAGTGATAAAGCTCACAGTCAAGCTCCAAAGACTTAAAAAGTAATATTTATTTTCATCTTTTTGGCTCCAGTCATTTAAGGAAATCTCTGTCAGGTCACTGACTTACAACTGAAATAATGGAAAGATTTCAGTATCCTGATATGACAAAGAATACAGTCTTTATAAAAGTAGTTTGGAATTCACCAACAACTGAATGATTCAATAACTGACAACAGATAATCCTGGAGAAGAGAGAAAATTTGATTCCCAGCATTACCACATGACAATATTTAAAATGCTCAATTTTCAATAATAATAACAAAAATTAGAGGGAATACAAAGAAACAGTAAAGATGCTCCATTCAAAGGAGAACACTAAGTTGACAGACATATAGACTGGCCCTGAGGAAGCCCAAACATTTGACTTACTGGATAAAGATTTAAACCAGCTATGTCAAATAAACACAAAATGTTAAAGAAAACTACAGACAAAAAAGCTAAAAGAAATCTGATGTGATGTAAGGGCAAAATAAGAGTATCAATTTTGAACTAGAAATTTTATAAAAGGAACCAAATAGAAACTCTAGAGATAAAAGTACAATAATTGAAATGAAAAATTCCCTAAAGGATTTAACAGAAGATTTGAGCAGTAGAAAGAATTTGTGTATTTGAAGACATGCCTGGGTAAATTATCCAGTCTTAACACTATAAATAAAAAAAGAATGAAGAAAAGTGAACAGCAACTTGCAGGTTGCCATAAAGCAGATCAACAGATGCTCTATGAGAGTCTGAGTAGGAAAAGGGAGAGAGAAAATGGAAGAAAGAATATTTGAAAAAATGGCTGAAAACATCCCAAATTTGATAAAAGACTAGAATCTGCACATACAAAAAACTCAACAAACTTCAAGTAGGATAAATACAGAGATCAACACTCAGACACAATAAAATCAAACCAAAGACAAAAACAAACAGAAAATGTTAAGCAGCAAAATGAAAGTCACTGGTCATGTATAAGGAATTCTTAGCGAGATTAACAGCCAGTTTTTCATCAGGACCATGGAGACTAAAAGGTAATGGGATAATATGTAAAGTCCTAAAGGAAAAAAAAGCTGTCAAGAAAGAGTTCTATATCTGACAAAACTATCCTTCAAAAATGAAGGAGAAACTAAGACATCCCAGATAAACCAAAATTAAGGGAGTTCTTTGCTTGTAGACCTGATCCACAAGAAATGCTAAAGTCCTTCAGTCTGAAATGAAAGAACACTAGAAAATAATTCAATGACATATGAGGGAATAAAGAACACTGGTAAAGGCAACTGTATAGATAAATCTAAAGACCAGTACTAATATATTTTTTGTTTTGTAATACCTTTTGCTATTTTCAAAATGATTAAAAGACAATTGCATAAAATAGTAATTATAAACCCATGTTAATGGACATATATTGTATAAATGTAATTTATGACAACTTAAAGGGAGTGAGGAGAAAAGAATGTCTTATTTACTGGTTCTCTCTTGAACACCAGTCAGCCTACAGTTTAGCCTTTATTTTGAATCTTCTCCCCACTGCCTTTTACCATAACCTCCACTGTTCTCTCTTTAAGCTTGAACCTCTCCATACTCTGTTGCAAATGAAAGCAGTTCCTTTGGGAAGAGATAAAAAGTTATCCATTTTTTGCCTTGCTTCTCCACACCGGGAAGTTTCTGAGCCAGGGATCTGGAGCTGGGGGGTGGGGTCAGTGGAAAGTTCTCTCTGACTGATGGTCTTCCTCTAGGAGCAGAGTGCTTGGTGGTGTTGGAGGAAGTAGCCTGATGTCATTTTGGCTTGCTTCTCTTGATATGGAATCACCACTATATGAATAAAGCAAGGATAATCAGAGCTCCAATATATTCAGGATGCTGTGTCCATTGTAGAACCTCCATTCAGCTGTGGTGAAACCTAGTAGAAGAAAGGGGTCCCACATCTCAACTTCACTCACCAGGGACTTAGCCTCAGCAATAGGTA
Source organism: Manis pentadactyla (assembly GCF_030020395.1). Classification (NCBI taxonomy): domain Eukaryota; kingdom Metazoa; phylum Chordata; class Mammalia; order Pholidota; family Manidae; genus Manis; species Manis pentadactyla. The sequence goes on along the minus strand of NC_080020.1, from coordinate 52,526,620 downwards.
GCTGTCTTTGAAAGATGAGTGATTATTTAAATAAAATATGATATTATATTGTGATATGCATATGTGAGAAGTTAAAATAAATAGCACACAATATAGGGGAGTGTAGTGCAATTTTTCTATCATAAAAATTTTTAGTATCACACTATTAAGTCTAAGTAGACCATAAGACAAAAACAGATACTGCTATCCATAGAACAATTTTAAAAAATTATACAAAGAAATATAGCTAACATGTCATTATAGAAAATAAAATGGTTTGTAAATAGGGAAAAGGAACAAAAAGCAGATGGAAATGATAGAAAATAAATAGCAATATGGTAAGCCCAAATGTATCAATACATATATTAAATGTAATAGGTTAGACACTGATAAAAAAGTAAAGAATGACAGACTGGATATAAAAGTTATCAACTTCCAAGTAAGTGCTCTCTATAATATATTTAATTCAAAATAATGACATAGACATGAAAATCAAAATGATGAAAAATACATATATCATGTAAACAGTAAGCTTGAGTCAGCTGATGTGGCTGTACCAATATCAAACAAGGAAGACTTCAAAACAAGGAGAATTACCAGAGATAGAAAAAAGCATTCCATTAAGACAAATGAGTCAGTATCTTAGAAAGACATAAAAATCCTAAACCAGTAAGAAAACTTCAAAACTAAAACTAGAAGAAAGCTTTTTTGGTATGATAATTGATTTTTCAATGAAGGTTCTAAAGCACTTCAGTGGAGGAAAGGTAGTCTTTTCAGTAAATGGTACTGGAATAATTGGACATCTGTAGACAGAAATATGAACCTTAACCTAAACTTCATACTGTATATAAACATTAATTCCAAAAGGATTCTTGGCTTACATGTAAAACATAACTATGATGAAAACATAGGAGAACATCTTTGGGATTGAGGACAAAGAATTCCTAGATATGAAATCAAATACATGATCCATAAGAGAAAATAATCAATAAGTTGGGCTCCATCAAAAATTTTTTTGCACTATGAAAGACTGTTAAGAGGATGAAAAAGACAAACTATAAATTTGGAGAGAAGTATTTGCTAACTACAGATCCAACATATTTTATATACCTAGACTAGACTATATAAAGAACTGTCAAAACTCAACAGTAAAAAAAAACACAAAAAACCCACAAAAACACCCCACATAATCTTATAAAATGGGCAATATCCATGAATGGCTATTTCACTAAAGGGATAATATGGTGGCAAGTAGGCACATGAAAAATATTCAATACCATTAACCAGAACCATAGAGATGGAGAATATATTAGTGGTTGCTGGAGACAGCAACTTGGAGTGGGAGCATAAGAATACAAAGAGGTGGCATGAGGGAGTTCTTTTGTGGTGATAGAATAATTCTGTATCTTGATTATTGTGATTACATGCATATATACATGGAATAAAATTGCATAGAACTATACAAAAACACACACAGAATGATTGCAATTTTTAAAAAATGGTAAAAGCTGAATAAGATTCATAGTTAACAGGCATGTATACTAATGTCAATTTCCTAGTTTTGATATTGTACTACACCTATATAAGAGGCCACTGTTTGGGGAAGCTGGGTGAAGGGTGCATAAGACTACTATTTTTATGACCTCTACTGAGCCTTAATTATTTCAAAATAAAAAGTTAAAAAAATACACCAATCTCTGAATATAGAAGAACACAGGCCCATTTCCTGTGGTGAAAGATAACTATGATAAAAGGGAGGATGTGATGAACCTTCAGAATACTTAATACATAAAGAACAGAGATAGTAAAAACAGATGGGTGAATCTAATGCAGGAATTCAATTTTTAACTGTTAAAAATGTTGAACTTGGAATAGCCAAAGAGTAACCTCAAGGAAGAATTAAGAGGCTTCTAGCTCTCCAAGAGTATTCTAATTGTTACAGAAAGTTCTCCCCAATGTATACAGATTTATGAAGTATTTTGAGCCTCTGACATGCATCACTCACAATGGCAGAGCAAATAATAGCATGTCTGAAGACTGCAAGGGATTACTAGCCCCCCAAACAAGTCTAGATTTAACAAGTGAGATTTTTAAAATAATATTGGAAAACAATAGTACAGCTTTGAGTATTTGTGACATGCATATATGTACATTCCTGACTTAGCCAGTCAACCAAAGAAAAAATGCAGTTCCCAGGAAAAATTGACCATTCTCGTTTTCAAGGCTCCCTTAAGTGATATCACTTCATTCCTTCAGTCAACAATAGAAACTGAATTGTTGCTATTCACTTCCAGATGCTCCTTAACCCTGTTCTGCATGGTTAATCCTGTTCTCTGTGCCCTTTAATACTTCCTTAAATGAAATTGCCCCTTAACTTTCTCACGTTGTACACATTTTCTTTACTTTTTCTTATTAGTCCTTCTGGGTGTTTTGTTGTTTTACACTCAGGGCTATAATTAAGGGGAGTTATTTATCAAGTATTTTATTAATAAGATTCTACCTTATTGCAATGTCTTGCATTCATATACTAAGAGAAATTAGACAAAGACATGAAACAAAGCTGTAGGGTAACAGAGGGAAGGCACAGCTTGATTAACTCACAGAATCTTCATCTATTTTATAGATCCCATGATGCTCATTGATCCATAGGACCTAAGCTGAGGATCTGTTTCACCTGGCTTAAAGCCAATTGTTAAAATGAAATCCAACAATTTTGGCAACTTCACATAGTTGTGCAAACATCCCATAACATTTTTTAACAAGGCTTTGCATACATTTTTAGAAAAATACCTTTCAGCATTACCATTATGACTGAAAGTTGAATTTGGACTCTAAAAATTTGGCTTCGGTCCTCCTCATATCCATGGTCAATAGATCAAGTGAATATCAAAATTACATAAATCATCAATACCAACTTGGGGAAAGAGTAAGACAAAACAATTTGTCAAAGTAAGTTCAAAATATTAACAGGTGACTATATTCAGTAGATGAAGAAACATAACAGAATTACAAACTTGCTTATTTAAGGATGTAAAAAAGGGAAAGTAAAGATTTCCACTAGATAGCTACATTTTAAGCGGGAATGTTCTAATAACCCAATTAGATCCATCCTAACACACATATATTTCATAATGTAAATAAAGGTACATTCTGGGGTCAAACTAAATATAGATATCTGAAGGAAAATAGATCAAGTTAAGGAAACTTTATACATATTTGCTAAGGTACATGGAGTTAGTGTCATTTGTGTTCATATCCTACTTATTCAGTAACTGTCATAGAGAGCAAATATTTTAGTTAATTCCCTAATAAAATGAGGGTGATATTCATTTTTACTTTTGAATATTTCTATTTCTCTTTGTTTCTCCATTCCTTTGTTTAACATTGTCTGAATTATTAACATTCTAATCATACTTTCAGTGTCTAGCATGATGCTGAAAACAGTATATTGCTCTATATTCCTATTAACTGGACTAGATCACAACATCAGTTACACACATAGAAGATGGCTTACACTAAAAGCCCAGAAGGGAAAGGGAAATAAGCCATTGTAGGTCCGAGAAGGAGGTGCCCCTGGTGAAAGTTGAAGTTTGGAAAGTGTCTGTGGAAAGAGTGAGAACATGAAAAAACTGAGTGAATTAAGATGAAGCAAGGTCATGAAGTCCGTGAAATTTCGGTTTAGGAGGTGGGTATTTCCTCTTGAATTACTGAGATGATGAAGGTTCACAGATGCATTGTCAAGTGAAAACATGATTCTTTTTTAATTGAGAGTCTTGCAGCTCCTTGTATAAATATTCATGATTCACTCAGCATACCTAGCAATTTGTTGTTTCACCTTCCTGTGCACTTTCATTTTCCTCATAAGGATTAAGCACAGGAATGAAACTGTGATATCAGAATTCCTTCCCTGGAAAGGCAACCTTAAGAGTGAGCCTGAGGTGCATACAGAGAGTCTGATAGTGCATTTCGGGCTCTTTGTTTATGTGAATGCTCAAAAATTTGATAGGTGCTTGTTTGGAGTCTCACTCAGGAACTGCTGAAAATACCAAGAAGACAGCTATGCAGGCTCGATCTCTACATGGTTTAGGAATGTCAGTTGTATCTTTTGTTAAATAGTGAATTTTCATTATTGAAGATGCAGAAAGCCTCAGAGATAATAACAAGCAATGGCTCATGGGCTTGTGCTTTCCACAGCTCGCCTCAGATCTCAATCTCCTTCCCATCCTCCATCTCCCAGGCTTATTGCTCACAAGATTTATCATCATCTTATTTAATTTCAGTATATATGTTAATAATGTGATATATAGCCTGAATGTGTTCAGGTTTAAGGGACTCTGTCTCTATGTCATAGCTTGCTCCCTTAGTACTGTCTGGATTTTGCCATCATCTAGCACTGACCCATATTTGAAATCTTGTTTCAGAAAATTTCTTTTTCTTTAAGGAAAGTAATAATTGATCATTATATAAATTTTGAAACACTCACAATCCTATCATCTAAACCAAATCAGACTTAATTGGTGTCTCCTCCATTTTCTTGATTAGGGAATCCAGCAGGAAGAATGCGTTTACTCCTGTTTGGCTTCCTCCACCTCCTTAGGATTTAAGTTCAGCTTTGTCTGGCTCTGATAACTCAGTTCCACCCTCTAGAAATATTTCATCTTTCAAAATTCTTCACATCTCTTTTTCTGCTGTGTCTCCTTTTGATCCTTGTAGGGTCATATCTTTTTATTCCTTGGAGTGGTTTTGGGGAGGAAGCAGAGATAAACAAGAGTGTTCAGTCTGTCATGTGAAACTTCCTAGCTACAGTCAGTCCTTTCACTCTGCCCACTCAGCTCTGCTCATGCCCTTACCTAACCACACTCATACCATCCTTCCATCTCATCACTCTATTTTTCTCACCCATATCTAATCCCTATTAGTTGATCTTCAGACATATGCATCATTTGATACTACACTTAGGGAATCTAGAAATTCAAAAAGCCATATGAAGTCTGTCACTGTTTGCTTATGATCTCAGTCACATAAAACCTAAACTCATTAAATTTTAATAATCTGCAAAGCCATTAAATAATCTTTCAGGCCATTAAATTATTTTATGAGGCTTAAATCACTTTTCTTTTATAATCCCACAACAGCAATTCTAAGCCCTTATTGTATTTTTCAGGTCATTAGGTGCAGGTCTCTGGAGGGGTGTTGCCTGAGTTTGCAACCTGGTTCTAGAATTCACGAACTCAGTGACCTTGAGCATGTTGCATAAACTCCCTCTGTCTGAAATCCCTCATCTATAAAATGGGATGATAATAATAGTTATTAATAATATAGTTACATGGATAATATGAATCACAAGATTATTGTAATGGTTAAATGTGTTAATAGCTTCTAGAAAAGTTCATTGTATATAAAAAGTTCTATATCTCCTTCCCTTAAATAAATGAAGTAGCTCTGTTCTACCCTGAGAAAATTAAGGCCACTCATTATTAACTCCATTATTTTATCACACTCCTCACAGATGTTTATATTTACCTATGTATTTCTTCCCTATTTCAGAGGAAAATGTACAATACTTCCTGCACAGAATAAAGTACACATAATATATGCAAGGTAGTGTCTGCAGAGGGACCTGGAACTACTCAAACTATCTTATCTCCCAGAGAAGGCTTTCAGGACAAAGTGACACAGCTGGGTTTTGAAGGATAAATATGGCTAGATGACAAAACTGGAAGAGATGAACAAGAACCCCATGTGCAAACATTATAAGGACATATCTGCCACTGCATTTTGGGGACTGTAACCATTTTTAATGGAGCAAAGTTATATGTGTGAATACTGAGTATACTGTGTATGTGGAGGGTAGGATTTTCTTTATACAGCACTTTTGAGCATTTGATTAGATGAATTACATTATTGTTCATTCATGTTTCAAGTCTTTATCTTCTCCTCAAGTTGTACATCTCATGTGGTTTGTAAGGGTGACTTATACTTATTTTGAATGCTTATAACATATATGCCAAAGCACCAAATGTGTAAGTCCTCAGTAAATGATCATTAAATAACTAAATCTTGGAAATTCAAAAAGATTTTTATTGCTTACAGTCAGTAATTTTCCTGGCAATTGAGAAAGTACTCATTTAAGTAAGTATGCTTGTAAATTGACAATAAACGTGTAAACTGAGTGACATTAATACAAGTTGGAGCTTTACATTATAAATGTAGTTAACAGAACTAGGACAAGGAGTGAATGCCAGAACATAATGATTTTATGTGCTCTTATGCTGAAGTGGTAACACATACTAAGATGGAACCAAAGTAATATACGATTTCAGACAAAAAAAATCCTGTATTAAATGTACCCATATTTACAAAATGGGATGCATTTTAAAAGCAATGCTGATAGATGGAAATGCTTACATTAAACTGAGTAGGTAGAGGAGAGGAAAAAATATGGCAGTGTGAGAACTGAGGCAGAAATCTCACAAAACCACATATGTTTTGAAAATACAGCAAATACAACTATGCCTAAAAGAGTGACCTGAACTAAGAGTGCACCAGCCGGTCTACATCTGGGAGAAGTGAATATCTCATGGAAAATGATAAAATAAAAAATCCAAGACCTAGCAGGACCTGAGCACTCTACCCTACCCTAGGTCACCAGTGGGAGGAAGAGAATCAGAGTGGGGAAGGAGTAAAAGCCCAGGACTGCTAAATACCAAGCCCTAGAAATCTACTTCAGGAGCACAGACCCACATTGCATGGTGCTCTGGAGATTAGAGGGCTGAAAACCGAAGTCAGAGACTAAGACTGCGAACAGGATCCCACAACCAGGTGACCTAGAAAAAAGAAAAGCAGGCACTTTAAAAGACTTCTCATCAGTGAGAGAGCTGCTAAAGAGGCAAAGCTTTAGGAGAAGGAACAGGTGGACAAAATTGTCCCAGCACACTCAACACAGCAGGCTGGGAACATCAGGAGTTTCAGGAGCTCCAAACCCATGGCTGGCAATGCAGCTCTGAGGTCCCTCACCATGATAAGCAGCCTGCTGTTTCTTCCTTCCTGCTGGCACCTGCACACAAAACTGCTTTCTGCACCATTGCTGCAGACCAGCCTGAAGGCAGCCCTGCCTACAGCAAATACACAGTTTAATGCAGAGGCTTTTCCCTGCATGTGACCAACTGGCCCCAAAAGCAGAGGCAGGCACTGCAACCAGGAAGCCCAAAAGGGCTTTGCCCACCCAACAGACACCTGTGCCTCTCCGAATGCTACCACCATCCTAGGCCATCCTGAGGGCCACTTCTCCCACAGAAGCTTAGGGGATTAACCCAGAGGCCACTCCCTGAGCATGACTAACCAGCCCAGACAGTGGAGACAGGCACTGCAGCTGGAAAGCAGGAAAAGACTTTGTACTCCTGGCAGACACACACACCACTGCCTGAGACCACTCCCATTGCTCCAGGACTATGAAAAGGCAGAAGAACCTTGTTCAATCCCAAATCCCTCAAACACCAGAAAGAGGCCTCTGTGAGACAGAAATCACCAATCTTCCTGAAAAAAGAATTCAAAATAAAAGTCATAAGGATACAAATGGAGCTACAGAAAAACATTCAAGAGCTAAGGGATGAATTCAGGAGGGAGGTAGACACCTTAAAAATACAGTAACTAAAATGAAACAAACCATGGAGGGATTTTAAAGGAGATTAGATGAGGTACAGGAGATGGTAAATGGAATAGAAATTAGAGCACAGGAATACAAAGAAGATGAGGGAGAGGAAAAAAGGATCTTTAAGAATGAAAGAATATTAAGAGAATTGTGTGACCAATCCAAATAAAACAATATTCGCATTACAGAGGCACCAGAAGAACAGAGAAAAAAAGGGACAGAAAGTGTCTTTGAAGAAATAATTGCTGAAAACCTCCCCAGTCTGGGGAAGGAAATAATTTCTCAGTCCATGGAAGTGCGCAGATCTCCCAACACAAGGGACTCAAAAGAAAGACAACACCAAAACATATAATAATAAAAATGGCAAAGATACAAGGACAGAATATTAAAAGCAGCCAGAGAGAGAAAAAAGATCGCCTATGAAGGAAAACGCAACAGGCTGTCATCAGACTTCTAATCAGAAACCTTACAGGCCAGAAGGGAGTGACATGATATAATTAATGCAATGAAGCAGAAGGGACTTGAACCAAGAATGCTCTACCCAACAGGATCATCATTTAAATTTGAAGGAGAGATTAAACACTTCCCATAGAAGCAAAAATTGAGGAAACTAACCTCTCAGAAACCATCTCTACAGTGTATTTTAAAGGGCCTGCTATAGATGGAAGTGTACCTAAGGCTAAATACCTGTTACCAGAGAAAATAAAACCATAGTAAAGGAAGTAGACCAATTAAATACTATCCAAATGCAAAATTAAATTAGATACCCAAAAAAGTCAGTCAAGGGATATACAAAGAGTACAAAATATGACACCTAACATATAGAAAGTAGAGAAGGAAGAAAAAGAAGGGAGAAAAAAAGAATCTTTAGAGTGTTTTTATAATAATAGCATAATAAGTGAGTTAAATTTGACTGTTGGATAGTAAAAATTTGGCCCTTGAACCTTTGGTAATCACGAATCCAAAGTCTGCAATGGCAATAAGTACATATCTATCAATAATCACCCTAAATGTAAATAGAGTGAATGGAAAAATCAAAAGACAGAGTCACAGAATGGATAAAAAAGCAAGACCCTTCTATATGCTGCCTACAAGAGACTCACTTCAAACACAAAGACATACACAGACTAAAAGTGAAGGGATGGAAAACGATATTCCATGCAAACAATAGGGAGAAAAAAGCAGGAGTTTCAATACTTGGACAAGATAAAATAGACCTCAAAACAAAGAAAGTAACAAGAGACAAAGAAGGACATTACATAATGATAAAGGGTCAGTTGAACAAGAGGATATAACAATTATAAACATCTATGCACCCATCATAGGAGCACAAAAATATGTACAACAAATACTAACAGAATTAAAGGGGGAACTAGAATGCAGGGTTTTCACTTTAGGAGACTTCAACACATCACTCACTCCAAAGGACAGATCAACCAGACAGAAAATAAGTAAGGACACAGAGGCACTGAACAACACATTAGAACAGATAGACCTAATAGACATCTAAAGAACATTCCACCCAAAAGCAGCAGGATACATATTTTTCTCAGGTGCAGATGGAACATTTTGCAGAATAGTTCACATACTAGGCCACAAAAAGTGCTTCAGAAAATTCAAAAAGATTGAAAGTATATGAACCAACTTCTCAGATCCCAAAGGTATGAAACTGGAAATAAAGTGTACAAAGAAAACAAATAATTTGTCTTCACAAACACATGGAGGGTTAATAACATGCTCGTAAGTAATCAATAGATCAATGACCAAATAAAAATAGACATCAAGCAATATATGGAGACAAATGAAAACAACAGCTCAACACTCCAACTTCTGTGGTACACAGCAAAGGCAGTTACAAGAGAAAAGTACATAGAAATTCAGGCCTATTGAAATAAGGACAAACAATCCTGAAAGACTAGTCTAAATTCACAATTATTGAAGCTGGAAAAGGAAGAACAAATGAGGCCAAAGTCAGTAGAAGGAGGGACATAATAAAGATTAGAGACATAACTAAAATTGAGAAGAATAAAACAATAGAAAGAATTAATGAAACCAAGAGCTACTTCTCCGAGAAAATAAACAAAATAGATAAACCCCCAGCCAGACTTATCAAGAAAAAAACAGAATATACAAACATAAACTGAATTAAAATGAGAAAGGAAAAATCACTACTGACATGACAAAAATACAAAGAATTATTAGAGAATACTATGAAATATTATATGCTAGCAAACTGGATAACTTAGAAGAAATGGACAACTTTCTAGAAAAATGCAACCTCTAAGACTGATCCAGGAAGACACAGAAAATCTAAAGAGAACAATTACCAGCAACAAAATTGAATTGGTAATTGAAAAACTACCCAAGAACAAAATCCCCAGAAAAAGATGGAGTCACTGCTGCATTTTATCAAACATTTAAAGAAGACATAATGCCCATTCTCCTTAAAGTTTTCCAAAAAGTAGAAGAGAAGGGAATACTTCCAAACTCGTTCTATGAAGCCAGCAAAACTCCAATAAAACAAAATCAGGCAATGGAACCATGAAAAAAGAAAACTAAAGACCAATATCCCTGATGAACATAGATGCAAAAATACTCAACAAAATATTAGCAAACTGAATTCAAAAATACATCAAGAGGATCATACACCATGATCAAGTGGGATTCATCCAAGGGATGCAAGGATAGTACAACAATTGACAATCCACCAACATCATCCACTATGTCAATAAAAAGGAGGACAAAAATCATATGATCATCTTCATAGATGCTGAAAAAGCATTCAACAAAATTCAACATCCATTCATGGTAAAAAGTCTCAACAAAATGGGTATAGAGGCAAGCACCTCAACACAATAAAGGCCATATATGACAAACCCACAGCAAACATCATACTTAGCAGTGAAAAGCTAAAAGCTTTTCCTCTAAGATCAGGAATAAAACAAGGATGTCCACTCTCCCTGCTTTTCTCTACATAATACTGGAGGTCCTAGCCATGGCAATCAGACAACACAAAGAAATAAAAGGCATCCAGATTAGTAAGGAAGAAGTTAAACTGTCATGTTTGCAGATGACATGATATTATACATAAAAATAAACAAAGAATCCACTCCAAAACTACTAGAACTAATATCTGAACTCAGAAAAGTTGCAGGATCCAAAATTAATACACAGAAATCTGTTACATTCTTATACACTAAAGATGGACTAGCAGAAAGAGAAATCAGGAAGACAATTCCATTCACAATTGCATCTAAAAGAATAAAATACCTAGGAATAAACCTAACCAAGGAAGTGAGAGACCTACACCCTGAAAATTATAAGACACTTTTAATAGAAATTAAAGGGGACACTAATAAATGGAAATTCATCCCATGCTCTTGGGTAGAATCAATATTGTCAAAATAGCCATCCTGCCTAAAGCAATCTACAGGCTTAATGCAATCCCTATCAATATACAAAGAGCATTCTTCAACGAACTATAACAAATATTTCTAAAATTCATATGGAACCACAAAAGACCCCGAATAGCCAAAGCAATCCTGAGAAGGATGAATAAAGCAAAGGGGGGGTCTCACTTCCCAACTTCAAGCTCTACTACAAAGCCACACTAATCAAGACAATTTGGTACCCAGCACAAGAGCAGACCCATAGATCAATGAAACAGACTAGGGAGCCTAGATATAAACCCAAGCATATATAGCCAATTAATGTAGGATAAAGGAGCCAGGGATCTGCAATGGGAAAATGACAGCCTCTTCAACAACTGGGGTTGGCAAAACTGGACAGCTACATGCAAGAAAATGAAACTGGATTACTGTCTAAATCCATATGCAAAAGTAAACTCGAAATGGATCAAAGACCTGCATGGAAGTCATGAAACCATAAAACTCTTAGAAGAAAACACAGGCGAAAATCCCTTGAGTATGAACATGAGCAACTTTTGCATGAACATATCTCCTTAAGCAAGGGAAACAAGCAAAAATGAACAAGTGGGACTATATCCAACTAAAAAGATTTTGTACAGCAAAGGCACCATCAGTAGAACAAAAATCCATTCTATAGTACTGGACAATATATTCATAAATGACATATCTGATAAGGGGTTGACATCCACAATATATAAAGAGCTCACACTCCTCAACAACCAAAAACCAAAAAACCTGATTAAAAAATGGGCAGAGGATCAGAACAGACACTTCTCCAAAGAAAAATTCAGATGGCCAACAGGCACATGAAAAGATGGTTTGCATCGCTAATCATCAGAGAAATGAAAATTAAAACCATAATGAGATATCACCTCACACCAGCTATGATGGCCAACATCCTAAAGAAAAGCAACAACAAATGCTGGTGAAGATGTGGAGAAAGCTCCTGCACTTCTAGTGGGAATGTAAATTAGTTCAAACACTGTGAAAAATAATATGGAGGTTTCACAAAAAACTAAAAATAGAAATGCCATTTGACCCAGGAATTCCACTCCTAGGAATTTACCCAAGAAAACAGGATCACAGATTCAAAAAGACATATGCATGCCTATTTTTATTGTAGTACTATTTACAATAGCCAAGTAATGGAAGCAACCTAAGTGTCCATCAGTAGATGAATGGATAAAGACGTGGTACATATACACAATGGAATATTATTCAGCCATAAGAAGAAAACATTTGCAACATGTTGGAAATCCTACCATTTGCAACAACATGGATGGAGCTAGAGGGTATAATGCTCAGTGAAATAAGCCAGGTGGAGAAAGACAAGTACCAAATGATTTCACTCATCTGTGGAGTATAACAACAAAGCAAAAACTGAAGGAACAAAACAGAACTCACAGAACCCAAGAATGGACTAACAGTTACCAAAGGGAAAGGGACTGGGGAGGGTGGGTGGGAAGGGAAGAACAAGGGGCATTATGATTAGTGCACATAATATAGGGTGTCACAGGGATGGAACTATAGCACACCAAAGAGCAGTAGTGACTCTATAGCATGTTACTATGTTGATGGACATTGACTATAATGGGGTATGGGGTGGGGACTTGATAACAGGTGGAATGTAGTAACCACAGTGTTATTCCTGTGAAATCTGAGCATATATTTTATATCAATGATACCATAATAAAAAAGTAATTAATTAATGAAAAAATAAATTTAAAAATAAACTGAGTAGGCACAGTTTAATGAGGAAAAATAGCCTGGAACAGATTTACTTCCCCTTTGAAAGTGCAGCTCTGTACAAAATTGGAAAGTCTGCAAAGGATGTCTTTTGCCCCAGGAGCTTCTCCCATGTACTTCTCCTTTCTGCTCCATATTGGTAGCATTTTTCTTTCCACTGTACGCCCTTAATGCCTTACTCCCTCCTGTGTCATATCCTGTTATTAAATGATGGAAATGAGATAATACTATTTGGATATGTTTTCTCAGTGCCTCCTGCTTCTCCCAGCATGATACAACTGCTACCTTTTTTCAGTTGCCCGGAGTCCTCTTTCTGAAAATTCCCTTCATTTATGGTCAAACAGGAAATGTTAGTAATATGAGCCATTTATATGGGATGAGTTTGGACGAATTACATATTAAAATGAAAACATTTGAGTCAACATGTTCCTTCAGACAAGATTTATATGTTAATTTTTTTTCTGATGTTGAAATGGAAAATTTTTATTTCTATTTAAGGAATTTAAGTTTTCTTCCAGCAAGTGAAGAAATTTGGGATTCATGCTATTCAGGGGTGTTCTGAAGTCACACTGAAGCATGTAGCTCATCCAGGCAGAAAAAAGTTCTAGTAAGACAAAATTCTTTAAGTAGCCTTGTTTCCTCTGGACACCCAAATCTTCACCATGATGGTCAGGGAAAGCACATTCACTTCAGGTACTTAAGAGCAATTATTTACTTAGACTTTATGGAAAAGGAAAATTAATATTTGCCAAATATAATTGAACCACATTTTTTCAATACCCATAAATTAAATAACTTTTCTCAACACCCAAAATGCAATAAAAATGCTTGTGGTTCTAACTAGCCTCTTCCTGCTTTAGTCTTCTACTGAACTCTATGAACCTCTTTTGGAATCACCTAGTATACTTTCCCTACGGTTGTAATTATTTGCTTCCTTGTGTCACTTCCTCTAAGGCTAACATCTGTTACACTTTCATTCTATACAGACCACTCTTCATTTTTGGTGGCTGCCTACCCCATACCCTAGTTAAGGCCAATTTTTCCCAGGACCATCTTTATTTAATTTATTTATTTATTTGTTCATTCATTCATTCATTCATTCATTTATTTTTGTATTGTTAATATAGAATCACATGAGCAACACTGTGGTTACTAGATTACCCCCAATATCAAGTCCCCACCACATACCCTATTACAGTCACTGTCCATCAGCATAGTAAGATGCTATAGAGTCACTACTTGTCTTCTCTGTGCTATACTGATTTCCCCGTGTCCCCCAACACATTATGTGTGCTAATCATAATATCCCTTAATACCCTCTCCCTCCTTGCCCACCTACCCTCCCCATCCCCTTTCGCTTTGGTAACTGCTTGTCCCTTCTTGGAGTCTGTGAGTCTGCTGCTATTTTGTTCCTTCAGTTTTGTTTTGTTGTTATACTCCACAAGTAAATGAAATAATTTGGAAGTTATCTTTCTCCTGGCTTATTTCACTGAGTGTAATACTCTCTAGCTCCATCCATGTTGTTGCAAATGGTAGGATTTGTTTTCTTATGGCTGAATAATACTCCATTGTGTAAATGTACCACATCTTCTTTATCCATTCATTTACTGATGGACACTTAGGTTGCTTCCATATCTTGGCTATTGTAAATAGTGCTGCAATAAACAGGGGTGCATATGTCATTTTGAATTAGGGATCTTTTGGTAAATTCCTAGGAGTGGAATTCCTGGGTCAAGTGGTCTTTCTACTTTTAGTTTTATGAGGAACCTCCATACTTCTTTCCACAATGGTTGAACTAATTTACATTCTCACCAGAAGTGTAGGAGGCTTCCCATTACTCCACATCCTCATCAGCATTTGTTGTTGTCTGTCTTTTGGATGTTGGCCATCCTAAGTGGTGTGAGGTAATATTTCATTGTGGTTTTGAGACAGGGACCATGGGTTTAGACAGAGTAGGGTGAGGGCCTCTGGAAAAAGCAAGGCAGGATATTTACAGTCAGAGCAATGTAACTACATGCAAGGAAACCCCCTACCAAAACTCTGTGTTAAACATTAAGCTCTAGGGTCATTCTTCAGTGAGATCATTTAATATTCCCCAGTTTAAGAAGGTAGCACATGTTTTTATTATTATAATCATTTGTAATCATGTGTAAGATTCACTTTAGCATGCTGAAAGGCCCAGGCCTATGTGCTTCTTTCCTCCTTCAGACCTGATGAAGTGATTTGCATACTGGGCAACTAATTTAGCATGCAGACCCAGCTGTATACAACATAGTAAAAGGCAGGAAGGATTCCACCTTAAAGATAAGATTGCATTTTAACACCCAGGAAGTTTAACAAGTAAGATTCTTAACTTACTCTTTAGCAAACAGACAATACCTCAGCCCACCTTGGGAGCTGGGCAGGCAGCCTTTTGATATGCCCCCAGGCCAAGACGCCGGTATCCCAGAGAGAAATCAAGGCAGAAAATTCCTTATGTTAAATTAATTTTTAATATTCAGGGACCACTTAACAAGTCCACACCCCTAAGTTTTTTCACGTTCCCAAATATCCTCAACTGCTTATAAAACCCCTAGACAATGCACCACCATGGGCTCTCTTGTCCCCTCCTGGCTCACACCAGGAGCTCCGTCTGTCCTCCCAGTGTATCTCTCAATAAAAGTCTCCCTGGCTCTCCTACCTTGACTGTTTGCTAAGTTCATTCTTCAACTCCATGAACAAGAACCCCAGCATCAGTTTTAATGTGCATTTCCCTGATGATTAGCGATATGGAGCATCTTTTCATGTGCCTGTTTGCATCTGACTTTCTTCTTTGGAGAAGTGTCTGTGCAGATCCTCTGCCCATTTTTAATTGAATTATTTGGTTTTTGGTTGTTGAGGAGCATGAGCTCTTTATATATTTTGGATGTCAGCCCCTTATATGATATGTCATTTATGAATATATTCTCCCATATCCTAGGATCTTTTTGTTCTACTGATGGTGTCCCTTGCAGTACAGAACTTTTTAGTTTGACATAGTCCCACTTCTTTTTTTTTTTAAAGTAAGGTTGCATTTTAATACACAGGAAGTCAAGAAGTAAGAGTCTTAACTTTCTCTTTAGTAAACAGATGAAGATGCCGGTATCTCAGGGAGAAATCAGAGTAGGAAATTCATTGTGTTAAGTTAATTCTAAATATTCAGAGATCACTTAACAAGTTCACACTGTTAGGCCTTTTTTCATGTTCCCCCAAATCCTCAACTGTCTATAAAACCTCTAGATAACACACAACTATGGTCTCTCTTGTCCCTCCAGGCATAAGCCAGGAGCTCTGTCCTCTCACTGCATCTCTAAATAAAAGCCTCTCCCTGACTCTAACTCCCTGGGCATTTGCTAAGTTCACTCCTTACCTTTGTATGTGATCTTATTTCTCTCTCTGGCTGCTTTTAATAGTTTGTTCTTATCCTTGATCTTTGTCATTTTAATTATTGTATGTGTTGGTGTTGTCTTCTTTGGGTCCCCTGTGTTGTGAGATCTGTGCATTTCCATGGTCTGAGAGATTGTCTTTCCCCATATGGGGGGATTTTTCAGCAATTACTTCCTGAAAGACACTTTCTATCCCTTTTTCTCTCTTCTTCTTCTTCTAGTATCCATATAATATGAATATTGTTCCGTTTGGATTGGTCACAAAGTTCTCTCAGTATTCTTTCATTTCTAGAGATCCCTCTTTCTCTCTGTGCCTCAGCTTCTTTTTATCCCTCTTCTCTAATTTCTAATTCATTTATCTTCTCCTCCACCATATCTAATCTGCTTTCAAAACCCTCCATTGAGTTCCTCAATGATTGGATCTCCATCCTAAATTCATTCCTCAGTTCTTGAATATTTTCCTCTACCTCCAGGAGCATGTTTATGATTTTTATTTTGAAATCTCTTTCAGGGAGATTTATTAGTTCAGTCTCACTCGACTTTCTTTCTGGTGCTGAGATTTTTGCTTTGAACCAGTTTCCTTTGATGTTTCATATTTCTATGTGGCACCCTCTAGTGTCCAGAAGCTCTACTCTCTGAAGCTGCTCAGCCCCTGGAGCAATACTGGGGGTCACAGGGGAGTGGTGATGGTGCCTGGGGGCAGGAAAGAGCTGCTTCCTGCTTCCTGGCTGCTATGCCTGTCTCCACTGCCAGAACCAGTGGGCCAAACACACAGGCGTAAGCCTCTATGCTTTGCATTTGTAGCTGTGGTAGGCGGGCCTTCCCTCTGGCTGGCCTGATGCCAGGGTAGCATTTGCTGGTTTGCAAGCCAGTTATGGGCTGGCCAGAGATGCAGCAGGCTCCCTATCATGGTGGGGGGCCTTGGAGCCATGTGGCCAGCCAGGGGGATAGAGCATCTGAAGATCATTTAAGTTCCCATCCTGCTGGGCAGAGTGCACCTGGATAATTTTGTCTACCTCTGCTTCCTCCTGAACAGTAAGCTCTGTGTAATCTTTGCCCCTTTAGCAGTGCTCTCTCTTTTAGGAATTCTCTCAAACTGTCCACCCAGATAAGCCAGATATGAATCGCTGTTCTCCACAAGCAGCTGGAATCTCGGTCTCTCCAGGTATTCCACCTGTCTTAGCTTTCCAACCCCACTAATCACTAGAGCACCATGCAATGTATGTTCATCCTACCAGAGCAGATCTCCAGGGCTGTGTTTAGCTGTCCCAGGCCTCCACTCCCTGCTTGCTCCATTTCCCTTCCTCCTACTGGTGAGCTGGGGTGGGGGAAGGGCTTGGGTCCTGCCAGCTCCCAGCTTTGGTGTGTTACCCTGTTCCATGAGGTCTGTTTCTCCAGGTATATGCAGTCTTGAAAAACCTTCTTTTCTGTTGCTCTTTCAGGATTAGTGGTATTAATTATATTTTCATATTATATGTGGTTTTAGGAGGAGGTCTCTGTCTCATCTCTCACAGTGCCATCTTTAATATATCTCACTTGTTCATTTTGGCTTTTGCTTCCCTTGCTTGAGGAGATATGTTCATGCAAAACTTGCTCATGTTTATATTCAAGAGTTTTTGCCTATGATTTCTTCTAAGAGTTTTATGGTTTCATGACTTACATTCAGGTCTTTGATCCATTTTGAGTTTACTTTTGTGTATGGAGTAAGACAATAATCCAGTTTCATTTTCTTACACATAGCTGCCCAGTTTGGCCAACACCAATTGTTGAAGAGGCTGTCATTTCCCCATTGTATATCCATGGCTCCTTTATCATACATTAATGGACCATATATGCTTGAGTTAATATCTGGATTCTCTATTCTGTTCCAATGGACTATGGGTCTGTTCTTGGGCCAGTACCAAATTGTCTTGATTACTGTGGCTTTGTAGTAGAGCTTGAAGTTGGGAAGTGAGACCCCCCCTTTGCTTTATTCATCCTTCTCAGGATTGCTTTGGCTATTAGGGATCTTTCGTGGTTCCATATGAATTTTAGAAATATTTGTTATAGTTCATTGAAGAATGCTCTTTGTATATTGATAGGGATTGCATTGAGGCTGTAGATTGCTTTAGGCAGGATGGCCATTTTGACAATATTAATTCTACCCAAGAGCATGGGATGAATTTCCATTTATTAGTGTCCTCCTTAATTTCTATTAAAAGTGTCTTATAGTTTTCAGGGTATAGTTCTCTCACTTCCTTGGTTAGGCTTATTCCTAGGTATTTTATTCTTTCAGATGCAATTGTGAATGGAATTGTCTTCCTGATTTCTCTTTCTGCTAGTTCATCTTTAGTGTATAAGAATGTAACAGATTTCTGTGTATTAATTTTGGATCCTGCAACTTTTCTGAGTTCAGATATTAGTTCTAGTAGTTTTGGAGTGGATTCTTTGTTTATTTTTATGTATAATATCATGTCATCTGCAAACATGACAGTTTAACTTCTTCCTTACTAATCTGGATGCCTTTTATTTCTTTGTGTTGTCTGATTGCCATGGCTAGGACCTCCAGTATTATGTAGAGAAAAGCAGGGACCATGCTGAAGTTACTCTACAAGAAGATATGTCAAAGAAATAATCAATCTTCCCAGGTCTTCTTCTGCCTGCTACTACTATAGCTTTTCTTCTTCCTACCTAATCACAACCTTTAAATAGAACTCGTGCCACACGTCGAATTTACCGAGTATCATAATTCTTCCAAGTGGTAAAGACACCTCAAGACAAATGCTGGGCATAGAAGCCACAGGGCATAAATATGCAAAGAAGTAAAAAGCTAACCTTTTCAAACAATAAGGCTTCTCTCTCACTTACCAACTTAACATTTCCCTGTATGGCCCCCGAAGAAGACTGGTTAGCCAGAGACGGGTAAGATTCCTCAAGGGAGGAACAACCTAAGACAGGCACAGTCGCAGGGGGCCATCTGGTGAGAAAATGGGGAGCAGCAGAGGTGAGGCTTAGAAACCCCCCCTCATGTTCTGAGAGAAATCTTCTGCATACATGGATGTTTATTGCCCTCGTCTAGCTCGGATTAACACATAGTCTACAGGCACACACCTGATCATCTACATTTGCTCTCTTACAACACTAAACTCTGTTTTCTACCTTTATCTCATATCTACCTACCACTTCAGCATTTTATTAAAAATAATAATAATAGAGAAATGTGGTATCCACATATAAATCAAGTTTAAAAATCAAATGTATAGTCATATTTGAACTGACTGTGTATAGTTCATAATGCATGAACAAAACCGAAAGCTTCTGTGATGACTGCCCTTGCACTGTTCACCATGTAACTTATTCACTATGTAAGAATTTGTACTCCATGTAAGAATTTGTTCGTTATGCATCAGAAGATTGGAGACTGATGAAAATTAGGCTTGGGGTGGATTAATGATTGTGCATTGAGTATTGACCCCCCTATACAGAAATTTATTGTGGTTAACAACTATTTGATCAATAAATATGAGAGATGCCCTCACAAAATATATATATATATATATATATATATATATATATATATATATATATATATATATATATAAACACACTTCCAATTGTAAAATAAATAAGTAACCGGGATGTAATGTATAGCATAAGGAATATAGTCAAAATATTGTAACAACTTGGTATGGTGATACCTGGTACCTAGAATTATCATGTATATAAATGTTGAATCACTGTGTTGTACACCTGAAACTAATGTAATGCAATACTGTTGTCAACTACCCTTCAATAAAAAAAAATAAAATAAATAAAATAAATAAAAAAAATAAAAAATAAAGGTAAAAATAAAAAAAAAAAAAAAGAGAAAAGCAGGGAGAGTGGACATCCTTGTTTTATTCCTGATCTTAGAGGAAAAGCTTTCAGCTTTTCACTGCTAAGTATGATGTTTGCTGTGGGTTTGTCATATATGGCCTTTATTGTGTTGAGGTGCTTGCCTCTATACCGAATTTGTTGAGACTTTTTATCATGAATGGATGTTGAATTTTGTCAAATGCTTTTTCAGCATCTATGAAGATGATCACGTGATTTTTGTCCTCCTTTTTATTGACATAGTGGATGATGTTGGTGGATTTTCATATGTTGTACTATCCTTGCATCCCTTGGATGAATCCCACTTGATCATGATGTATGATCCTCTTGATGCATTTTTGAATTCGGTTTGCTAATATTTTGTTGAGTATTTTTGCTTCTATGTTCATCAGGGATATTGGTCTGTAGTTTTCTTTTTTCGTAGTGCCTTTGCCTGGTTTTTGTATTAGAGTGATGCTGGCTTCATAGAACGAGTTTGGAAGTATTCCCTCCTCTTCTATTTTTTGGAAAACTTTAAGGAGAATATGTATTATGTCTTCTCTAAATGTCTGATAAAATTCAGCAGTGAATCCATCTGGTCCTGGAGTTTTGTTCTTGGGTAGTTTTTTGATTACTGATTCAATTTCATTGCTGATAATTGGTCTGTTTAAATTTTATGTTTCTTCCTGGGTCAGTCTTAGAGGTTGTTTTTTCTTAGAAAGTTGTCCATTTCTTCTAGGTTATTCAGTTTGTTAGCATATAATATTTCATAGTATTCTCTAACAATTCTTTGTATTTCTGTGTTGTCCATAGTGGTTTTTTTCTTTCTCATTTCTGATTCTGTTTATGTGTATAGATTCTTTTTTTCTTGATAAGTCTGGCTGGAGGTTTATCTATTTTGTTCATTTTCTCAGAGAAGTAGCTCTTGGTTTCATTCATTTTTTCCATTGTTTTATTCTTCTCAATTTTATTTATTTCTTCTCTGATCTTTATTATGTCCCTCCTTCTACTCTCTTTGGGACTCTTGTGTCCTTTGTTTTCCAGTTTCAATAATTGTGTATTTAGACTATTCATTTGGGATTTATCTTCCTTCTTTGAATAGGCCTGGATTGCTATATACTTTCCTCTTGGAACTGCCTTTGCTGCATTCCACAGAAGTTGGGGTATTTTGCTATTGTTTTCATTTGTCTACATACATTGCTTGATCTTTGTTTAATTTGGTCATTTATCCATTGATTATTTAGGAACACGTTGTTAAGCCTCCATGTGTTTGTGAGGACAATTTATTTTTTTGTATAACTTATTTCTACTTTTATACCTTTGTGATCTGAGAAGTTGGTTTTTATAACTTCTGTATTTTTGAATTTGCTGATTCTCTTTTTGTGGCCTAGTATGTGTTCTATTCTCTTGAGAAGAATGTGTATCTTGCTGCTTTTGGGTGGAATGTTGTATAGATGTCTGTTAGGTCCATCTGTTCTAATGTGTTGTTCAGTGCCTCTGTGTCCTTACTTATTTTCTGTTTGGTTGATATGCCCTTGGGAGTGAGTGGTGTGTTGAAGTCTCCTAAAATGAATACAATGCATTCTATTTCCTCCTTTAATTCTGTTAATATTTGTTTCACATATGTAGTTGCTCCTGTGTTGGGTCCATAGATATTTATAATGGTTATATTCTCTTGTTGGACTGACCTCTTCAGCACTATACAATGTCCTTCTTTGTCTCTTGTTACTTTCTTTGTTTTGAAGTCTATTTTTTTTGATACAAGTACTGCAACACCTGCTTTTTTCTCCCTATTGTTTGCATGAAATATCTTTTTCCATCCCTTCCCTTTTATTCTGTGTATGTCTTTGGGTTTGAAGGAAGTCTCTTGTAGGTAGCATATAGATGGGTCTTGCTTTTTTATCCACTCTGTAACTCTGTGTCTTTTGATTGGTGCATTCAGTCTATTCACATTTAGGGTAATTATCAACAGATATGTACTAATTGCCATTACATGCTTTGGATTCATGGTTGCCAAGGTTCAAGGTACTTCTTTACTATCTAACCATCTAATTTAACTCACTTATTATGCTATTATAAATGCAGTCTGATGACTCTCTTTTTCTCTCCCTTCTGTTTCTTCCTCCTCCAGTCTTTATATGTTAGGTGTTTTATTCTGCACTCTTTATGTATCGCTTGGCTGACTTTGTGGATAGCTGATTTAATTTTGCATTTAGTTAGTATTTAGTTGGTCTACTTCCTTTGCTGTGGTTTTATTTTCTCTGGTGACAGCTATTTAGCCTTGAACATATTTACATCTAGAGCTGTCCCTTTAAAATACACTGTAGAGATGGTTTGTGGGAGGCAAATTCCTTCAACTTTTGCTTATCTGGGAATTGTTTAATCCCTCCTTCCAATTTAAATGATAATCTTGCTGGATACCCTATTCTTGGTTCGAGGCCTTTCTGTTCCATTGCATTGAATATATCAAGCCATTCCTTTCTGGCCTGTAAGGTTTTTGCTGAGAAGTCTGATGATAGTCTGGTGGGTTTTCCTTTGTAGGTGATCTTTTTTCTCTCTCTCTGGCTGCTTTTAATATTCTGTCCTTGTCTTTCATTTTTGTCATTTTAATTATTATGTGTGTTGGTGTTGTCCTCCTTGGATCACCATTCCTTAGATCCTTTGTGTTGGGAGTTCTGTGTGCTTCCGTGGTCTGAGCGACTATTTCCTCTCCCAGATTGGGAAAATTTTCAGCAAGTATTTCTTCAAAGATGCTTTCTATCCCTTTTTCTCTCTTTTCTTCTTCTGGTACCCCTATAATGCAAATATTGTTCCATTTGTATTGGCCCTGGACCATCTTGCAATCTGAATTCTTCAAAGTATTAATCCTGAACTTCTTCCCAGTATTTCTCTTCTTAGGTGCCTTAACTTTTCCATGTTCCTTATTCTTTCTGATATCTTTCTGCATTTAGATTCACTGCAGTTTTCTGCATGGATTGGGGAAGGGAAGGCTCTCCCTGCAAAGGGGCCCCTGCACTCTCCCTGGCCACAGACTGCCCAGACATGGTCAGCACACCCTACCCTATGAGGCCCCTCTCCTCTGATGCTCCACATCCTGCTTATGTCCGCACCCTGTCCTTGAGCTCTAAAGAGCCTTGAGACCCAGGCCCTGTGTCTGTCACAATGACTGCAACTCAGAACTTGCAGTTCCCAAAATATGCACATCTTTCATCTCATTGGAGCTTCCCAACAACCCTGTGAGGAGGACAGGATGGGTTATTGTGCCCATTTTACAGATTAAAAAGAGAAACTCAGAGAGGAAAGTGGTTTCTCAAGGCTCCATGAGCACTGGTAAGAAGTGAAGGCTGAACTCACCCAATGTCTGGCTGAGTTCCTTGTTCCTTTGAGAACCACCCTGTTTCTGAAATCATAAATTCATATGTTTTTCTTTCTTACTCTTAACCCCTATTCCTCCAACTCTTTCACTTTTTTATTTCTCAATAGTGTCTGTGTGATTACAAAGCATGCTGGTCAATGCCACAGTGTCTGGGCAAGATTTTGTGGGTTCAAATCCTATTCCTGTCTCTTACCATATATGTAACTTTGTGTAAGCTGTTTAATATTAGAGTCCTATTTCTTCATCTATATATAGGAGGAAATAGTAGCATTTACCTCACAAAGCATTGGAGATCACTGATAGAATAACAACATTCACTGAATACATATTATGTCAAGCATGATTTTACATGTTTTAAAATATATGCATTATTTTATCATTCAAAGCAATCCTGTGAGTTAGATATTAAATACTGACTTTCTCACTTCTATAAACTGCCTCTTCCATGTTTCTCTCATTTTCTTTTCAGCACAGTTTCTGTTGGGAGGAAAATTTTTCCTCTACTATTTTGATTTGGCTCCTGCAAATCAACTACCAAGAGACAGGTAAACAGGAGAAAAGACAAAGCTTACACATATGTGTACGGAAGAACATGAAGTGGTTTTCTGAAACTAAAGATAGGGATTTATATATCAACTTAATAGGGAAAACCAAAAATGGACTTTAAGGAAAGACTAATGGGCTTTTAGGGAAACAAATGAAAGGTGTGACATTTTGTGATAGTGTTTCTTTATGAAATCTCTCACCCTGGTGCTAATGATTAGTTTTCTTTCTAGCTGATAAGTCCAGCAGGGAGAGGATCTATGGTGATTATATTTTGGAGGAGGCATTTTTTAAGTCAGCAAAAGAAATTTAGATACGGTTTACTCAAATAAATTTAGCTTAAAATAATCTTCATGCCATTCAGAAAGTTGAGAATCCTTGCATTTCTATGGCTTTTAATTTTTTTGCTAACAATCTCTAATACCTAAAGAATATATTTTTCTCTGTTTCACCGATCTGGTAATATCACAGCTCTGAATCAAGCTAAAAATTGACTTTGTTCATTCCTACATCTAAGTGACTGAATATTGTAAAATTGTTATTTGATCTATTTGTCTATTCAGGCTACCATAACAAAATACTAAAGACTCGATAACTTAAACAACAAAATTTTATTTTCTCACAGTTCTGGATGCAAGAAATCCCAGATCAAGGCCTGGCAGGATTGGTTTCTGATGAGGGCTTTCTTCCTAGCATGCAGAGAGCCACCTTCTATTGCATTCTCATATGGTGGAGACAGTGATCACTGCTGTCTCTTCCTCTTTTAGTAGGACATCATTTAACCTTAAATACCTCTTTAATGGCCCTATCTACAATACAGTCAGATGGGGGTTAGTGCTCCAACATATGAATTTTGGGAGAAGCACAGATATTCAGTACATAGCACAGTGCATGCAGATGGGTAAAACTATAAATTCACATGATATACTCAGACTTTGTCCATATATTTAACATAAACAACAGTCCTTCAGTTTTTACCTGTTTTTCTCCCATTCCTCACAGTATTTAAAATCTCTACTTTCCTCCAAAATAGCAACGGACTCACAGACTCTGAGAAGGGACTAGTGGTTATGAAAGGGGAGTGGTTGGGGAGGGTGGGTGCAGAAGGACAAGGGGATTAAAGGACACTATACTTAGCATACACAATATAGGTAGGTCACAGAGAAGGCAGTAAAGAACAAAGATGACAAGTAATGACTCTATAACATCTTACTACGCTGATAGTGACTTCAATAGAGGGGGTGAGGACTTGATAATATGGGTGAATGTGGAAACCACTGTTGTTTATGTGAAACCATCATAAGACTGTATATCAATGATACTTTAATTAAAAAAAGGAATGGTGTGAGATGAGTCTTGTACCTGCCAAACTATCTACTTATTACATGTATTTTTAAAAATAAATGCCCCCAGTAATATACACATATCCTTTATCAAAGTGATTTCAAATAAGGTATAGAAAGAATGCAAAAAAAAAAAATCTTCACTTTCTTCAATCTTTGACCTTACAATTTCCACAGATCCTGGACCAGTGACATATCCTATTTAACTTAGAAATATAACAATTTCTGTTATGCAACCTGCAAAAATATTTCCACACTCATCTACAACAGTTAAAATGGAAGATACTTCTTTAACCTTGCTCAAACTTAATTCCTTTACTTGTTCTTTGGGTGTCATCCTTTCCCATCTACTCAGGGATCACTTCTCACTCCTAAAATTCACTGTTTCCTTTTTAGGAATCTTCCAGTCAGGATTTAAATCTACTATGTTGCCCATCCTAAAAGTATAAAACAGAAAATTCCCTATGTTCCTACCAGCTTATCCTTTATCTTTCTTTCCATTTGCCCCTTCAGAAACAAGCTTATGTGTCCTTATTCTTTCTCCTTATAGTTCAGTTAAAACCCCATAACAATCTGGCTTCAACCCCACAGTTCCACTACAATTTCTTTTGGTATGATCAGAAAAAGAAACTTGATGTTAAAACCAAGTGACCTTTCAATATTCACCTTTGCTGCATTATTTGATCCTGTTAACTTCATATTCCCTCTTGGAAGACTTTCTCTTGCCTTTGAAGGTACCACCCTCTTCTGGTTTCTAGCTACTATTCTGGATTCCTATTCAATTGTTTTCATAAAGTCTTTTTCTTCTGACTTTCTGTAAAATAGTGGTCTTCCTATGGATTTAATCCTAGGCTCTCTTCTCCTGCATTCTTGTATTCAATAATCTCATACACCCTAATGACTTCAATTCTACCATATAGACTGATGAATCTAAATTGTTCTATCTCCCTTCCATTTATCTTTCCTGAGCTTCCTTCATGAGTAAGTGGGTTCACCAATGGCCCATTCAATCAATACGCCTAGATTTCCTGCATGTACTTGAAACTCAATATAGAAAAAAACCAAGGTCATTTTCACATTACACCAAACTACTCCTCCTCTAGTACCTTATAACATAAATTCAGACACTTGCTCATGATGGAAAATAAGAAATTATCTTTACTAATTCAGAAGTAATATATTAGAGACTTTATCCACTTCTTCCTGTCTTTCCTACTTCCCTTGATTAGCTCATCCACATTTCTCATTAGATGAGATACTTGCCAAAGTATAAAAACTGATGTCCTCCTGATTCATGATCTTACATTCCTCCAGTCCATACTTCATACCCTAGCCAGCATGTCTTTCATAGAATAGAAATATGATATTTCTTTCCTGCTTCAAGGAGTTCTTGTTGTTGTTAGGAAAAAGTTGAATCTTTTTAATCCGAGTTTACAAAACTTTATATGATTCAATCCAAGCTTACTTCCATTTTTATCTCTGATCAATTTTCAATTCTGTGCTCTAGCCATTTAAAGAAATTTTAGTTCCTTGAATGCACCATGTGCCACTTAGCCTTTGTGTACACCTTTGCCAGGATTATTGTTGGTCATCTCTTCCCAAGTTTACCTAAATGAACTCATGTCCATGCTTCTGATATTAGGTTAAATATCTCTGCCTTCAGTAAGCTTTCTGTGAATCCCAAGTTGGGGTTTGCATCACTATTCACTTTATCATAGAACTGACCACACTATTGCTTGTTTACTCATCCTTATTTCCTCTGACTGGTATGTAAGTTCTAGGAGAGAAAGGCCATAGCTTTCTTATTCGCCATTATATCAGCAGGGCCTAGAAGAATGCCAAACACATGGTAGGCACTCAATAAATATTTCTCATATGAATGGGTAATGAATATGCTTGCCTCTTCAAATAAACTTTTAAGATTTTTGAGGGCAGAAACCTTCCCTAGATTGTTTTTAAATTACAAATAATGTCCTTATATGATCCTTATTTTTTAAAACTTATTAAGGTGTGTTTTATGGGCCAGAATGTGATCTATCTCAGTGAATGTTCCATGTGAGTTTGAGAAAAACATATATTCTGCTGTTGTTCTATTAAGCATCCTATAAATGTCAATTAGAGCCAGTTGGTAGACAATGCTGTTCAGTTCAACTGTGTCCTTACTGATTTTCTGCCTACTGGATTATTAATAAACTATTAATAAAGGGGTGTTGAAGTCTCCATCTCTGTGTGTAGATTCTTCTAGTAGATTCTAGTTGACTTCTACATCATTATGCAATGTTCCTCTTGATCGATGACATCTTTTCCTTGCTCCAAAGTCTGTTTTGTCTAGAATTAATATAGTTACTCCAGCTTTCTTCTGATTTATAACAACAAATACAATTGCAGAAGTTTATATTTGTTAGGATGATATATCTTTACTGCATAGTTTTATTTTTAATCTGTATATGTTTTTATATATAAAGGTTCTTGGATACAGTGGCCAGATGTGCAATTATATACCAATTCATAGTTGGATGTTCAGGAACTTGTAAGGAATACTATTGGAAAATTGGTGGCAAGGCAATCTTGGGAAGAGGTATGTGTATAGAACTCTTTGAATGGGAAAAAAATGTGATGATATTTGTGTGCCATGTGAATGTTTATCAAAGGATGAACTAACAGAAGAGGATATTAAAATAAGTGGGTGAGAGGATCTGTTCTATAGATACCAGTCAATGTCTTTGTCTAGCCACCTGTGTCACTGTCCAGTGGGGGATGAACTAAGTGGCCATGGTGGCAGTGGTGGAGGTGATGCATGCGCTCAGCACATGGACTTCACCTTACCAAGGCTGACTTGGCTATGGACAACTTTGAGTGCCGAATCTACCAGCAGCAAAGACCAACACTGAGTTCCTGATATACATTCCCCCAGGTGATCAGCCAGCTACTAGTGGCAGGGTTATTATATCAGATCATTTCCATCTGGTTATAGACTTGCTTCCCCTGCATACAATGCTTCTGCCAAAACTATCATCCATGGATTTAGAGAATGTCTTATCCATCATCATGGTGTTCCACACAGCATTGTTTCTGATCAATGAAGTCACCACCTGCAAAAGAAGTCAGTAATGGGCTCATGCTCCCTGGTCTTACCAAATGTGCTGGCACCTTGATCTGGGACTACCCAGCCTCCAGAACTGTAAGAAAATTAATTTCTGTTACTTAAACCACCCAGTCTGTGTTTTTTCATTATAGTTGCCTGAATTATGTAAAACATCACTAGTTTTTATGTATGGTGTGAAATAATAATCAGATTAATTAATTAATTAATTTCCTCCTGTATGCTATCCTATTGATCCAGCACCATTACTGAGAAAACTCTTTTTCCCAATGAATTGGACTGGTACCTTAGTTATAAATCAGATCACTGTATATGTGTGGATCTGTTTTTGGACCCTTCATTTCCTTTGATATTGCTTATTCCAGCATCAATATGTCTCAGTTGCTATGAGTTTATAGTAAGACTTAACATCTGCTAGTTTAAATCCTCAATGTTGTTCTTGTGTCTTTCAGATATTTTTGGATTCTATGGCCTTTGCATTTCCATATTGAATTTTGAATTAGCTTATCAATTTCCACTGAAAAAGAAAGCTCCTGGGCCTTTTTTATATTTGGATTTTACTGTGTTTATAGGTTGTATTGAGGAAAATTGACATCTTAATATTAATCATCTAATTTATGCTGACAGAGTTCTCCATTACCTGGGTCTTCTTGAATTTTTCTCAGCAACGTTTTGTAATTTTCTGCACAGAGATCTTGAACACTTTCATTCAAAATTGCTTCTTAAGTTAAAACTGATACATAAAAATTTTAATTTGTCTTTCTAAATAAAGTTCACATGTGACTGACTGTACTTGGGAAATGATGTGTTACTGTGCTAATAGTGAATTCAGTTACAAAAAGCATTACAAATTGTATTTGTTCTTATAAATTAAATTTTGAAGCTATAAGTGTCTGTAAGTAAGATCAGTTAATCATGTCAAATTATTATTAAGAATCATTGAGCAAATAATTTGAAACAAAGATCTAGAGGAGACAACTACTCTTTCAAACATCTTTTGTATAATCTCAGAGAGGAAATTATTAGTGATAAACAGATATTGGTTTAATCCTATTAAGATACGAAACAAGTACACATACATACACATGCACACACACACACACACACACACACACACACACACACACACACACACGCACACACAAGCACACACAGAGCAATTCTTAGAAATCGTCTCAGCCAAATTGAAATAAGACTAAGTTTGCCAGCCCAACAGTGAGAACAAATCTCTCTTCAACCAGTTGTACTGCAGGCATACGTTATGATTGGCACAAGGCTAATCTAGGAGCTACTAGCACTGAGGACAAGGTGAACAAAATACAAAATAAGCTAACCTTGCCATTGTAAAACAAAAAACACTTCAAACTGAAGGACAGCAAGCTAATCTTTTACTTTTTTGTCATATTGGGTTTAATTATGGAAAAGTGGATAACTAGACTCAATTTAATTAGAGGTCTGAGAAAAAAACTAATTCTTCCATGTTATCTCAAAATCTAACTTTATAATTGCTCTGGTCAACCAAACCACTTAAGTTGCTCCTCCATTCATTAAGTGAGCTATAAAAGTGGGCAAAATATAGGAAGATGGAACAAATAAGAGATCCAACTGTTAGGTAAATATTTTTAAAGGAAAAAATGAGTCTCCTATTTCTTTCCAATGAGCACCAAACATCAGGCATCTCTTGAAAAACTACCAGAAGCACCACAAGATCAAAAATAAGAGGAAGCTGTTTTTCTGTACATCGACTAAGAAGTACAGTATCAACATGGTTCACAGTGAGCCAGTTCTCACCAAGACTGCAGTAAAGACCTGCATTATATCAGAGCTGAATTGTGCTCCCCAAAAATTCATATGTGGAATCAACAATACCCCAGAATATGATTGTGTTTGGAGATAGGGTCCCAAAAGTGAAAAAAAAGGTCACATAGGTGGGCCCAAATTTGATCTGACTGGTGTCCTTATAGGAAAAAGAGACTAGGGCACAGACACACACAAAGGGAGACCATGTGAAAACACAGGGAAGACAGCCACCTCTAAGCCAAGGAGAGAGGCTTCAAAAGAAACTAAGCCTGTTACCACATGATCTCAAACTTCCAGTCCCCAAAGTTTCAAGAAATAAATTTCTGTTGGTTAAGCCATCCATTCTGTGCTACTTTGATATGACAGCCCTAGAAATTAATTTACTGGTGTTGGTATAAAGAAAGCCAATGTTATATTATATTTGAGAAGAAGAATATTTTAAATAAGAAGTAGCCTCCAAATTCATAAGAAAAACATTAGACAAAATAACTCTAAGATCAGCAACATTCCAGTGGAGCACGATCATCAGGTTACCTAAATGGCTTTGAAACCATTATTACCCAAGCAGATGGTCATGTGCAAAAGAGCAGGTAGTAATTTTTTTCCCTCAGGAAGATAGGGGAACAGAACAGCAAATCAATATGCATTTTTCTACTCTTAGCTCATACAATTAGCCTTGTTGCCCTTTACATTTTAAAATGTTTTAAATATGAAAAGAAATATTGGTATATACCATATGATTCAAACTTGCAATCTTAATTCATAAGACTGACCCATTTAACATTTGAAAGCACATGCTTTCAATAGATTTGGATTGACTGGCATTCAATAGATTTGGATTCTGAGTCTTAAATCTTTAACAATATGCTGAGTGTCCCTGCAGATTCATTTTAGTTGTTTAAGATACCCTTAGTACAGAGGAGCACAGTCTCTATGGCCCTCTCTTCCCAGGAGCCTCAATGCCAGCATTTGTAGCTCTTCCCCCTCCCCCATCTCCAGCTTAATTCAACAGTATTAAGTAAGTGCCTGCACTACTTTCTAGTGTTACTAATAGAACAGGACCAACCATGTGTGCACACATACACACACACAAACATACCCCTCATGACCGCAGTGTCCCAGGGAAAATCAAATACATTCACAAAAAATATAGGGACTTCTACTGAAAGTGTCTTGCATCAAAGACAGCCCCTAGGTTTGTCCCTTTGTCACATTTTGGGAGTCATTCTCTTCCTTGTAATTTCTGGTTGAGCTCCCCACAACAACAAAAAAACCATGTCCTTGTTTGCCCAAGTTCCCCTTTTGTACAAGAATTCAAAACACTTCACCTTAAAACTGAACTGAGCTGAAATAAATACATCCTCACTTTAATGTGACTGGAATTCACTTAAATCACCTATCAACAAAGTCTAAGCTTAGATTTTCTTTCAGTTTAACAGCTTTTCCTCAGGTTTCTTCTCTGTAATCTGTGTTGAGTGTTTAATTCTCTTCTGATTGTGAAAGTGAATTTGTCATACTGAGGCTTTCCTCTCAGCAATTTTATACACACCTGGCATTCTTTCCTTAAATAATTTTTGTATTAGAAGCTTGAAATTAAATGGACTGGACTACATAGTTCATCAACTGCTCCTTAAATTTGTTACCAAATGAATATGCAAATGCATACCCATTCAATTATTAGTTCATTCAGCCAACACTTAATGAAAACCTACTGTGCACCAAGTATCTCTAGGGGATCAAGAATTTATTAATCAATATATGTCAGCCTTAATGGAGTTTGAAGTATTATTAAGAATATAGAAAGTAAATAAATTATGGCAATACGTGTGGAATCATTAGAAACAAATGTATAAATTCATAAAACCAAATATATTCGTTGAAGAACTAGCTGTAGTATCACAAAACAAAACAGGGCAACAAATTCTACAAATCAAATGACCATCAATAAGAAAAGAGTTAAATAGATTTTTAAATATTCAAGCTGTGACATACTCTGCATCCCATAAAAATAATGGAATCGATCTATATGCTCTGACTTGAGAAGATGTTCTTACTATCTGTATATATTAATAAAGCAAGTTGAGATAACATGATCATATAGTAACGGTTGTCTGATCTCAGTTAAGCAATATATCATGAAAAACAGTGGTAATAAAAATAAAAGTATATGA
Source organism: Manis pentadactyla (assembly GCF_030020395.1). Taxonomy (NCBI): domain Eukaryota; kingdom Metazoa; phylum Chordata; class Mammalia; order Pholidota; family Manidae; genus Manis; species Manis pentadactyla. Next base: position 52,494,245 of record NC_080020.1, on the reverse strand, counting down.
ATCATTAGGAATCACTCATGATTTGACTGAACTCAGCAGAAGCAGTGAAATAAATGGTCTGGTGACTAGAAAAATATGACTCGGGGAAACTGCTGACTTGGGACATTATTTCTCCAGGAATTATAGTGTCAGAATACCATTATCTAAGAGGCTTTCCTATGTTTTCATACTCTCAAAACTGAGGTGGACAATAACCCTTATCAGTTTATTTTAATTGAGATAAAACTTGCATATAATGAAAAGAGCATATCATAATTATACAGTTCAATGAGTTTTAATAATGTATATACCTAAGTAAAGAACATCCTAGTCAAGGTACAGGACACTTCCCTCACTCCAGATAATTCCATCCTGCCCTCTTCTACTCAAATTCCCCAACGTACAGAGGCAACCAGTGTACTATTCTATAAACATAGGTTTTACTTATTGGTAAGCATCAAAAAAAATGAACCATTCAGTTTGTCCTCTTTTTTATCTATTTGTTCCCTTAACATAGCATTTTTGTGATTCTTCAATGTTGTGCATATGGGTAGTTCATTCTTTTTATTACCAAAGTATATTCCATTAAATGAGTGTACTACAATTATTGTATTCATTCTCCCAATGAAGGATATTTGAACAAAGTATGAATATTTTTTCACAAATCTTTTTAAACATATATATTTTTATTTACTTGAATAAATACCTAGGAGGAATTGTTAGGTTCCAATAAATATAAGTCTTCCAGGTATTCATATTCTTACCATTTGTCTTGGTCACTATTTTTGTTTCTGTATTTTTAAAATTATAACCATTCTAGGGAGTATACAGTGGCATCTCATTGTAGTTTTAATTTTCATATCCCTTCTGACTATTGAGAACCTTTTCAACTACTTATTGCTTTTTTCAAATATCACATTTTATGAAGTATCTGCTCACAACTTTGGCTCATTTTTAAATTGAGCTGTTCTTGTTATTTTTAAGTTGTAAGAGAGGTTTTTATAGTTTGGATATAAGACCTTCATCAAATACATGTATTATGAATACTTTCCCCAGGACTTTTCATTTGCTTTAGAGTATCTTTTGATGAGGTTTTTTTTTTTAATTTGAAGAAATCTGATTCTATTTTTTCTTTTATATTTACTGCTCTTCAACCACTACAAGGTTGAGAAAGCATTCTCTTATTTTTCCCAGAAGTTCTACACTTTTGGTTTTTACATTTAGGTCTATGATGCTTCCAAAATAAATTTTTATATATGCTATAGTTAGAGGTCAAGATGAATTTAAAAATAATTTTTAGTAGAATTATCCAGGTTCCAGCACAATGTGCTAAAAGATACCCTTTCTGTATTGACTTTCATTGGCATCTCTGCCAAAAGTCAACTAACTCTATGTATCTGGATTCTAGATTCTGTCATTGAACTTTTCACCTAGTCAAAATTACACTATCTAGATTAATGAAACTTTATAGTAAGTCTTGATTTTAGCTATTGTGAGACCTCAAAACATCTTACTCTTTCACAGGACTGATTTACTATTATAGTTTTTATACTTTTCCATATATATTGTTTTTTTTTATTTTTTGGGGGGTGAAATATTTTTAATGCATATCAAAGAATGAGGTGAATTTTTATTTATTATTATTATTATTTTTTTAATTTTGGTATCATTAATCTACAATTACAGAAAGAACATTATGTTTACTAGGTTCCCCCCTTCACCAATTCCCCCCCACATACCCCTTCACAGTCACTGTCCATCTGTGTAGTAAGATGCTGCAAAATCACTACTTGTCTTCTCTGTGTTGTGCAGCCCTCCCAGTGTCCCCCAAGCACTATACATGCTAATCGTAATGCCCTCTTTCTTTTTCCCCCCCCTTATCCCTCCCTACCCACCCATCCTCCCCAGTCCCTTTCCCTTTGGTAACTATTAGTCCATTATTGGGTTCTGTGATTCTGCTGCTGTTTTGTTCCTTCAGTTTTCCTTTGTTCTTATACTCCACATATGAGTGAAATCATTTGGTACTTGTCCTTCTCCACTTGGCTTATTTCACTGAGTATAATACCCTCTAGCTCCATCCATGTTGTTGCGAATGGTAGGATCTGTTTTTTTCTTATGGCTGCGTAATATTCCATTGTGTATATGTACCACCTCTTCTTTATCCATTCATCTACTGATGGACATTTAGGTTGCTTCCATATCTTGGCTATTGTAAACAGTGCAATGATAAACATATGGGTGCGTCTGTCTTTTTCAAACTGGAGTGCTGCATTCTTAGGGTAAATTCCTAGAAGTGGAATTCCTGGGTCAAATGGTATTTCTATTTTGAGCATTCTGAGGAACCTCCATACTGCTTTCCACAATGGTTGAACTAATTTACATTCCCACCAGCAGTGTAGGAGGGTTCCCCTTTCTCCACAACCTTGCCAACATTTGTTGTTGTTTGTCTTTTCGATGATGGTGATCCTTACTGGTGTGAGGTGATATCTCATTGTGGTTTTAATTTGCATTTCTCTGATGATTAGCGATGTGGAGCATCTTTTCATGTGCCTGTTGGCCATCTGGATTTCTTCTTTAGAGAACTGTCTATTCAGCTCCTCTGCCCATTTTATAATTGGTTTATTTGCTTTTTGTTTGTTGAGGCGTCTGAGCTCTTTATATATTTTGGATGTCAATCCTTTATTGGATCTGTCATTTATGAATATATTCTCCCATACTGTAGGATATCTTTTTGTTCTATTGATGGTGTCCTTTGCTGTACAGAAGTTTTTTAGCTTGACATAGTCCCACTTGTTCATTTTTGCCTTTGTTTCCCTTGCTCGGGGAGATTTGTTCATGAAGAAGTCACTCATGTTTATGTCCATGAGATTTTTGCCTATGTTTTTTTCTAAGAGTTTTATGGTTTCATGACTTACATTCAGGTCTTTGATCCATTTGGAGTTTACTTTTGTGTATGGGGTTAGACAGTGATCCAATTTCATTCTCTTACATGTATCTGTCCAGTTTTGCCAGCACCATCTGTTGAAGAGACTGTCATTTCCCCACTGTATGTCCATGGCTCCTTTATCGTATATTAATTGGCCATATATGTTTGGGTTAATGTTTGGAGTCTCTATTCTGTTCCATTGGTCTGTGGCTCTGTTCTTGTGCCAGTACCAAATTGTCTTGATTACTGTGGCTTTGTAGTAGAGCCTGAAGTTGGGGAGCGAGATCCCCCCCTACTTTATTCTTCCTTTTCAGGATTGCATTGGCTATTTGGGGTCTTTGATGGTGCCATATGAATTTTTGAATTATTTGTTCCAGTTCATTGAAGAATGCTGTTGGTAATTTGATAGGGATTGCATCGAATCTGTATATTGCTTTGGGCAGGATGGCCATTTTGACGATATTAATTCTTCCTAGCCAGGAGCATGGGATGAGTTTCCATTTGTTAGTGACCTCTTTAATTTCTCTTAGGAGTGTCTTACAGTTTTCAGGGTATAGGTCTTTCACTTCCTTGGTTTTGTTTCCCTTGCCCAGGGAGATATATTCATGAAAAAGCTGATCATGTTTATATTCAAGAGATTTTTGCCTATGCTTTGTCTAAGAGTTTTATGGTTTCATGATTTATGTTCAGGTCTGTGATCCATTTTGAGTTTACTTTTGTGTATGAAGTTAGACAATAATCCAGTTTCATTCTCTCACATGTAGCTGTCCAGTTTTGCCAATACTAGTTGTTGAAGAGGTTGTCATTACCCCATTGTATATCCATGATCATATATTAATTGACCATGTATGCTGGGGTTTATATCTGGGCTCTTGATTCTGTTCCACTGATCTATGGGTCTGCTCTTGTGCCAGTATTAAATTGTCTTGATTACTGTGGTTTGTACTAGATCTTGAAGTCTGGGAGCATAATACCCACAGGTTTCTTCTTCCTTTTCAGAATTGCTTTGACTATTTGGGTTCTTTTGTGGTTCCATATGAATTTTAGAACTATTTGCTCTAGTTCATTGCAGAATGCTGTTGGAATTTTGATAAGGATTGCATTGACTCTGTAGATTGCTTTACGCAGGATGGCCCTTTTGACAATACTAATTCTTCCTATCCATGAGCACCGGATGTATTTCCATTCCTTGGTTTCTTCTTTAATTTCTCTCATGAGTGTCTTGTAGTTTTCAGGGTATAGGTATTTCACCTCTTGGTTAGATTTACTCCTAGTCATTTTATTCTTTTTGATGCAATTGTCAATGGAATTGTTTTCGTGATTTCTCTTTCTGCTAGTTCATTGTTAGTATATGAGAATGCAACAGATGTCTCTGTATTGATTTTGTATCCTGCAACTTGGCTGAATTCAGTTACTCATTCTAGAAGTTTTCAAGTGGATTTTGCAGGATTTTTTGTGTACAATATCATGTCATCTGCAAACAGAGACAGGTTAACTTCTTCCTTACCAATCTAGATGCCTTTTATTTCTTTGTGTTGTCTGATTGCTGTGACTAGGACCTCCAGTCCTATGTTGAATAAAAGTGGGGAGAGTGGGCATCCTTATCTTGTTGCCAATATTAAAGGAAAAGCTTTCAGCTTTTCACTGTTAAGTACAATGTTGGCTGTGGGTTTGTCATACATGGCCCTTATTATGTTGAGGTACTTGCCCTCTATCCCCATTTTGTTGAGTGTTTTTATCATGAATGGATGCTGAATTTTGTCAAATGCTTTTCAAAATCTATGGAGATGATCATGTGATTTTTGTCCTTTTTTTGATGTGTTGGATGATGTTGATGGATTTTAGAATATTGTACCATCCTTGCCTCCCTGGAATAAATCCTACTTGATCATGATGGATGATCTTTTTGATGTATTTTTGAACTGGGTTTGCTGATATTTTGTTGAGTATTTTCACATCTATGTTCATCAGGGATATTGGTTTGTAATTTTCTTTTTTTTTTTTTTTGGAGTCTTTGGTTTTCCTATTAGAGTGATGCTGGCCTCATACAATGTATTTGGAAGTATTCCCTCCTCTTCTACTTTTTGGAAAACTTTAAGGAGGATGGGTATTAGGTCTTACTAAATGTTTGATAAAACTCAGCAGTGAACCCATCTGGTTCAGGAATTTTGTTCTTAGGTAGTTTTTTGATTACCAATTCAATTTCGTTGCGGGTAATTGGTCTGTTCAGATTTTCTGTTTGTTCCTGGGTCAGCCTTGGAAGGCTGTATTTTTCTAGAAAGTTTTCCATTTCTTTTAGGTTATCCAATTTGTTAGCATCACTTTACATAGTTTTCTCTAGTATTTGCATTTCTGTGATGTCTGTAGTGATTTTTCCTTTCCCATTTCAGATTTTGTTTATGTGTGTAGACTCTTTCTCTTGATAAGTCTGTCTAGGGGTTTACCTATTTGTTAATTTTCTTGAACAAACTGCTGCTTTCATAGATTCTTTCAACTGTTTTATTCTTCTCACTTTTATTTATTTCTGCTCTGATCTTTATTATGTCCCTACTTCTACTGACTTTGGACCACATTTATTCTTCTTTTTCTAGTTTCATTAACTGTCAGTTAGATTGTTCATATCGGATTGTTCTTCTTCCCTGAGGTAAGCCTGAATTGCTATATACTTCCCTCTTAGCATGGCCTTCACAGTGTCCTCAGATTTTGTGGCCTTATTATTGTCATTTGTCTCCAAATATTGATCTCTGTTTTTACTTGCTTATTGATCCATTGATTATTTAGGAGCATGTTGTTAATCCTCCATGTGTTTGTGTCCTTTTTGTTTTCTAAGCAAAATTTATTTCTAGTTTCATACCTCAGTGGTTTGAGAAGCTGTTTGGTACAATTTCAATCCTTCTGAACTAACTGAGGCTCTTTTTGTGTCCTAGTATATGATCTATTTTTGAAAATGTTCCATGAGCACTTGAGAAGAATGTGTATCCAGCTGCTTTTGGGTGGAGTGTTCTGTAGATGTCTGTCAGGTCCATCTGTTCCAATATGTTGTTCAGTGCCTCTGTGTCCTTGCTTATTTTCTGCCTGGTTGGTCTGTCCTTTGGAGTGAATGGTGTGTAGAAGTCTGCTAAAATGAATGCATTGCATTTTATTTTCCCCTTTTATTCTGTTAGCACTTGTTTCACATATGTAGGTGCTCCTGTGTTGGATGCATACATATTTATAATGGTTATATTCTCTTGTTGGAATGACCCCTTCATCATTATGTAATGTCTTTCTTTGTCTTGTTAATTTTTTTGTATTGATGTCTAATTTGTCCAATACAATTACTGAAACTCCTGCTTTTTCCTCCCTATTAGTTGCATGAAATATCTTTTTCCATCCTTTCACTTTTAGTCTGTGTATGTCTTTGGGTTTGAAGTGAGTATCTTATAGGCAGCATACACACAGGTCTTGCTTTTTTTATCCATTCAGTGATTCTATGTCTTTTGATTGGTGCATTCAGACAATTTACATTTAGGGTGATTATTGATAGACATGTACTTATTGCTATAGCAGGCTTTAGATTCATGGTTATCAAAAGTTCAAGGGTAGCTTCCTTACTGTCTGTCTAACTTAACTCTCTTAGTATGCTATTACAAACACAATATCAAGGTTCTTTTTATTTTTCCTTTTTCTTCCTCATCCATTCTTTATATATTAGGTATCATATTCTGTACTCTTCGTCCATCCCTTGACTGACTTTGGGGGTGCTTGATTTGATTTTGCCTTTGCTTAGTAATTAGTTGGTTTACTTTCTTTACTGTGGTTTTATTTCCTCTGGTAACAGCTATTTGGCCTTATGAACACTTCCATCTATAGCAGTCCCTCCAAAATACACTGTTAGAGATGATCTGTGGGTGGCAAATTCTCTCAGCTTTCATTTATATGGAAATTTTTAAATTCCTCCTTCAAATTTAAATGATAATCTTTCTGAATAGAGTAATCTTGCTTCTCAGCCCTTCTACTTCATTGCATTAAATATATCATGCCACTCCCTTCTGTCCTGTCATGTTTCTGTTGAGAAGTCTGATGATAGCCTGACAGGCTTTTGTTTGTATGTGATCTTTTTTCTCTCTCTGGCTGCTTTTAATACTCCTTGATCTTTTCCATTTTAATTTTTATGCCTTGGTGTTATCTTCCTTAGGTCCCTTTTGTTGGGAGATCTGTGTACCTCCATGGTCTGAGAGACTATCTCCTTCCCCAGATTGAAGATGTTTTCAGCAATTACCTCCTCAAAGACACTTTCTTTCCCTTTTTCTCTCTTCTTCTTCTTCTTCTGGTACCCCTATAATGTGAATATTTTTACATTAACATTGGTTACACAGTTCTCTTAATATTCTTTCATTCATAGAGATCCTTTTTTCTCTTTGTGCCTCAGCTTCTTTGTATTCCTGTTCTCTAATTTCCATTTCATTTACTGTCTCCTCTACTTCATCTGCTTTTAAGTCCTCCACTGTATGTTTCATTTCGGATACTGTATTTTTCAAAGTTTCTATATCTGTCTTGAATTTCTCCCTGAGGTCTTGAAACTTCTTCTGTAGCTCCATGAGCACGTTTACGATTTTAGCTTGAAACCTTTTTCAGGAATATTGATGAGTTCAGTTTCACTTGGCCCTCTTTCTGGTTTTTGTAGGATTTTGGTTTGTACCAGGCTCTTTTGAGTTTTATATTTGCAGTAATATCATGGTGTAGGCAGCACCCTCTAGTGCCCAGAAGTTCTACTTTCTGGAGCTGCTCAGCCCGTGGAGCAATGGCAGGCATTGCAGTCTTGCTATTCTGGTGCCTACTGGGATGAAAAAGCTCTTTCCTGCTTCCTGGCTGCAGTGCCTGTCTCCCCTGCCAGGGCCAGGAGCTGAGCACATAGGGAAGAGGCTCTATGCTATGCCCTTGTACCTGCTGTAGGTGGAGCAACCCTCTGGCTGGCCTGGCACAATGGCCAGTGATGGGATGAAGGAACAGCAGGCTGCATATTGTGGTTGGGGGCCTCAGAGCTGTGTTTCCAGCCAGGGGATGGAGTGCATGAAGCTCCTGAAAATTTCCAACATCCTTGCTGAACACCCTGGGACAATTTTGTCATTCTGTCCTTTCTCCTGAGAAGCAAGCTTTGTGCAATCTTTGCCCCTTAGCAGCCCAGTCACTATTGGGAAGTCTCTCAGAGTGACCTCCTTTCTTTTATTCCCAGAGCAGCCAGCTATGAATACTTGCTCTCCACAAGCAGCTGGAATCTCAGTCCCTCCAAGTATTCCACCTGTCTTAGCTTTCCAATCCCACCAATCTCCACAGCACCATGTAATGTAGGTTGTGCTCCCAGAGCAGATTTCTGGGTCAGGATTTTCAGCAGTTCTAGCCCTCCACCCCGTCCCTGCTCCATTTCTCTTCCTCCTCCTGGTGAGCTGGGGTGGGGAAGGGGTTGGGCCCTGTACGATCACGGCTTTAGTACTTATTCTTTTCTATGAGGTTTGCTCTTTTCCCCTGATGTAAGCAGTCTGTTGCAGCCTTCTTTCAGTTGCTCTTTCAGAATTAGTTGTATTTGCTATATTTTCATACTGTATGTGGTTTTGGGAGGGGTCTCACCTCTCATGCCGCCATCTTTAAGCCAAACTTTGGGGTCATTATTTCTTTAATAATTCTGGCCTTATTCTCTATCTCTTCTTTTTATGGAAAAAAAATCAAGTTACACCTATATAAATTATTTGATATTGTCCTACAGATCACTGAAACTGTTCACTTTTTATTCAAATATTTTTCTCTTTGTTTTTTGGATTTGATAATATCTATTGACCTATCTTAAAGTTCACTGATCCTTAATTCCATAGCATATAATCTTCTTCTAAGTCCATTCAGTGACCTTTTCATTTCAGATATTGTATTTCTTATTTCTAGAATTGTCATTTAGTTATGTTTGAATTTCTGATGAAATCTCATAGTTTCATTCATTTTGTATGTTTTCCTTTAAATTCTTGAAGACATTGCTTATACTTGTTTGAAATTTCTGTATGCTAATTCCAACATTTAAGTTATCTCAGATGCATCTACTTACTGCTTCTAATCTTGGTTATGGGACTCATTTTCCTGGTATTTTGCATACATAGTAATTTTATATTGTCTTACAGATAACATGAAGATACATCTTAGGGAATCTTGATTGACTTCTTCCACTAAACATGTTGGTTTAGATTTCACCAAACAAGTGGTAAAATTATCATCCTGCTTCTAATGATATTGGCTTTTGGTATGTAGTTCTTTGGCTTAGAGCACAACCATTTTGCAATCTTGTTAGGGTCTAAACTGTGTCCTCCCCAAAATTCATATATTGAAGCCCTAGGTCCCAAAGTGACTGTATTTGGAAACAGAGTCTTTAAGGAAATAATTAAGGTTAAATGAGATCATAAAGGTGAGGCTCTAATCTGATAGGATTAGTATCCTTATAAGAAGAGGAAAATACACCAGGGTTGTGTGCACAGAAAGGAAAGTTCTTGTGAAGACACAGCAAGAAGTCAGCCATTTATAAGTCAGGAAGAGTTTTCTCTCCAGAAACCAACCCTCCAGGCACATCAATCTTGGGCTTCCAGCCTCCAGAACTATGAGAATGAAATTTTTGTTGTTTAAGCCCCTCAGCCTGTGGTATTTACTGTGGTGATCTGAGCAGACTAATACAGTTCTCAACTAAATGCTCAGTGAACTCAGTGAGGTCTCTCCACTCTGACTGATTGACATATTCAACTTTGACCAGCATTGTATGGCTACTGGTATTTATTTTCAGCTCTCTGCCCATCATCAGCTACCTTCTACAAGACTTTACACAGTCCTGTGTACTCATCACCTATCTTTGTTAATTTGAAATATTTCATTCTTTATATTTCATAAGATTTAAACTAAATATTCAAATCAATAGAAAGTTTAATCAACTTGTATATCCCTCGAAGATTCCATGTTACTCTTTGTTTTCACTGAATTTCTCCAAAATTGAGGCTGTGGCTTAGCCATCAGGCTGATGGTCTGCTGGAAACTGCAATCCTACAGCAGCTAGGCCAAAGGAAAAAGGGCTGGGTGTCTCATCATCCACATATTATTTAGCCATTTCCCTAACAATGGGGACACCTAGGTTTCTTTCAACTCCCCAACCCCATGGGGTATAGAAGCACCATATTGATAAGATTTGTGATGATTAGAAGAAATAATAAATGCAAAATGCTTAGAGAACTGCCTGATACTCAGTGACAGCTAAGTGAATTATAACTATTAATATTACTACTTTTTTAAACTAAAAAAAGTTTTCTTTTTATCCTCTTATTTATCTTATAACTGGATATTTATACCTCTTAATCTCCTTCCCCTATTTTGCTTATAATGAAAAACATTTTTTGTTAAAACTTCCAAACTCACATGACCCAATGCACTTTCAAAATCCACTTGAATAAAAGCATGAGAACCACATGTCATCATGTGTCCAGTCTCATCAAGGGTTGGGGATAAGGCGGAACACAGCAGCACCTCCCTTATTTTCCTCTAGGTTCTTTCCATCCTATCATGTGCCAATGCTCTTAGCACAAAATTCTGCAGCCCAGTAGGGCATGGAGTGGAGAGCCATGTGATGAATCCCGTCCTGAGCATTCGCCAGTGCTTAGCCTTTTCTCACCAAGATCCAGAGCTCCAAATGGGCGCAGAGCAGACCAGGCTGCAGCAGACAGCACCACATCTGAGTTCAGTCTCCTGCCAGGAAGTCATGCTTCTTCCTGTTCTAAGGAAGATAAATTCTCTTCAAAGATTGCCAAAAACCCTCTCCTAGTAGTCAAATATTTGGCATCCAGGCTGCCCCTAAGCTAGCAATATCTCTAGCCAAGAGTACACTAGGGAACTAGTGAGAAACACTATAATGGAAATAAACAGTTTTAGGTTTTATTTAGCAGGAGCAATCTACTTAATAAAACAACAAAAGAGCAACTCCAACTACTCTTTGCTTCCAAAATCCTTTAGAAACCCTGCTGCCTACAAATATATGCCACAAAATATGGGCTGGTGAAACAAACAGTGGATGGAAAGTAGGTTCTGGGGAGTTCTTCCAGAACTCTGGAACCCTCTGGTGGTGTAATCTAAGACACTTCCCATTTCCCCTTTTGGCTCATATTTTCCAGGTCTGTAGCATGAAGACATTAGGTGAGATTTTCTCTATGTCTTCTTCAGATACTCAGCATTTTAAAAAAAGAAACATATTTTATCATTGATACTAATTTAAATGATATCTATTTTTAACTTGCATTTTTTATTAACTTGACAGAGGAGAAGGACAGCATCCCAAATGGATGCAAACAAATTACTGTCAGCTAATACACAGTGAAGCACCAATTGGTCCAAAACAATTATTTTGTGGGATTTAAATCATAGAATGAACAGTTGGAAGAAAAATGTTAGATCACTTAGTCCAACCTCCTGATATTACAGGTGAAGAGACTATGTGGTATGAAGTAGTGAAGATATTTGCCATATTATAACTGGCTAGTTAAATAAAGGACCAGGAGGAAAACCCCAGGAAAACTGAATGCCCCACTTGCATGGCTGCTGCAGTATCTCTGGAAAAGACTCAGTATCAGTTCTGTGTTGGATACAAAGGTGAATAAGGCATGGCTCATAATTTAGGCAGAGAAAGGACCAGATTTTTTTAAAATGGGGGGGTGGGAATAAAGTAGATTATGAAAAAGGGTACCCCTATGGTAAATATTACTATGGGAACACAGGAGTGGATGAGATTCATCATCCTCGTCAAAGGCCTGGAATACGATGTCCCTGAGTGAAGTCCACTTGCCCAGAAAACTCAGCCACTATTAATACTACTTTAACCACCTAGTTTTCCAAGTCAGTGCTAACAAGTTGATTCATATCTCTTCCACAGTTCTCTCCAAGCCTGTGTTTCCTGTTGGTGCTAAGAAAACTAGTTTCTATAGGGCAACTAAAGAGTGAGCTGTACTGTAGGAAGGGAAGGTAGAACATAAAAAGAATACTGGCAATGATATGAACTGGCAAATGGCAGTTGTCCATTCGGTGTGATGTTTTTGATACTCTGTGAGGCAGTGCTTGAAGTGGTGTCCAATTTGCTGCCAGAAACAATTTGCTACTTTGTGGTCTTACACATTTACTTTTTCTCTTCTGGTAGAACTCTGGCACTGTCATGTTTGTAATTTTCCTGGGCTAATTGAATGAATTGTGGCTAGAGCTCTATATTGCTTTAAAGATAGGCTTATTTAAAGCAAAGAGGACTCCATGACTTCAGGACCAGAAGAGTGCTCCAGAGTTATTTGCATTTGGTTAGATTCAGGTAAATTGTGCCTTGATTTATCTGGGACATCATACTTAATAATACCCAGAACGTGTTTAGCGCTCACATACTTGAGCACAGTCGTATACATGACTCGCCTTTTCACATTTGCTTTCAGTGTGGCCCAAACTTGCAGTAGTTTGTAAGGTATTTTATCACAGCTAAGTCGTAGCCTAGTGCAGAGCTTGTTGAGATGGCCTGGTGACTTCTCACTGGACAACGTACAGTCTGTTCTTTGCAGTCTTCCTATGTCAGATTTAAAGGACAAGAAGGTAAGCAGAATCAAACAGGAAGGAGAAAGAGCATCAGGTAAGGTGGGAATCCAGGAGAGCTTATTATCTTAGGAGGTAGTGCAGAATAAGGAACAAGGAGGGAACAATGAACAATTAATAGCATTAAATCTTGAAAACGCTAAAATGGTATTTAAAATGCTGTTTTAAATTTTGAAAACAGTTTTTGTTTTTGTTGTAGGTCAAATAAAAAAAAGTTCTGCATATGTGAAGAATCTGAAAATAAATCTAAAGCATTAAGGAGTGGAACCAGTTAATCTGTGGCGGACAATGGCTTTAGAACTTCCCTATTTGCAAAGCAAAGTACATTGTCAGAATTTTACTACATCATATAAAATTCATAACTTATGAAGAAAGGATACATTTTCTTTTCATAGGTTTTTTTGTGATTATAGAATCAGTCTGGTAACTACAGATTTAAGCTTCCAGTTCAGTTGTTCAGAAGTTACATAAATGCAATTCTGATAGCATGGAGCATGTCTGACATGAATAAACCTGCTTCTTAGGTAATTGGGTAAGCTTTCAGTATCAGGAGATGTAGAGATATTTCTGAAAGCCTTCCAAATTTACTTGAAATTTATGTGTTTGCACATGTCAATAGGTAGGCAGTTTATTTTATATTTTTAGATTTTGATGCTATACCAACTACTCATTTGCTTATTGCTACTGGAGAAAATCACAAAATTATGTAGGTTAATGGCCCTATAAATTCATCTTCTCCAACTACAGCTCAATTCTTGATGCTGCCTGAAAATCTAAGGTTTCCCAATTAAGTTATTATTTCCATTTTCCACTTGACTCAAATCTTTAATCCCTTTACACCTTCCCTATTACTTCTCAAAATTAATAAAAGTCACCTTATGCAAACTCCTTTCCCAAGCAAATATACACACTTGCTTGCAGCCATACCATCCTTTCTTCCTCTCCTCCTGCTTGTGAAAATAGTATCACCTTTTTACATATGGTATACATTTCTGATGATTCCTCACTCAAAGACCTCAGTTTACTGATTATTACTTTCCTTTCCTGTATCCTCGAACCTTATCGGTTTGTTCTTACTAATATTTAAACATGTTTAAGTTTCTACCATCTTAAAACAAAACACAAAAACGAATCTCTCCATGACCCTATACTGTCCTCTAGCTACTTCCCCATCGCTCTCCTTCCTTCACAGACTTCTTATCAATGGTTCTGCAAACCACCTCGCCTTCGAGTCACTCTTCCATTCTTTATTCTATCTTCTGCTTCTGCCACCCCATTAATATTTCTCTTGCCCAGAATGTCAATGGCTTCTTTGTTCCTAAATCCAACATACATTTTCTTTTAACATAATTGAACTTTGTAAACCACTCTATTACTTTTTAATGAAATATTCTCATTCTTTTTCCTTGGTGACATTTCACCCACTCCCCTGGTCTGCTTCCTCTTTGGCCATTTCTACTTCATCTACACACTGTTCTGCCTTTCGTTTAAATGTTGCTTTTCCTGAGTGAGGATCATGACTTAAACCTTCTTTTTTTTGCACTGGTCCTGTCCACTATCACGGTTTCAATTTTGATACAACAGAGATGGTTATCTTTCAGGCAAAAACCAAACTGAAATCATAACTACTACTAATAGTTATAGAGTGATTCAGGGTTTTCTTTTTGTAAAATAGGAATTAAAAGACCTCTTTACTTATAGAAAAAGCAGTTTTGGAAATAGAATAAAATTACTAAAGTACAGTGAAAAGTATATAGAAATATATTAATATAAATGACTTTAATTTTATGATTATAAGTTTTGTACCCATATATCTATGATTTTTAAATATATGTATGTTATAAGATGATGAAATATGATCATTGTATGGGGCATTACTGTTCCACTTAGACTTTTGAAATACATATTTTTCTAGCCTGACTGGGCTTATTTTATTTTTCATTGCGCTTTGAACATAATACATTTTAGAGTGCTTTAAGGTAGTTACACTTTCTGTATTATACAAAAGGAAACTAGAGTGAAGAGAAATAAAATAATTTGACTAAGATCACATATGTAATAAATGACAGAGGTGTTGTTGGACACCAAACTTTATGAGACTTCATCTGCTCTCCAGAGGTATCCACTCTTAATCCCTGCTGTTTCTAGTTTGCTGGGGTTTTTTTTCTGGTGATTGCCATCAAATTTCTTTCTGCCTTGTGTATTTGTGTCTACATTACTTGTTATGGATTTTTGACATTATCTACTGATGTTCTGTTAGGAATGATGAACTATTTTAGATCATTTACACTGTTTTTCACTTAATTTTCTCTATTCCTGTTTTTTAATTATTATTTTACTCAGTGAGCTAGTAAATTAGAGGTTAATATTTTTGTTCATAACATTCAAATGTGAGGCAGTTTCCCTCCACGTATGGGGGGGGGCCCTGTTAGGCTCTGCTGATCAGGAGCACTAAAAGGAGACTAGAGGCTTACCAGTGGCATGAACTGCAGTAGCATTTCTTATTATTCCAATAATAAGTGTTGGTTCTAATTTGCAGTTCTTGTTTCTTTTAATACTCACAGAATCAGCTTTTGCAGTCCCTCAGACCTCAACACCAACTGTGCTGACTACCCTCCTCAGAGCTTTTGGGTTTTGGCTCCACAGAGCCCTGTCCCTGAGCTTCTGAGCACCAGGACAGGAGGAGTGCTCCCTCCTCAGATGTCTGCGTCCTGGTGCCAGCTGCTTCTGAGCTCCTGAGGCACCTGTGTTACCGAGAAGCACCCTTCCTCACAGGTGTGACCTTAGTGCCACAGGATCTGCCCTGCAAGCTTTGAAGTTGTGATAATTATAACTTCTCCCCTTTCTTCCCCCAAGTTTTGACAACTCAGGGTGTCAACTTCTCACTGAAGTTACTACCTTTGTGATAACTCAGTGTTCTTTTTTGCATTTTTAGTTTTTTTGATTCTTTATATTAAATACTTTTTATTAAAATAAGAGGGGATGTTTTTGTCTCTTGATTAGAGCCTGACTGGTACAGAAATGAATTCCACACACAAATACAAACTTTAAAGCCAGTGCTCCCGGTCAGGTAGGAGGCTTGCTGTCAAAGCAGATATAATAGATTTATGGCAGAAATAAAGTTAATAAACTTAGTCCTTCACTTATCACCAAAACAGAAAAACAAAGGCTATGAGTTATTTGAAAATAGAAAAACAGCACAAAATATAAAGTCCAATATAAACAGATAGACCAAGTAACACTGTAGAAAGTAGAGCTACATTGGGAAATGTACAGAAAGAACTTGTAATACTTACACCTTGCACTCTCTGAAATATGAAAGGTATTGCAACAGAATTAAAAAAACCTGTTACAAAAAAGAGAGACATATAGTAAAGTGTTCTTAAAGATGAAAGCTTCAATAAGTGTAATTTTTTAAAATAACCAATACTTAGAATATACTTACCTAATTTTAGAGCCTCATGGAATTTCAGGACACTAAAGATAAAGAAAGGACAATCCTATAACCACCCAGAGCCTAAAACAAATCACCTAAAAAGTATTGTGATCTGGGCTTCATATCTGCATTATGAATGCTGGATGAAAATAGAGAAGTGTCTTCAAAGATGGAAGAAAAAAAATGAACATGGAAGTTCTACTTAACCAAACTGTCAATAGATTGTCAAAGTAAAATAAACCTTTTTTCAGATGTGTATGAAAGCAAGTTTTCTACAATTCACTTTTCTTTTAAAAAAACAAACACTTAGGGATCATTGAGTTAAAATAATAAAGGAGTTTAAGAAAAAGAAATGCAATCTAAGGAGAAAGAGACCTTAATTGCAAGTAAGTGCAAAATAAAATCTAGAGAGTTACTTATACAGAAATCTATGGGAGCCATTCCAGAGTTGTAAAGTCACATAGTACCAAGAAGAACATTTAAGAAGAAAATGGATGGCCTTATCCATATTTCATCACCTTAGCAAAAAGATAGTCATAAATTTGTCCACAAGAGGAAAGAAACTCAAAGAAGCACAAGGTGTACTGAAAACTATATAGAAGGATCTGATCTCATTATGAAACAAATTTTAGGGTGGCCTGATTTTGAGCATTTGATGACATGTAAGAAGGATTGGTTGACTACAAGACTTGTAGTCTTGAGAGACTTATCTAAGAAGAACAAGCCAACAAAGGAAAACTGTAATTTGGACAGTTCCAGACTGTCACTCCGGGAGCAACGGGGTTCTTTCTCTGCCAATGGCAAGTTTCCTATGAATCCTTTGAAACTGAAGGAGGACAAGGGAAAGGGCAGTTGGGAGAAAGGTTTTTTACTGCTCAAAGCTCAGTCTCTTGCTCGGTTTCCCCTGGCGCACTCCCAAGTCCTTCCTCTCTGGCTCCTGCCAACTAAAACCAGCTCCAACAGTCCCTTGTGGCTGCAGCCCATGCTCTTTCCCTTGCCTGCCCCTTCTGGCAGGAACTCTATGGCTGTGTCCCTGGTGACTGGTGGGCCCCAGACCAATTAGGTACCAGTAACTGAGGAGAGGATAAAATGACTGTTCTCTCCACCCTTTGCCGCAGATGAACTGGAGACTCTGCCATGGAAAACATCCATTGGTATGTGAATGGACTAAGGCCAGGCAGGAAATTCTGGAAATTCTAGGTTAAAACTTCCATTTACCCCACACAACTCCAGCATCACAGAGGTTAGATGGGTGGACTTAAAGCCAAGAGATAATAGCTTAATGATCTGGACACCTTAGAGTAGCTGTTTCTTAGCAATTCCATCCACTTTTGTGCCAAAATAAAGGTACTTCATTTTAGGCCCCTGATATTCACATTAGGGAGTACAGCCATCTTTAAAGTGTAGATCTTCTATTTCTACTTCTAGGTTATGGCCATATTTGCCTGTTCTCTGCAGGTACAAGGACGGGAGTGGTGGACTTGTATGCACTGTATGCAGGACACTACAGTTCAGTATGTATTTTTGTAATAACCTCAATTACTATTAGCATCCCACAAAACAATCCTGCCCTTCACACCTGTTGATTTTGTGGTCCCTCTAAAACACAGATTGGTTTTCATTTCTGCTCATACAAGGAGCGCTTACTGGCTTTATCCCTTTAAACTGTCTAGTCTCCTGATGTCCCACACTCCCTGTTCTCAGTCCTATTATGCATTTGTTTCCTCCAGTGCGTTGTCATGTTCATTGCAGTGGGATTCAGGAGGGAGGCTCAGGAGAGGTGTGAGCTCCATTAGCCATGAAGATTTGGAATCTAAACCAATGTTTTATTCAAGGTTCTAGACACTAAACTGTTTCACAAAATTATTTCCTGTGATTGCTTATTTTATCATTTGTTATTTAAACTAAGTCTATCAGGAAAATTTTGAGATGCTGTTTAAATTCTGGAAATCAGAATCAGGTGATGCTATGTATTATGGTAATAAGGCAAGGAAGATCATAAAAGACACTAAATCTAGTTTATCATTTTTTATTTTTCTTTGATCTTTTTAATAAAGAGTAACATGAATGAATAGCTCTGCTTTTATTAACTATCTCCTTTATGTATTTTTATTTGGAGAGCATATCAAATTGTTATCTAATTTTTTACTGGACCCTAGTGTAATTTGAACAAATGAGTTGAAATCAGAATGAAATTGCCAAGTAACTCACATTTAAATAGCTCACATTCCATTCAATTCCTTATAGAAATGTAAAATGGAGCCAAAATTGAATGCATGATTGACTAGTAGGATGCAGCATAAAATGCATTCTTTTACCTGATTATGGCAGATAAGTCATTTGGAATTTTTTCTGAATACAAGCCTTAAATCTGATTGGAATTTATTGAAACCATTGGTTGCTCTTTCAGTTATTTGGGCCCTTTCAAGAGCCATCAAGAACTTACAACTGATCTGTAAGAGTAATATGGGGATGAAGTCAATTCGATAGATAAAATTTGATGTAGATTTTGAAATTCAGCCCACATCTCTGTAGACTCAGAAATTTTAACTCTCATTTGTCCATGATAACATACAAGTTCTATAAAAGGTTATTACTTTCCTTCTGTGTTACTCAACCTAATCTTAAGCATTAACTACAGCTTTGTCCCCCAACAAAAATATATCTGTAAGCAATCAGGCAATTCAGTTTGCATTGTAAGAATATAAGCTTCTGGCTCCAACTCTTCCCCAGTAAGGCAAAGGCAAAAACTAATTCTAAGAGGTAGCAACTATGATAAGTAATTTAATAGAATTAGAAACCAATGAAGAATTTTAATAAAGAAAAAAGTATATTTATTGTGATTTATGCTCATTATTAAATTCGTGAATCCATATACTAATCTGCTTGAATTTGAATTTCTAACTATGTGTCCTTAGGCAAATTATATAACATCTCCCTGCCTCAGTATCCTCTTAAAAATGAGAATAATTATGAAATAATAAATAATACTTAACCATGGGACTATTGTAATGGTCACATCAGGTAATAAAAGTAAGGATTTAAAACAATGTCTGGAATATGGTGAGTGTACAGTATTAGATAATGATGATGATAATATTATTAAATTTTCAAACCACTATATGTTATAATTTTAAATAAATATACTAATAAAGTCTTAGAGATTTGGATATCTTTTTTGAGTTTAACTGATATTCAAGTGTTGGAAAAAAAAGTTGATCATGATACAAATGCTCTTGAACTCTGAGATGGCCTACGGGTGCTATGTAAGCAGTCACTGCCCCCTCATGGATCACAATCCAGGCAGGTAAATACTCATTTTTTAATTTCTCCAAAATGCTTAATCTTATTTGGCTGCCATTTTAGTTTGGAAAACTTTTTTTAAAACTTCAAATAACACATTGTGGAAAAGAAAAGTGAAATCTAAAATAAGGTGAGTTTGTTGGATTATCTAAGAAGTCAAACCTTAGTATTTCAATTTCACACAAATGAGTTGAGGCTGCAAATTATACTGATCCCACTCTGGGTATTAGTATTCTTTCAAGTCATTTTTCTAAAAACAGGCATAAATTGAAATCCAATCTTTATCTGAGAATGATGAAAATTGGTGCTTTACTTAAAAACTTACAGATTATAAACAACTTGTGTTTAGGGCTTGGGTATTACTCATTTAATAAACATTAAGTACTCTGTTTGAATTGTTTTCCAGACATGGAGAGATAATTAAATTATAGGGCTTCAAAGAAGGGCAACATCAGCGTGGACTGCTACAGCCAGAAAAGATGAGGAATGACCCTTGAGTTGTGCTATAGAGAATGAGTAAGATTTAGATAGTTGTAGAGATGTGGAGAGAGAATTTGAGATCTTGAGACCAGAATGAGCAAAAAAATCCAAGTATCAGGAACAATGAGACGTCTGAGAAAAGTCTGGGATGAGGTAGAGGTAAGGTAATGAGCACACACTGAGATTCTGTATCTAATATTACAGGCAATTCAGAGGTGTTCACACAAGGTAATAAGAGATGGAAAATTTAAGATAATTGATTTGGTTAGTTGGGTAGAACAAGAAATTGAAGACAAGAAATACAAGAATGAGAATTTGAACAAAAGTATGATATTTTAAAGGCTTTGGACAGGATAGAAAAGGGGATAGAGAGTACACAGGAGGAAAGAGAGAAACATACTGATTAATGAAATAAAGCCCATCAAAGAAGAAAGGAATCACTGAGATTTGGCATGGTTGTTATTGACAGAAGTGGGGCAGTTTTGCTATTTGACAGATAGCAGATTTGTTGATCTAAATAGTAAATTCCACTTTGAATTTGGTAAATTTTAGGTGACATGTACCTTTTGAAATTTGGATTTCTGTAAATAAAGGATATTTTTATAAATCCCTCTAAGGATCTAGCTTAGTGCTGCAAACACAAAAAGCACTTGGATATATTTATTAAATAAATTAAATTGAAGATTTTTATTTGAACCATGACATTCTGTCATCAAGTGTCACATAATTTGTATCACCAAAAAGAGGGTTTCATTTTGTGTAACAACTGAGTAGCTTATAAAATAATATACCACTAAGGAATCACATTTAATGCCATATTTTATCAGATTAAGCTTCTTCTACACTGCTCATATGAAATAACTTACAGAGACATCACAATTTATACCTATATTTAGGGACCTATGATTCCATTCTAACTACTTCACTTCTGATCATGAAAGAGTAACTGATAAAGTGCAGGATTTATCCACTTCACATTAAGAAGCTGTAACATTTTACTAAATTTTTCACTAAATAATTTGTGACATGTCTTAGTCGTCTTGACACAGAATTGTTGCAGTGATACGCAGTGACAGTTTTTGGGTTTTAGCTTATTTTCCTATAATACTTCTCAAGACATGGTTTTTCATAATTATGTCTCATAACAAACTTCAGATAAGAGAGAAATTGGACTGTGAATAGGTTCTAATGATGTCATACTATCAGACAGGATATGGCACTAGAACTTTATTTCAAGTTTCCTTCAGAATAAAGTTTCCTATGGACAACATGCTATCATCTTGCCAGCATGGTGATGTCATATATTGTAGCAGTGAAACCTTGTAGTACATGAGTCCTTTAACATTCTTACTGACACTTTGCTTGGTAGTGCCAAAGAATGTAAATTATTGCCATGCAAAGAAAAAAAAAAAGCTAGAATCTAAAACCTGTCACTGCATGTGAGGAAATTCTCCAACAATTCTGTGTCTAGATAATTAAGACATGTCATAAACTGTTTAGTTCAGCTGACATAAATCTCATAGACATTCAAGGAGTATAATGCCATATGTAGAAAAACTTGCAAATCTTTTCATTCACTGACATTAAGGAGGTGCTAAATTATGCTAGTGCATCTAGTCTTAAAGTTTTAAGCACAAAGCCATTAAGCCACCACTTTAAAAATTGTCTGATTAGAACATTTAATCTGACTTTACATAAATGCTTAAGAATGTATATATTGGAGCATGATTCAGATCCACGGGTATCTAGACCAAATGATCTCTGGCCAATACTAACCCCAAGGAATGGATGGTCTTCCTGATGATTATTTTTAATAAGGTGTGTCTCTGAGTTTTATAAAAGGATGGTTCTTCCATTCGTAAATTTTAATTGATGCATATAGTACTACCTGTCTGTAGTAATTTTCTGATCAATTATTTTCATTTGCTTATTATTTAAGACAAATACCACATTCATTAGTTAAAACATACCTCACTTTAAGTTCAAATGCTGTTTCTTTGAGTCATATGAAAAACATTTCTGTTCACCTTGTCCTTAATTAAGGTGTCTAAGTTTCCAATCATGAAACCTGTCTCAGGCGATGGCTATTGCACTTCTCCATTTACTATCAAATTGGGCAGGGAAGTATAAAAAAAGAGGAATTCAGGGGGATTATGTGGCTACAAAACATTCCTTTCTGTTCCCATTGTATAAAAGCAGACCTATTTCAGGGTCAATATTTCTGTGTCAATTTCCCCGACCAGAATGGGATCTCCTTTAATTTCCAATATTCTAGGTCAGCAGCGTTAATAAGTGTCAAGGCACCAGGACTGCATCTTACTTTGAAATAACTCATGAAAAAATAATTTTTTCTTCTTTTCTATAAAGTTGTGAGTGTTTATATATACATACATACACACAACATGTGCATATATACATAACGAAATCCAATGTGGATGTATTTCAGCCTCCTCTATTTTCTGAGAGTTTGTGTAAGAATGCTATTATTTCTTCCTCAATACTTGTATAAGATTGTTCTCATGTGATGGAATTCAACAGTAAAAATATCTGAGCCTGGAGGTTACTTCTGAATAAGGTTATTGGTTTTTAATTCAATTCTTTGATACAGAGCTATTCAGATAGTATATTTCATATTGTGTCAGTTTTGGTGGTTGAGTTTCTTAAGGAATTTGTCCAGTTAATCTAAATTTTCAAATATACTAGGAGCAAGTTGTTTATACTATTTTCTTATTATCTATTTAATGTTCTACAGTGATATCCTTTTTACATTTATTTCCAGTTTGTGGCTTTTATTATGTTAGTAAAGGTTCAATCACAAAACAAAGCCATTATGGATATTATAGAGTGAGTGATACATTCCCTAAAACAACTGTAGAATGTTGGAGAAATGAGTCCAGGAGGTTCTGTTAGTGGGTCAGAGAAAATTCATTAGGCAGCTGTGTTCTCTCTTCTGAAAAACTGTCCACCCTCCTGAAGAAGCACTATGATTAGACAATTTGCATTTGGTAAGGGTATCTAAGGAGTCAGGCACTTCTAGTTGTCAGATGGGATGGGATGGCCTTTATAAAGTAATAGATGCTGCTTCACTTGTGCCTTCCAAATTTTATGCAAAAATTCTCATTTGGCTAACTCTAATTCAAATCCAAACATGGAAAGAAATTATGAGAATGTTGTTTCCACTTAGATTTAAGGGCTTTAATGAATTATTGCCAATGGTAAATGGAATACCAATAATCCACTGCATGCAGTAGTAAAATAGTAATTTCAATTATTACTTATATTCATCTGTTATCAAATGACTGTGGATTGCAATTTTGGGTGAGCAAACCATAAGACATTTTAATGGATACAGGAACATAGGGTTGATTGATTATTTTTAAATACACTTGAATTGGAGAAAGAAAATGACATTTTAAGTCTTTTATATTTCCAGATTCTACTCCTGCTACTTGTCTCCTTTCTCTATATCAACACCTATATCTTCAAGGGAAGCTCTGTGACCTGAGGTGAGAAAGGAATGGTTTACAGATGGTTCTGGATTACATGCCAGCTTCTCCTGAAAATGGACATTTAGGGCATATAGACTTTTCCATGAGTAGTCCTGAGAGGGTTGAATGGAAATGTTCCCAGTGGTCAGTCTGAATGTTCATTTTACCCAGAAGAAGAGATAACCAGAGTTTGCTTTTCTGCTGATTCATGAGCGATGACTAATGGCTTGACTGGGACCATCATACTTGGAAGGTACATGATTGGGTAAATGATGAAAAGGAGATGTGAGGAAATGCTATGTTTGTAGAACTTTTCCAAGTGAGTAAAGATTGTGCAGGTATTTGTTCCATGTGAATGCTCACCAACAATAATTTGAACAAAGATGGATCTTAATAATCAGGTAGACAAGATGATCTGTTCTACCCATCAGCCTCTTTTCCAGCTACCTCTGTACTTGATAAGCGGGCTTCTGAATAAATTGTCCATGCAAGCAAGGTTAGAAATTATGTATGGACTCATCAAATGATTTTCTACCCTCTCAGACTGAACTGGCCAAATAGCCACTGCCGAGTGCCTAATTTGCCAATAGCGGGGACCAGCCATGAACTCTTGACATGGCATCATTCACCAGAAGGCTAGGTAGCTACCAGTGGCAGATTAATTATATTAGACTATTTTCATCATAAAAAAGGACAGCACTTTGTTCTCACTGGAGTAGATTTTACTCTAGAAAGAATCTGCCTTCTCTGACCACATTAATTTCTGGCAAAACCACCACCCATAGTCTTATAGAATGCCCTTTTGATTGTCATACACAGAATTGCTTCTAACCATGGAATTCATATTCTAGCCATTGTAATATGGCAATAGCTCATACTTAGGGAATTTATTTGTCTTATGTTCCTTATAACTCTAAAGCAGATGACCTGAGTCAATAGTGAAATACCATTTTTTAAACCCAATTCTGGTGCCAGCTTGGACAAAACACTTGAGGGGATGGAGTAATGCCCTCCACAATACAGTATGTTTTCTGAACCAGTGACTATTTTTGTCCTTTTTCTCCTATGGCTGGGATTAAGAATCTTAGAGTTAAGGACCAGATGTGGAAGTGGTTTCCTGTCTTCACAAGTTTAGACTCTGCTGGTTTAGAGGTCTTAATTCCCAAGGAGTTAATGTTTTTACCACAAAACATAATAGTGATTCCAATAAACTAGGAATAACATTGCCATCTGGCAGATTTAGACTACTCATGTTAATGAATGAACGGGTCAAGAAGGGATTATTTATTGGCTAGAGTAATTGATCCTGACTGCAGAAAGGATAACAGATTCCTATTGCAAAAGGGCAGGAAGATCTATGCCTGAAATGCAGAAATATTCTGTATCTCCTCTTATTACTTCCGCATTTTGTAGTAAAAAGTAAGGGAAAATTAAAATACCCATTATAGTCATAAATGTTAATGGAGAAACCCTTTAGGGATGAAAGGTCATCCCAAAAAATAATAAACTATAACCAACCTAAATTACAATAATGAGTACTTGAGAAATTAGGAATATTTTATGGCAATATGAATATAATTGTATATACATATATGTTAACAAATTTTCTTTATCCCCTCTTCCATTTCTATGTTAGCTAAAATGTGTTATATTTATAATATGTTATTACATAGACATCCTTCATATACAATGTTATAATTTTTGCTTTAAATATTCATATATCTTTTAAACATATTGACAAAAAATTTATTTTGTATTTGTCCACATATTTAATACTTCTGGTGCTTCTCATATCTTCCAATTTTCTATCTGGTAGTCTTAAAAAATTCCCTTAGCAATCTTTGTAGTGTAACATCTCTTGGTGTTAAAATCTCTGTTCTTATTTATCTGAAAATGTCTTTATTTCCTTTGCATTTTAAAGGATATTATCACTGGATATAAATTCAGGGTTCACTTTTTTTCTTGTACACTTTAAAGAAGTCCCATTGTTTTCTCACCTCTACTGTTTCAGGTTAGAAGTTATCTGTAATTCATATCAATCTTCCCCTGTATGCAATGTACTATTTTCCTGTATATGTTTCTGAGAATTTTCTCTTCAAAAGTTTGACCATGATGTGTCTAGGTATGATTTTCTTTGTATTAATCCTGCTTGAGATGAATTGAGTTTATTGTATATGTGGTTTCATGTTTCACACAAAATCTGGGAACTTTTCAGTCATTTTTAAATATTTTCTGTTCCCTTTTTCTCTTCTCTTCTCTTAGGATTCCAGTTACACTTATATTAGTACTGAAATTTCCCATAGGTTTCTGAGGCCTTGTTTAATTTTTGCACAAGGTTTTTTTCTCTATTTTTCAGTTTGGATAATTTATATTGCTCTATTTTCATATGCTATTAAGCCCATTCTGTAAGGCTTTCATTTTTGTATTCTATTTTTAGATGTAGAATTTCTTTTCTTTACTTTGTAGAACTGTCTTTTCTCTGTTGAAATGCTGTATCAATTCAATTATTATAGGTATATTTTCTTCAAGTCCTTGAACATACTTGTAATAAATGCTTTAATGTTCTTGTCTGCTGATTCTAACAGGATGAATTTCTTTCAACTACTTTTACTTTTGACAATGGTTTATAGTTTTGTGTTTGTATATATGGTTTGTAGTTTTTTATTCTATATTGAATGCTGTAGAGAATATATTGTCAAGTCTGGATTATGTTATTTCTTTTGAAGATTGCTGATTTTTTGTTTTGGTAAGTAGTTAACTTGGCTGTCTTAAGCTCCAAACTCTGTATGTATATCAACTAAAATCAATGCTCAGTTCTTTTAGCCTCTCAACTGTTGTCTTTATCTCTTTGGGGTTGGGCTGCTTGAGTCTGTCTCCACTGTGAATATGCATTTCATAGATCATCTAAGAATTTTTCACTGAATTTATATACAGAAATTTTGGCCCTATAATCTATGGATTTCTCCCTCCCCAAATTTCCCCTTTTCCAGCTACTTTACTATTATTGATGTACAACATATGACTTGCAACAGCTTGAGTTCTTACCTTGTGCCTTCAGTAAAATAGTCATATATTGTAGAATTTCACCTAGGATAATTACCTTCTTTTATGGGTCAAAGCCCCACCCCTTTCTGCTTGCTTTTGATCACACAGTAACATCACTACTTGTCTTAAACTTTGTCTATAGTTTATAATTGTTTTCTGTGTCAGGATTAGCCTAGTACAAGATACTTCACCATTACCAAAATCTATTGTTTTATTTTGGCATTAAAAAAAAAATTCTCGGGGAGAGGGAGCCAAGATGGCGGTGTGAGTAGAGCAGTGGAAATCTCCTCCCAAAACAACATATATCTATGAAAATATAACAAAGACAACTCTTCCTAGAATAGAGACCAGAGGACACAGGACAATATCTAGACCACATCCACACCTGCGAGAACCCAGCGCCTCGTGAAGGGGGTAAGATACAAGCCCTGGCCCGGCGGGACCCGAGCGCCCCTCCCCCCAGCTCCCGGCGGGAGAAGAATAGGCAGAGCGGGAGGGAGACGGAGCCCAGGACTGCCGAACACCCAGCCCCAGCCATTCGGACCAGAGCGCAGACACAGCGCATGCGCAGACGGCCCTGGATACTAGGGAAACAGGGCAGCAAGAACGGTGAGCGGGTACCAGAGGCCTGGCGCCGGAGGACATAAGAAAAGCGAGTGGCAATTTTTTTTTTTTTTCTGTTTTGTTTTGGCCAGTGCTTTTTGGAAGTCTTAAAGGGATAGGGACACCAATACTACGGAGACAGGGCAGCAAGACCGGTGAGCAGATGCCTGAGGCTGGCGCCGGAGAATAAAGAAAAATGAGCGGCCATTTTTTACTTTATTTTTATTTTTTTATTTTTTTAATAAAAAATTTTTTTTTTTTTGTGGTCGTTGTTTTGTTTTGGCGGGTGCTTTTTGGAAGTCTTAAAGGGGCAGGGCGGGACACTTAATCCAGAGGTAGAGAATTCGGGGATCTCTGGGAACCCTAATCCCCTGGGCTGCAGGGAGCTTGGAGGCCCCTTACAGAGATAAATAGCCTCCAGGCCGCTCCCCCTCCAACGCGACTCCACCATTGTGAAGGAGCCGCCCGAGCCAGGCCACGCCCACAGCAACAGCGGAGATAAACTCCATAGCAGTCAGGCACGAAGCAGAAGCCCTGTCTGTGCGCAGCTACCCAGCACAAGCCACTAGAGGTTGCTGTTCTCCCAGGAAAGGAGGGCCACAAACCAACAAGAAGGGAAGTTCTTCCAGCGGTCACTCGTCCCAGCTCTGCAAACTATTCCTATCACCATGAAAAGGCAAAGCTACAGGCAGACAAAGATCACAGAGACAACACCAGAGAAGGAGACAGACCTAACCAGTCTTCCTGACAAAGAATTCAAAATAAGAATCATAAACATGCTGACAGAGATGCAGAGAAATACGCAAGAGAAATGGGATGAAGTCCAGAGGGAGATCACAGATACCAGAAAGGAGATCGCAGAAATGAAACAAACTCTGGAAGGGTATATAAGCAGAATGGATAGGATGCAAGAGGCCATTGATGGAATTGAAACCAGAGAACAGGAACGCATAGAAGCTGACATAGAGAGAGATAAAAGGATCTCCAGGAATGAAACAATATTAAGAGAACTGTGTGGCCAAACCAAAAGGAACAATATTTGTATTATAGGGGTACCAGAAGAAGAAGAGAGAGGAAAAGGGATGGAAAGTATCTTGGAAGAAATAATTGTTGAAAACTTCCCCAAACTGAGGGAGGAAATAATCGAACAGACAACGGAAATACACAGAACCCCCAACAGAAAGGATCCAAGAAGGACAACACCAAGAGACATAATAATTAAAATGGCAAAGATCAAGGACAAGGAAAGAGTTTTAAAGGCAGCTAGAGAGGAAAAGGTCACCTATAAAGGAAAACCCATCAGGCTAACATCAGACTTCTTGACAGAAACCCTACAGGCCAGAAGAGAATGGCATGATATATTAAATGCAATGAAACAGAAGGGCCTTGAACCAAGGATACTGTATCCAGCACGACTATCATTCAATATGACGGTGGGATTAAACAATTCCCAGACAAACAAAAGCTGACGGAATTTGACTCCCACAAACCACCTCTACAGAACATCTTACAGGGACTGCTCTAGATGGGAGCACTCCTAGAAAGAGCACAGCACAAAACACCCAACATATGAAGAATCGAGGACAAGGAATAAGAAGGGAGAGAAGAAAAGAATCTCCAGACAGTGTATATAACAGCTCAATAAGCGAGCTAAGTTAGGCAGTAAGATACAAAAGAGGCTAACCTTGAACCTTTGGTAACCACGAATTTAAAGCCTGCAATGGCAATAAGTACGTATCTTTCAACAATCACCCTAAATGTTAACGGGCTGAATGCACCAATCAAAAGATACAGAGTAATAGAATGGATAAAAAAGCAAGACCCATCTATATGCTGCTTACAAGAAACTCACCTCAAACCCAAAGACATGTAAAGACTAAAAGTCAAGGGATGGAAAAACATATTTCAGGCAAACAACAGTGGGAAGAAAGCAGGGGTTGCAGTACTAATATCAGAAAAAATAGACTTCAAAACAAAGAAAGTAACAAGAGATAAAGAAGGACACTACATAATGATAAAGGGCTCAGTCCAACAAGAGGATATAACCATTCTAAATATATATGCACCCAACACAGGAGCACCAGCATATGTGAAACAAATACTAACAGAATTAAAGGAAGAACTAGAATGCAATGCACACATTTTAGGAGACTTCAACACACCACTCCCTCCAAAGGACAAATCCACCAGACAGAAAATAAGTAAGGACTCAGAGGCACTGAACAACACAGTAGAATAGATGGACCTAATAGACATCTATAGAACTCTACATCCAAAAGCAATAGGATATACATTCTTCTCAAGTGCACATGGAACATTCTCCAGAACAGACCACATACTAGGCCACAAAAAGAGCCTCAGTAAATTCCAAAAGACTGAAATCCTACCAACTAACTTTTCAGACCACAAAGGCATAAAACTAGAAATAAACTGTACAAAGAAAGCAAAAAGGCTCACAAACACATGGAGGCTTAACAACACGCTCCTAAATAATCAATGGATCAATGACCAAATCAAAATGGAGATCCAGCAATATATGGAAACAAATGACAACAACACTAAGCCCCAACTTCTGTGGGACGCAGCAAAAGCAGTCTTAAGAGGAAAGTATATAGCAATCCAAGCATATTTAAAAAAGGAAGAGCAATCCCATATGAATGGTCTAATGTCACAATTATCGAAATTGGAAAAAGAAGAACAAATGAGGCCTAAGGTCAGCAGAAGGAGGGACATAATAAAGATCAGAGAAGAAATAAATAAAATTGAGAATAATAAAACAATAGCAAAAATCAATGAAACCAAGAGCTGGTTCTTCGAGAAAATAAACAAAATAGATAAGCCTCTAGCCAGACTAATTAAGAAGAAAAGAGAGTCAACACAAATCAACAGTATCAGAAATGACAAAGGAAAAATCACGACGGACCCCACAGAAATACAAAGAATTATTAGAGAATACTATGAAAACCTATATGCTAACAAGCTGGAAACCTAGGAGAAATGGACAACTTCCTAGAAAAATACAACCTTCCAAGACTGACCCAGAAAGAAACAGAAAATCTAAACAGACCAATTACCAGCAACGAAATTGAAGTGGTAATCAAAAAACTACCAAAGAACAAAACCCCCGGGCCAGATGGATTTACCTCGGAATTTTATCAGACACACAGGGAAGACATAATACCCATTCTCCTTAAAGTTTTCCAAAAAATAGAGGAGGAGGGGATACTCCCAAACTCATTCTATGAAGCTAACATCACCCTAAAACCAAAACCAGGCAAAGACCCCACCAAAAATTAAAAACTACAGACCAATATCCCTGATGAACGTAGATGCAAATATACTCAAGAAAATATTAACAAACCGAATTAAAAAATACATCAAAAGGATAATACACCATGACCAAGTGGGATTCATCCCATGGATGCAAGGATGGTACAACATTCAAAAGTCCATCAACATCATCCACCACATCAATAAAGAGAAAGACAAAAACCACATGATCATCTCCACAGATCCTGAAAAAGCATTTGACAAAGTTCAACATCCATTCATGATAAAAACTCTCAGCAAAATGGGAATAGAGGGCAAGTACCTCAACATAATAAAGGCCATCTATGATAAACCCACAGCCAACATTATACTGAACAGCGAGAAGCTGAAAGCATTTCCTCTGAGATCGGGAACTAGACAGGGATGCCCACCCTCCCAACTGTTATTTAACATAGTACTGGAGGTCCTAGCCACGGCAATCAGACAAAACAAAGAAATACAAGGAATCCAGATTGGTAAAGAAGAAGTTAAACTGTCACTATTTGCACATGACATGATACTGTACATAAAAAACGCTAAAGATTCCACCCCAAAACTACTAGAACTGATATCGGAATACAGCAAAGTTGCAGGATACAAAATCAACACACAGAAATCTGTGGCTTTCCTATACACTGACAATGAACCAACAGAAAGAGAAATCAGGAAAACAACTTCATTCACAATTGCATAAAAGAAATAAAATACCTAGGAATAAACCTAACCAAAGAAGTGAAAGACTTATACTCTGAAAACTACAAGTCACTCTTAAGAGAAATTAAGGGGAGACTAACAGATGGAAACTCATCCCATGCTCATGGCTAGGAAGAATTAATATCGTCAAAATGGCCATTATGCCCAAAGCAATATAAAGATTTGATGCAATCCCTATGAAACTACCAGCAACATTCTTCAATGAACTGGAACAAATAATTCAAAAATTCATATGGAACCACCAAAGACCCCAAATAGCCAAAGCAATCCTGAGAAAGAAGAATAAAGTAGGGGGGTTCTCACTACCCAACTTCAAGCTCTACTATAAAGCCATAGCAATCAAGACAATTTGGTACTGGCACAAGAACAGAGCCACAGACCAATGGAACAGACTAGAGAATCCAGACATTAACCCAAACATATATGGTCAATTAATATTTGATAAAGGAGCCATGGATATACAAAGGCAAAATGACAGTCTCTTCAACAGATGGTGCTGGCAAAACTGGACAGCTGCATGTAGGAGAATGAAACTGGACCATTGTCTAACCCCATAGACAAAAGTAAACTCAAAATGGATCAAAGACCTGAATGTAAGTCATGAAACCATTAAACTCTTGGAAGAAAACATAGGCACAAACCTCTTAGACATAAACATGAGTGACCTCTTCTTGAACATATCTCCCCGGGCAAGGAAAACAACAGCAAAAATGAACAAGGGGGACTATATTAAGCTGAAAAGCTTCTGTACAGCAAAAGACACCATCAATAGAACAAAAAGGATCCCTACAGTATGGGAGAATATCTTTGAAAATGACACATCCGATAAAGGCTTGACATCCAGAATATATAAAGAGCTCACACGCCTTAACAAACAAAAAACAAATAACCCAATTAAAAAATGGGCAAAGGAACTGAACAGATGGTTCTCCAAAAAAGAAATACAGATGGCCAACAGACACAAGGAAAGATGCTCCACATCGCTAATTATCAGAGAAATGCAAATTAAAACTACAATGAGGTATCACCTCACACCAGTAAGGATGGCTGCCATCCAAAAGACAAACAACAACAAATGTTGGTGAGGCTGTGGAGAAAGGGGAACCCTCCTACACTGCTGGTGGGAATGTAAATTAGTTCAACCATTGTGGAAAGCAGGATGGAGGAACATGAAAATGCTCAAAACAGACTTACCATTTCACCCAGGAATTGCACTCCTAGGAATTTATCCTAAGAATGCAGCAATCAAGTATGAGAAAGATCAGTGCGCCCCTATGTTTATCGCAGCACTATTTACAATAGCCAAGAATTGGAAGCAACCTAAATGTCCATCGATAGATGAATGGATAAAGAAGATGTGGTACATATACACAACGGAATACTACTCAGCCATAAGAAAAGGGCAAATCCTACCATTTGCAGCAACATGGATGGAGCTGGAGGGTATTATGCTCAGTGAAGCAAGGCAAGTGGAGAAAGAGAAATACCAAAGGATTTCACTCATCTTTGGAATATAAGAATAAAGGAAAAACTGAAGGAACAAAACAGCAGCAGAATCACAGAACTCAAGAATGGTCTAACAGGTACCAAAGGGAAAGGGACTGGGGAGGATGGGTGGGTAGGGAGGGATAAGAAGGGGGGAGAAGAAGGGGGTATTAAGATTAGCATGCATGGGGGTGTGGGAGAAAGGGGAGGGCTATACAACACAGAGAAGGCAGGTAGTGATTCTACAACATTTTCTATGCTGATGGACAGTGACTGCAAAGGGGTTTATAGGGGGGACCTTGTATAGGGGAGAGCCTAGTAAACATAATATTCGTCATTCAAGTGTAGATTAATGATACCAAAAAAAAAAAAAGGCAGTTCCTGTGTGGTGACCTCCAATGAGTTCTACACGAGGGTATAAAGGGCATATAAAAGTGTAGGCAAAGGGTCTGTTTGTGTTTATACAGAGGATCAAAGCCTAAATTGGCTACCCTGAAAATGAACTAAGATATGATATGAAAAAGAACTTCCAACATCAGCACTCTCTGGAAGCCTCATGCCAGAAGATGATCATCAAAAAACCCCAACAAAGATTCACACACTGCTACAGGTGTTGATGCACTCATCCCACCAGTTCCAGGCCTTGCCATGGGAATGAAGAAGGAGATATCTAAGCTGGCCTGTGCATACAGTAAAACAACAAATTTGACTGGATCTATACTGTTGGAACTCAACCAAGAATTAGGAGAAGTCCAAATTGTAGAACTCCAAAATCTTACAACTACAGACTATTTACTGTTACAAGAACATATGGGATGTAAACAGTCCCCAGGAATGGGTTGTTTTAATTTGTCTGATTTCTCTCAGACTGTTCAAGT
The DNA here is from genome assembly GCF_030020395.1 of Manis pentadactyla. Lineage (NCBI taxonomy): Eukaryota > Metazoa > Chordata > Mammalia > Pholidota > Manidae > Manis > Manis pentadactyla. The sequence continues at coordinate 52,460,981 of NC_080020.1, read as the reverse complement.
TCAGTTGGACAATATTGACCATATCATGGATAAGTTTTCACAAATGCCTAAGGTGCCTAACTGGTTTTCTTGGTTTCACTGGAGATGGCTGGTAATTACAGGTATGCTTAGGTTATGTAACTATACTCCTATTATGTTAATGTGTGTGCGCAATTTAATTAGTAGTTTAAAACCTATACATGCTGAAGTTACTCTACAAGAAGAGATGTCAAAGAAATAATCAATCTTCCCATGTTTTCTTCCGCCTGCTACTTCTATAGCTTTTCTTCTTCATTCCTAACTACAACCCTTAAATAGAATTCATGCCTCATATCAAAACTACTGAGTATCATAATTCTTCCAAGTGGTAAAGATACCTCAAGACAAATGCTGGGCATAGAAGCCACAGGGCATAAATATGCAAAGAAGTAAAAAGCTAACCTTTTCAAACAATAAGGCTTCTCTCTCACTTACCAACTTTATATTTCCCTGTGTGGCCCCGGAAGATGACTGGTTAGCCAGAGACGGGTAAGATTCCTCAAGGGAGGAACAACCTAAGACAGGCACAGTCGCAGGGGGGCCATCAGGTGAGAGATTGGGGATCAACAGAGGTGAGGCTTAGAACCTCACCCCCCCTGTTCTGAGAGAAATCTTCTGCATCCGTGAATGTTTCATTGCCCTTGTCTAGCTTGGATTAACACATAGTCTACAGGCACACAGCTGATCATCTACATTTGCTCTCTTACAACACTAAACTATGTTTTCTACCTTTATCTTGTATCTACCTACCACTTCAGCATTTTATTAAAAATAATAATAATAAAGAGAGAAATGTGGTATCCACATATAAATCAAGTATAAAAATCAAATGAGTATTCATATTTGAACTGTTTATAGTTCATAATGCGTGAGCAAAACCAAAAGTTTCTGTGATGACTGCCCTTGTACTGCTCACCATGTAACTTATTCACTATGTAAGAATTTGTTCTCCATGTAAGAACTTGTTTGTTATGCTTCAGAAGATTGGAGACTGACGAAAATTAGGCTTGGGGTGGATTAATGATTGTGCATTTAGCATTGACTCCCCTATACAGAATTTTATTGTTGTTAACAACCATTTGATCAATAAATATGAGAGATGCCCTCACAACAACAAAAAAAGTACTCACTTCCGATTGTAAAATAAATAAGTAACCGGGATGTAATGTATAGCATAAGGAATATAGTCAAAATATTGTAACAACTTGGTATGGTGATAGCTGGTACCTAGAATTATCATGTATATAAATGTTGAATCACTGTGTTGTACACCTGAAACTAATGTAATGTAATACTGTGTGTCAACTACCCTTCAATAAACAATAATTTTCTAAAAAAAAAAAAAAAATTCTCCACATGGAGGCATTGGCTCCATTAATTTTCAGTCTCTTCTAACACATTGTAAGGCTATGGATATTATGCTGTTAATGCACACCTACAAATGTTGATATGTAATATTATTATATTAAATTAAGTGTATTTTTGTGTCTTTCAGGATTTTAAAATTGAACATGAATTGGAAGAGATGTTCTAATTTTTAAAAATATGGCACTATTTTATTTAACCATTTGTTATTGACTTCTGTTTTAACTTCAGAGAACATACTTTTTATAATTTCAGTCCTTTGAATGTATATGGACTTTTTGTATGAAAGGTTTTTTTGTTTGAAAAGAATGTGTAATGTGTAATTGTTGGATGCGGTGTTCTAATATGTATCCACTTAAGTAAGTTTGCTAAAAATGTTAAATGTTCCTTAAACTTACTGTTTTGTTAGCTTGTTTCCCAAAGATACTGAGGAAATTGTGTGAAAATCTCCCATAGTAATTGTGGATTTCAGTATTTCTACTTCAGTCTCCTTATAGAACTCCCAATCTTTGTTTTACATATTTTGAGGCTACATTATTGAGTGCATACAGATTTAATAAAACTTTGTCTGGTAAACTGAATCTTTAACTACTACAAAGGATTTTTAACTCAATGATTTTCCCTTAAAGTCTATTTTATGAAGTATTAAGAAAGCCACCTAGTTTTATTGTTATCATTAATCCTTTTCTATCCTCTCAGTTTCAAAATATCTATATTGTTATGAGTTATATGTAACTAAAATACATAGCAGAAATATTTTTGTCTTTGTTTTTTAATCCATCCTGACATGTTGGTTTCATAACTCAAACATTTCATTCATTTATGTTGTGTTATAACTGATATATTTGGGTATGAGTTTAACATTATATTCTTTGCTTCCTATATATTCCATCGATTCTCTTTCTTTCTGTTTTTCTTTATCTCCTTCTCTTGGATTTATTATTTATTATTATGATTTTGTTTCTAGATTATAAATTATGTATTCTATTATCTTTTGGTGACTGCTCCACAAATAAGAATATTCACATTTAACTTACGAATGTCTGTTTTTATCAATAAATATCCATTTTTTAAAATGACACTTGCTAAATGTGTTGTTTTTAACACTGCTTAACAATTAAGTTTGTTAAAAGTGTTAAATGTTCCTTAAACTTACTGTTTTGTTTGTTTGTTTCCCCAGATAAATTTCTTTTACCCTTCCTCCTGGACAATAACCTTAGAATCATTTAAACCCATTTGTCCCATTCTTCCTTATATTCTCCTGTATAATAGTGATTCTGTATTTTAAACACCATGACATATTTTAATCATAATTTTATACCATCAATATTATTTATATTTCCTTATATATGTATCATAGTATCTGCTCTTCACTCTGACCTCATTTCTGACTTTCTATCTGGAATTATTTTCCTTCTGCTTAAAGTACATTTTTATATATATTTTATAATTTCCCATAGTATAGATCTTCTGAAGGCAAACTCAATTTGTCCAAAATAGGTTTTGATTATTTTTATGCCTTGAATTTTTCCTATATATAGAATTCCAGGTTGGCAGTTGCTTTCCTTAAGTAAATCATAGATGACATTACATCATCTTTGACTTCCATTTTGGTATTGAGAAATCAGCTATTAATGTTACATTTACTCTTATTTCTCTGGCTGATTATCAGATTTTTCTCTTTATTTTTGGTTTTCAGCAATTTCACTATTTTATTTCTAGGTGTGTATTTCTTTTCATTTGTTTTGCTTTGAAGTTTTTTTTGGAATCTAATTTGCATATTGGTATCTTCATCAATTCTAGGAAATCAACAGCCAGTGTCTCTTTAAATATTGCCTCTTCCCCATACGCTTTCTTCCATACTTCTTAGACTTTAATTAAATACATTTTAGATCTTTATATTTTATCTTCTATATTTTTTGCCCTCCCTCTCTTATTTTCCATCTTTTTTTCTCCCATTACTGCATTTTCCATACTTTCTTCTCACTCAAGTTGTTGTTGTTCTGCATGTATTTCTAAAAGTCATATTAAATTTATTTTGGAATGAAGTGGGATGAAATATATAGTTATCCACATTTCTACATTTTACAGTGTCTTCCAAATTCTTATTTTCCTTTGGATTCCACGAATGCTAACTGAAAAGTAAAATACAAATGGGACAAAAAAAAGGATAGCTTAAAAACTGGCAGTGTCAGCTTAGTCACACACATAAGTATGGGAAGAAAACCAAAACAGATCCAAATGGCAAAAAGGGAGCAGTAGTTTGAAATAAGGCAGTGCTGTCTTACTCAACAATATGAGTAGGAGAGTAAAAAAAAAAATTCAGAAAGGACGAAAAAGGAAGAAATAACTGGAAACACAGTAATTTTATCTTACTCAGTGCACAGTGATACAGATTTTACATAATTAACAGTAATCAAGCCAGAGGAAAATATTAAAGTGGGTGTTTTGACTTTGAAATTTAACTCACGATTACACTATCTGTGATGGTTTACGTTGTGCATTCCCTCATTTCCTGCCAGACATTCACTGTTGGAATTACTGACAATCTGCTGGACCTTCTAACAATGGGAGTAAGTCAGTTACAGCAGATTGAGTACAGCACACAATGATACAAACGCATTCAAAAATACAATAATGCTGAGAGAAAATGTGTTCTTTTAAATTACTAGACTGCATAATTCACCTTAATGACCAACAACATGCTTGAGGCATGTTTTTCTGAGCACTGAGAAGAGGGTTCTTTCTCACCCTGCCTTCAGCATTTTCCCCTCATATTGAAGCAAAATAGTATAGTGGTTAAATGTTATACTTTTTAAGCTGCCTGAAATGGGTAAATGTTTAAAAATCTATTGTTTACTATCGATGCTATTTTACATCATTAAGCTCTAGCTTCTTCACTGGTAAAATGAAAACAAAATATTCACTTACGTTATAAATTTCATTGTGTTTCCCTAATGACAGAATACACATAAAGCATTTAGCAAGAGTTCCTGACACCTAGTAGGTGCCTCAATAATTGTAAGCTACCATTATGATCTCTTCCTGGGGCTGATTTCCATGTAAGGATACACCTGTGTGACAGAAAAAAGTGATTCTTACTCAAAAGAGAGTAGGGAGCACAAGGACTCACAAGGTGACAAATGTTATGAAGCCCTTGAATATCTAAGGATATCATATGCCTAGTATGACACTAGAATGTCTCTCAGCACCACTGAATATTTTCCCCAAGACAATAATTTAATTCGAGGCTGCATAATACTTGAGCTTCCACATAAAAGAGGAATAGAAGAAAGCAGGGTATAGCAGAAACTCTGAGATAAAGGGGAACATCTAGGAAAAATCAAGAATTCTTCCACAGGAGGGATAGAAAACAATACAGAGAAAAAACATTTCAAACTTGTGCTGATAGAGGAAGATAATGGCAATGATTCAAGACTGGGTATTAAAATTCACAGGCAGTAGTCAGGGTAGATTTAGGCTGTATGCATACATAAGAAGGTGTACAGGAGAGAGAGAAATAGGCATATATAATCAGCTCCAGGCTTGTTATTAAGTGGTTATTTTTCTTATAATTTAAGGAAGTAATGTAAAAGATCATAATAAATATAGTAGCTACACAGATTATTGAACAATATGTCACTTCACTGTGGCCCTTCTACCTATCAATAAAGAAGGTTCCATATAGGGATAGGGATAATTAATGTACTATCAAAGTTCCTCTACACCAGCAAGCATATTGTGATAAAGGCCATCAACTGTCCTTTTGAATAAATGGGGCAGATTTAGATCTATCTCAATTTGCCCTACAGTCAAGATGGCTGTTAACTAATAATTTTCAACATAAGTTTTAAAAAGTAATTAAAGTTTAAATTCTAAAGAGGTCATCAAAATAGATTCTATATTTGAGCCAGTCCATAGGAAAGTTGCTAAATTTATAAAATTTTAAACCTTTTCAAGTCTTATTAATAAATTAATATAAGTGAAGAGCATCTCCTATCAGAGAAACTCTCAGCAAACAGAAATTTCTGAAAATAATTACAACAATTAAATCAGAGGACTTTTTTCTCTTTACGAGATTAACACCTTATCGCCAAACTTCTTAATATGCATGTATTTCAGAAGTTATAAATGGTTAAGTTTTATATGTTGTGTGGGGACAAGAGTATTATACATTTCCTCATAAGGGAAGTGACCATATATTCAAACTTAACCCCTAAAATATTTCACTATCAAAATAGGGGCTTCATTACTTGTGAAAATTGAAGCAAATTTTAGTATTTAATTAATATTACAAGATAAAATATTGTTTTTAAAGTAGCAACTTAAATAAGACATATTAGATTAGATAGGGCATATTAAAAAGGCCTTTAATTTCCTTATTTTGCCTGATTGCTCTAGCTAGAATTTCTAGAACTGTATAGAATAAGAGCGGTATTAGTGGGAACCCTTGTCTTTCTAATCTTAGAGGAAAAGTTTTCAACATTTCACTGTTGAGTGTGATACTAGCTGTGAGTTTGTCTATATGGTCTTTATTGTGTTGAGATACATTCCTTTTAAACCTAATTTATTGAGGATTTTTATCATGAAAGGATGTCATATTTTGTCTAATACTTTTTCTGCATCTGTTGAGATGATCATGTAATTTTTATGTTTTCCTTCTATTAATGTAATGTATCACATTTTCTGATTTGCATGTGTTGCAGGGATAAACTCTGAGATCCTTTTAATATGCTGTTGAATTTGGAAATATTAATTGGTTCAGCCACTATGGAAAACAGTATATAGGCTTCTCAAAAAACAACAAAAAAAAGAATGATGATATCATTCAGAAATCCCACTTCTAATTATACACCCAAAGGAAATGAAATCAAGATCTCAAAAAGATACCTGCACTCCCATTTTTACTGCAGCATTGTTCAAAATAGCCTAGATATGGAAATAACCTAAGTGTCCATCAATGGATAAATAGATGAAGAAAATATAGTATATATTATTCAGCCATGAGAAAGAAGGAAATCCTACCATTTGTGATCACATGGATAGACCTTGAGGGTATTATGCTAAGTGAAATAAGTCAGAGAAAAACAAATACTGTATGATCTCAGTTATATGTGGAATCTGAAAAAGCTGAACTCATAGAAACAGTAGAATAGTAGTTTTCATGGGTTGGCTTTGTTTTTATTTTTACCAGGGGAACTGGAGAGATGTTGGTCAAAGAGTATAAACTTGTAGTTAGAGGATGAGTAATTTCTGGAGATCTAATGTATACCATTGTGATTGTAGTTATCAGTACTGATCAGATACTTTAAAGTTGCTAACAGACTAGATCTTAAATGTTCTCATCACAAATTAGAAACGATAATTATGTGGGTGATGGAAGTATTAGCTAGCACTACAGTGTTAATAAGTGGTAATCATATTTGCAATATAAAAACGTATCAAATCAACACATTGCACAACTTAAATTTTCACAATTTATATTTCAATTATATCTCAATTAAAAAATTAGATTTAAAAAATCCCCAAATCATAAAAAGATCAATAAACTTATTTAGAATAAAATTTTGAATTTCTGTACAATAATACTATAAACAAAAATGGAAAGTCAGGGACATTGACTATAAAAAGATATTTAAACATATATAACTGTCAAAAAACTAGTACTAAAGTATATTTGGAAGAAAATATTAAAAGGTAAATAATCTGAGGAAAATGATCAAGGATGTGAAAAGACAATTCACAGTAAAGAAAAGCCAAATGGCTAATAAAGATTTTTTAAGTGTTCAAACTTAATCATAAAAATCATGACCACATTGAAATTCTGTTCCACATCAATTAGAACTGACAAATTAATACATCTAATTAGTAAGGATGTGAATAAACAGTATCTCACATCCTGATGATGGAAGTAAATTGGTACAAGCTATTTAGAGAATTATTTGGTTTTACTTATTGAAGTTGGTATGTGCATATACTCCATGATCCAACAATCCTGCTTCCACATATATGCCCTTAAAAACACTCTCATAAAGAAAATATTTACTAGGATATTCATAACAACACTGTTCATAATAGCCAAAAATTTGATAAATTCTAATTGTCCTTCTGTAGGGTACAGAATAAATAAAAATTTTTTTACAATGAAAAACTATTCAGTAGTTAAAATATATTAAATGACTGTATATGTATCACCATAATTAACTCTCTCAATGTAATTTTTATTTTTAAAAAGTGAAATAGCCTGAAAGAATCAGTATAACATTTTTTAAATTCTTGACTCAAAAAGCAATTACTTTATCTAGTTTATGACCACAAATATTTGTAGGCCTAGTTCAAAAAACATGCAAAGACATGAACTGTGATAATATCAGGATAATAATAAACTTGGGAGGAAAAGAGAAGAAAAGCATATATTGTTAACATTTAATTTCTCAAAAAGAAATCTGAAGCATATATGTCAAAATGTTATCAGCTAATTTAAGCCTTATATATTTGCTAATATATTAATTTCTATATTTATGCACTTTGTTATATGTTCCTAATTTATTTTAAAATCAGCATTAAAAAAAGTGGGCAACAAAATAGTCCTGATCTTGACCAAGTAGATCTTTTTTGGAATCAAGGAACTTAAGGAAATAGGCATAGGAAAGAAGTGATGGGGTAAAAGGAAGGAGACAAAAAAGTAACCTCACAGATCTCAAAAATCAAATGCAAAAACAAAAAAACAAAGAAATGTGAATTTTTTAAATCATGAAAATGTATAAAGAATATGTTACTGAGAAATCAGGTAGAGGAGTCAGCTATTACATCTAGAGCAGTACTTGCCCAACAGAAGTACAATCAGCTACACATGCAATTTTAAATTTTCTAGTAGCCACATCAAAAAGTAAAAACAAACTGGTGAAATTAATTTTAGTGATATATTTTCTTAGCCTAATATATCAAAATATTACCATTTCACTATATATGAATGTAAAATTATGAATGAGTTATTTCACATCTTTTCTGAAAGTCTTTGAAATCTAATGTGAATTTTGTTCTTAGAGCACATCACTAGCCATACATGGCTAGTGGCACCTTATTGAAAAAGGAGGGTCTACTGTATGTTACAGTACAACTGTCTAAAGGATTACCTAAAAAAATCAAGGATTAAGCATATTATGAGAATCATAAAGGCAACCACTAGATGTTCTAAAAAATGGAAACTATATATGTCTTTATTTAATTGTTGAGCTTTTATATTAAATTGATGTTTTTACTAAATAGTTGCCCAGGATAAAATGTGTGTGAGAAATTTTCTTTTAGTTCATGTGGATTATGTTTTTTCAGAACAGGTTCTTTGGCTATTTTAGGATATTATCTGTTTGGCGGGGGGGTGTCTCAAACATTCAAGAACTAATAGAACCCATGATATCAGAAACTACATTCATTACACTTAATGTGGGTTTGTTGTCAGGCAGCTGTATCTGGGAGGTTGAGAAAGAATTCTTGACCAGGTCAGATGAGTGTAAGTAAGGAACAAATTCATTAAAGCAAGAGGTGCAGCAAATGGCAGCAGCTTTTCAGGCAACAGAAAGCAAGGAAGAACAGAGGGAGGAAAGGGAAGCTCGCTCAACTCCTGCTAAGCACAGGGCAAACCCCTTGCCAACTCCTAGAGCCAGGGTCACCTGGCATCCAGTGTCCACTTGAATCTGCACAGCATGGAAACTAAGCCCCTACTACCCCAGAATTTGGGGGAGCTGCAGAGCACTGGATGGAGTGAGATTATATTCTGGAACTTCCCCAAAGCAAAGAAAGGAGGTTTTCAGACAGACTACTAAAGAGCATGATTGTACAGCTGAAGTCCCTTCTGGGTCACCCAGGCAATGGGAACTTGCAAGCCCAAATCAGAGATCTTAGTAGCCCTTCCCTACTTGTCTGAAGTAGGACAGAGAGAGTGCTTAAGACTTGTGCTTAAGTCTAGAAAGCTGAATGAAATAGGAAAATGACAAAGATATTTACCACCAGAGGTGAAGGTTGGAGAATTCTTATCTTTATTATGGAAAAGAGCTCAAAGACAAGAGCCTTCAGTTTATGCAGAAAGGAAGTTTATTTGATATAAGACAGTACACCCTCAGAAAGGAGTGTAGGCAACCCAACCTCAGAGAGGAGATGTGCTTAGAAGCTTAGGATTCCCTCTTTTATGGATTTCAAGAATGGGGCAGAGGGTCAAGGGTTGCCGGGTTGGGGGTGGGTCATAGGCTTGCTATGAGGTCTCATGATGTCCAGCTCTATCTCTGGTGAGAGACTTTTTGTCATCATCCATAGTCAGTTCTCTAGAGATTCTGTTAGTTAAACTTAACATAAGGAATTCTTTTATCCTGTTCTTCTCCAAGATAGTGGTTACCCTCAAGCTATGGAGACATACCATTTATGACTGCTTGCCCCACCTTAAGATAGGGCTAGTTATTGGCTGATTACCATAAAATATGTTAGGAATCTTACCTCTTAATTCCCTGCTTTTTTGAAAGTGAAATCTTACCCTTGAAATGGAGTCCTTCCTGTTTTTACTATACTATTTATATCTAGGCCTTCTCATCATAGGTAGGAAAAATTAATGGCGATGCTTGTCCCATGTCCCTGCCATACCTCAGGTTCATTTCATTACATATAAATAATATCTTATTTGAAATTACTAATTTATATTAACTATATTACAAATACCCTTTAAGAACCTTTGTATTTGTTGTTATTTATGCCTAGAACATGTTTCTCCCACTTCTAGCTTTTACTCAAACCTAACCTTTATACGAAACCTTCTTCATTACCTAATCTAAAATGAGGTAATTTTCCTGACAAGTCCTAACCCCTATGCCTTCCTTATTTCCTTATTGCCTGTTTCCATCTAACATACTATATATTTTGGAATTTCTCTTTATATTGTCTGCTGTCCCTCACAAATATAACTCTCTGTAAGGACAGGGATTTTATTTTTTGGCCTGTTTATTCTACTCATGTATCTCTAGAGTCTAAAATTGTGTCCTGTGTCTAAATCTGAATGTACACTTGTTAAATTTTTGACTGAATTTGTATATTCATTCTATCAGTCTACTTTAATAATCCATTTATTCATTCAACAAATCTTAATTATTAGGTGCTGGAGAATGGAGGCTTGAATGCAAATACACAAGTAATTTAGACCAGGTGTTGGCAATCTATAGCTCACAGGGCAAGTCCAGTCTGTAACCTGATTTTGTAAATAAAATTTAATTGGACAAAGCTACACTCTAGGCATTTTTGTGTTGTCTATGGCGCTTTCACACTAGAAGAGTGGAGATGAGCAGTTGTAGACCGAGACCATGACCATCAAAGCTGAAAATATTTGCTATTCAGTCTTTTATAGAAAAAATATGGTGATCAGTGCCTGGTGATCCCTGCCATGGAGAGGATAATTCACCTCAATTCCTAAAGCCTTTCTGTTTGCAGCTCCAACATTGAAGGCTTAGCTTACTATGATAGCATTTTCAGCAAATAAATACCTTTGGTTTACTATGAAACCAAGCTTTGACTACATCAAAGAAGTCACATACTTTCTTAATGACTCTACACTAAATGAATACATGGTCAAACACTTTTTCCCTAAAACCTCCTGGAACTCATCTGAAAGTGAGTGCTCAGAGTAAATTTTAATGGTTTATAGAGTTATATTTACCAAAATCATTTAATAAGCTATGATTCCATTGCTCTAGCAAAACATGTAGCTATAATATTCTGGGGTACTATTTTTGTGGAATCTAAAGAAGTTTCATCTGTAGGATTAATAATAGCAAAACATGTAAAAAACATGTAAAAATTGTTTTCAATTGCTGACCATGTGTTGTTTATACTTTTCTCTAGTCAAAGAAATTTCATATGACTTATTTACCATAGTAAGTAAAAGTCATTGGTTGAACCTGATCTTGGCTCTGGCTGAAGCCTCCCATTCATTGATAGTAAAGTTTAAAAAAATTGATTTTCGAATTCCAATAGACATATTACCATTGTTAATTTTAAACTTGTAATATAAAAAGAACTTCCCTCCCTTTCCTATTCAAACATTCATACTGTCTGCTGTTAAGGATATTTCTGTACAGGAATTTGAGGAATAAATTGCCTTTGGAGGCTGATAAAGAAATCACACCTTCAAGTGTTTATTTCCATCAATGTACCAGCTCGCATTTGCTCTTACTTCCCTTCTCCTCTGTCTCTGTCTCTCTTGTCTCTCTCTCTTCCCAGGCTTTTGTTTGTATTTGCGTGTGTGTGTGTGTTCCCTCATGAAAAACTTAAGAATGAGTTAGTTATTAGGCAACACACCTAGACAAATAAACATTGGCTGACATCCAGCCAGTTGTCCCTGTCATTGAGAAAAATATCTTGGTATTGACAGGGTGGTGAATCAGCCAGTTAACTGGAGCTCTGACTAAACAATGATCTGAAACTTGCTGTGTGCATATATATTTCATTAGAGAAAAAGATTTGTAAAAGAAACATTTTTTTCATTTTCAGAGAAAAGTTATATTCTTTTAAGTGATAAGAGAAACATTTAAATCCACAGATGGTATGAATCATTCAGGTTTTCTTTTTAAAACTAGTGTAAAGAAGACAATCACCAGTGTTACAGAAATGTTGGCCGTTTCTCTGCTTATGAGTAATGCTTGCTTCAAATCTTTTCAAGGACTCAGTTTTTGGAGGGAGTTTCAGAGACAGCTGATGGAAGGGTATGAAAAAGGACGAATCTGTTGTTTTAAGCCAAAATTGTTTAATAAGGGAGGGGAGCTTTATTTCAGTAAAAATCTGAAATAACAATGTTACCAATAAGACTTTTAATGAAATACAGTAAAAGGTAGAGTGGGTAAATAAGCATTCACATGCTTCTTATAAATTCTTCTGTGTGTGATCTTGTTTCTTACTGGAAGGTAAACACTTTTATTAAATTCTGTCTTATCATCAGCTGTATCATTTTAATTATTAGGCTCTAATTATGTCAAGAAGAAATTCTAAGAATATGTGCATCTGAGAAGTGCCTGGACTTAACACTTGGGTTATCTAAAACAGAGACCTGATTTTATGGTCTGTAGGGCAAACACTGTACATCTGTTTTACCTCTGAATAGTTTTGCAATACCTTTTGCCTAGATAATGGTCAAAGAAATACCCTGTACCATCCATTTCTGTATATACAATTCTGTAAGAGGTATCTATTGATACTGTGACTTATATCCTCTGTTTAAAAGCATATATAGCCTTGCAAAAAAGATATCTTCTCCTGGAACACTTTTCTTCGGAAAGGCTGTGTTTCCCAAGCAGCTGTCCTAAATCTGGACTCAAATAAAACTCTAATATAATTATTTTCTAGAACTTTACTCTAGGATTTTCTTTTCATCAACAATTACCAATGAAAAAATAATTTGTCAGCTCAATGAAAAACTGAACATCTTTTGTTCCAAAACGCACCTTTCCCAAAGCAAAAGCTGTCTGAAATTTCACCATCAAAAACTCACTCTGCCATCCCGCTTATTTATAAACTTAATTCATAATATTGTCCCTCAAAGGTTCTCCATCAGAATCATCTATTTCATTGCATTGAAATCCTCTAGTTATCCAAACCACAAAGCTCTGTGCCTTAAAAAAAAAAATCATTTCACCTTTAGAATATGTACATTACCCTTCCAAACTCCATGAATTATTCACTCTTCTTCATCACAATTGGCATAACCCAGTTACAGGCCACTTAAAAATGCTCAAGTGGATCACTACAATTATAACTATTCTCACTCTTGCCAGATTTCCCTTATCCAATACCTCTGCTGCTTCCAAACTGCCTTTTTACCATGGACTTGATCAGGGCCTCTTGACCTAAAGGAAGAAGGAAACAACAACAACAAAACAGAGATGGTTCCTAATGTGACCCACAGAACAACAGTCTAAAACTCCTCCCTGAAGATGGTTTGGAAAAAGCATGGGTTTTACATTGTTGTGGTGGTAGTTATTGGGCTGGCTGATCTTAGAGAAATTATTTGAATTCTCTGAGGCTTAATTCCTTCAAAAAGGCTGGTAATACCTACCGAAGAAAACTGCTGTGCTAGTAAAATGAGACAATCCGCATCAGACTTAGTAGAGCAGAAAATTCGGAAATCATTTTCCGTTGTTTTTTCTCAATATACTCCCGAACTGCTTTCTAAATTACCTCCTGTCATGCCCATCCCCTTGCAATCAAGCACTAGCATTCCAATTTTCAAACATATGCACATCTGCACCTCATTTCTGTCTGGACAGCTTCTACTCATCAGTCAAGACCCAGCTCAGGTATTACCTCTCCTGGGACGATTTCCCTAAGTGACCTTCAATCCTCAGTCAGAAGAAATTTCTGAGTCCTCTGGGCTGACAATAGCACATCCAAGGGCTTTCACAAGCTCTTCATCAAGAACTGGAAAGGATGTGAATTTTTGTATAATCTCAAGCTAACAAGTAAGCCTGTCATAGTTTCATACTGGCAGAAGACAAGAGAATCCTGGATTAGAGACAATGGAGTTTATAAATCATAGCATAGCAAACAACATGAGCTTTACATTAGAGTGGTTCCCCTTGCTCCCCAAGTCCCTGGTGCTGAGGTAGAGGGGACCCGGGGGAGCAGAGCACACAGTGGGGTCCTCAGCTTAGAGAACCTGAACCTGTTAATGGACTGAGAACAGACCCTGCCAACTTTTATCCCAAATGGAAATATTATCTTTATTGTACTGGATAACAAATCTGTGCTTTGCTCTGCAAGGAGAGGCTAACTATTTTTCAAGGTTTCCACTCAACAAACATCTGTGAAAAGATAAACTAGAAGGAAAAATGCAGTTAGTTCTGCTTGCAAATTTTGCAGAAACATGAGAGACCACAGAGAATTATCTCCCAACACTTTTGTGGGAGCTTCCCCTTTGTTTCCAAGTTGAGAGTGCAGAGGGTGTACATTGGACAATGTCCTATTCTCAGTAGGACCCCAGTGCTCACAAATTGAACATCTGCTGTATATTTTAGAACAGAACTTCTCCAAAGAGGATTAAATTAAGGTGAAAACCCAAAGTTAGCAAGGTAAGCCCAAGTTCTAGTATAGCTCCAAATGTATATGGCTTTTTTCCTTAATAAAGGTGATTGCAAATTATTTAACTATATGTTTTTGAATTTTGTAATGTTTATGATGTAAATAAAAAATCATAAATCTCCAAAATGTTTCTTTATTTTTGGTTGGAAAAGTAGAGGCCTCATAGGTCCCAAAAATTGAGCTAAAACCTATATGTAATAGCTACATTTCAATGAGTTTCTACTGTGAGCCTCAGCCTTTATCTACATCAACTTTTATCCTTCCTACCAACTGTGTGAGGACATTTACATACTCCAAAGTTTTGGAACGAAACTAAAAAGTGAAGCCCCCCCCCAAAAAAAGTAAAGCCCATACATTTTCTGAACCCAGGCTACTTGGTTCCAAATTCTATAAACTAAACTTCCTCATGAGAATTCTCTTCTGAGATTACTTTCCCTCTGTGACCAATACCTAAGACTGCACAACTAGGGAAAGTGGAGTTAATTCTGAAGATTGGCCCAGACTCAGCTCAGGGAGTGGCTACATGGATAGTGCTAAGGGGGAGCCACCAAGTGCTGAGATGGAAGGGCCCCTAAATCTCACTTCACTTAATCTTCAATTTTGGCTGAAGTCTGTCCCAACTGCAGGTACAGTGGGGCACAGTGTTTCTCTTCTCACTTCACAAGAAGGTTGGAGCAGCCTCTCTTTGGCAGAAGAGACAGAGCTGCTCAGAAATGCAAATCAATTTTATAAAGATGCCTATTAGCATTTCTGTTTCTCAGATTAGCATTGTCCATGAAGTCTCAGATGGTTTCTTTCAATCATTTCAGCCATTCATCCATTTCTCCATGTGGTCAACAAATATTTGTGGAAAGCCAATTAACTGACAACAGCAGAGAACTGAGAGATGAAGACAGGGTAACAGAAATAACATGAACTTTGAAATCAGACAGAGCTTAGTTGGATTCCTGCCTCTGTCACTTACAAGATAAATTATCCGACATCTGTTGTATGTAAAGTGAAAATAGTAATCCCTATCTCTAAGAACATGTAAAGATAAATCCAAAGTAGTATGTCAGTTGCCTACAGAGTGCCTGAACCAAGAATGGCGTTCCCTTCCTTTCTCATTCAGACATTATAAGGCTGTGATGTATTATGTGTCACTATCCTTGGCAGATAAGTGGATATCACAGGCAAAGAAAGAAATTGGTCTCAGAAAACTCAAATACTAAGTTTAGATAAAGCTGACTGCATGCTTGATAAGGATTTTGGAGCAGAAACAAAGAGCTAATTCCTATCTAGGCATGCCATCAAAGGAACAACATCAAACGCTTATGCTCAGTGTATTTTTCCAGAGGAAATTCAAAACTTGGCAGGGGAGTTTTAGAAGTTGAATTATTTGTTTGTGGCTGTTGGACAAGTTAGGTGAAGCACATAGAGATGCTGAGCAGACCATTCTCCAAGTTGGTTAACACTCAAAAAGAGAAAAACTTGCAGGAACTCTACAAAACATTGGTAATAAAAGAACTATAGTGTTGTTGAAACTAAGAATAAAGCAGATTTTATTGCAACTTTTCTTTGTCAAGAAAAAATAGCAACTACAAGTATTCATAGTGATCTGAAACAGGAAGTGAAAAGCAATCTCTTTGGGGATTTTTGGCCAAAAGAGCCCAGTTCTTGGAGCTACTCCAGTAGCTGCCAGAGGGCTGGATATTAAAAATGTTCATTTGAAACCAACATAAGATTGTATGTCAATGATATTTCAATTAAAATATAAGAAAATGTTCAGTAAGTTATCGATTTTGATATTCCTCCAGTTATGGCGAATGCAACCCTTGAGTCCTGTTACCGGTCATTGTGGGAGCACTGGCATGGCTATTTACGTTCTTGATGCTCACTCAGATAACCATTTAGCACAGCCTTCCTGTAGTAAGAGTACCTTTGGATGTTCAGCAGGCTCCTGCACAGCTGGAAGAAACTGCTCTTAGTACATATGTT
Source organism: Manis pentadactyla (assembly GCF_030020395.1). Taxonomy (NCBI): domain Eukaryota; kingdom Metazoa; phylum Chordata; class Mammalia; order Pholidota; family Manidae; genus Manis; species Manis pentadactyla. The sequence goes on along the minus strand of NC_080020.1, from coordinate 52,444,514 downwards.
CCTGGCTTCAGTGACAGTACAAGAGGAAATGTGTTTGCATCCATTGACACTCAAAACAATTATCAAGGCAACAGAACTTTGAACATACCAAGCTTTGCTTCTTCATGAACTCCCAGTCCCATAGATGATGGATGAGTCATGGGATTAAAGCTAAAATCTTGAAATTTGCAGTACAGTTTTGCTGCAGAAAAGAAAGTAATTTTGAGTTTTTAACACAAGTGTGAAGCCTGACATTCTTGTGTGTCCCTGTCCTCCTATTTCCACTCCTACTGTTAAAATAAATCCTTACTGACTAGTTAATGTGAGATACTAAGAATTACAGTGTTGCTGCCATTGATACAAATGGTATTAACTGGAAAGATTAAGACAGTTAATGCCTTGCAAAAACAGAACTTTAAGGAACTTACAGTTTACTTGAGGAGAGAATAGAGAATAACCAGAAAAGGTGACAAAATAATCTTCAGGCCATAAGTTGGCAAGGAAGTTGGCGCAATGGGAGTACAGAGGAAAAGCTTACTTCCAGCCTGGGAGACTGCGAATTTCATGAACAAAAATGTGCCCTTCCTAAATCAATATTAATGACCTGTGGAGACATCCTTCCATCTCTCTGGTTTAACTGCCCCCACCTTGTCCTCTTCACTGGCTCCAGCATGATTATAGGAAGAGAGAGGAAACAGATGGGAATAAGAAAAGGCACAACTCAGGACAATCAATCTTTTCTGTCCTTTCCAGAGAGGAAGGTATTTTCATCAGGCTTCCTCCCCTGTGATTTTTCCCAAACTATCTGTGGTATGATTTGCCCAGTCTTTCTTAAACAGACTGTTTGGCAGCATTCCCTGGAAAACCACCATGTGAGTGAGAGCCTCATGAGCTTGCAAACACAGCTCACCTCATCTCTAGCACCTCTCTCTGGTGCTGCCAGCTTACCCTGGAGGGCAGTGCAAGTCCTCTAAAAATGGAACAGCCAGTTACCTCCCAGTCTCTACTTTTACATTATTTGATATCAATAATGTGTTTCCTAATTCTTTCCTTTTTGAGGTAGCAGAATTTCATTTTTATTTGGAAATAATTATAAATTCACAGGTAGTTGCAATATACCCTTTACTCAGCTCTCAGTGGTTCCATCTTTCATAATTATATTTCAAAACCAGGAGTTTGGTATTGGCACGAGGTATTTGTATAAAGGTTGCAGAATTTTTCTTTAAATACCCCTTGTAAGACTGAGAACTTCTTGTAATTAATCCCCAAGATGGGCTGGTAGTGGGCAGAAGTCATAATGACACCAAGCAAGTGTATTCTGTGTTGATTTTTCTGTGGGCACAAAGCTTTCCAAGATAAGCATGTCCCCAACATCAGAATCATTTTCATGTAAATTTTGCAAGACAATTAAAACACAGTGTATGTAGGAGATATGGTTTTCTTAGGAAAATCTCAATCTAAGAAATATCTTTCTTAGGAAGATATTGGTAAATTAAAATACAATTTAATGTATTTTAATTATCACAGCCAATAACAGTAGACTATGACAAAGTTACTTTATTGTGGTTATTTTAGGTTACTTTATTATGGAATGCTTTGCAGTTAACAAGTGCCTTTATGTCTACTTTCTCATTTCATTTTCACAATTATATTATGCTGAAATGTATCTACTGAGTAAGATCTTATTCAGGGAGACAATGTGCCCAATTTTAAAAACATTTAAAAACTCTGTGTCCTAGACTTCTTTGCAGCTTGGTGAGGTTAAGTGGCAGCATTCTGGCTGACTGGTTGTAACAAGAAGTCATTGCTCTTTGTCCTTTCCCTCCTCCCTTCTGGAATGTAGAAAAATGTTGGTGATTTAGCAGCTATTTGGGGGTCATGAGACAATAAGTGTGTAGGTTAAAGTTATAACTAAGGGTAAAATTGGAAAGATAGAAAGAGCCTGGGTCCCTTATAGCATTGTGGATCTTCCTACCATTCCTGGACTTTGTATTAGTTTGTATAGATAAATGCTCATTTGGTTAAGTCATTTATTTTTGGTACTGCAGCTAAAATTAAATCCTGATACATGCAGTTTAATCTATGTATAATTGTGTCAGAATAAAATAATATAGGAAAACATAGATGTCTATGTAAAATGGACTGAAAAGATGACCAGTCAACTTAGAAGTGTGGTTGCAACTTAGAAAGTAAATTAGACATGAAAAGGCAAATGCTCTAGTTTTGATCACTATACTTTGTATACTGTTCAAATACTTTGTATTTGAATCTTTTTAAATGAATGTATGTAATTTTAAACCAAGAAATTAGCATTTGTAATGCCTTAATTTGTGTGTATGTGTGTGTATGTGTGTGTGTGTGTGTGATACTGCATTTTTCTTCAAGTTGCAGTGTAAAACAGATGAACAAGTTTGGGAATCCAGGCCATAACCTTCGTATGATTTCAAAGGTAGTTATTTAAGCCAAAAATATCACTTTAATCTTCTTTACCCTCAAGAAATTAAAAAACCCACCAAGCAAGCACAGTCTCTCAGTGAGCCACCTGCTGTAATCCACACTGCTCTGACCACTGTGGTTATGGTTAAGGCCATCTGTAGATAATTGCAGGGCCTCAGAAGAGTTGCACTCTAATTCTCTCTGACATTTTTACTGAGAATAAATATTTGTAAGTCATTATCAAGAACAGCGTTCAAGGGGAAAACCAAGCTAAAAATGCAGTATAAATAAGAGGATTATACAGATATGACTGACTGCTGAGTTGTAGAACCAAGCAAGCAGCTCCAGATCTGAATTGGAAAGCCATAGATAATTTCCAGAATCACTATCATCTTCCCATGGATACCTATGAAGTTGCTACAGCTGATTCTCTACAGCAGCTCAGGCTAGAAGCACTGCTAGCTTTGGCTTAAAAAGAAAATTGCTCTTTTTATAAATCATTCTCATGTATTCAAGAATTCAACAAAAGATGTTGATTACCTATGATGTCCCAGGCACTGTCCTAGGTTTTGGGTGAAGAGCTTGACACAAGGAGAGTGGGGAGACTCTCAAGACACATTTCTACATAGACCTCAAAGTCATGTGGAGCTGGCAAGTTTAGTTGTCCACTATAATGCTTGTCCAAATTCCATGAGTGGAAAAAGAAGAATGTGAGAAGAGAAAACAGGTATCAAGAATTAGAGCATGCTAAGGGTCAAAAGCCAGACAATGAATCCAAGTCAAAGTAAAACCAAGATGTTCGTTCTTCTATGCACCCATTTATCCGTGAGCACTAACCAAAAGTCTGCTAAACACAGGCATCGTGCCAGCTACTGTGGGATAAGAAAACCACAGGTCCTGTTCTCAAGGGGCTTCCATACTAATGAAGATGAGAATAATCATACAACTCTGATGCTGAACAGTATGCATTAAATGTCACAACAGAAGTTCAAGTCAAGAGCCAAGAACCCCATGGGAGTGAAAGAGAGCTTTTGGCTTGGCAATCCAAGAACTACTCATGGAAGAGGCAGTATTTGAAGAAAGAATGTTTTTAACAGGACTAAATGGGGATGGAAGCAGAGGAAGAACATTTTTGTCTGTGGCTCTGTTAGAAACAAGGACATAAAATTAGTCAAGAAGGTGGAGGTGCTCAGTGCCCTAGGACCAGAGAGTAGTCAATTGACCCAGAAATAGGATATTCAGATGACCTCCATCAGATCAGAGGCATGGGGCTGAAGAGGTTATTTCTAAACCTAAGCCCTCCCATGGTATTATCTTTATCTGATTTATAACTTGGGTTTCAACATAAGAATTTATTGGGGGAAAATAGAGCTCTGCTCACTAAAACTGTTTTAAAGTCTGAAAAACATGAAACTGGTGCATTGATTGGTTAATATACGGAATGATAGAAAAGTGCTCTGCAGAACTTTTGGGCCTGATCCTTGAAGTCATTTGAACAAGGAAAGTAAACAATAGCAATTTTAGTGGGGAGGTGAATAGCCTGTAATTGGGCAGCAGTTACATGGCCATTGGCAAGAGGAATACCAGCAGAGGTTAAGAATCTGTAGGATTTCTAAATTGTGCCAATAGCACAGCAAATTCCAGGAACATATCTGGAGTCAGTGTTCATCGTAACAGTTTTCCCTTTTGCCAGTGTGCAAATGCAAGTTAGAGCTATGGGCTTAGTGGCTTGGACTGACTTTACAATCAACAAAATGTATGTTTCAAGTGGGGAAGGGGAAACCATGGCACAACTGGTTATGGAAACCAGTTATGGCATAATAGTATGGCAATTTCACTTATAGGAGACATCACAAAATAAAAGTCTGGGTTGTCTAAGGAGATGTCTAAGAGATCCTCCTGTGGCTCTCAGATCATTTCTGCAGTTTCAAGGCAATCAAGTGGAATGGAGTTGGGCTCTCTGTCATCAGGAATGAGTCCCGGGATGATTGGATTTAAAGCGTTACAATAATATAAGATGTTGGAGAGCTTGGTTAACAAGGCCTGTCTGTAGGTAGAGGAGAGCTGGGTGTTATGACTATGTAGAGAGGTGCTGTGCCTTATGAACTTACAAGAGCACAGACACAGCATGGGGCGCACAGAAGTGAGTGGGGGACCTAAAATCAGTGCTGGCTTTGTCAACTAGCGCAGCAGTTTTAGTTCCTGCAGGGAAGAAGAGGCCATTTTGCCCACACAGGGCTGCAATGACATGAAAGTTATGCTACAAGGATGTATCTGAGAGACAACCAGTTGTCCTGGAATATCTGCAGCAATCCATTATTTTCATAGCAATATAGGTAAAAAGGTTTGTCAAAATTAGGCACCTCAAATTAGGTAAAATTGAATAGAGCTGGGGGTGTAGACAATGTTAATTTTAAGGCTTCAATGGATGAAATACCTCTGAAGGTTAGGAAGTGGGCTCTGGGGTGGTATCTGGGAGGAGGGCATATAGAGGTTCAACCCATGTTTTCACACGAAGAAATAATGTGCCTGGGTTTAGGGCTTCTGAAATGGCCTCGAATTAAAGTGCAGGGTCATCACTGCTTCTGATAGATGCGACTATACACTAAAAATGATTTATATGAGAAAATGACATTATCTGAAACCTCAGTTAACATACAAATTATGTGATATATTTAAAAACTAACAAAAAATATTATTTATGTCATCACCTACACTATGTTTTTCAGAATTTGGAGACATGCAGTTTGATGGCAAGAAACACTGTGCTGCTTCCACCTTGTCTCCACCCCGCTTCTCATCTTCAAAACACACACACACACACACACACCTCGTCGAACTGAAGTCCCTCAACATCCACTATCATCCAGAAGTCAAACACTGCTTTTTCCTGTGGTTTAAATTAATCTAAAAAGAATATACCAACAAACTAGTGGCTCTTCCAGGCTACAATGGGCAATACCTCTTAGATTCAGCAGTGGTGTAATTTTAGTCATGGTGCAGTTTTAAGGCTTTTTACTTAGCTGTAGAAAGAGCATGGAGTAGCCCCAGTTTCTCCTGTTTCCGGTGCTAGTGTCCTTTCCTAGGAGTTACTGTTAGCCAGTTACTATTTTAGAACATTGCTGTGTTCAAAAATGCTGTTCACTTTTTAAAACGGCTTCCCAAAGTGGTTCAGCTATCTAGAAACCCATCCAGTCCTCCACCATTTAATGATAAAATCACCAACATCATTGGTTTCTGATATCTCTTGCATTACTGCGTGTGTAACATTTAAATTTTCATGTATGTTAACTTTGTCTAGACAAAATTGGGTTGCAAATTCTTTGGATAAGAGATGATATATTGATCATCATCCTGTATCCACAACAATCAAAGCAGTACCTAGCAGAGCAATTTAATATAGTAGTTATTTGATAACCATCTTTTAGTTATTTTAATTAATTTTAATTTTAGTTTTATATTAGTTTAGAAACTATTTTAATTTAATTAATTAATATGACCCAGTGGTTTTATTTAGCACTTGTCTCCAAGTCTCTCAAGTTCTGTACATTCACCTTTTCCCTCTTCATGAGCTGGGATAAACAAGAGGAGAAAGAGGTGACATCTTCAGCCTCTCAATACGTGCAGCACCCTCCCTTCTTTCCTACAACATGGGCTCCTATGAGGTCACTGAACTCAGCTTGAGTAGAGAGTTCAAGCGTTTACTTAAAGAAGCTCTGAATGGACCTCAAGATTAGACGGATAGTATCTTCTGCCCATTTAATACTAGATTTCAGATAAATCAAATAGTAGATACAGGTTCAGTTTTTAAAACTCTAACTTGTACCCAGAAGCAATTATTTTCAAGCTAACTAGAATCTCAGATCTGATTTTCCTTTTGCTTTTCTACTCTCCCCACCACCCACCATACCTAACCACTATTTAAACTTACTATCAAACATGAATATTATTGATGCCGGGGTTCTTGTTCATGAAGCTGAAGAATGAGCTTCACAAACACCAAAGGTAGGAGAGCCAGGGCAGAGGCTTTTATTTAGAAATTAAGTGAGAGAAAAGAGCTCCTGGCTCACGCCAGGAGGGGACATGACAGCCCATAATGGTGCATTGTCTAGGGGTTTTATAGGCATTTGAGGATTTGGGGGAACATGAAAAAAAGGCTTAGGGGTGTGGACTTGCATCACCTCCCCTGCCCTCAAGGTGGGCTGGGCTATTGTCTGTCTGCTAAGGCTCTTCACAGTGAAGTCTTTGGTTATGCTGAGATACCCTTGCGGAACACTCAATCATTCCAGGCCAAGTTGCTCCTGGCCTTTTGACCTTTAACTGATCTCTCTAAAGATGTCTATATTCTTAGTCTGGTATCTTTCCCTAGAGAATTAGTGTGACCTTGACTTTGAATAATGCTTAACACAGAGTTTCAATAGGGACTTCTTTGCCCATTGTTACATTACTCTGACTGTAAATATTCCGCCCTGCTTTTCCCCAGAGGTCCTCACCCTACTCTGACTACACCCATGGTCCCTGTCTCATTATTAGTGTACATGACCCCACTTGAATCAAGAATTTTAAACTTTTGTACAGTTATCTGTAAAAGATCTGAAAGACCTTCCCTTAGGGAGATTAGTCATCTATTATAATTTTAACATAAATTTTTCTATTTCATTTATTTCTGCTCTAATCATTATTTCCTTGCTTCTACTAACTTTGAACTTTGTTTATTCTTTGTCTTGGACTTTGTTTATTCTTTATTTTTGCCTCTTATTGCAGTCTTTGTTTTAAAGTCTATTTTGTCTGATGTAAATATTGCCACACCAGCTTCCCTCCTCCCCCATTTGCATGGAATATCTTTTTCCAATCCTTCACTTTCAGGCTGAGTGTGTCTTAGGTCTGAAGTGAGTTTCTTGCAGGCAACTTGTATAAATGGGTCTTGTTTATTTATCCATTCTATCACCCTACTATATCTTTTGATTGGAGCATTTAGTCCATTTACATTTAAAGTAATTATTGGTAGATATGTTCTTATTGCCATTTTGTTCATTGTTTTCTGGTTGTTTCTGTGGTTCTTAGTTCCTTTCTTCTGCTCTTGCTCTCTTCCTTGTGATTTGATTGCTTTCTTTGGTATTATGCATAGATTCTTTTCTCTTTATTTCTTGTGTATCTATTATAGGTTTTTGGTTATCATATGGGTACATACACAACACCCTATATATATAGCAGTCTCTTTTCAAGTGATGGTCTCTTAAGTTAGAACACATCCTAAAAACACTACATTTTTAATACCCACATCATGTTTTATACATTTGATGTCATGTTTTACGTTTTTTTATTTTCTGTATCCCTTAACTAAATTTTGTAGATATAGTTGATTTTGCTACATTTGTCTTTTAACTTTCACACTGGTTTTATGAGTGATTAATCTACTAATTTTACTATATGTTTGCTCTTACCAATGAATTTTTTCTTCCATAATTTTGCTTCTCATTACAGCCATCTATTTCCCCCTAAAAGAAGTCCCTTTAATATTTATTGTAAGGCTGGATTAGTGCTGAGGAACTCCTTTAACCTTTGGCTTGTGTGGAAAACTCTTTGTCTCTCCTTCAATTCTGAATGATAACCTTGCTGGTTAGAACATTCTTGGTTTAAGTTTTTTCCTTTTAGAACTTTGAATATATCATGCCACTCCCTTCTGGCTTGAAAAGTTTCTGCTCAAAAATCAGCTGGTAATCTTATGGGGGATATATTATAAGTTAGTTGTATTTCTCTTGGTGCTCTTATTTATTCTTGCCCTAAAATTAGTCAATAGATCTTCATGTGTGGTCCAGGCACTTTTCAAACTGGTGCCTCTGCTGAGTCTCAGAGCTAATGCGATTCTATGTGGGCCCTTTAAAGGTATAATCTTGGTTTCCTATAATCCCCTAGCTGTCCCAGAGTTATAGTCCTGGGATTTTCAAAATTCATGGAGTTAAGTCCCACTGATCTTCAAACCCAGAAAATTATAGGGGCTCATCTTCCCTGTGCAGATCCTCAAGGCAGGAGATACCTAATATGGGACTTGAACCTCTCACTCCTCAGGGAGGACCTCCAACATCTATGATATCCCTTCCATTTGCAGGTCACAGTGCTGGGGACTTGGTTCCTGCAGTGTCTCTGACCATCTTACCCTTCTCTATGTGATTTTTTCTTTATATCTCTAGCTGTTAACGATCTGCTTTGCTAGCCTTCAGGTAATTCTCAGAGAGATTTGCTCTATATGTATTTGCAGCCTTGGTGTATCTACGGGAAGAGGTGAGCTCAGGATCTTCCTACTCTGCCATTTTCCCCTCTCAAAATAAACTGATTCTGGTTTAAGTGTATACACACATAGGCTGAAAGTCAAGGGCTAGGAAAAGATATTTCATGCGTATGATAATGAAAGAGAGCAGGAGTGGCTATACTTACATCAGAGAGAATAGATTTCTAGTCAAAATCAATACCAAAAGACAAAGAAGGTCACTAGATAGTTATAAAGGGATCATTTCATAAAGAGGATGTAACAACTGCAAATATTTATACACACAACAATGGAGTACCTAAATATTTAAAGCAAATATTAACACAATCGAGGGAAGGAATAGACAACAATACAATAATAGGATATTTCAACTTTGGATATATCATCCAGACAGACAGTAAGTAAGGAAATAGTGGACTTGAATAACACTATAGACCAAATGAACCTAATAAACATACAGAACATTCCCTCCAACAGCACCTGAATGTACATTTTTCTCAGATACAAATGAAATATTCTCCAGGACACAACATAAGTTAGCCAAAAACCAAGTCTTATAAAAATTAAGATTGAAATCATCCCAAGTATCTTTTCTTTTCACAGTGATATAAAATTAGAAATCAATAACTGAAGGAAAATTGGAAAATTCACAAATATGCACAAATTAAACTACACATACCTAAACAGGCAACAGGTCAAAGAAGAAATCAAAAGGAAAATCAAAAAGCATCTGAGACAAACAAAAATAGAAACACAGCACACCAAAATTTATGGGATACAGACAAAGCAGTTTAATAGGGAAATCTGTAGACTAAATGCCTACATTAAGAAATAAGAAAGATCTCAAATAAATAATCCAACTGTATACTTCAAGGAACTAGAAAAATAGGAAGTTACTAAGCGCAAACTTGTAAAAGGCATAAAATAATAATGATTAGAGCAGAAACACAGACTAGAACTAGACAATAGAAAAAAAAATCAATAAAACTTTAAAGTTGATTTTTAAAAAAATATGTGCAATTGAGAAACTTCTAATCCAACTAACCAAGAAAAAAAGAAAGACTCAAAAAAATTATAAATGACAGTGACAACTGGTACCACAGAAATACAAAGGATCATAAGAGACTAGTGTGAACAAATATAATCCAACAAATTGGATAACTTAGAAGAAATGGAAAAATTCCTATAAATAAACGTCTACCAAGACAGAATCATGAAGAAATAAAAAATCTGAACAGAAGAATAATAAGCAAAACAGTAATTGAGAGCAGTAATAGAAATAGGCAGTAATAGAAAGAAATCTCCCAACAAAGAAAGGCCCACCAGCTTCACTGGTAAAAACTACAAAATGTTTAAAGAATTAGTTCCAAACCTTCTTAAACTCTTCCAAAAAAACTTAAGAGAAAGGAATACTTCCAAACTGATTTCACAAGGCCAGCATTACCAAAGCCAGATAAGGATTCTACCAGAAAAGAAAATGTAAACCAGTATTCCTGATGAACACAGATGCAAAAATCCTCAACAAAATGGTAGTAAAATAAATTTGAAAGCACATGAAAAGTATCATACACTATAACCAAGTCAGATTTATCCCTAGAAAGCAAGGATAATTCAATACATGAAAATCAATAAATGCAATACACCATAATAACAGAATGAAGGATAAAAATTATATGACAAAATTTGACAAAATTCAGTATCATTCATGATAAAAGTGATCCACCCCAATATTCCCAGCTCCTCCATAAGAAAACTTCACATCACCCCTACATTTATCACAGCACTATTTACAATAGCCAAGATATGAAAGCAACCTGAGTGTCCATAAGTAGATGAATAGATAAAGGAGATGTGGTACATACACACAATGGAATATTATTCAGCCATAAGAAGAAAACAAATCCTAATATTTGCAACAACATGGATGGAGCTAGACAGTATTATGCTCAGTGAAATAAGCCAGGCAGAGAAAGACAAGTACCAGATGATTTCCCTCATTTGTGGAGTATAACAACAAAGCAAAACTGAAATGACAAAACAGCAGCAGACTCACAGACTCCAAGAAGGGACTAGCAGTTACCAAAGGGAAGGGAGTAGAGAGGGTGGGTGGGGAGGGAGGGAAAAGTTGATTAAGGGGCATTATGATTAGCACACTTAATGTAGGGGGTTCATCGGAAGGCAGTATAGCACAGACAAGTAGTGACCCTATAGCATCTTACTACACTGATGGATAGTGACTGCAATGAAGGGGGGAGGGACTTGATAATATGGGTGAATGTAATAACCACAATGTTGCCTAAGTGAAACCTTCATATGATTATATATCAATGATACCTTAATAAAAATAAATTAATTAATTTTTTAAAAAAAGAAAACTTTACATCACTGCTGGTCATCCCATCTGCCAGAACATGGTCACCTCAATAGCACATGCTCTCTATGTAGTGGTACCAAGAAAAGGGTTACTCTGTTTTAGGATGCATTTCCTGTACTGCCCATTGCTTAATTTCACAAAGTACCATTACAAGAGGTTTAACAATCTTTACAGGAAGTTTTTTTTTCTTTTACAGAATGATTAGGGAAACAAAATGAAATTACAACATAAAAAGGGAGAAAATTAAACTAAATAATTAATATAATATCTACCAAAATGTTTTGTAACTTCGTGTGGAGATGTCCAGACCATGAACCATACAAAGGCAATCATCCAAAAGTATGAATAACCTGAAAATGTTATAGATTACTTCTTTTTGTCCAAACATGTATTCTGTTAAATTAGACGTGCTACATGTCTTGTTTAGTTGAACACTGCAAATGTGCCTCTGACTCACACAAAAGGAAGAAATGTAGACACTGGCAAAGGAAGAACATGAGCAGTTTCTCAGATGCAGAAATGTACCCTAGGCAATCAATCCATATATCTGATAAAATATGGCCTGTGACTCTCTGTGAGACCAAGAAGTATATAGGAATCTTCCCTGTATACTGTACCCATGCTTGCTCCACACTGTCTTGTTTCTTCTCTAGATAGATAATTCTTGAAGTGCTGTAACTTTCCATAATGATATATTTGTTGGCTGTTATCTGTTGTATACACAATTTAAGGAAAAGCAACCAAGAATATAAAAAATGTATAGAGTAGCCTCTCATGGATGTCCCTTATCACTAACCACACTCCCTTCTCTTCAGGTCTGTCCTCTGTGATGCTTCATATGCCTTTTGGGAAACTATGTCCATACTTTGCTGAGTTATTACATCTGAAATAACAATCAATGGATTCTAAAATTCTCTACACATATATAACAGAACTTATCAATCTTCCTATTTCCAATAGCAGATAACAGTAGAAACACACACACACACACACACACACACACACACACACACACTTTCAAAGCATGAATATCAACTCTTAGAAAGCAGCACAGTTTCAACCCATGAAGTGGAAGACAGTTTTTCTTACCAAACACAGACTTTGAAAATATAGCAATCCTACAGTGAAATATTTAATATTATAGTTCCTTTCTTTCATCTCTAACTTGCACTTCAATTTTGTCAGCCATCTGCTAGGGCTGAAAAATAAACTCATTGTCAAAATATACCTCTTAATAGTTGCCTCTTTTACTTACAATGTCCCAGTAGAGGCTCTAAAATTTGTCCTTCTAAGGTCTAAAGTAAGTTTTTGGCCATTAAATATTCTACTCAAATTGTCTTATTTTTCTCTTTCTTAGATGGAAAGGGGATATTTACTTCTTCCAATTACAAAGGTATATCTAGGCATTAATGAGTGGTCATGTTTCCACCATTTAGAGAAAGCCAGTTTATAGACATAGGGAAAAGAGCCCTGGGAGCACTGCAGAGCCTGTTCCCAAGACCCAGCTGAATCCCTGCCCTTCATGTAACTAGATGGTTTCTTCTCTTTTATTTTAGCAGATATCATTGTGTCTCTCCAATAAATTTCCTTATTAACCAAGGGTAGTTCAAGTTTGCTTTCTATCACTTACAAGCAAAGGACATATCACCAGGAGACCAAACCAACTCCCTGAAATGCTTTCTTGTCTCAGACCACCTGGTCCTTTTTAAGAAGAGACAGACATTTACTTCAACTTTATTATCTCAAAATATTGTATGTGTAAGTTCAAAATATTAGTATGGTGCTTTCAATGCATTTTACTTTCCTGGTTCATTCACTCTTACTCATCCAGCCTCCAACAAAACAGAAACAAAATTCAATCTGAGAGTAAGAGTCTGAGATCTAGGCTTGCAGAGCCAGATTTCTTGTTTAATAGACTAGAGGAGTTGTGGGGTGGTAGGACAGAAGGCAAAGAGGAAGGCAAGACAGAACAAAAATAGGACAGAAAAAAGAGTAGTCCTTCTGGAAGGAAGAAGGAACACCTTCTGTCTCAAATGACAAGAAGCAGAATAGAAGTGGCAAAAATGACCAAATGGACTCAAGAGTTGGCATCTAAAGATATTCATTCACCTAAGTTGTCACTGACCTAAGGACAACCCACAGTTCAGTGGTTCTGGAAACTTCCTAGCTCCTTAACAGGAGGAAGAGCACTTGGACATCCTGTGTGAGGATAGAATACTGAAAGAAGTATCTTCACCCTATCTATGGGGAACAGAACATAAACAGCCTATAAGAGACTCACTTTAGACATAAAGACACACATAGACTGAAACTGAAGCAATAGAGAAAGATATTCCATGCAAGTAGGAGTGAAAGAAAAAGCTGTAATAGCAGTACTTGTATCAGACAAATAGGGTCTTAAACAAAGATTGTAGCAAGAGACAAAGAAAGACATTACATAATGATTAAGGGCTCAATCCAGCAAGACATAACAACTGCAAATATCTATGAACCAAGCAGAGAAACACCTAAATACATAAAGCAAATATTGACATAAAGGGAGAAAGTGACAATACAATTACAGTAGGGTACTTTCTTTAACATCCCACTTACATCAATGGATAGAATACCCAGACAGAAAATCAATAAGAAAACAGTGGATTGGATTTGGATGACACATTAGACCAGATGGACTTTATAGACATATACAGAACATTATATCCTAAAACAGCAGAATGCACACTCTTTTCAAGTGCACACAGAACATTCACCAACATATATGACTTCAGGCCACAAAAGAAGCCTCAGTAAATTTAAGAATACTGAAATCATACCATGCATCTTTTCTGACCACAATAGCATGAAACCAGAAATCATTTATAAGAAAAAAATGGGAAAAAAATAAACATGTGGATGCCAAACAGCATTCTAGTAAACAACTAATGGGTCAATGAAGAAGTTAGAAAATAATGAAAATAGAAACATAATGATTCCAAATCTTTGGCATGCAGTTCTAAAAAGGAAGTTTATAGCAAAATAGGCCTACCTCAATAAATAATAAAAATCTCAATCTAACCCTATACATAAAGGAACTAGAAAAAGAACAAACAAAGCCCAAAGTTAGCAAAAAGAAGGAAAGAATGATGACCAGAGTAGAAGTAAATGAAATAGAGACTAAAAAACAATACAAATGACAATGAAACCAACAGCTGGTTCTTTGAAAAGACAAACAAAATTGACAAACCTTAGCTAAACTCATCAAGAAAAAAAAAGGATTCACTGTGGCATCTTACTACACTGATGGACAATGCCTGCATTGGGGTAAGGGTGGAGGCTTGATAATATGGGTAAATGTAGTAACCACATTGTTTTTTCATGTGAAACCTTGATAAGAGTGTATATCAATAATACCTTAATATAAAAATTTTTAAATAAAGAAAAAGATAAAAGAGCATTCAAATCAATAAAATCAGAAATGAAAGAGGAGAAGTTACAACTGACAGCACAGATATACAAAGAATTACAAAAGATTACTATTATAAAATTATATAGCAACATATTGGACAATTTAGAAGAAATGGATAAATTCCTAGAAACATGCAATCTTTCCAGACAGACTGGAAAGAAATAGGGTATCTGAACAGATACAATTACCAGTAACAATTAAATCAGTAATCAAAGAACTTCCAACAAACAAAAGTCCATAAACAGATGAATTTATAGGAGAATTCTACCAACATTTAAAGAAGAGTTAATAACTATCTTCCTTATACTATTCTAAAAAATTGAAGTGGAAAGAATGCTTCCAAATTCATTCAATGGCTCTCTAGGAGCCAAGATGGCAGCATGAGTAGGGCAGCATAAATATCCTCCCGAACCATATATATTTTTGAAAATACAAGAAATACAACTGTTCCTAAAAGAGAGACCAGAAGATACAGCACAACAGCCACGCTACATCTACACCTGTGAGAACCCAGCACCTCACAAAGGGAGTAAGATACAAGCCACGGCCCGGCGGGACCTGAGAGTGCCCCCCACCCCAGTTCCCTGGTGGGAGGACAGGAGTCAGAGTGGGGAGGGAGTGGGAACCCAGGACTTCTAAATACCCAGCCCTAGTCATCCACACTGGGAGCAGAGACATACCATGCATGGTGTGCTAGATACTAGGGAAACAGAAAAAATAAAACCTGCGAGCGGGTCCCTGCAGCTGGCAACCCTGGGACAAAAGAAAAGCGAGTACTTTTTGAAAGCAAAAAAGGGACAGGAGACTCACAGCTGGATGGAAGCATCCCGGCACACTCAGCCCAGCAGCTGGGAATCCCGGGGAACTCCAGGCGCCATAACCCTCTGGGCAGCAGCACAGCTCTGAGGCCCCTCACAGTGATAAACAGCCTCCCACCCATTCCCCCTCTGGTATGGCCCTGCCACAGTGGAGCAGCAGCCTGAGACCAGCCATGCCCACAGCAGCCACGCAGAGCCACCTCTGCAGCTGCCTGGGCCAGAATAAGAGGCCCCGTTGGTGAGCAGCTGCTCAGCTCAAGTGGTTAGGGGTCGCCGTTCTCACAGGAAGGGAAGGCAACAGGCAAGCAAGAAGGGACTTTGTTCTCCCAGCTGATACACGCGCCAACTGCCTACAACTACCTCTATCGCAATGAAAAGACAGAAGAATTTGATACAGACAAGGATATACCAGACATCCCCTGAGAGGGAACACAGGGATATAGAGTTAACCAATCTTCCTGAAAAAGAATTCAAAATAAAGGTCATAGCCATGCTGATAGAGTTGAAGAGAAAAATGCAAGAGCTAATGGATAAAGTTGGGAGGGAGAATACACAAATAAAACAATCTCTGGAAGGATTTAAAAGCAGAACAGACGAGGTGCAAGAGGCCATTAATGGAATAGGAATCAGAGAACAGGAATGCAGAGAAGCTGATGCAGAGAGAGATAAAAGGATCTCCAGGAATGAAAGAATATTAAGAGAACTGTGTGACCAATCCAAATGGAACAATATCTGCATAATAGGGGTACCAGAAGAAGAGAGAGAAAAAGGGATAGAAAGTGTATTTGAAGAAATAATTGCTGAAAACTTCCCCAAACTGGGAGAGGAAATAGTTGCACAGACCATGGAAGCACACAAAACTCCCAAGAGAAGGGACCCAAGGAGTACAACAACAAGACACATAATAATTAAAATGGCAAAGATCAATGACAAGTACAGAGTTTTAAAGGCAGCCAGAGAGAGAAAAAAAGGTCACCTACAAAGGAGAACACATCAGGCTATCATCTGACTTCTCAACAGAAACCTTACAGGCCAGAAGAGAATGGCATGATATATTTAATGCAATGAAACAAGAATACTGTATCCAGCATGATTATCATTTAAATATGAGGGAGGGATTAAACAATTTCCAGACAAGCAAAAGTTGATGGAATTTGCCTCCCACAAACCACAAATACAGGGTATTCTAGAGGAACTGCTCTAGATGGAAGCACTCCTAAGGCTAAATAGATGTCACCAGAGAAAATAAAATCACAGAAAAGAAAGCAGACCAACCAAATACTACCTAAAGGCAAAATAAAATCAACTACCCACCAAAGCAGTCAAAGGAAACACAAAAGAGCACAAAATAAAACACCCAACATATAGAGAATGGAGGAAGAGGAATAAGAATGGAGAGAAATAAAGAATCATCAGACTGTGTTTCTTTTTTTTCTTTTTTTTTCTTAAGGTATTATTGATATACACTCTTATGAAAGTTTCACATGAAAAACAATGTGGTTACTACATTCACCCAAGTTATTGTGTTCCCCCATGCCCCAGTGCAGTCACTGCCCATCAGTGTAGTAAGATGTCACAGAGTCACTGTTTGCCTTCTCTGTGCTACACTGTCTTCCCCATGATCTCCCCACACCGTGTGTGCCAATCATGATACCCCTGAATCCCCTTCTCCCTCCCTCCCCACCCATCCTCCCATAACCCTCCCCTTTTGTAACCACTAGTCCCTCCTTGGAGCCTGTGAGTCTGCTGCTGTTTTGTTCCTTCAGTTTTGCTTCGTTGTTATATTCCACAAATGAGGAAAATCATTTTGTACTTGTCTTTCTCTGCCTAGCTTATTTCACTGAGCATAATATCCTCCAACACCATGTTGTTGCAAATGGTAGGATTTGTTTCATTTTTATGGCTGAATAGTATTCCCCTGTGTATATGTACCACATCTTCTTTATCCATTCATCTACTGATGGACACTTAGGTTGCTTCCATATCTTGCCTATTGTAAATAGTGCTGCAATAAACATAGGGGTCCATATGTCTTTTTTTTTTTATTGAAGGGCAGTTGACACACAGTATTACATTAGTTTCAGGTGTACAACACAGTGACTCAACATTTATATACATGATAATTCTAGGTACCAGCTATCACCATACCAAGTTGTTACAATATTTTGACTATATTCCTTATGCTATACATTACATCCCGGTTCCTTATTTATTTTACAATTGGAAGTGCATGTATATATATATATATTATTTTTTTTGTGAGGGCCTCTCTCATATTTATTGATCAAATGATTATTGACAACAATAAAATTCTGTATAGGGGGGTCAATGCTCAATGCACAATCATTAATCCACCCCAAGCCTAAAATTCATCAGTCTCCAATCTTTTGAAGCTTAATGAACAAGTTCTTACATGGAGTACAAATTCTTACATAGTGAATAAGTCACATGGTGAACATTACAGGGGCAGTCATCACAGAAGGTTTCAGTTTTGCTCATGCATTATGAATTATAAACAGTCAGTTCAAATATGAATATTCATTTGATTTTTATATTTGATTTATATGTGGATACCACATTTCTCTCTTTATTATTATTATTTTTAATAAAATGCTGAAGTGGTAGGCAGATACAAGATAAAGGTAGAAAACATAGTTTAGTGTTGTAAGAGAGCAAATGTAGATGACCAGGTGTGTGCCTGTTGCCTATGTGTTAATCCAAGCTAGACACGGGCAATAAAACATCCATGTATGCGGAAGATTTCTCTCAGAACAGGGGTGGTGAGGTTCTAAGCCTCACCTCTGTTGATCCCCAATTCTCACCTGATGGCCACCCCTGCGACTGTGCCTGTCTTAGGTTGTTCCTCCCTTGAGGAATCTTACCCATCTCCGGCAAACCAGTCATCTTCCGGGGCCATACAGGGAAATGTAAAGTTGGTAAGTGAGAGAGAAGCCTTATTGTTTGAAAAGGTTAGCTTTTTAATTCTTTGCATATTTGTGCCCTGTGGCTTCTATGCCCAGTATTTGTCTTGAGGTGTCCTTACCACTTGGAAGAATTACGATACTCGGTAAATTCAATATATGGTACGAATTCTATTGAAGGGTTGTAATTAGGAAGGAAGAAGAAAAGCTATAGAAGTAGCAGGCGGAAGAAAACCTGGGGAGATTGATTATTTCTTTGACATATCTTCTTGTAGAGTAACCTCAGCATGTATAGGTTTTAACCTACTAAGTAAATTGTGCACACACATTAACATAATAGGAGTACAGTTATGTAACGAAAGCATACCTGTAAATACCAGCCATCTCCAGTGAAACCAAGAAAACCAGTTAGGCACCTTAGGCATTTGTGAAAACTTATCTATGATATGGTGGATAATGTCCAACTGAACTTGAACAGTCTGAGAGAATTCATATAAATTAAAACAACCCATTCCTGGGGACTGTTCACATCCCATATGTTCTTTTAACAGTAAAGAGTCTGTAGTTGTAAGATTTTGGAGTGCTACAATTAGCACTTCTCCTAATTCTTGGTTGAGTTCCAACCGTATAGATCCAGTCAAATTTGTTGTTTTACTGTATGCACAGGCCAGCTTAGATATCTCCTTCTTCATTCCCATGGCAAGTCCAGGAATTGGTGGGATGAGTGCATCTACACCTGTAGCAGTGCGTGCATCTTTGTTGGGGTTTTTTTGATGATCATCTTCTGGCATGAGTCCTCCCGAGAGTGCTGATGTTGAAAGTTCTTTTTCATATCGTATTTCAGCTCATTTTCGGGGTAGCCCAATTAGGCTTTGATCCTCTGTATAAACACAAACAGAACCTTTGCCTACACTTTTATATAACCTTTATATCATTGTGTAGAGCTCATTGGAGGTCACCACACAGGAATTACTTCTTTTTTTTTTTAACATTAATCTACACTTACATGATGAATACTTTGTTTACTAGGCTCACCCCTATACCTGGTACCCCCTATATACCCCTTTACAGACACTGTCCATCAGCGTAGCAAAATGTTGTAGAATCACTACTTGTCTTCTCTGTGTTGTAAAGCCCTCCCCTTTCTCCCACCCCCCTATGGATGCTAACCTTAATACCCCCCTTTTTCTCCCCCCACTTATCCCTACCTACCCACCCATCCTCCCCAGTCCCTTTCCCTTTGGTACCTGTTAGTCCATTCTTGAGATCTGTGATTCTGCTGCTGTTTTGTTCCTTCAGTTTTTCCTTTGTTCTTATACTCCACAGATGAGTGAGATCATTTGGTATAACTCTTTCTCCGCTTGGCTTGTTTCACTGAGCAAAATATCCTCCAGCTCCATCCATGTTGCTGCAAATGGTAGGATTTGCCTTTTCTTATGGCTGAGTAGTATTCCATTGTGTATATGTACCACATCTTCTTTATCCATTCATCTATCAATGGACATTTAGGTTGCTTCCAATTCTTGGCTATTGTAAATAGTGCTGCGATAAACATAGGGGTGCATTGGTTTTTCTCATACTTGATTGCTGCATTCTTAGGGTAAATTGCTAGGAGTGCAATTCCTGGGTCAAATGGTACGTCTGTTTTGAGCATTTTGATGTACCTCCATCCTGCTTTCCACAATGGTTGAACTAATTTACATTCCCACCAGCAGTGTAGGAGGGTTCCCCTTTCTCCACAGCCTCGCCAACATTTGTTGTTGTTTGTCTTTTGGATGGCAGACATCCTTACTGGTGGGAGGTGATACCTCATTGTAGTTTTAATTTGCATTTCTCTGATAATTAGCGATGTGGAGCATCTTTCCTTGTGTCTGTTGGCCATCTGTATTTCTGTTTTGGAGAACTGTCTGTTCAGTTCCTCTGCCCATTTTTTAATTGGGTTATTTGATTTCTTTTGTTGAGGCGTGTGAGCTCTTTATATATTCTGGATGTCAATCCTTTATCGGATGTGTCATTTTCAAATATACTCTCCCATACTGTAGGGTTCCTTTTTGTTCTATTGATGGTGTCTTTTGCTGTACAGAAGCTTTTCAGCTTAATATAGTCCCCCTTGTTCATTTTTGCTGTTGTTTTCCTTGCCCGGGGAGATATGTTCAAGAAGAGGTCACTCATGTTTATGTCTAAGAGGTTTGTGCCTATGTTTTCTTCCAAGAGTTTAATGGTTTCATAACTTACATTCAGGTCTTTGATCCATTTTGAGTTTACTTTTGTATATGGGGTTAGACGATGGTCCAGTTTCATTCTCCTACATGTAGCTGTCCAGTTTTGCCAGCACCATCTGTTGAAGAGACTGTCATTTCGCCATTGTATGTCCATGGCTCCTTTATCAAATATTAATTGACCATATATGTCTGGGTTAATGTTTGGATTGTCTAGTCTGTTCCATTGGTCTGTGGCTCTGTTCTTGTGCCAGTAACAAATTGTCTTGATTACTATGGCTTTATAATAGAGCTTGAAGTTGGGGAGTGAGATCCCCCCTACTTTATTCTTCTTTCTCAAGATTGCTTTGGCTATTCGAGGTCTTTGGTGTTTCCATATGAATTTTTGAATTATTTGTTCCAGTTCATTGAAGAATGTTGCTGGTAGTTTCATAGGGATTGCATCAAATCTGTATATTGCTTTGGGCAGGATGGCCATTTTGACGATATTAATTCTTCCTAGCCATGAGTATGGGATGCGTTTCCATCTGTTTGTGTCCCCTTTAATTTCTCTTTAGAGTGACTTGTAGTTTTCAGAGTATAAGTCGTTCACTTCTTTGGTTAGGTTTGTTCCTAGGTATTTTATTTTTTTTGTTGCAATTGTGAATGGAGTTGTTTTCCTGATTTCTCTTTCTGTTGGTTCATTGTTAGTGTATAGGAAAGCCACAGATTTCTGTGTGTTAATTTTGTATCCTGCAACTTTGCTGTATTCCGATATCAGTTCTAGTAGTTTTGGGGTGGAGTCTTTAGGGTTTTTTATGTACAGTATCATGTCATCTGCAAATAGTGACAGTTTAACTTCTTCTTTAAGGATCTGGATTTCTTATATTTTTTTGTTTTGTCTGATTGCCGTGGCTAGGACCTCCAGTACTATGTTAAATAACAGTGGGGAGAGTGGGCATCCCTGTCTTGTTCCCGATCTCAGAGAAAAAGCTTTCAGCTTCTCGCTGTTCAATATAATGTTGGCTGTGGGTTTTTCATAGATGGCCTTTATTATGTTGAGGTACTTGCCCTCTATTCCCATTTTGCTGAGAGTTTTTATCATGAATGGATGTTGAACTTTGTCAAATGATTTTTCAGCATCTATGGAGATGATCATGTGGTTTTTGTCTTTCTTTTTGTTGATGTGGTGGATGATGTTGATGGACTTTCGAATGTTCTGCCATCCTTGCATCCCTGGGATGAATCCCACTTGGTCATGGTGTATGATCCTTTTGATATATTTTTGAATTCGGTTTGCTAATATTTTGTTGAGTATTTTTGCATCTACGTTCATCAGGGATATTGGTCTGTAGTTTTCTTTTTTGGTGGGGTCTTTGCCTCGTTTTTGTATTAGGGTAATGTTAGCTTCATAGAATGAGTTTGGGAGTATCCCCTCCTCTTCTATTTTTTGGAAAACTTTAAGGAGAATGGGTATTATGTCTCCCCTGTATGTCTGATAAAATTCCTAGGTAAATCAATCTGGCCCAGGAGTTTTGTTCTTTGGTAGTTTTTTAATTCCGCTTCAATTTCGTTGCCGGTAAATGGTCTGTTTAGATTTTCTGTTTCTTTCTGGGTCAGTCTTGGAAGGTTGTATTTTTCTAGGAAGTTGTCCATTTCTCCTAGGTTTCCCAGTTTGTTAGCATATAGGTTTTCATAGTACTTTCTAATAATTCTTTGTATTTCTGTGGGGTCCGTCGTGATTTTTCCTTTCTCATTTCTGATACTGTTGATTTGTGTTGACTCTCTTTTCCTCTTAATAAGTTTGGCTTGAGGCTTATCTATTTTGTTTATTTTCTTGAAGAACCAGATCTTGGTTTCATTGATGTTTGCTACTGTTTTATTCTTCTCAATTTTGTTTATTTCTTCTCTGATCTTTATTATGTCCCTCCTTCTGCTGACCTTAGGCCTCATTTGTTCTTCTTTTTCCAATTTCGATAATTGTGACATTAGACCATTCATTTGGGATTGTTCTTCCTTTTTTAAATATGCTTGGATTGCTATATACTTTCTTCTTAAGACTGCTTTTGCTGTGTCCCACAGAAGTTGGGGCTTAGTGTTGTTGTTGTCGTTTGTTTCCATATATTGCTGGATCTTCATTTTGATTTGGTCATTGATCCATTGATTATTTAGGAGCGTGTTGTTAAGCCTCCATGTGTTTGTGAGCCTCTTTGCTTTCTTTGTACAGTTTATTTCTAAATTTACGCCTTTGTGGTCTGAAAAGTTGGTTGGTAGGATTTCAATCTTTTGGAATTTACTGAGGCTCTTTTTGTGGCCTAGTATGTGGTCTATTCTGGAGAATGTTCCATGTGCACTTGAGAAGAATGTGTATCCTGTTGCTTTTGGATGTAGAGTTCTGTAGATGTCTACTAGGTCCATCTGTTCTAGAGTGTTGTTCAGTGCCTCTGTGTCCTTACTTATTTTCTGTCTGGTGGATCTATCCTTTGGAGTGAGTGGTGTGTTTAAGTATCCTAGAATGTATGCATTACATTCTATTTCCTCCTTTAGTTCTGTTAATATTTGTTTCACGTAGTTGGTGCTCCTGTATTGGGTGCATATATATTTATAATGGTTATATCCTGTTGTTGGACTGAGCCCTTTATCATTATGTAATGTCCTTCTTTGTCTTTTGTTACTTTCTTTATTTTGAAGTCTGTTTTGTCTGATACCAGAATTCCAACACCTGCTTTCTTCTCTTTGTTGTTTGCATGAAATATCTTTTTCCATCCCTAGACTTTAACTCTGCACATATCTTTGGGTTTGAGGTGAGTCTCTTGTAAGCAGCATATGGATGGATCTTGCTTTTTTATCCATTCTATTACTCTGTGTCTTTTGATTGGTGCATTCAGTCCCTTTACATTTAGGGTGATTATTGAAAGGTATGAATTTATTGCCATTGCAGGCTTTAAGTTTGTGGTTACCAAAGGTTCAGAGTTAGCTTCTTTACTATCTTACTGTCTAACTTAACTCGCTTGTTGAGCTATTATAAACGTGGTCTGATGATTCTTTATTTCTCTACCTTCTTATTCCTCCTCCTCCCTTCTTCATATGTTGGGTGTTTTGTTCTGTGCTCTTTTTAGGAGTGTTCCCATCTAGAGCAGTCCCTGTAGGATGCCCTGAAGAGGTGGTTTGTGGGAGGGAAATTTCCTCAATTTTTGTTTGTCTGGGAATTGTTTAATCCCTCCTTCATATTTAAATGATATTCGTGCTGGATACAGTAGTCTTGGTTCGAGGCCCTTCTGTTTCATTGCATTAAGTATATCATGCCATTCTCTTCTGGCCTGTAGGGTTTCTGTTGAGAAGTCTCATGATAGCCTGATGGGTTTTCCTTTGTAGGTGACCTTTTTTTCTCTCTGGCTGCCTTTAATATTTTTTCCTTGTCTTTGATCTTTGCCATTTTAATTATTATGTGTCTTGGTGTTGCCCTCCTTGGATCCCTTGTCATGGGAGTTCTGTGTACCTCTGTGGTCTGAGAGGCCATTTCTTCCCAAAGTTTGGGGAAGTTTTCAGCAATTATTTCTTCAAAGACACTTTCTATCCCTTTTTCTGTCTCTTCTCCTTCTGGCATTCCGATGACGCGTATATTATTCCTTTTTGATTGGTCACTCAGCTCTCTTAAAATTCTTTCATTCCTGGAGATCCTTTTATCTCTCTCTGCATCAGCTTCTCTGTGTTCCTGTTCTCTGTTTTCTAGTCCATTAATGTTCTCTTGCATCTCGTCCATTCTGTTTTGAAGTCCTTCCAGAGCTTGTTTTATTTCTGTATTCTCCTTCCTTAGTTCTTGCATATTTCTCTGCAAGTCCATCAGCATGGTTATGACTTTTGTTTTGAATTCTTTTTCAGGAAGACTGGTTAAATCTATCTCCCCAGGTTCCTTCTCAGGGGAAGATGTAGCAGATGCCAAAGCTGTCTGGGTTAGTCTTGTCTGGATCATATTTTTTTCCTTTTCATGTTGACAGGTGCTATTGACTGTTGGCTGGGAGGGCCAAACTTTTCACTTGCTACTGGCCTTTCTTTATTGGGACAAATGCGACCCCTAGTGGCTTGTGTTGGGTAATTGCGAGTAGGCTGGGTCTTGTGTCTTGCCAGGCCGATATGGATGGATCTCCCTTTCTGTGGGCAGGGTTTGCCTTAGGCTGTTTCTCTGCTTTCGCAGCGCCCGGAGGGGTAATGGACCGGGGGAGGGGGGTAGCTGTTTGGCTCTTTACCTCTGTGAGGGTTCTCAGAGCTGTTGCCCAGGGGGTTAGTGAGCCTGGTTTTCCCTGTAATTTCCTGCCACTGGGCTGTGACCTATGCTCTTTCCGTCCAGCTGTTAAATCCCTGTCCCTTTAAGACTTTCAAAAAGCCTCCGCTTTTCTTTGTCACAGGGGCATCAGCTTCGGCACCTGCTCAGAGGTCTTGCTGCCCTATTTCATTAGTTACCAGCCCTCCACGCATGCACTGTGCCTGTGCTCTGGTGTGGGTGGCTGGGGCTGGGTGTTTAGCAGTCCTGGGCTCCGTCTCCCTCCCGCTCTGCCTACTCTTCTCCCGCCGGGAGCTGGGGGAAGGGGCGCTCGGGTCCCGCTGGGCCAGGGCTTGTATCTTACCCCTTTCACCAGGTGCTGGGTTCTCACTGGTGTATTTGTATTCTGTCTGTTGTCCTGTGTCTTCTGGTCTCTCTTTTAGGATTACTTGTATTTGTTGTATTTTCAAAAATATATATGTTTTTGGGAGGAGATTCCCACTGTCCTACTCATGCCGCCATGTTGGCTCCACCCCATCAGCCTGTGTTTATAATAGCTCAATAAGCAACTTAAGATAGACAGTAAGATAGCAAAGAAGCTAACCTTGAACCTTTGGTAACCAAGAATCTAAAGCCTGCAATGGCAATAAGTACATATCTTTCAATAATCACCCTAAATGTAAATGGACTGAATGCATCAATCAAAAGACACAGAGTAATAGAATGGATAAAAAAGCAAGACCCATCTATATGCTGCTTACAAGACTCACCTCAAACCCAAAGACATGCACAGACTAAAGTCAAGGGATGGAAAAAGACATTTCATGCAAACAACAGGGAGAAAAAAGCAGGTGTTACAGTACTAGTGTCAGACAAGATAGACTTCAAAACAAAGAAAGTAATAAGAGATAAAGAAGGACATTACATAATCATAAAGGAGTCAGTCCAACAAGAGGATATAACCATTATAAACATATATATGCCCCCAATACAGGAGCACCAACATATGTGAAGCAAATACTAATAAAATTAAAGGAGGAAATAGAATGCAATGCATTCATTTTAGGAGACCTCAACACACCACTTACTCCAAAGGACAGATCCACTAGACAGAAAATAAGTAAGGACACAGAGGCACTGAACAACACACTAGAACAGATGGACCTAATAGACACCTGTAGAACTCTACACACAAAAGCAACAGGATACACATTCTTCTTGAATCCCAAATGAAGTCTAACATCACACTTACCGAAACTGGAAAAAGAAGAACAAATGAGACTTAAAGTCAGCATAAGGAAGGACATAATAAAGATCAGAGTAGGAACAAATAAAATAGAGTAGAATAAAACAATAGAAAAAAATCAATGAAAATAAGAGCTGGTTCTTTGAGAAAATAAACAAAATAGATAAGCCTCTAGCCAGACTTATTAAGAGAAAAAGAGAATCAACACACATCAACAGAATCAGAAACGAGAAAGGAAAAATCACAATGGACCCCACAGAAATACAAAGGATTATTAGAGAATGGTATAAACCTATATGCTAACAAGCTGGAAAACCTAGGAGAAATGGACAACTTCCTAGAAAAATACAACCTTCCAAGACTGACCAAGGAAGAAACAGAAAATCTAAACAGACCAATTACCAGCAACGAAATTGAAGTGGTAATCAAAAAACTACCCAAGAGCAAAACCCCTGGGCCAGATGGATTTACTTCAGAATTTTATCAGACATACAGAGAAGACATAATACCCATTCTCCTTAAAGTATTCCATAAAATAGAAGAGGAGGGAATACTCCCAAACTCATTCTATGAAGCCAACATCATGCTAATATCAAAACCAAGCAGACTCCACCAAAAAAGAAAATTAAAGACCAATATCCCTGAAGAACATAGGTGCCAAAATACTCAACAAAATATTAGCAAACCAAATTCAAAAATACATCAAGAGGATCATACACCATGACCAAGTGGGATTCATCTCAGAGATCCAAATTCATTCAGTGAAGAAGCATCACTCTAATACTCTAATACCAATACCAGACAAAGATACTACAAAAAAAGAATATTACAGACCACTATTCATAAAGAATATCCCCAATCCTCAACAAAATGTTAGCAAATCAAATTAAAAAATACTAGGAGGATCATTCACCATGACCAAATGGGATTTATTGCAGGGATGCAAGGATGGTACAATATTCATAAGTCAATCATTGTCATACACTACATTAACAAAAGGAAGGATAAAAACCTTATTAATATCTCAATAGATGCTGAAAAATCATTTAGCAAAATTCAACATTCATTCATGACAAAACCTCTCAACAAAGTGGGTATAGAGGTAACACATCTCAACACAATAGAGGTCGTATATGACAAACCCATAGCTAACATCATACCCAATGGTGAAAAACTGAAAGCTTTTCCTCTAAGGTCAGGAACAAGATTACGATGCTCACTCACCACTTTTACTCAACATAGTACTAGAGGTCCTAGCCACAGCAATTAGAGAAGAAAAAGAAATAAAAGGCAGCCAAACTGGTATGAAAGAAGTAAAACTGTCATTATTTACAGATGACATGATACTTTATATAGAAAGCCTTAAAGACTCCACAAAAAAACTATTTGAACTAATAAGTGAATTCAGTAGTCACAGGATACAAAATCAGTACACAGAAATATGTTATGTTTCTATATACAAATAACAAACTAGCAGAGAGAGAACTTTCAAAATCTCATTTATAATTGCACCAAAAAGATTAAAATACCTGAGGATAAATCCAACCAAGAAAGTGAAAGATTTGTACTTTTAAACTATAAGACACTGATAAAAGAAATTAAAGATAACAAATAAATTGAAAGATAGTCTATGGTCATGGAAAGAGGGATTAAAATTGTTAAAATGGCAACACTACCCAAAGTAACCTACAGATTCAATGCAATCCCAATCAAAATACCAATAGCATTTTTCACAGAACAAGGGCAAATAATCCTAACATTTTTATGTAACTACAAAAGACCCTGAATAGCCAAAGCACTCTTAAGAAAGAACAAAGCTTCAGGTATCATACTACCCAATTTCAAACAATACTACAAAGCTATAGTGATCAAAATAGTATGGCACTGCCCCAAAAACAGACACATAGCTCAGTAGAGCAAAGAGAGAGCCCAGAAATAAACCCATGCTTTATATGGTCAACTAATGCATGAAAAAGGAGGCAAGATTCTACAGTAAATATGCAATATATGGTCTCATAAATAAATGGTTTTAGGTAAACTAGAAAGCTACCTGCAAAAGAATGACACTGGATCACTGTGTTACACCACACACAAAAATAAACTTGAAATGGATTAAAGACCTAAATATAAGACCTGAAACCATAAAATTTCTAGAAGAAAACACAGGCAGTCAACTCTTGAGCATCAGCATTAACAATTTTTTTCTGGATATGCATCCCTATGCAAGAGAAACAAAAACAAAAATAAACCAGTGGGACTACATCAAACTTAAAAGCTTGTGTAGAGCAAAGGAAACCATCAACAAAACAAAAGGGTAACCTACTGAATGGGAGAAGATACATGGAAATGGTGTATCTGATAAGGTACAATATCCAAAAATACATAAAAAACAAATACAAGTCAACCACAAAAAAATAAACAACCGAATTTAAAAAATGGGCAAAGGGCCGGAAAAGACATTTTTCCAATGAAGACATACAAGTATCCAACAGACACATGAGAAGATGCTCAACATCATTAACTATCAGGGACATGCTAATAAAAACCACAATGAGATATCATCACAATGCAGAATTTCCTAACTTCAGCCTATTCAAAATCTAGTTAGCACCTTGCCAATACTGAGTTCTCCATCAATGAAGTGTGAAACAGAGACTTGAAATGAAGAAACAGGTGGCGAAGATTCCTATGCTAATGGAAGCTTAGGAAAAATTATATTTAAACTTTCCTCTTTCCAAAAAAAAAAAACTCAGGTTTACAGATCTGAGGAGTTTTGTTTGTTTGTTTAAGACTTTGTTTTTTAGAGAAGCTTTAGGTTCACAGCAAAATTGTGAGGAAGGTATCCTGCCCTCACATAAGCATAGCCTCTCCCATTACAAACACTCCCCACCTTAGTGTTAATTAACATAACAATCATTTAGAGTACATAGTTTGCACTAGGATTCTCTCTTGGTGTACATACAATGGGTTTGGACAAATGTATCCATTATTATGGTATCACACAGAGTATTTTCTTTGCCCTAAAAATCCCCTGGTAATCACTGACTTTTTACTGTCTCCATAGTTTTGCCTTTTACAGAATGTCATAAAGTTGGAATCATACAGTATGTAGCCTTTTCAAATTGGCTTCTTTCACTTAGTAGTATACATTTAAGTTTCTTCCATGTCTTTTCTTGGCTTGACAGCTCATTTCCTTTTAGTTCTGAATAGTATTCCATTGTCTAGTTCTACCATAGTTAATTTATCCACTCACCTACTGAAGGACATCTTGGTTGCTTCCCAGTTTTGGCAATTATAAATAAAGCTGCTATAAATATCAGTGCCCAGGTTTTCATACAGACATAAGTTTTCAACTCCTCTGGGCAAATATCAATGAACACAATTACTGGATCATGCAGAAAAAATGTTTTTGTAAGAAACTGCCAAACTTCCTTCTGAAGTTGCAGTACCATTTTGTATTCCCAATTAATGAGAGTTGCTATTATACTACATTCTCCTCAGCATTTGGTGTTGGCAGTCTTCCAGATTTTGGCCATTCACATAGATGCACAGTGGCGTCTCATTGTTGTTTTAATTTGCATCTCCCTGATGACGTATGATATGAAGCATCTTTTCATATGCTTATTTGCCATCTGTACTTTGTTGCAAGGTACATTAAGACCTTTGGTTCATTTTCTAATTGAGCTGTTTGTTTTGTTTGTTGTGGTCTAATTTAGTAGAAAATATTTTTATGGATTTAAACATATCACTATAAATTTGGCTGTTAGACAATCAGTGCATCACATTTACCTTTACCTGATATTTCTCCATCCTAATTCCTAAAATATGGAGAAAGGTTACTCAGGCCAAAATCATGGAGTTACTCTCAAGTCTGCTTTTTAATCTCACACCCCACATCCAAATATAAGATCATGTTATTTCTGTTCCCAAAGCTTTCCATGGTTTCCTTTTTCACAAAACAGTGTCTGGCACACACGTAGGCACTCAAAAATCTGTTACTTAAATCTTTTTCATAGGCTTCCCAGGAGATTCTATGACACAGATTTAAGAATCATTGATCTGTGAAAAGGGTTGCTTGGTATAAAAAATTTTGGAACATAATCACAGAACCCATGAATGGACTAACAGTTACCAAAGGGAAAGGGACTGGGGAGGATGGGTGGCAAGGGAGGGATAAGGGGAGGAAAAGAAAGGGGATATTATGATTAGCATGTATAGTGTGGGGGGGGGCAAAGGGAGGGCTGTGCAACACAGAGAAGTAGTGATTTTACAGCACCTTACTACACTGATGGACAGTGACTAATGAGGTATGTGGGGGAGACTTAGTGAAGGGGGGAGTCTAGTAAATATAATGTTCCTCATGTAATTGTAGATTAATGATACCAAAAAAAATAATAAAAAAATGAAAAATAAATTTTGGGTTAGACAAAATGTTCACTCTCTTAAGGGATTAAAGATTTATAAATACTTGAATACCACCATACAAAGAAAGTATGTACAGAATTCAATTCTTATCAAAACATACTTTCTCTGGTTTTAGTTAATACAAAACTGTTTGCCTTATAAAGTAATACAATTATCTTTTTTAAACATTTTTCCTGTTTTTAAAAACATGTTTTTAAAACATTGGGAAAGAAATTAAGAACAAAGGGACTGAGGAAAGATTGAAAACAGATGGCCTTGGCAAAAAGAAATCCAAAGGTGAGTAACTTGGCTGTAAAGGAAAGTTTTGAGTAAATTGACAGCACTGGAATGTAGAAGGTAGATTAACTTAAATTATTGTATCTTTGATAGATATACTGAACACAGCAACTGTACTGTTGTTATGTAGGATAATATGTCTAATCATAGGAATACTCACTGAAGTATTTAGGATTAAATGACCATGATGCCTGCAACTTACTCTCAAATATTGTGTATGTGCAACACTTTTCCATGTGTGTGTGATACTCTATCACTATAATCCATCCAAGCAGGCACAGAACCAGACAGTTGTGATGCCCATAAGGTGCAGCAGGAGTCAGAACAGGAAGTCAGAATGGCTTGGCACATGCATCTTGTCCAATGAACAGGGAGTTGCCCAGAAGATTTTCTTTTTCAGATCATCTGAGATACTTCCTAACTGATGCTGAGTATTCAGTCTCCCTTTATTCCTTAGTATCTGAAATGTAGATCTCAGTTGCACACTTGATAGAAAAATATATATTTCCAATCCTCCTTTGCAGCTATATTTAGCCATGTGACTAACATTTGGCCATAAATACAAAAGTAGTAATGTGTGAGACTTCTAGAAAGCCTCTTTAAAAGCATATGTAGGACGATGGGCGGAAGATGGCGGCGTGAGTAGAGCAGCGGAAATCTCCTCCCAAAACCACATATATCTATGAAAATATAACAAAGACAACTCTTCCTAGAATAAAGACCAGAGGACACAGGACAATATCCAGACCACATCCGCACCTGAGAGAACCCAGTGCCTCAAGAAGGGGGTAAGATAAAAGCCACGGCCTGGCAGGAGCCAAACGCCCATCCCCCCAACTCCCGGCGGGAGAAGAATAGGCAGAGCAGGAGGGAGATGGAGCACAGGACTGCCGAACAACCAGCCCCAGCCATCTGGGCCAGAGTGCAGGGCCCTGGATACTAGGAAAACAGGGCAGCAAGAACAGTGAGTGGGCACCGGAGGCTGGGCGCTGGAGGACATAAGAAAAGCAAGCGACCAGTATTTTTTTTTTGTTTTTTCTTTGCTGTTTTGTATTGGCGAGTGCTTTTTGGAAGTCTTAAAGGGATAGGAACCCCAATACTAGTGAAACAGGGCAGCAAGACTGGTGAGCAGATGCCTGAGGCTGCCGCCAGAGAATAAAGAAAAACGAGCGGCTACCTTTTATTTATTTATTTATTTATTTAATTTAAATTTCTTTTTTTTTTTTTTTTGTGGTCATTATTTTTGGTGGGTGCTTTCTGGAAGTCTTAAAGGGACAGGGCGGGACACTTAATCCAGAGTTAGGGAATCCGGGGATCTCTGGGCACCCTAACCCCTGGGCTTCAGGGAGCAGGGAGGCCCCTTACAGAGATAAATAGCCTCCAGGCCACTCCCCCTCCAACGCGACTCCACCACTTTGGAGCAGCAGGGGCCCAAACCAGGCCACGCCCACAGCAACAGCAGAGATTAACTCCATAGCAGCCGGGCAGGAAGCAGAAACCCTGTCTGCGCACAGCTGCACAGCACAAGCCACTAGAGGTCGCTGTTCTCCCAGGAGAGGAGGGCCACAAACCAACAAGAAGAGAAGTTCTTCCAGCCGCCACTCGTCCCAGCTCTGCAGACTATTCCTATCACCATGAAAAGGCAAAGCTACAGGCAGACAAAGATCACAGAGACAACACCAGACAAGGAGACAGACCTAACCAGTCTTCCTGACAAAGAACACAAAATAAAAATCATAAACATGCTGATGGAGATGCAGAGAAATATGCAAGAGATATGGGATGAAGTCCGGAGGGAGATCACAGATGCCAGAAAGGAGATCGCAGAAATGAAACAAACTCTGGAAGGGTTTATAAGCAGAATGGATAGGATGCAAGAGGCCATTCATGGAATTGAAACCAGAGAACAGGAATGCATAGAAGCTGACATAGAGAGAGAGAAAAGGATCTACAGGAATGAAACAATGTTAAGAGAACTGTGTGACCAATCCAAAAGGAACAATATCCGTATTATAGGGGTCCCAGAAGAAGAAGAGAGAGGAAAAGAGAAGGAAAGTATCTTAGAAGAAATAATTGCTGAAAACTTCCCCAAACTGAGGGAGAAAATAATCAAACAGACCACAGAAATACACAGAACCCCCAACAGAAAGGATCCAAGGAGGACAACACCAAGACACATCATAATTAAAATGGCAAAGATCAAGGACAAAGAAAGAGTTTTAAAGGCAGCTAGAGAGAAAAAGATCACCTATAAAGGAAAACCCATCAGGCTAACATCAGACTTCTCGACAGAAACCCTACAGGCCAGAAGAGAATGGCATGATATATTTAATACAATGAAACAGAAGGGCCTTGAACCAAGGATACTGTACCCAGCACAACTGTCATTCAAATATGACGGTGGGATTAAACAATTTCCAAACAAACAAAAGCTGAGGGAATTTGCTTCCCACAAACCACCTCTACAGAACATCTTACAGGGACTGCTCTAGATGGGAGCACTCCTAGAAAGAGCACAGCACAAAACACCCAACATATTAAGAATCGAGGAGGAGGAATAAGAAGGGACAGAAGAAAAGAATCTCCAGACAGTGTATATAACAGTTCAATAAGTGAGCTAAGTTAGGCAGTAAGATACTAAAGAGGCTAACCTTGAACCTTTGGTAACCACGAATTTAAAGCCTGCAATGGCAATAAGTACATATCTTTCAATAGTCACCCTAAATGTCAAAGGGCTGAATGCACCAATCAAAAGACACAGAGTAATAGAAAGGATAAAAGAGCAAGACCCATCTATATGCTGCTTACAAGAAACTCACCTCAAACCCAAAGACATGTACAGACTAAAAGTCAAGGGATGGAAACACATATTTCAGGCAAACAACAGCGAGAAGAAAGCAGATGTTGCAGTACTAATATCAGACAAAATAGACTTCAAAACAAAGAAAGTAACAAGAGATAAAGAAGGACACTACATAATGATAAAGGGCTCAGTCCAACAAGAGGATATAACCATTATAAATATATGTGAACCCAACACAGGAGAACCAGCATATGTGAAACAAATACTAACAGAACTAAAGGGGGAAATAGACTGCAATGCATTCATTCTAGGAGACTTCAACACACCACACACCTCAAAGGATAGATCCACTGGGCAGAAAATAAGTAAGGACACGGAAGCACTGAACAACACAGTAGAGCAGATGGACCTAATAGACATCTATAGAACTCTACATCCAAAAGCAACACGATATACATTCTTCTCAAGTGCACATGGAACATTCTCCAGAATAGACCACATACTAGGCCACAAAAAGAGCCTCAGAAAATTCCAAAAGATTGAAATCCTACCAACCAACTTTTCAGACCACAAAGGCATAAAACTAGAAATAAACTGTACAAAGAAAGCAAAGAGGCTCACAAACACATGGAGGCTTAACAACAAGCTCCTAAATAATCAATGGATCAATGACCAAATCAAAATGGAGATCCAGCAGTATATGGAAACAAATGACAACAACAACACTAAGTCCCAACTTCTGTGGGACACAGCAAAAGCAGTCTTAAGAGGAAAGTATATAGCAATCCAAGCATATTTAAAAAAGGAAGAACAATCCCAAATAAATGGTCTAATGTCACAAATATCGAAATTGGAAAAAGAAGAACAAATGAGGCCTAAGGTCAGCAGAAGGAGGGACATAATAACGATCAGAGAAGAAATAAACAAAATTGAGAAGAATAAAACAATAGTAAAAATCAATGAAACCAAGACCTGGTTCTTTGAGAAAATAAACAAAATAGATAAGCCTCTAGCCAGACTTATTAAGAAGAAAAGAGAGTCAACAAAAATCAACAGTATCAGAAATGAGAAAGGAAAAATCACGACGAACCCCACAGAAATACAAAGAATTATTAGAGAATACTATGAAAACCTATATGCTAACAAGCTGGGAAACCTAGGAGAAATGGACAACTTCCTAGAAAAATACAACCTTCCAAGATTGACCCAGAAAGAAACAAAATCTAAACAGACCAATTACCAGCAACGAAATTGAAGCGGTAATCAAAAAACTACAAAAGAACAAAACCCCCGGGCCAGATGGATTACCTCGGAATTTTATCAGATATACAGGGAAGACATAATACCCATTCTCCTTAAAGTTTTCCAAAAAATAGAAGAGGAGGGGACACTCCCAAACTCATTCTATGAAGCTAACATCACCCTAAAACCAAAACCAGGCAAAGACCCCACCAAAAATTAAAAACTACAGACCAATATCCCTGATGAACGTAGATGCAAATATACTCAAGAAAATATTAGCAAACCGAATTAAAAAATACATCAAAAGGATAATACACCATGACCAAGTGGGATTCATCCCATGGATGCAAGGATGGTACAACATTCAAAAGTCCATCAACATCATCCACCACATCAATAAAGAGAAAGACAAAAACCACATGATCATCTCCACAGATCCTGAAAAAGCATTTGACAAAGTTCAACATCCATTCATGATAAAAACTCTCAGCAAAATGGGAATAGAGGGCAAGTACCTCAACATAATAAAGGCCATCTATGATAAACCCACAGCCAACATTATACTGAACAGCGAGAAGCTGAAAGCATTTCCTCTGAGATCGGGAACTAGACAGGGATGCCCACCCTCCCAACTGTTATTTAACATAGTACTGGAGGTCCTAGCCATGGCAATCAGACAAAACAAAGAAATACAAGGAATCCAGATTGGTATAGAAGAAGTTAAACTGTCACTATTTGCAGATGACATGATACTGTACATAAAAAACCCTAAAGACTCCACCCCAAAACTACTAGAACTGATATCGGAATACAGCAATGTTGCGGGATACAAAATCAACACACAGAAATCTGTGGCTTTCCTATACACTAACAATGAACCAACAGAAAGAGAAATCAGGAAAACAACTCTATTCACAGTTGCAACAAAAAAAATAAAATACCTAGGAACAAACCTAACCAAAGAAGTGAATGACTTATACTCTGAAAACTACAAGTCACTCTTAAGAGTAATTAAAGGGGACACTAACAGATGGAAACTCATCCCATGCTTGTGGCTAGGAAGAATTAATATCGTCAAAATGGCCATCCTGCCCAAAGCAATATACAGATTTGATGCAATCCCTATGAAACTACCAGCAACATTCTTCAATGAACTGGAACAAATAATTCAAAAATTCATATGGAAACACCAAAGACCCCGAATAGCCAAAGCAATCCTGAGAAAGAAGAATAAAGTAGGGGGGATCTCACTCCCTAACTTCAAGCTCTACTACAAATCCATAGTAATCAAGACAATTTGGTACTGGCACAAGAGCAGAGCCACAGACCAAAGGAACAGACTAGACAATCCAGACATTAACCCAGACATATATGGTCAATTAATATACGATAAAGGAGCCATGGACATACAATGGGTAAATGACAGTCTCTTCAACAGATGGTGCTGGCAAAACTGGACAGCTACATGTAGGAGAATGAAACTGGACCATTGTCTAACCCCATAGACAAAAGTAAACTCAAAATGGATCAAAGACCTGAATGTAAGTCATGAAACCATTAAACTCTTGGAAGAAAACATAGGCAAAAACCTCTTAGACATAAACATGAGTCACCTCTTCTTGAACATACCTCCCCGGGCAAGGAAAACAACAGCAAAAATGAACAAGTGGGACCATATTAAGCTGAAAAGCTTCTGTACAGCAAAAGACACCATCAATAGAACAAAAAGGAACCCTACAGTATGGGAGAGCATATTTGAAAATGACACATCCGATAAAGGCTTGATGTCCAGAATATATAAAGAGCTCACACGCCTCAACAAACAAAAAACAAATAACCCAATTAAAAAATGGGCAGAGGAACTGAACAGACAGTTCTCCAGAAAAGAAATACAGATGGCCAACAGACACATGAAAAGATGCTCCACATCGCTAATTATCAGAGAAATGCAAATGGAAACTACAATGAGGTATCACCTCACACCAGTAAGGATGGCTGCCATCCAAAAGATAAACAACAAGAAATGTTGGTGAGGCTGTGGAGAAAGGGGAACCCTCCTACACTGCTGGTGGGAATGTAAGTTAGTTCAACCATTGTGGAAAGCAGTATGGAGGTACATCAAAATGCTCAAAACAGACCTACCATTTGACCCAGGAATTGCACTCCTAGGAATTTACCCTAAGAATGTAGCAATCAAGTATGAGAAAAACCAATGCATCCCTATGTTTATCGCAGCACTATTTACAATAGCCAAGAATTGGAAGCAACTTAAATGTCCATCGACAGATGAATGGATAAAGAAGATGTGGTATATATACACAATGGAATACTACTCAGCCATAAGAAAAGGGCAAATCCAACCATTTGCAGCAACATGGATGGAGCTGGAGGGTATTATGCTCAGTGAAACAAGCCAAGTGGAGAAAGGGAAATACCAAATGATTTCACTTATCTGTGGAATATAAGAACAAAGGAAAAACTGAAGGAACAAAACAGCAGCAGAATCACAGAACTCAAGAATGGACTAACAGGTACCAAAGGGAAAGGGACTGGGGAGGATGGGTGGGTGGGGAGGGATAAGGGGGGCAGAAGTGGGGGGGTATTAAGATTAACATGCATGGGGGGGTAGGAGAAAAGGGAGGGGTGTACAACACAGAGAAGGCAAGTAGTGATTCTACAACATTTTGCTATGCTGATGGACAGTGACTGTAAAGGGGTTTATAGGGGGGACCTGGTATAGGGGAGAGCCTAGTAAACATAATATTCGTCATGTAAGTGTAGATTAGTGATACCAAAAAAAAAAAAAAAAGAAAGAAAGGCAGTTCCTGTGTGGTAACCTCCAATGAGTTCTACACAAGTGTATAAAGGACATAGAAAAGTGTAGGCAAAGGGTCTGTTTGTGTTTATACAGAGGATCAAAGCCTAATTGGGCTACCCCGAAAATGAACTAAGATACGATATGAAAAAGAACTTCCAACATCAGAACTCTCTGGAAGACTCATGCCAGAAGGTGATCATCAAAAAACCCCAACAAACATCCACGCACTACTACAGCTGTAGATGCACTCACCCCACCAGTTCCTGGACTTGCCATGGGAATGAGGAAGGAGATATCTAAGCTGGCTTGTGCATACAGTAAAACAACAAATTTGATTAGATCTATACTGTTGGAACTCAATCAAGAATTAGGAGAAGTGCAAATTGTAGCGCTCCAAAATCTTACAACTACAGACTATTTACTGTTAAAAGAACATAAGGGATGTGAACATTCCCTAGGAATGGGTTGTTTTAATTTTTCTAATTTCTCTCAGACTGTTCAAGTTCAGTTGGACAATATCCACCATGTCATAGATAAGTTTTCACAAATGCCTAAGGTGCCTAACTGGTTTTCTTGGTTTCACTGGAGATGGCTGGTAATTACAGGTATGCTTTGGTTATGTAACTATACTCCTATTATGTTAATGTGTGTGCGCAATTTAATTAGTAGTTCAAAACCTATACATGCTGAAGTTACTCTACAAGAAGTTATGTCAAAGATATAATCAATCTTCCCATGTTTTCTTCTGCCTCATATCAAATTTACTGAGTATCATAATTCTTCCAAGTGGTAAAGACACCTCAAGACAAATGCTGGGCATAGAAGCCACAGGGCATAAATATGTAAAGAAGTAAAAAGCTAACCTTTTCAAACAATAAGGCTTCTCTCTCACTTGCCAACTTGACATTTCCCTGTCTGGCCCCGGAAGATGACTGGTTAGCCAGAGACGGGTAAGATTCCTCAAGGGAGGGACAACCTAAGACAGGCACAGTCGCAGGGGGGTCATCAGGTGAGAAATTGGGGATCAACAGAGGTGAGGCTTAGAACCTCACCCCCCCTGTTCTGAGAGAAATCTTCTGCATCCGTGAATGTTTTGTTGCCCTTGTCTATCTTGGATTAACACATAGCCTACAGGCACACACCTGATCATCTACATTTTTTCTCTTACAACACTAAACTATGTTTTCTACCTCTATCTTGTATCTGCCTACCACTTCAGCATTTTATTAAAAATAATAATAATAAAGAGAGAAATGTGGTATCCACATACAAATCAAGTATAAAAAATCAAACGAGTATTCATATTTGAACTGTTTATAGTTCATAATGCATGAGCAAAACCGAAAGTTTCTGTGATGACTGCCCTTGTACTGTTCACCATGTAAGAACTTATTCACTATGTAAGAATGTGTTCTCCATGTAAGGACTTGTTTGTTATGCCTCAGAAGATTGGAGACTGACGAAAATTAGGCATGGGGTGGATTAATGATTGTGCATTGAGCATTGACTCCCCTATACAGAATTTTATTGTTGTTAACAACCATTTGATCAATAAATATGAGAGATGCCCTCACAAACAAACAAAAAAAAAAAGTACACACTTCCAATTGTAAAATAAATAAGTAACCGGGATGTAATCTATAGCATAAGGAATATAGTCAAAATATTGTAACAACTTGGTATGGTGATAGCTAGTACCTAGAATTATCAGGTATATAAATGTTGAATCACTGTGTTGTACACCTGAAACTAATGTAATGTAATACTGTGTGTCAACTACCCTTCAATAAAAAATAATTATCTACAAAAAAAAAAAAAAGAGATATTAATAGAAGTCATAGAATGATGGTTGAGAGGTAAATTGAGCTAAGGAAGTTGAAAAGAAAAATGTGGATTACTACTTCAAGATATTTAGTGGATAGGCTCACAAAGAAAATTTTTATATCAAGACTAAAGTTTTCTGATCTAGGAAAAAAGACAATATAAAGGAAGAGATTGTAATAAAATAAAAAAGATGTAATTGACAGATTAAGATCTTGGAGGAACTAGAAGGTAATTTGGGGGAAAAATGGTTGGGGGACAGAGGCAAGGAAATAATACTAGGAATCGAGAAGCAAGAAAGGTAAGGTTATTCACATCCTGTGGTCTGTATTTTCTGTTATATAAAGGAAAAATTTAGCTGCTAGGAATAAGACATGAAAAAAATGGGACTTCTGAGGTATTTGTGAATATCCATATATGAAGGGAAATGACTAGGTGCAGGTTAGGATTTCCAAAAAGCAGTGGAGTTGAAATTCTTAAACACGCATGTCACTCACTCATCCACAGAGTATGGGTTTTTTTTCTCTTCCTTGCAGAGTTCTAAAGCTTTGGAGCAAGAACTGGTAAGTAAATAGCTCTTGGGAGCCAGCTCTTGGGTGTGGCAGAACACTGGGGAGGGAAGAAATTGAAGGATGCTTATGGCTTTACTGCAGTCATTCATCAGGGTGGACATGTGTTTAGCTTGAGGCAAAAATGCTGTCAGTCATAAAGGGAGAATGAACTTGGAGGCCTGGAGATTCCAACAACTCAAAAGCGTCCAATCAATTTCATTTACAGCTTATTCATTATTCACCTACTACATCCCAAACCGGATGCTAAACACTAGTAAAAGAGCAGGGTCCTTCTAGAGATTTACTGTTCAGTAGGATAACTAAACATACAATTTAGTGCCAAGATGGACAGCAGTAAATTTCATGTTTCCACAGGGACCTTACAGACCAAATCCATAGGTGGGATTTCTAGTCTATTGGGAGGATTATTTAAGATTAGGATCTTCAACACTGTGCCACAAAGATCTAGTTTACAAGGTCATTTTACTACTTGCCTCTGATTCAGCCAATCCAATATTTCACTAAAGAATGGAAGGAAAAGTATAACATCTAATAGTTAGTATTAGTATTTATTATGTGGTAAGCAAGATTCTGAGAGATATACATATGTTAGCTCATTTAATGTTCACAATACCCTTACAGTATTTTTATTATTACTCTTACATTATGAACCAGGTAACTGAGGAACTGAGAGGTTAAGTAATTTGCCTAAATTCACACAGCTAGTAAGGGCACAACCAGTAATCCATCCCAGATGGTTTTGGCCCAAGATATGATAGTGTAACATTGCCTCACAATTCATCATCTTGAAAACTGGGACCAGTAAAAATATTTCCAGATACAAAGAGGAATTTCCAGATACTACAGTTTTGATGGGACTGAACTGAAATTGTTCACTGGTCACACATTAATGATATCTCTGAAAGTAAGGAGGAAAGTCTCTTATTATAATCCTCATTAAGGGTTTTAACTGAAGGAAAAAACTAATTATTAATTTGCTTTCCTAAAAGGATGATTCCTGCTAACTTCAGTTAACTTTGTTTTGGTGTGTAGTGTTTGCAAGTTTAGGTTAGACTGCAAAAGAGCTGAATTCTGGGAGAATTTAAGAGCTGCCACCCCTAATCTTCCATTTTACCCTTTTCTCCAGTCAGCTCTCAGCGTGCCCATTAAGTAACTATTAGAGGACTGTTTAACATTATCAGTTTGATGGGTTGCCAAATAATTGGCCTAGCTGGGAAGCCCACATAGTTCAACTAAGTGCAGCCTCTATCCATGATCGCAACTCATCACTGGGCACTTGGTCAGCATGGAAACTGAGTGCTTGTTTGACAGCGAGACTCACTGAAAATGGACTCACAATATGGATCATCTATCTCTGCTGCAGAATTCTGTGGCCAGGCTCCTGACCAAGGGATGGGCACCGTCTCTGCCTGAAGCAGACTGAGTTCTGAACTGGAGAAACAGGATAACAAACCTACTATGCTTATGCCTGCAACCTTCTCCCCTTCTCCTGTCACCCACTCATGGGAGCAGGAGCTGGCCCACTACCTTCAGTTCTCTGTGAACCTAATGAAAACACCTACTGTCAGAAAGCCACAAAATCTGTAGCTGGAAGACATGAAGTCAGCCCCACTCCCCTGACTTGTCACGATGGGGGGTCCCCAGGGAAGAGCCAGCAGGAGTAATGGCCATTGTTTGTTTGTATCTGGTTATGGAGCACAAAGACGAAATCCTCAGTCTTAAAGTTTCTCAGGGTCTTAGCCTTGCTGTCTTCTCTTCGAATACAGGAGAGAGCATCTGGGAGAAACACACACTTGCCGGCTGCACCTCTCCTCCAGCCTGAGGATTGAAGGGTTTTTCCTCTGCTCTCTAATATTCACTCTGCCAATCATTTTTCATTTGAAAGGAGTATTTACTTAACAGTTTGCTTTTCCATGAAAGTACTAGAATCCCTAGGTGTTGTAGATCAAGTGTGCTTCTTAAGATTTTACAGTCAATGATAAGGTGAAAATGGGAAAATGAAGTAGGAACATAATTCTAAATTACAGGGATTTTCCCAAGAGGTATATATAGAAAGAAATTTATATTCAAAGGCAAAACTATTGGCAGACCTATTATTATTTGTTCTCAGGTCACTAGAGTTTTTAAAATTATTTCACTTTGGTGAAATATAAAATGGTAATTTCTTTTTATAGTTCTTCCTCTCTCACCTGCCTTCAGTTTCAGCCCAAGGTTTTTGGGCCACACCATTGGGAGAGCACTGTAACGGGAATACCAAAACTATCATTTTTTTCTTTGGCTTTCTCCATTGGAAGATTTAAGGAAATTATTACTTCATGAGTTTTGTTAGCTTTTCCCCCTACAAGACTTGCTGAATATGAAGTAATTCAATGAGTTTTTACTACTGTGGCCTCACTGCAAGAAGAAAGATTCCTTTCTCTTTCATCTGTCTTGAGAAGGATTTTCTAGTTGGCAAAGGCACTGTTGGCTGTGGCACTGTTGAGTTTGCCATGGCAAGAGTTAGGACACGTCTCCTAGCAAGGAAACCTGAATAACAATATTGTGACTGGCTGAAAAGGCGTTTTAGCTGAGGCTCATCATGGCACTATTGAATAGCCCAAGGGCATAATTTTAATAAACTGAATAGTTTGATTTTTAATAACCTCTGCAAAAGACCAATTGATTTTTTTCATGCTAAATAGAGATGACAGCCTCCTGCTCAGATCATGAAAAAGAAGCTATTACTTCAACTGTACATGGATCAATGGAAATTATGAAAACTTTGAGCAGAAGTCAAAGAAAAAAGCATTACATTAAATAAAACTTTTCTCTATGAGTTGTTGGAAAAATGAGTAATGCTTTTTTGAAATTCCCAAAATAGAGAGCATATACTTTGGAGAAAAGAAAGGTTAAAGAGAATGATACTGGGAATTTCCCTTGAGTTATAAAATTTTAAATGTTATAGACAATTGATGAGCTCCTCAATAGAAAATGAATAAAAGGCTATCCTGTTCTTGGACAACATATTTCATCTTAGATGAAGAAATCATAAATTTTATATGTATTATATATATATTTCCAAGCCATACAAGTAGAGGAGTTCCTAAAGCAGTCAACATCATTCCTTTTCTTCAAAGTTCTTATAAAAGCCTAATAAAACCTTCCCTTTATCCAAACAGCTGTTATACACATCTACTGTCCTTTTCAAGTTGTACCCTGAACTACTTTGCTATTCTTATTGTTTTGTGTGTGTAAACCTCACTTCCACAACAAATTACAAACTCTTTAAGGTCAGAGAATGTAACTTTAATAACTCTCACAGCATCTAATACTAGCTGCATAACAAGCATTATATTAAATATTTTCATAATTCATTAACCCTAGCTTCCCTCCAATAAAATTCTTTTCTAGCAAGCTCCATATCCAAAGTGTTATAAGATGTTAAGATAAATATGTGGCAAGAAACTACATTCCCAGTCTGAAGACCCTAGGGATAACATAGTTCCTGATCAGAACTAATAAACTGAGCAAGTGAAAAAAGAGTATCTGCCCTCTCTTTCACTGATGGCTTTAGCATCTGGTTTAATGTCCTCCTCTGACCCCAGACTTGGAAGTAATCTGGAAGACACCAGTGTCTACATGAATGATCCATCCAAGGCTTAGCATCTGTTTTTTAACTTCTCATTTCCATTGTATTTATTCCACATTAGTAAACTACTTCCACAGCCAGGTACTAAAACTTATTATCCCAAATAATTATCCACTCTTGAAACATTGACTTCCAGTTCCCTGGCCACGATCTCAAACCATTTCAGCTCCATAACATATATTTTCCCAATAAACTTATTTTTTATTTTCTCCCAGTCCTCCCTCTTCTCCTTGCCTCCTTTCATTCACATTTTTAATCATATCATCCACCTATCTCTTCATCCTCTCTCTTGCCAATATTATCAACTGTCTTGCCCCACTTATTTTCTGTCCCATCTCTCTGAAAAAGACAAATCTAGATTAATGCAAAGTCCATCTGCATCAGTTACTCAGTGCTGCTGGTGAAAATCATATAGAATTACATTATAGATTGTTGTGAT
The DNA here is from genome assembly GCF_030020395.1 of Manis pentadactyla. NCBI lineage: Eukaryota > Metazoa > Chordata > Mammalia > Pholidota > Manidae > Manis > Manis pentadactyla. The sequence continues at coordinate 52,400,544 of NC_080020.1, read as the reverse complement.
TAGAAATTCTTGCTCTCTGACTTCAACCAGGGCCTCCATACTGGCCAGAAATTGTTGCTCTATTTAGTTTTACTTCCTAATCTCCATAGTATTCATTATTACAATAATGTGCTGGATTTCAATTTTTTTGCTTGCCCAAAATAGTACTTCCCCTTCTTCTGAGAATGGGAGATGGTACTTCTTGCAGATTCCACCTGCTGTCCGCCGTGGATGGTCCAGGGAGGCACCTGGCCAAGCCTGAGTACTCATAGTTCCATACTGTGAGATACAGAAAGGAGGTGTTACCAAAGTCAGATGAAATATGGTCCTTCTGGAGATATTTTTGACAGGAACTGAAGATGGGTAAGGGTAAAAAAGAGAGGAGGAAAAAGGATGAAGAGATGCATTGTGACAACAGAAACACAGAAACATGTTATCATCCACAGGCCCTCTGGGAGTCAGTGCCTAAACCTAAAGGAGCTGGTGCCGGCGAGAGTTCATACCCACCATTGCACAGACTGCCATTTCAAACATCCACAGCTCTCCCCACACTTCTTACCCAGACACCAACCCTTTCGCTCAGAAGATGACCCAATTCCCACTTTAAAGAGAAAATATAAGTCATAACAAGGGGAATCCCTCAAATTCCTGCCACCACGCTTGCCCAGGTTTCCACATCCTCACCGCTCCCCCCTCTCTCCCTTGATGGAGGGACGAGGATGCTCCCCTCAAAGGCTCATCTCTCCCAGTGTTTTCTTTCCAGCCCTTCTGGTCAGCTCCACCTGCTCCAGTTATTCTCATTCTCCCCTATGTCCTCAGCCTCATTATCATTACTATGTCTTCGACATCAGCATACAATCATCCTCAAGCCTTGCAATTCTTAAAAAAATAAGAAACAAATTTCTCCAGCATGTACCCTCCAAATACTGTTCTACTATTTTATTTCCCACATAATGGTCCATGTTCTTTCTTTCATTTGACCTCAGGTTTATGAAACTCAATTAATCATAATCCATGGTTCATGTTGATTGGTGGTCATCAGTCCAAGCATGGTATACTTTATTTATTTGAATGATTCTTTATTTTTAACTATGTAATAAGTTGCTATGAAAGCACCATCCCAAATGAAAGCCACATCTTCCAGATAAACATCCAGCCTTCCCCACCATCTCCCTGCCTTCCCCTTCTCAGGTGCCATCCTCCTGAATCCTATGTTAATCATTTATTGGCTCTAATATTTTTTTGCATCTATATAGTCTTAAGAATATGTTATTTTTAGCTTTGTGAAAAGGATGTCTTTATTATGTTAAGATTTGTCTATCTTTTTAAATGCCACTATAATTCATCTGATTTGAGTGCTGTATGGCATGACATTGCATTCACTGCTTATCAGGTAAAGAAGTTCCATTCTAACTTACAAAGAGTTGTAAATAATGGAGGGGTATACTATCAAATGTTTCCTATGGATTTTTGTAGGGTTTTTTTTTTAGCTAATTACATGAATTTTTCTTTTTCAATCTATTAAGGGGTTAACTGTATTTATGAATTTTTCTAATATTTAACATTTCTTATGTTCTGGGACAGACCCAAATAGCTATAGTATATTATATGTTTTAATAATTATTGGATTTTTTTGTAAATATTTTCTTTGTATTTATGGTAATAAGCAAAACAGACCTGTAGTTTTCTTTTTTCATAATGTACTTATCTTATTTTGGTATCAGGATTATCCAGTTCTCATAGAAGCAGTTTGGAAGCAATTCCTTTTTGCAATTTTGCAATTGTTTGGAAGAGATTGTATAAAATTGGGATCATCTGGGTTTTTTTACTCATATTAAAAATGAAGAATACAATTTGGAAATGATTTCTTGAATATGATACCAAAAGCACAGGAAACAAAAGAAAAAATAAATAAATTGGACTACATCAAAATGAAAAACTTCTTTGTATCAAAGGACACAATTAACAGAATGAGTAAGCAACCAATGGAATGGGAGAAAACATTTGCAAATCACATATCTGATAGAGGCTTAAAGTACAGAATATGTAAAGAACTCCAATAATTCAACAACAATAAAAAAGATCTAATTAAAAAATGGGAAAAGGACTTGAATACAGATTTCTCCAAAGAAGATATATAAATGTCCAACAAGCATATGAAAAGATTCTCAGTATCCCTAATCACTAGGAGAATGCAGATCAAAACCATAATGAGATACCACTTCACACCCATTGGAATGTCTACTATCCAAAAAAAAAAAAAAGAGAGAAAGAAAGAAAGGAAGCAAGTAAATAAAGGAAAGGAAGGAAGGGAAGGAAGAAGGGAGGGAGGAAGGGGAGAGGAAGGAAGGAAGTTAGGAAGGAAGGAAATAATGAGTATCAGTAAGGATATGGAGAACTTGGAACCTCAGAGAACTGTTGGTAGGTATGTAAAATGGTGGACCTACTGTAGAAAACAGTACAGTGATTCCTGGAAAGATTAAAATTGCCATATCATTCATGAATTCCACTTCTGAGTATATACCTGAAAGACCTGAAAGCAGGGTCTCAAACAGCTATTTGTGCAACATGCTCATAGCAGCATTCTTCAGTAAACAAAACTTACAAGCAACCTAAGTGTCCACAGACAGATGAATGGAGAAACAAAACATGATATATACATACAATGAAATATTGCTCAGTCTTAAAAGGAAAGGAAATTATGACACATGATACAACATGGATGAACCTTGAGGACACTGTGCTAAGTGAACTAAACCAGTCACAAAAACAAATACCTCATGATTCCATTTACATGAAGCACCTAGAGTTGTCAAATTCATAGAGAAAAAAAGTAGAAGGGTGGTTGCAAGGGGGCTGGGGTTAGGGAGAAATGTGAAGATGTTGTTTAATGATACAGAGTTTCAGATTTGTAGGCTAAAGAGTTCTGGCATGAAGGGAAGTGATGGTTGCACAGCAATGTGAATGTACTTAACATCACTGAACTGTACACTTAACGTGGTTAATAGGGGAAATTTGATGTTATGTATATTTTACTACAATTAAAAATAATTCTTAAACAAGGAATACAGATATGTTCTGTGTAGCTGAAGAGGCTTTTCTGTTTCATAGAGAGATTTCCAATTATTTCCCGTAGTTTCAGCTCTTCCTCCCATCCACTGCACCCTTAGTACTGGCAGCTCTCCACATGGATTCTGTGACTTCCACCAATGGGATCAGCTCCCACCTCCCCAGTACAATTTCTAGTATACATTCTGTGCTGTGGAGCTCTTTGCTATGTTTTATCCATCAACCTGTCTCCAAACACTTTCTTTCAGATTTGTTGAAATTTCTTATTTGTTGGTGTCCTCTGCTCTCATATTTTTCACTAAATATCGGAACAGAAGATAGTCCTTAAAAAAATGACTTTATTGCTGCATACTACTGGAGAATATCATTCACTAAATTACACCTTAAACCAAGCCCTCTCTTTTAGAATGCAAATTACTAATTCTAGATAGTCAGATATGTAAATGCCATTTGATATCCCATGAATCTACATATCCATGCAGTTACAAGTGTTCTGGACTATAGACCACCTTTTTTGCTAAATAAAGGAAACCCATCTAGCTGACTAGTTCACAAAGCTGAACTTTTCCAGTTAGCTTTTGTAAATAAAAAGAAATGCCTTATTTTTTAAAACAACTCCTTTAAATCTCAGCCACATAGCTGTTTAGGGAAGCTCTGAGTTAAAAGGTAATTTTCATTAAAAGTAATTAAAAGTAATTTTAATTAAAAGTAATTTTCCCCTAGAAATCTTCCACCAGCCCCCATAAATACATGGTATTTGGTAAAGAGAAGGAAATTAGTACTAATTCTAAATTTTACCTGGAACAATTGTTAGGAGTTTCCCTTCCCCCTAGTCTGCATTTATTGTAAAGATCCTGGCAGATAGGGGAAACAAATGTCTATGCTCTGTCTGCAATATTACACTGGAATCTCTTTTATTTTTAATAGGTACCTTATTACCTTGAAACTACTTTCTGATGATTTGTCTCTATGCTCACCTTACCACCTACTATAGATAATAGAAGATACTACATGCTGATAACATGGGCTTATTGTATGAACTACATAGGAGTGACCTCAATTCAGATTCTACCACCTAATAACAACAAAAACAGCCTTGAAATCGACTACAGCAAAATAAAAAAATTAGTATTTTTGGTGGCTATCTTCCAACAAACAATAGTTTTTGTAATGTATATGCATCCTAGCTGAACTTTCACCCTGCTTTGATTAACAAGATACCTACAGTCAGGAGTCTCCTCCTCAGGACCAGACCTGCTGAAGCTGGTGGGATCCATGATGGTGCTCACGTGACCTCAAAAGCATCTCTGACTTCATTATAATGTACTTTCCATACTAAATAACACTCCAACTAGTGCCATTACAGTTGACAATCACCGTGACAATGACCACAAGGAACCATAAGAGGTTTCCAGAGTGTGGTTAAGATCACAGTATTTCCAGAATCTCCCAGTTGGCCTTAGTGCATCTCCATATCAATAGGTGTTTCCAAGGGGTGGGGAGAAGTAGTCTATCTCCATATCTATAGGTAATTGCGAGGGTGAGGGCTTATCTGGACTGAGAGCATTGGGTGGGGTCTCTTCTTCTGCAGCCAGGTCACAAAAGACAAGGGAGAGCAGAAGTGGAAGACTTCTTGTAAGAAATTAGTTTCTCCCACTTTTTTTCTCCCTTTGACTGATTTTTGGTTTCAAAGGTATTTTGCCCTAGGATTTTCCCCCAGAGTTACACAGAGGTTCCCTGAACATCCCAATAAAAAATATATATTCCTCCTCTTACTTTTAGTGCCAAATCCCTTCATTAAATTTCCTCTGAATCTACAACTTCCCAACTCTCACAAGCTGCTAATTTGTGAGCTGTGTTCCTCCTCCATTCTCTGACCATTGAATAAAGTCTGCACTGCTTGGCACTCACTTTGCATATCCTATATTGACTTTTCAACACAGAACAAGGTAAGGCTCCACTTTTTGCGGACTGACAGTAACAGTGGGTATATATCCAACAACCTAATCATGGCATCAATTTAATTAGGAATGAAAGGTATATTTTAAATCTAAATCAGCTTGAAAGAATCACAAAAAATTATAATAACTTAAGTTAGGTGCTTTGTTTTGAATTACTGATGACCTTATAAAGTTTTTTCTAAGTTCTCTTTTGAAAATTTAATAGCTAAAATTATTTTAACTGTTTCTTGTATGAAAATCAGAAGACCGTTGGCAGCCACTCTCCAACATGTTAGAGTAGACCAAGAACCTAGTTTAAGCTGTGGCCAATCTCCATGATCAATCCGTGATAGAATGATCATCACAAAGATATATATGTTAGAATAAATTAAATAAATATATTTCTGATTTTTGACAAAAGCGTGTCAACCCTACTTTCTTTTCCATTGATAATATATTCTGTAAATCAACTTTTAATGGACAATGTTTACTATCCACTTGGTTGTGAGATATAATATTCTTGGGTGATTGCCTAAAATAATGTATAATTTATACACTTTACCAGGTGTTTACATCTGGCCTGAAATTAAATAGCTCTAACTATAACATACTGCTTTGGCTGCTTAAAAACAATTATTTCTGTAAGTTCACATCATGGTATCTAATTTTCTGAGGAATAATAAAAAGCAGTAAAATTCATCCTCTTTATCATGGTTTTACTTGAGAATCTGCCTACCACATCACTTGGAATCTTACTGGGGAAGACTCATGATGGAAACACCTTCAAATCTGACATTGTCCAAAAGCTTATTTAAGGATCAAATAAAAACTGGCCTTCTTCTTAGTACATGGTTTCTTTTTAGCCCATGAACACTATGAATTTCACTACTAGGCTTGTTTCTTTATTTTGTTGGAGGAAAGCTCAGAACTGCTTTCATATCTCACTTTCTATCAAATATGTAGCAACTCTGTGGTATGGATTTTTTAATTAACTGTATCCCTGGCACATTTTAATTTCCTATGCTGATTTTACCTTTAGTCATATTTATTCACCAGTATTCTTTTATCCTATTATAATTTATGTGTATGTGTAAGCTATTTTTATTCTTTTGAGAGAAAAGGATAATATAAAACAATCTGTTTAAAAAAAAACATGCAGGCCCAACATGGAGTCACTTCTGCTAGGCCATGTCCCCAAACCTGGGCCTAATACTTAAACCCAATTACAATCTCAACCTCCCCCAGAAACATGGCCAGTCAGGAATTTTCTAGTCAGCACCATCGGTAAGATAATCTGTCCCATGAGCGTCTCCATATACCCTAACAGAAGATGGAGTGATCTGCATTTTAAGACTTCCTGCTCTTACCCCTAAGAGAAAGTGACTTGCCTGAAACAGTCCCATTTCTTTTGCTAATAACCTTCTTCTACCCTCCTGTCTATGAAAACCTTCCATTTCATATTTGGAACATCTCTCTGTTTGCTAGGTGGGATGCTGTCCTATACACGAATCGCTTAATAAAGCCAGTTAGATCATCAAATTTGCTTGGATGAATTTTGTTATTTAATAGAACAAACAAATCACTACACAGGACAAAATGCAAGCAAACAGCTAACCTACTAAATTGTCTGCCCTACTGTCTTCTCTAACCTAATACTTGCACTAGAATGATTGAAATCTTCATAAAACAAATGATGCCGGGGTTCTTATTTGCAGAGTCGAAGAATGAACTTAGCAAACACCCAAGGTAGGAGAGCCAGGGAGAGGCTTTTATTGAGAGGACAGAGCTCCTGGCTCATGCCAGGAGATGACAAGAGAGCCTGTGGTGGTGTGTTGTCTAGGGGATTTATAGTTGGTTGAGATTTTCAGGAATGTGGCTAACAGCTAGGGATGCAGACTTGTACCACCTGCCCTGCCCCCAAGGTGGGCTGAGTTGTCTGTTTGCTAGGGCTGTTTATAATTAAGATACAGTGAAGTCACAGGTTATATTGAGATACCCTTTTTTATTTGTGGAACACTCAAACATTCCAGGTCAAGTTGCTCCTGGCCTTTTGAGCTTTAACTGATCTCACTGAAGATGTCTGTCTGTATTCCTAGTCTGGTATCTTTACCCTAGAGAATTAGTGTGACCTTGACTTTGCATAATGCTTAACACAGAGTTTTGATGGGGACTTCTTTGCACATTGTTACATTGTTCAGTGTGTAATTACCTTGCTTTGCTTTTTCCAGACCTCACCCTACTCTGACTGCACCCACGGTCCCTGTTTCACAAAGATCTAAAAAAGCATTCATCCTACATTTGTTGAAACATTTTTCCAAACCTTTTATGATATGCCTACTGTGTGCCAGGCACCATGATCTTTGCTAAGCTTGTAAAGATATGTACGTCATGATTCTTGATACCCAAAGACCTCACACTCCAGTAGGAAAAGCAGTAAGTACAATAGCGCATGACAAGTATAAGAGCAATAACAGAATTTTAGAAGTGGCGTATATCTAATAATACATAGCATAATGTTTATATTATAGTTGTCATGTCTTAGTTTTATGAATCATAGAACTTAACATATATCTTAAAGAGGTGGAGCATGATAGAAAGATGAAGTATGTGTTGGGGAGGAAGTAATTTCCTCTACCCCTCAAGATTCTACTACCTGGCCCAAGAATCAAATGGACATGAGGCAGATAAACAGGAGGAAAAAAAAAGTTTAACTACATTCATATAAGAAATCCATAGACATAGATTCCAAAGATGGTCAGGGAGAATGAGATAGATATGTCATCCTGAACCAAGGAGAAGGGGATAAGAGCCTAAGACTTCAAAGGAAAAGGGAAGCAATTCACAAGAATATGAAAAGAATAAATGTTTGGTAAATAAATGTTTGCTGGGGCACACAGAAACAATGGGGAACAGAGAAGAATGCCAACACACTTAGCCACATCCCTCCGCACCACACCTAGTACACATAATATAGTTATCAAGGGTGATAGCCCTCCTCCTGAAGCATTTCCTCCATCTAAATTCTATTTTCTTGCAGTTGTATGTGTGTTGTGTGGGGGAACAGGGCAGTGTCAAAATGTCTTTCTGAGTCCTGGGCCTTGATTGCTTTTAGCTCACAAATTACAATGGCACATCTTGGTGCAAGCTTCCCTTGGCCCCTACATATGGAAGGTCACTTAGAGCAAAGGTAACTACAGGTGAAAAGACATGGTAGTAAAGATTAATTGGTGCATTCAGGGTTTTATATAGTTAGAGTTTCTTGTGTTTCTGTAGATGTCAAGGGCAGGAGAAGCATATGAGGTACACAGCTTGGACACTGTGTAAATCCAGGTAGCACCATTTACTTTAGAGTACAGTGTGAATGGTGACAGCTGGGGAGGTATGGTGCAAAACCTGCATAACTATATAATGGTAGGGTGCTGGGGATTGGGATGGGAAGAAGTATGGTATCCATAAAGCCTTGTCACTCACAGCAAGGACATTAAAGTCACTTTAGTATAATAGTTCATTCTTTGTAATATTATGCACCTTAGTGAAATTTTACCTAATTACATTGCTTTGTCCATAAGACAAAAAACCCCTCTATATAAGCACATGACTTTAATTGTTTATCATCATCTAATCTGGGTGAAGCTGTGAACTATGGGAGAGTCTTTAAACTTTAAAACTCTTGATGTGAATGCTTAGTCAGAGCTAAGCTCCCTAAGGTTAGTCTGTACAAGTCCCATAAAAAGGATGTACACCTAGGCACTAATTCTAGTGCAATATATATTTATGAGATCCTGTAACTGTCAGCCATATCTCTTTAAACGAAGAGGAAGATATCTAAAAACTGGGACTAAAGATTTGGGTCCAGTGAGCTGCTAAATAGCCATTTTTAAAAAAGAAAGGCCAGTGAAGAGGCAGAAATCTCTCCTAGATGGGCACAAATCTGGAGAGAACTAAAGTGGCAGCTGGAGCTCTGGATTTTGTCACTGCTAAAGATTCCAGGGACCAGCAAAAGTGTTGGACTTAGACCAGCATTGGAGGCCAGGGGATAGTCTGCTAAAAGCAGAGAAGGGGCATAATTTCATATGAACATCTCAGGGTTGATCTGAATAAGTCTATGAGGAGTTTTTTGAAGTCGTTTGGCATTTCTAAATAAGCAACCAATAAAAGTATTCCACCATTTCAGTGATTCCTGCAAGTGATGTTTAATCATGGAGCATGTTAAAGCCATAACAAATGTGAATGAGAGATTCTGTAGGATTTTTAACAATGGTATTTTAAATTTCATCTGTTTCAAACCCCTTTCTACTGATGAGGAATCAGAGAAGCAAAAGGGGTAAAGTGATCTAGTTAACAGCAAAGAGAATTGGTGGAAGAGCAGAGCTGGGGTTAGAACTCTTCATTACTATGCTGATCTTGAAACCAATTTCTATATTTTTCACCTTTTTCTTCCCAAATTTTAGATGCAATCTGAAGTAGAGTTCAGGCAACATATGACCAAATGCTTTGACTTATCTCTTAGCAAGCAGTCTAGAATCTAAACATCCAAATGAGGGCCTGCTTTCTTAGCAGTTTCTGAAGTTACCCTGACAACACGCATGACCTGCATGGCTCTCTGCTCCTGAATTTATGAGGTCCCAATTATCACATGCATGTTGACTTAGCTTTAATCAGAAAGAATACATGCAAATAAATGTGCTAGTCTTGCAAAACTAACCTAAATTTGGTGATTAATGTCACAAGGTTATTAACTCATTCATTCAACAAATGTTTATTCAGCACCAAAATATTTTTTCAGAAACAAAATATTTGGGGTCTTGTTTCCCAATGTCCTTTTTTCTTTCCTAGCAGCAATGTAATATTTTTGGTAGAATTGCTTCTTTCCTTTCTAAACAACCCGATGAGACTTTAATTGGTGACCTTTCTTCCCTTAGTGGAAGAGCAGGAGATCTCAGCTAAGCCATTCAGATGCTCTTGTCTCTCATTTGCATCTTCAGCAGTAAGGCTGAGACTTAGAGGGGTTGGAATCCCATCCTGACCAAAAGCAGCATTCTGATTTTGGGCTGGAGGACCTCTGATGCTCTAGTTCCCATCAGCTCCAAGAGGTCCCCAAATCCTTACTACAATTTTGCTTTTGCTTATATTAGCCATAGTTGTTTTCTTCTATTTGGAACCAAAGAACTAAATGATAAACTACTTCTTGTGTATTCAGCGCCATGTTAGGTGCTAAGTGTTAATAATAGAAAGAGAATATAAAATAATTAAAAGACAGAGCCCTATTTACTCTAAGAATGTCCTGTATAGCTGAAAAGAAGCATATCACAATACAATAGGTCATTTGTTACCAAGCTGATTGTTTTGGACAATCATAGTTGTAGGAATCCAGATAAGAAAGGGGAGATGAGAAAAGACTAGATCTTAAAAGATGGGTGTAAATGCAGTAGCACAGAGGAAGGGAATTAACCATTTAGATGTGGGCAAATAAACTAGAGCTTTGAATCCAGAATGAACAAAGTAATAAGAATTGATCTCCAAAAGATGATAATCTTATTAATAAGACAAGACCACCTTATTGAAGGTAAATGAGAAACAATGAGGACAAACAGCTGTTGTGGGATTAGAATGTACACAGGAAGATGATAGAAGGGGAAGCTAGCAAAGGTGGAGAAGCCAGGAAAATAAATAGAAATGAGAGAAGAAAGAATCAAGGACAATCGATAAGGTTATGAGAGCTATAAAATGCTAATAAGGCTAAATGTTCAAAATTAAAACCCTAATTATGAAGAGAGAAACAGTTACAGGAAGGGCTTAGACTGGGTAAGAGATGTTGTGGAGTAGATTTTTTGCACAGAATAGAAGGAAAGAAAAGAGAAATTCAAATGCCCCATACACTGATACTATGAATTTATATCAAGAATAGCAAATAAGATTTTTTTTTGATGATGTGGAGCAGTGTTCTAATTTGCATCTAAAAAAATACCTAAGATTTTTTTTCATGCTTTTCACATTTTCTTTTTTTTGATTTTTTTATTTTGGTATCATTAATATATAATCACATGAGCAACACTGTGGTTAATAGATTCCCCCCATTATCAAGTCCCCACCACACACCCCATTACAGTCACTGTCCATCACCATAGTAAGATGCTACAGAGTCACTATTTGTCTTCTCTGTGCTATACAGCCTTCCCTGTGCCCACCCACCCACTTTATGTGTGCTAATCATAATGCCCCTTATTCCCCTTCTCCCTCCCTTCCCACCCACCTTCCCCAGTCCCTTTCCCTTTGGCAACTGTTAGTCCATTCTTGGGTTCTGTGAGCCTGCTGCTGTTTTGTGCCTTCAGTTTTTGCTTTGTTCTTATGCTCCACAGATGAGTGAAGTCATTTGGTACTTGTCTTTCTCAGAAAATAAGATTTTATAACAGGAATACCTAATAGGAACTCTAAGAAGTCAGGGGCTTCTGTATGATCACAGTAAAAAAAAGTCAGGGGCTTCTGTGGATCATAGTAAAAGGAGTCACTGTTCCCAAAAGGAAAATGAACTCTTTAGTCTCCCAGCAACGCTCGTATATCCCTAGACATCCATTACTTTAAGCTGACCCACTGAAACGACATAATGAGGCTTTCCAGGATGGCTAGGGGAAAAGAGGCTGCCAAAGGACACTGTGACCCAGATTTTTCTTACAGGCTACTCTTTCTTTAGGATTGCTCAGCTTAAAAGCAACGCTGTAAGCCTCATGTCTTTCATGGCTTCATTTGGATGTTAGGAAAGAGATGCAAAGATGCTTTTTATTCTTTTGTGGGAAATGGCCCCCAGTGAACATTTGATGAGGGCATTGGAATTTAACTCCCAAGAAAAATGCACACTGAACTGGCAATAGTTGTTGTCTCTTGGCTTCCGGTACCCAACTGCTTTCCCACCCCTTGTTAATATCTGAATTCCCTTTGGGTGGAATTTCCCCATGATTAAGGTTCTTGTAAATGGGCATATCCTACCACAAAAGCCAAGAGAGCCTGGTTCTTTCTTGTCTGCCCCTGGTATAGCTAAGCAGTGAGCACATAACCTGAGCTTGACCAATCAGAACTTTTAATCATAAGAAAAGGACACACAGATAGAATGACTATTCGAAGCTCTAATCCATTGTAGTAGAGTCCTGAAGCATGGACCAGACTATTCTTGCAGCCCAACGTTTGAAGATCTCTTGATTTTTGCCCATTTTCCAAATCCAATGATTGATTCCCAATGAAGGAAAATCTCCCATAATCTTCTAATAAAGAACCCTTTTGCTTAAAAATGCCAGAGGCAGATTTTGTTGCCTACAACCAAAAAAATACAGATACTCCAGAAGGAAAACTGACCAAGACAGAGCCCATGGAGAGACCAAATATCAGTGTCATTTGCTGTGACACTACAAATGGCAAATGCTTAAGAGAATTTCAGATATAATTTTGTCTATGAGATTTTACCTTGCATGTTGATTTTAGAACCTAAACTCCACAAAATAAGTGACTTTAATGTAGTACCACATGTACAGAAGCAATATAAATGCTCCACAGTAGGGGAATATAATCTATAGGATATATATGGATTATTATGCAACCAGTAAAATCATGTGTGAAAAAATATAAAATAACATTGGGAAATATTACTGCCATATTATTACTAAATAGTTTGACTAGTATGACTCTATATTTACTCATTCCTCTATGTAGATAAATGGCTGAAAGTGATATATGTAGTGTGGATTTAGGAGTGATTTTTTTTTTTCCTTTACGCTTTTACCTATCCTTAAATTTCCTTGCAATTAACCTATGTTACCTTTGAAATTAGAGTTTTATCCCTCTGGCAATGTTATTGCCAATAAGTAAGAAAAGTTTCCTTGAGTATCCTAGTACCCGAAGCTTTTCTGTTTTATATTTTCCCAGGTAAATCTTTACTTTTACAATCCATCCAAAAAAAGGTAAATCCTGCTTTTTATAAAAATTACAGCTCAAGCTATGTAAGATTAAATTTATGACATGTCTTACAATTCAATGTATTAGTTTGATGTAAATAATTTTTATCAACCTTTTGGTAAAAAAAAAGTGTTTATTTTAGTTTTATGTTTGAGAAATTAAGATTCAGAAAAGGCTCAGATTTAGGGTAGAAATTCCCCTATTGGGTCATTTCTATCTTCCTGGATATCAACCCAAACAACACATGTCTTAGTAACCATATGCCCACATATAGAACTTACATAGAAAATGACTTAATTATAAAAATGACATTAAGCCATGGCTGGAAATAATTTTCAATGGGCCACAGCTTCTATAAAACTTATAATTTACTAACTAGTTTTTGTTATTTTTGTTGATAGATCACACAGGCCATATGACTGGTAATTGTGGAATGAGGTGTGCCTATCAGTCTTTCTCCTATCACTTACTGTTTCACATAGCTAGTTTTCATAATTCATTTCAGCAATGTGAAGTGGAAATTGTTGGAAGTGTGTAGTTAAAGGTTGGCACAGTTGGCAGTTCAAGCTGGACCTCAGAAGGCAACACCTTGGCAAGCTCCACAAGGGCCCACAGTTTGTTCTCTCCTCTCCACGTGTCTGCAACTTAGTAAGCAGCTCCTTCATATTAAAACTCATTACAAAGTAATGAATGTTGCTGGAGTCTGCACACACAAACAGAACACAGTATAATGAATTGAAAATAGAGTTTATAGGACAAATTCTAAATAGAAATAATAGTCATCAAAGTAGAATATAGTAAAAATGAATTCACCAAGAAAATTTCACAGAAAGATAAAGAGATTAAAAGTTATGAAAAAGTACTTAAAATATTTGAATGGCAGACATTTTGAACATATTTTCAACAGCAATCTGAAAGAAAAGAATACAGGGAATGACAAAGTACAATATTCAAAAAAATAGTGCTCAGCATGTTCCATAAGGATGTGAATATTCACATTGGAAGCACACTAGAAAACCACAGACTATCAAAATAAAAAGAGAGCTTACTCACAAAGAAATTACTTATACTCAGAGCAGACATGCCACTGCAACAAAAGAATATAGAAGGTAATTAAGTCAAATATATTCAAAATAATAAATTAAGAAACTGTGAACCTCAAGTTCTTTATCTGAATAAGTTATTATTTTCAGTCAATGGAAAATAAATACACTTTTGGGCATTTAATCTAAGAGGGTTTATTGCCCACTGAAATTTGCTGAAAGTACTATTAATGAGATTCTATCACAAGATTGTTTACAGAAGTAAATATTAAAGCAAACTAAAGTGTCTATCAACAGAATAATGGACTCATACATTTTATTAATTTACAAATATGATATTGAACACTACATAGTAAAATGAATGAGTTATAACTATAGAATCAACTTTTACTACAGAAACTCACAAACCACCAAGTGAAGAAAAAATTCTCCAAAGATTACATATGTGATTTCATTTTACAAAAATCAAAAACAAAACTATACAGTTTTAAAGAAATCTGAATGCAAAACCTTTCTAGATTTTCATTTTATTCTTTTATCCTTTATAGCTATCTTGCTCATACCAAATCACTCAGTTCATTATTCAATTTATGTACCCATTCATCACATTTTCTCAGAGTATTCAACCTAGTTTGCATAGAATTGATGACATTCTTTTTTTGTTCATATTTCACTTAACGCTTAGTTAACAGTTACATAATTAAGAATTAGTTACAAAGAGCTGATGATCCTGTGAGGAGATAACTCAGCTGAAGGAACAAGTGTCAGTAATCAGCAGCCACCCTTGTCCAGCACACCGTGACAACTGAAATTATGCTGTGTGATGGGATAGGGAGCACCAATAATCTTGTTCAATCTGTCAGTTAAGAAGGAGTCAAGTAAGAGATATTCTACTTGAACCAAATATGTTAACAATGGTCAATTTTTAGTGATAGTACTTTCATTTGATATATTTTTCTTTTGCAGAATTGCATTTTCTAATTCTGCTTCAATAATATATAAATTGAACAAATTCTGTCTAAATGATGCTCAGACCCTGTAAAACTTGTTCCTACTCCTCAAAACTTATTTATATACTTGTCAATGAATTAATTTAAAAAGAGAAAATTACCAGTGACAGATTACTCTTACTCTATCTGCAAATTATTCCCTACTTAGGATCTAAAAGCCTGTCAAACCAGATCACACAGAAAAGAGTCAAGAGTCTTGACTCAGAGTTCATCTAAGCTGCAATGGAGGGCACTCTGCCTCAGATTTTTACTGATCAAACTGCTCATTTCTGCCAGATCTAGTCCTCTTTTACCTTTGTCCAGTGATAAACACTGACAAATTTATACTTTCTCAATCTCCTCCTGATTTGATCTCATGAGAACAATGTCCTTTTTATTTTAATAGGTTTGCCTTCCCTATGCAATGCTTCAGCCAAACTACTATCCATGGACTTCAGAATGACATTGCCTTATTCACGTCTTGGTATCCACACAGCACTGTTTCTGATCAAGGAATTCACTTCGCTGTAAAAGAAGTATAGCAATGGACCCATGTTCATGAAATCCATTTTCCTAAGTTCTCTGCCCCTCTGAGACAGTAAAGGAACAGTGCAATGGCCCTTTGAAGACTCAGTTACAGTCCCATTAAGGTGGACATACCTTGCAACGGTTTTCCAGAGGCTGTATGCTCTGAATCTGTGTCCAATATATGGTTCTATTCCTCCATTGCCAGAATTCATGGGTCCAGGAATTAAGGGGTGGAAATGGGAATGGCACCACTATTATCCCCAGAGACCCACTAGCAAAATTTTTTCTTCTTGTTCCTGCAATCTTATGCTCTGCAGGCTTAGAAGTCTTAATTCCAGAGGGAAGAATACTTCCACCAGGAGACACAAAAATGATTCCACTGAACTGGAAGTTAAGACTGCCATATGGTCACTTTGGGTTTCTCATTTTTCTGAATCAATGGGCAAGGAAGGGAGTTACTGTGCTGGCTGGAGTGAGTGATCCTGACCACTAAGGGGAATTTGGATTACTACTCCACAGAGGGGGCAAGGAAGAGTGTGTTTGGAATACAAGAGATCCATTAGGGTGTCTTAGTATCTCATGCTGCCTCCTCTGATTCCTACATCATTCTAGAGCCAGTCCAACTCTTTTGGAATCACTACTGACCACTTGACAAACGGTTTTATATTCGAATCCTCTGATCCAGAAATTAGAACTCCTCCAGAACTACAGGTTTAATCACAAATAGCCAGGAGAAGCCTCAGTACCACTGACCTAAAAAGTAAGAAATTTGTTTATTGTCTTTTGTGCCCCTGTTGGTGATCTGCAGATTCGCAATAGGTACCTCCTGGATCATTACAGCTGTGGCTCAGCTTTGGAAGTATATTAAAATCATCTGGGATGCTTTAAAAAAAAAGACCCAATCTAGAGCCCAATGTTAGAAATTCCTATTTAGCTGGCCTGGGTATGGCTTGGGTCTAGTTTTTAAGTTTCCCTGAGTCCTCCTAATGCATTGCCTGAGTTGAGAGCTGTATCTTAGAGCATTCCTTTATAATGACACAACATGACAATTGTGAACATTCAGGACAGACACAAACAAGGCTCACTGAGACTGAATAAACCCACTACCTCTACCTAGGTCCAAAAGTGCCAGGCCTGAGAACTGAGAACATGGAGACTTCTAGTCTCAGGACAGAGGACCTTAACCCTGAGACCTTTGAGTGACATTTGAGACCTAGTCAGTTGCAATCTCTGCCACAGGCATCTATTTTCCTCTCTTAGCTTTATTATTGCAAATAGTACCAGACTCAGAAATGTACATAGGAGTTGCACACCTGAAATTAATGTAATACTATATCTCAAATATTCTTTAAAAAAAAAGCCTGTAGAAAACGAAAGAAAATTCATATGAAAACCAACAGGAGACATGAGAGGTGCCCAGTGGATGGCAAAATAGAAAGTGCAGAAGGACCTGGATTCTTGATGACATTGCTGGGACAATAAACCAAACCCAGCAATACTTATCTCCTGTCTTGTTAAAAACAAAACAGTAAATATTTAATGGTTTCATCCTATATTTATATATAGGAGTACACAGAGGAACATAAGTCTGTCTTTCCCTTTTCCTACAGTTACCCTCTTCCCTATTTCCCTTGTAACAGTCACCACTGTTACCAATCTGTTGTGTATCCCTCCAGCAACACTGTGTTTCAGCAAATGAACATGAAACAGAATCCAGAAAATTTTATAATTAAAAAATTTTTAAATATTATAACTAATAAAATCTAGAAAACAACATGATTATTTAATATGTAACAGAGGTGGCATTTCAAATTTGCAGGAGTAAATTGTATTACCTAATAAAGAGCATGAGGTCAGCTGGATAGTAAACTGGAAAAATAAGCTGATGCCAATCTTATAAAATAAGGTTGCCAACCAAGAAATGATACCTATACCCATTAGATGGCTACTATCCAAAGCAAACAAAAAGAAAAACAGAAAATTAACAAGTGTTGGCAAGGATTTATGCTTGCGTACATCACACAGAGTGCTTGGTTCACATAAAAAGAGTTCCTGTGTTTGTGTCTGTCTCCCTTCCTAGTCTTTTTAGGAAGTTTCTGGGATACTTATTTTTTGAAAAAGTAAAGATGACAGCGTCCTTTCAAATACAGACTCCTATGAACACGTTAACCCAAGCAGCCCCATGTTCATCCCTCAGTGGTCTTGGGCCTTCTCATCCTGCCTCTGCTCACTTCCATGAGGCACTGGGGGCACCTGATGGTTAATTATGCAATCTGGTCACATTAAAATGACTATAATGCAAAACAGGATAAGCTACTCTCCCCTTCCCCAACTCCCTCTCCACCTCCTACCTCCCCCACCTGCATACAAACAGAAGAATCAGTGTGTTGTAATGAGTGAGTTCAGGGGCACAAGCTCCGCCCAAATTCCTGGCAGTGACTACCAGGCAAATCAGACAGAGCACTTTACGAAGACTGTGAATGCCGAACAGAAATTTACAGTGAAAATAACTCCTGGAAGGTCAGCCAATTTTTTCCTCCTTTATTTCCTGGGTACTATTGTTTTAAACTACCCCAAGGAAAATTTAAAGATTTTTCTCAAAGTGACTCAAAGGATATTAGTCAGGGTGGGCCATGCGTTACCAATAATAGTAACTGCACCCACAAGGGGGTAAAATTTGTTCTTGGCAAGGGAATGGCAAGCAAAAAATCCTTACTTTTTATTTAAAAAGCAAAGCTGTACATATAGTACATAAGTATAAATACAATACCTGTGGCATTAAAATTTCATGAAGGGGCAAATGCGAACGTAAGTGCTGTAAGTCTACTTTGAGAGGTGATAATAATATCGAGAAACACTGGAGCAGGCTAAACTGCTATAACAAACAAATCTCAATGGATTTACAGAACAGTTATTTTGTCACAGATATTGACACCTAGGCATGGACCCTCACCCCTCTTCCAGTACTTTTAACTGTCCCCTTCTAAAACAGCTCCCAAAAAGAGAAAAAACTAACCGTCTTTTCACAGCTGTACTTGCTTACAGGAAACAAGACAGAGGCTGATACCTGTCACAAATGCCAAACCACAGAGCTGGCTAGAACCAGAGGAGTACAAAATGACAACACGGTTTCACTTTTAACCTACTTTTAAGCTCTTTATATCCTTATTATAATATATCACCACACTAAGATAGCCGTCCACAAGGGTAGAGGTATGCCCTGCTTGGCACACTCAGTGCCTGGTGCAAAGGAGCCTGAGAGGCTGTGTGCGCACTAGCCACTCCTGGAAACCATACCCCTTTCCCCTGAATCCTGATGCCCCATCACTGCCCCT
Source organism: Manis pentadactyla (assembly GCF_030020395.1). NCBI lineage: Eukaryota > Metazoa > Chordata > Mammalia > Pholidota > Manidae > Manis > Manis pentadactyla. Next base: position 52,381,717 of record NC_080020.1, on the reverse strand, counting down.
GACCTCCTGGCCCCTTAAAAGTCTCCCACACATCCCCTTCGAGGAGAAGGTGTCTTTAGAGCATGAACTCACACCTCTCCATTCCTTGACCAGAGAATAAACCTGCTCTACTGAACAGAACTTGGTCTTGCTCTATTGGCATAAGTGACACCAGGCAAAAGGACCCTTCCTGGGGCCCCCACCCTTCAAAGGGGGTTGATGTTAGTTAGTGGAGGCCATGAAGTATGCTCTCCTCCACGAGCCGTACAGGAACCCAGGATCCTTCCATCTTGTATAAATCCCAGGGTCTGAATGCTATAATATTCCCTAGGGTCTCTGAGAACCTTCCAGGATCCTCTACATCTGGCTGCCCAAAGAACAAAGAAAGAGCAAACAGAAGATAATACAGGATATTCTAGGTGACTGGCTTGGCAGTGGATGCAACTTTACATTCTTTTTTTCACTGACTTTATACTGACACAGACTACTCACATGGCCTCTCTTAAATGCAAGGCCACTGGAAAATATAATCTATCCTTGTAGAAGTGAAGAAAGAATAGAAATAATTGGAGAAGACAAGCTGCTCTTTGCCACATAAGACAAGAATCCTGAAGGTTTACTGAAGTCTCACAGCCCTTAGGTTGATGAAAATTGAATTACATTTAACTCCTTCAGCAATAATAAAATATACCCTAGAAAAAAATGGAGAACAATTTATTTTAACCTTACTCTTTGACTTTGGGTTCTCCTTCAATACTCTCTAAGCTTTATGAGTGATAAGAATTTTAACTGATTGATAAAGAGAAAAAGATTAAAGATTTGCTTCCCAGTATACTTCACATACTCAATGTTGGAGGGAATACGGAGGAAAAGGCACAATCACTTTTTGTGTAAGTTATAAACACAATTTGAAGGCACATACCCATTGATATAGCAATTTCACTTCCAGAAATTTATCCTAGAGATATATCAATCATCTCAAGTAAAATCAGCTCACCCTTGCATACTATACTGTTTACCATGTGTCAGAAGACATGGAGTGCATAGTCACTTCCCCACTAACTAGTAATTGACAGACCTGGGATTTGAATCCAAGCAGTTCATCTCCAGTGTGTACCCTTAACTGTTCTCTCTTACACACACAGACATATGAAAGCAAAGGATGGAGAGCAACATAAATGTCCATCAAGAAGGGATTGGTTTAAAGTAACTCAATTAAAAAATGGGTGAAGGCCCTGAAAAGACACTTCTCCAAAGAAGAAATTGAGATGGCCAACCAGCACATGAAAAGATGCTCCACATAACTAATCATCAGGGAAAGGCAAATTAAAACCCCACACCAGTTAGGATGGTCAATATCCAAAAGACAAGAAATAATAAATGCTGGTGAGGATGTGATAAAGGGGATCCCTCCTACACTGTTGTTCGGACATAAATTGGTGCAGCCGTTATGGAAAGTAATATGGAGGCTCCTCAAAAAACTAAAAACAGAAACACCATTTAACCCAGTAATTCCACTCCTAGGAATTTAGCCAAAGAAAACAAGATCCCTGATTCAAAAAGACATATGCATCCCTATGTTTATCGTGGCACTATTTGCAATAGCCAAACTATGGAAGCAACCTAAGTGTCCATCAACAGATGAATGGATAAAGAAGAGGTGGTACATATACACAATGGAATATTATTCAGCCATTAAAAGAAATCTTCCATTTTCAACAACATGGATGGATAGACAGGGTATTATGCTCAGTGAAATAAGCCAGGCACAGAAAGACAAACACCAAATGGTTTCACTTTTTTGTGGAGTATAAAAACAAAGCAAAACAGAAGGAACAAAATAGCAGTAGACACACAGACACCGAGAAGGGACTAGTGGTTACCAAGGGGGAGGGGTTGGTTAGGGTGTTGGGAGAGGGAGAAGGGGATTAAGGGGCACAATATAGGTTGGTCATGGGGACAGTAGTACAGTACGGAGAATACAGTTAATGGTTCTGTAACATCTTACTATGTTGATAGACAGTGACCACACTAGAGGGGGTGAGAACTTAATAATATGGGTAACTGTTGAACCATTGTGTTGTATACTTAAAACCTACATAAAATTGTATATCAATGATACTTTAATTTTAAAAAAAGCGGATTCGTCTAGTAAATTATGACAAACATCCAACAGACCACTACACAGCTATTAAAAATGAGGCAGTTTTATATATACTAATGTGGAACAATCTCCATGATATACTATTTAGCAAAAAGACTAGAGTGCAAAACAATGCTTACAGTAAGTTATCATTGTGTAAAAAAGTTCTTGAAATAATTCTCTTTCACAAAAAAATCACAAGGAAAGGCTAATGTTGATGGCCTCTTAAGAGAGGAACTGAGAATTTGGTGAGAAACTTTCTGAATACCACTGTGTACAACTGGAATTTTGAAATAGATGCTCATAATTACCATTTGAAACAAAAATAATAATTTTCATTAATGCAAAACATAAATTGATTAAAATAATGATAACTTCATATTCATTCACTTAATTTTTTCTAACCTAACATCCTTGCCTAATCCAGCTACAATATGACTAACTGGTATGCATCATGTGCTCTTTGCTCCCATTACCTGTGAAGTAGCTATTCATAGTTCTGTTAAACTGGGGGTTTGGCAGGGTGGGAACTGTAATTACATCAGCACACGGCACAGGTCTAATCTATTGCTTCAGCATATTTCTCACCACCTTGGTCATTTTTTGTTATCCTTGGTATCTGCTGGCTCAGACTGAAATCCTAATTATGTCCTCACAGAACTATATTCTAGCTCCTGGGATTTCCCGAGCCCTGATTCATGTTCTACCTAATTGAAAAAACTTCTTCCTGTGAGTGCTTTTAGCATGGATGAAGGCTTTTCCTGGAGTTAATAGGATATGAATCAGAGCTGGGTTAAATCCCCTTGGATTAGAGTAAACTTTTTATTTACACTTTTTTTAGCATCTTATTTTTAAACACCCCAAAAATGAGAAAATGAAATTTTCCCCAGCATTTTTAGGAATGGAGCTGTTTTTATAAGGTGGGGATAGAGCCAATAGAAGATTGACATTAGGGACAGAGAAATTAAGAAGCCTCACAGGGTTGGCCAATTAGATAAGATCTTACAACTTCACATCTATCTTTCAGCAAGGATCCCAACATTTGAACTTTCTGAACATCTTGCAAAATTCCTCTTGTCAGTCCCACCTATCTGAATGCATAAGAATTATGCATATGATAGGGCACATTTCTTCCCCATTTCTTCCACTTAAGAATGTTATATTACCAAGAACAGACCCATAGACCAATTGAACAGACTAGAGAGCCCAGATATAAATCCAAGCATATATGGTCAATTAATATACAATAAAGGAGCCATGGACATACAATGGGGAAACGACAGCCTCTTCAACAACTGGTGTTGGCAAAACTGGAGAGCTACATTCAAGAGAATGAAACTGGATTATTGTGTAACCCATACACAAAAGTGAACTCAAAATGGATCAAAGACCTGAATGTAAGTCGTGAAACCATAAAACTCTTAGAAGAAAACATAAGCAAAAATCTCTTGAATATAAACTTTTTCCTGAACGCATCTCCTCGGACAAGGGAAACAAAATAAAAAATGAACAAATTGGACTACTTCATGCTAAAAAGTTTCTGTACAGCAAAGGACACCATCAGCAGAACAAAAAGGCATTCTACAGTATGAGAGAATATATTTGTAAATGACATATCCGACAAGGGGTTTACATCCAAAATATATAAAGAACTCACACTCCTCAACACCCAAAAAGCAAATAACCCTATTAAAAGATGGGTGGAGGATATGAACAGACACTTCTCCAAAGAAGAAATTCAAATGGCCAACAGGCACATAAAATAATGCTCCACATTGCTAATTACCAGGGAAATGAAAATAAAAACCACAATGAGATATCACCTCACACCAGTTAGGATGGCCAACATAGAAAAGCCTAGGAACAACAAATGCTGGTGAGGATGCAGAGAAAGGGGAACTCTCCTACACTGCTAGTGGGAATGTAAAATAGCTCAACCATTGTGAAAAGCAGTATGGAGGTTCCTTAAAAAACTCAAAACAGAAATACCATTTGACCCAGGAACTCTACTCTTAGGAATTTACCCAAAGAAAACAAGTTCTCCAATTCATAAAGACAGCTGCAACCCTATGTTTATTGCAGCACTATTTACAATAGCCAAAATATGGAAGCAACCTACATATCCATCAGTAGATGAATGGACAAAGAAGAGGTAGTACATTTCTCAATGGAATATTATTCAGCCATAAGAAGAAAACAAATCCTACCATTTGCAACAACATAGATGGAGCTAGAGGGTATTATGCTCAGTGAAATAAGCCAGGTGGAGAAAGACAAGTACCAAATTATTTCACTCACTTGTGGAGTATAACAAAAAAGAAGCAAAACTGAAGGAACAAGACAGCAGCAGACTCATAGACTCCAAGAAGGAGCTAACAGTTACCAAAGGGGAGGGGTAAGGGAGGGTGGGTGGGAATGGAGGGAGAAGGGGAATAAAGGGCATTATGATTAGCACACATAATGTAGCGGGGGGACACAGGGAAGGCAGTATAGCACAGAGAAGACAAGTAGTGACTATAACATCTTACTACACTGATGGATAGTGACTGTAATGGGGTATGTGGTGGGGACTTGATAATGGGGGGAATCTAGTAGCCACAATGTTGCTCATGTGATTGTACATTAATGATACAAAGAAAAAAAAAGAATGTTATACTGCCTTTATTCACTAGTGTTTTATGCTTTTAGAGAGCCTTTAGAGTGCTCTAACAGTGCTTATCAAACTTTTATGTCCATTTATGAAGATTTTGTTAAAATTCAGTTTCTGATTCAGTAGTCCTGCATAGTGTCTGAGATTCTGCATTTCCATCAAGTAGTGCCATGCTGCTGATCCACAAACCATGCTTTGAGTAGGAAGGCCTGAAAGTGGCCTAAATGTTAAAAAGAAGCCACCACATGCAGTAGCCCTCTGAGTATGTGCAAAGATGTGTGTCGACATAGGAACAGAAGAGTAGAATATATAGCCGTGTAATGAAGTCCTATGAACAGCATCAGCACAAGAAGAACAGCATTTTGTTTAAAAGCATGAGGTCTATATCTGACTAATTTTATTTAAAGCTACTAGCGCCATCATTCACAATCTATGTAACTTTGGAAAAGTAACTTATTCATGTTATCTTCTTTCAGCAGTTAAGGGTAACAACAATAGGTGGAACTTTATGATATTGTTATTTTGTAAGTCAGAAATGGTTAAATGTGGACAATTTTGTACAGTTCAGTCTAACAGCAACACTTCTTGGAGCAGTTTAAACATTAAATGGATAGCATTATGTGATAATCATATCACAGTTCCAGGCACAGAATAAGAACACAGTAAATTTTAGTATCTATTACTTTAGTGTGCCCATGGACACTTTAAAAAATGAGGATGGGAAGCAAGTAGGTATTTTTGTCCTTTGTCTTTTATCACTGGGAAACTTTTTGGATATTTTTTCTATCAATATAGCATTGTACATAAAAATCACAGCCTCCGGAGCCCAGTTGTTTTGAGTTTCAATCCACCAGATACTAGCTGTATGACTTTTAGAAAGTTACTTTACCTCCCTATACTTCAGTTTTCTCATTTGCAAAATAATAGTATCTACCTCATAGGATTGCTGGGATACTAAATGAACCAATATCTATAAAGTGATTAGAGCAGTGTCTGGCACACTAAAAAATGGTATACAAGTAGATAGATGATAGATATGTAGGTAGATACATACATGCATACATATCCTAGCTTTATATGACTGTTCTTCCCAAATTACCTGTTGATAATCGGTTCATTCTAATAAAATAATTATTACTAACCATTGAAACAAGTGCTTAGTAAACAATACAAGCAAGCCAGTATGAGTTCAGTGTTTTTCCCTTTTCTCTGGTTCATGTGAATGCTGATGTAGAAAAAAACTATAGAAACAGAATCTGAAATCTGGGTATTTAGAGACAATATTAAATTTACTCTACAGTTAAGAAATTTGATACATAGGAAAATGTGGTCTCTTCAAATATGCACCTAAGTGACATGAGAATGGGAGACGTCCACAAAATCACCCTAAAGCTTCTCACGTCTCCTTAGCTATCACTGTTAACTTCTTCTCCCAGCAAATCTCTGACTAGGTGCTATCAAGAATTCATTGGTTTCAATTTTACCTTTTTCTTTACTTTTACTAATTACCCTCTTTGAAAGCAACAGAATAACCACTTACAGACTTTGAAATAAATCTCCTGCTGTTGCATTTTAGTCGGCCATATGATTTGTGTTCCTGAACTTAATACTGGTTCCTAGGTACTGTAGGATTGCCCCAGGACTTCAGGATTGGTACAGCCAAATTTCAAGAATGGACTTATTTGCTGCTGACTGCCACTGCTCCAAGGAGACAGTGTAGGCTGGAGCCAATGTTGAAATTAAAAGAGAGAGTCTCAGTAGTTCCATACAAGCACAGTTTAAGACATTGGTCAGAACTATTACCCTTCTTAAATATTTTATAATGGACAATGTGGCTGTGAGAAAAGTGGTAGCAAAACTGATAGAAAGCAAAAGTAAAAGCTGAGGAAAGTTATACGTGGCTCTCTTAGAAATCTGGAGTTGACTAATTATAGATGGTGGCATCCATGATTCAAGTACATGAGACTTGAAAAAAACAAGTTAAATTGGAGTTAACAATTCTCCAGATAGAACATATCCCACAAAATTGTATCAAAACACATAAGAGTCTTATTTGTCTCAGAACTAGAGGGTTTATTTTAAACTTGTACTCTGTTTTGGCAGACTACCACCGTGTTAATTAGGATAGACCAGCTCCTGGAACAAAGACCAGTCATATGCCTAGCTGCAAGGAGAACTAGGATATACAACCCCCAGGTGGACAGTCACTCTCCGCTCACAATTTTATTAATGTCAAGAAGAAAAGAACAGTTTTTGGAGGATAGCTGGAAATCTCTGCTGCACTCACAAGTGGGACTTAATGAAAAGATACCTCATTCCATTGAGGTGAATCAGTGAATTGATGAGATTTTTTAAGTCATGTGGAAAATCTTTTAAGATCAATATCTCCTTAGTTTTTTGTTAACTGGTTTATGTCAGATTCTCATAGTGACCTCGCATCCAATAAAACTAAGTCCTCCAGTCCTACTATTCCACCACGTTAAAAAGTGTTTTTTAATGAATAATTCCAAGCCACACTGTTTTTCATTTTTTCTTATCTTACAATATTGATTCATACTAGTCTCTCCAGTGCTTCATTATGTATTAATCTTCTGTGCACACATCTAAAAGACTGAAAACTTGTTAAAGACACCGTAGTACCAGTAGTAATCAGAAAAATGCAAAACTTAGAAAGTACTTAATAAATACTTATTCATTTGAAGCAAATGCATCCGAGCCAGAATCTGTCCATTATGAACAAGATGGAATAACTGTTCATATTCCAGTAGACACCAGCTTAATAATTAACTGGTAATACTATACAATTCCATGCTACTAGATGGGAATGAAAATAGAATGATGAGTACCATGATGGACCACAGAGCGAAAGTTGGCCTAGGAAAGTAGGAAAAGCAAAAAGAGAAATGGTAGCAAAAGCAGAGAACAGAAAAAAGCAGATGTGGAATTGAAGTAGTAAAAAGCAAATAACAAAGCAAAATGGTTCAACCCAATGGAAACTTTATTCAACACAAAATTAATATTGCCCAAATCAATCTTAAAGAAAACTGTAAGAAGACAAAGCACATTTTAAGAGAAGAACAGCAGATTTTGGATAGATGTTCAATTTTAGTAGTAATTGCCATACTACTCCCTTTCCATCCACTGCCGACCTTCTGGCAGCAGAGAGCCATTGGGAACCTCGAGCAGAAGATGGACACAGGGAGAAGGATGACTGAAATGAAGTCACCATAGTTGGAGGCAGATAATGCAAAAGAGTGGAGGTAATGGATTAAGCCACATACATTAGAGCAGCTGAAAGTCAGAGTAACAATTCAAACCCATCAGGTTCTATTCAAACCTAGAGCTGTCCTATTATTGTCTGCACAACACTGAAGCAGGGCTTACCTGCAGTGAAAATAAACAATATCAGCCAACATTTGAAATGAAGTGAAATGAAATAAAGCAAAGCAAGAGAACAGGAACAGAGGAACAAAAGAAACAATAACAGCTCAACTGTCAATGCTGGAATGAAAAACAAACTGAGTTTAGAAAACCTTTTATAATCAAATATATGTGAAACAACATACAGAAACTAACTTTTATAATCAAATTAAAAACAAACTTCATAATCAAATAAACAAGATAACATAGCAGCAATAAGATCGAATTCCTGAGGTTGTATATGGGAAGGCAACCAAGTAAAGGTGCAATAACCAAAGCAACATAAAGCCAGTCTAATGCTTTTGGAAAATTAATACTAAAATGGATGATTTAAGAAAAAATTATTCAGACATTTTTAACAAAAAGTGTTTCTACTTCATCCACTCAGGCTGCCTGGAGATGCAGAAAAATAACTGCATTCTAGTTTAAGTTCTGTCATTAATAATTTGTGGCCAACAGTAAGTAACTTAGCCTTACTTACATATATCAAATATTGAATTTTTTGAAAAAGATAATAAAACAATAGAAAAAAATTACATTTATGCAAGGCAAAATAAGAAATTACACTATAATACAATGAATTTTCAAAGTAAAGAATCATTTTCTTTTTACTCATCTCTTTGGCACATCTTTAGCAGGAAGTTGAATTGGAAGGTTGTAATCCTGTTTATACAATCAACTACAGATTTTCCATTTCTGGCAAATTTTGTTTCCAAATTTTGAACAGCACGCTTTACTTTTTAAAATTATATTCCACTAAGATTCACTATCTCCATTTCCTTCTACAGTGGCATTTAAAACTTGCCATATGCCAGGAACTGTGCTGGGACCAACAACATATATCCTCCCAGAGTATTATTACTGTTATTATTCCATTTTTCACATGTTATTATTATTACTATTTTACAAATGAGAACTTGAGGCTAGGGAAATTTAAGTGAGTTGACCAAAATTACACAACTAGTAACTGGCAGACCTGGAATTAGAATGCAAGTTTGTGTCACTATAAAGCATGTTCTCTTTATAGGATACTATACAGGTCCCCCTGGAGCCTTCAGCTGCATACTAATTGGCACAAGCATATAAGGATAATACCAATGCCAGGAAAAGAATCACCCAAAAGAAGCACTGGGAATAATCCCTAGTGCACACACATAACCAAGAATAATATGTAACAAAAGTGGAAAAGCTCATAATTCATAAGTCTGATGAGTTCTTAGAAAATTGTAGTCATATCCTGAGGAAAAATTAGCCCTAGACTACTCTGATGTCACCTAACAAAGCCTAAATGCAGGACGCAAAAGAATAAAACTTTCCTAATAACTGTGTCTCAGAACAAAGCATAAAATATTGATATAAAAATATGCAACTCCTAACAAGGTAAAATCTACAATATTGCTCATCCTATCAAAAATTGAATGCAAGAAATTAAAAAATGCTATCCATGATGAGTAGAAAAAAATAAACCAGTAGAAACAAATCTAGAAATGACAGAGATAAAATAATTAGTAGAAAGGGCATTAAATAGTTAATATAACTGTATTCCACATGTTTAATAAGATAGAGAAAAGATTGAGCTTGTTACATAGAAACATAAAAGACATCAAAATTTGAAATCAAATTTCTAGAAAGGAAAAATGCAACAGCTGAAATTAAAACTACACTGGATGAAATTAACAGCATATTAGACTCAGTGGAGAAAAAAATGGTTATCTTAAACATATAAAAATAGAACCAATCCAAAATGAAACACATACAAAATGTTGAAAAAATGCATAATGCATCAGTGGGCTTCAGGACAACTTCAAGTGGCCCAATATACATGTAATTGGTGTTCTCAAAGAATAGGGCAGAAAAAATATTTGAAGAAATAATGACTATTTTCCAAATTTGATGGAAACTATAAATCTACAGATTCAAGTGCAACAAACCCCAAGCACAAAACATGTGAAAACTATATTAAAGCACATCATAATGAAGTAACTTACAAATCATGATTTTATACTTTTTAATGCTATTGTAAATGGAGTTGCTTTCTTAATTTCTCTCTCTGATAGTTCATTATTAGTGTACAGAACTGCAACTGATTTTGTATATTGATTTTATATCCTGCAATCTTACTGAATTTGTTTATTCTAACAGTTTTTTTGGAATCTTTAGGGTTGTCTACATTTGGTAACAATATTACTTCTTCCTTTCTGATTTGAATGCCTTTTATTTCTTTTTCTTGCCTAAGTGAGCTATAGGACTTCCTGTACTATGTTGCATAAAAGTGGTGAAAGTGGTCATTCCTGTCTTGTTCCTGATCTTAGAGGAAAAGCTTTCAGCTTTTCACCACTGAATATGTTACCTAGGGGCTTGCCATATGTAACTTTTATTAGGTTAAGGTATATGCCCTCCATACTCACTTTGTTTAGCTTCTAGCATGAAAGGATGTTCAATTTTGTCATATGCTTTTTCTGCATCTGTTGAGATGATCTATGACTTTTATTCTTAATTTTGTAATGTAGTGTATCACATTGATTGATTTGAGATGTTGAACAATCCTTGCATTGCTGGACTAGATCTCACTTGATCATAGTGCATGATATTTTTAATGTACTGACGAACTTGGTTTGCTAATATTTTATTGAGGATTTTTGCATCCATGTTCAGCAGCAATATTGGCTTATAATTTTATTTGTAGTGTCCCTGTCTGGTTTTGATATCAGGGTAATGCTGGCCTTGTCAAGTGAGTTTGGAAGTATTCCCTTCTCTTTACTGTTTGGAAGAGTTTGGAAGGATTGGTATTATTTCTTCTTTAAATGTTTGGTAGAATTCATCAGTGAAGACATATGGTCCTAGATTTTTCTTTGTTGAGAGATTATTAATTACTGATTCAATCTCCTTACAAGTAATTGATCTGTTCAGATTTTCTATTTCTTTGTTATTGGGTCTTGATAGTTGTATGTTTTTAGGAATTTATTCGTTTCTTCTAGGTTATCCAATTTGTTGGTGTATAATTGTTCATAATAGTTTCTTATGATACCTTGTATTTGTATGGCATCAGTAATGTCTACTGTTATTTATAATCTTTTTTATTTGAGTCCTTTCTCTTTTTTCTTTGGTTAGTCTATCTAATGGTTTATCTATTTTGTTTATTTTTTTAATAAACCATCTCTTAGTTTCATTGATCTTTTCTATTGTCTTTTTAGCCTCAATTTCATTTATTTCCACTCTGATCTTCATTATATTCTTTTCCTGCTAACTTTGGGTTTAGTCTGTTCTTTTTCTCTTTCCTGGATGTATATACTGAAGTTGTTTATTTGAGGTCTTTCTTTTTCTTAATGTAAGCATTTATCACTATAACCTTCCCTCTTAGATTACTTTTGCTGCTTCCCAGAACTGTTGGTATGCTGTGTTTCCATCTTCACTTTTCTCAAGTGTTTTAAATTTCTTTTCAAAAATTTTATCTTTGACCCACTGGTTGTTCCAGAACATGTTGTTTAGTCTGCACATATTTATGAATTTTTCAGTTTACTTCTAGTAAATGATTTCTAGTTTCATACCATTGTGGTTAGAAAGGATGATTGATGTGATTTTAATCTTCTTACACTTGCTAACACTTGTTTTGTGGCCTAACATATTATCTATCCTGGAGAACATTCCATGTGTTTTAAGTTCAATGTTTCCTTGTTTATTTTTTTTGTCTGGATGATCTATCCATTGCTGAAAGTGGGGTACAGAAGTCCCCTACTATTATTATCTTGCTGCATATTTCTCCCTTCAGGTCTGTTAATATTTTCTCTATATATTTGGGTGCTTATATGTTGGGTGCATAAATATTTACAACTGTTACATACTCTTGATGAATTGATCTCTTTGCCATTATATAATGACCTTCTTTGTCTTTTACTACAGTCTTTGTTTTAATATCTATTTCGTCTGGTATAATATAGCTACCAAAGTTTTCTTCTGGGGATCTAAGGTACAATATAGTGATTATAGATCATAATATTGTATGATGTACATTAACATTACTAAGAGAATAGATTTTAAATGTTCTTACCACAAAAAAGAAATGGTAATTATTTGAAGGGATGTAGGTATTAGCTAACCTAATGGTGGTAAGCATTTTGCAATATTTAAATGTATTGAATCAACAGTTTGTATACCTTAAACTTACACATACTATACATCAATAATATTTCAATAAAACTGGGGGGAAAAATGAAGAGAAAATCTTAAAAACAGCCAGAGGAAAAAGATATGTTATGTTTATCCATATGTCACAAGGATGACAAATTTCTTTTTGAAATGATGCAAGCCATTATACATTACATAAAATTTTTAAATAATGAAAGAAAAAATCTCCTGTATTGAGAAAAATATCTTTGAAAAAAAGGTGGAGGAGGTGGTTCAGACATACAAAAGCTGAAAGAATTCATCACCTGCAGATCAAAACTACAAAAAATACTAAAGAAATTCCTGTACCTGAGGGAAACATGTACCTAAACAACATAAAAGAAAGGCACAGGAAATAAATGGGTAAATATATAAATGGTTCTTATTTCAAAAATATCTTTAAAGAGAACTGACTGAACAAAATAATGATGTATTGTGGAGTTTAAAAAATATGTAGAAATAATGTATATGACAGCTAAGAGGAGAAAAAGAAATACACTTTGATAATATACTACACATGAAATGGTATATTACATGAAAGTAGACTGTGATAATCTAAAGATATGTGCTCTAAACTCTAAAGCAGCCACACACAAAAAAATAACTATTGTAATAAGCAAATAAAGCAATAAAATGAAATCTTTAAAAAAGATATTGAATTCATTTAAAAGGCAGGAAAAGAGAAAAAGGAAACAAGGAAAAGATGGTTAAAAAGTTTCCACTTAAGGAAATGGTTATGTTCACAACTTGTCAGATATATATGAATGTTATGGACTGAATGTTTGTGTGCTCCCCAAATTCAGATGTTGAAGCCCTAACCCCAGTGTGATGGTATTTGGAGATGGGTCCTTTGGGTGGTAATTAGGTCATGAGTGTGGAGCCCTCATGGTGGGATTAGTGTCCTAATTCTAACTAGTGTCCTAAGAAAAGACACTAGAAAGATGATCTGGCCTTCTTCATCAGGTGACAAGATATACTTATCTATAGCCCAGGAAGAGAGCTCCCACCAGAAATCAAACTGGTCAACACTTTGATCATGGACTCCCCAAGTTCTGAGAAATAAGTGTCTGTTTAAGCTACCCAGACTGTGTGGTACTCTGCTACAGCGGCCCTAGCAGAGGTAGACAAATACTTAGCCTCACTGTGCAACTGAAAAATGACTCACAAAGATGATTATTCCAAGAACTTTGCAAAAGGAGATAAAAATGCCCAAGGCTGCTCGTTACATAATTACGCTAGGAACACGGTTTCTCAGGTGCATGTGATGCTGTGTACTCCCACTGAGACACCTAGTGGTGGGCAGTTTGTCTGAAGATGAAAGGAGACCTGTAAGCTCAGTGTTTTGCATTTTAATGCATAAAATGCACAATTGGGCTTTTCCCCAAACACTCAAGGGTTTTTGTATATATTAACTCCTTTGAAAATTATCCCAGTGAGGCAAAAAGAGAAAACAGAATTTGTAAGCAATTGCCTTGGGTCAAAGTTTGGACCATTTGACCTCATCTCCTGAGTACTACTCACAGAATCAGTATATTTTAATTTTAACTATTTTGATTATTGTTCATTTTTAGTAATTTAATAGTAATTTTAATTATTAACTTCCATGTCTCCTTTTTAATCACTGATTTATAAAACAGAATACCAATACCATTATACATTACGTGAATCTTTGGATCTACTTCTGAACAACTGATAATTGCTTAATGAATATTAAATAGAATTGAGTTACATTAAGATATTGAGGCAATGTGTTAGGCCCTAAACAAAAAGCAGATATAAGCAATATGATATAAATTCAAACGCATAGGTCTGAAATTAGCAAGATTACTCAAAAACTATTGTCCCTAGAATAAATCCCTTAAAGAATTAGGTCACCAATGAAAAGCCTCTGACTTTACAAAAATATGAATATATACAGGGAAAGTAATATACAGGGAAAGTAACTCAACTCATTGTATGAGAAGAGAAGTTTGGGGGTTTAGAGGAAAATCAAATATATTCCATTGAATTAAATTACAATGAAGTTATAAATTGGTACATTCTTCTAATAGGTGTTACAACTACACTACAAGTCTGTAAATCTCTTTTTTTCAAACAGTTGATAGTATCCTATATCTCTGAGATACAGAGTCATTGAGGTTGTTTACTGGTTTTGTAAAATAACTAAGTATGAAGTACTTAGTATGTATCTTTGTTTTTAAATTCCATCTCTTCTTTTCAAATGCATTTCTGAAACAACAATTCTCTAAAAGAGGTTTAATCCTTAAAACTATTGGGAGTACATGAGAAAGAACTGGAGAACTTGGGAATACAATTAATCAATATTCCTAGGTACTGAATGTAAATTGGAAGTTTATACTACAAATCTGGATGAACAACAGTAAAAAGTCAGAACAAAAAGAGGGAAAATACCCTTGATAAAAAGACTACAGTCTGGGAGAAATTACTGGTTTGAGGCCACAGAACCCTTACACACGGCTGATGATCTTCTATTTAACAAAAGGACTGTAAACATTGCAGAGAGTCAACAACCAAACCTATCATAAGACTAAGTGGTGTGATTCTCTAAACCAGAGGTCTATACATTTTTTTTTCTGTTCAAGGCCTGATACCAAATATTTGAAGCTTTGTAGGCCAGATGGTTTTCATTTCAACTATTCAACTGTCTTCACAGCACAAAAACAGCCAAAGACAATGCTATAAATAAACAGATACGGCTGTGTTACAATAAGCTCTATTTACAAAAACAGGCAGGTGAACAGGATTTGGCCTATGGGCTGTAGTTTGCTGACTCCATGCTCTGACCTCCCAGCATCTTGTCTATTTGATGGTCCTACATGAGGACAGGCCCCAGTCAAACTCAGACTCCATATTTCTTTGCTGTCCACTTATTATCCTCAACTTTCCAGTCTCCTCCTTTTCTGTTCTCCCACGACCACCACCATGTGTCTGGAATTCTTGGGCTGCTCTTTCTCAGAAACCCTGACTGGCTCTATAGGAAGAAAGTAGCCCCTAATGAGACATGATCATAAAATGATTGTTAGGGGCTTATTACATTTAAGAGAGGACATACTTAGGGTAATTGTTTAACCCAGATAACATTATTGATAATAGCAAGATTCACCATACAGGAGATACTTGGAGTATCAGACATAACACATGAGAAATAAGTCTATGGCTACCACCTGACTCACATAATGGTCACTTTTTCTTAAGATACTTTTATACAAAAACAATGAGGGCTCAACTATGAAGCAAGTTATACAAGTAGGTGTGTAGCTTTCCTGCAAATCCTGGGTGACAATATTACTAGGAAGAGATGTCATTTGAATAAAAAGGAAAATCACAGAATTTCTTATAACTCATCTTTCACAGTTAAGAGCAGAGTAACTTTTTTCTAAAAACTAGAATTTAACTAGACATCAAGAACCACTATTTCCTATGTAAAAGTTATAGAACTAATATAATGTTGCAAGGAAGACGCAAAAGGTGAAGAAAGGAATGTTAGTTGATGGCTTCAAGTGATGACATACTGGTAACGACTATAGATAGCTCTATTGGTCAGGGGTCCACAGGAAACTAATCGCATGCTCAAACTGGCTAACTGTAGGAGAGTTTAACAAAGGAGCTATGTACAAAGGGCATAATTAGGGAAATCAACAGTAGTCACATAATGTATATAACCTGGAAGGTAGCAAGATGAAATAATAATATAATTTATATATTTGGAAGGTAGCAACTAAGAGGAGTTGGGATCTTCACAAGAGGAAAATACCCAATTGATGAGGAGCAAACGTGAAGTGATTGGGTAAATTAAAACCACAACTTCACTGTCATCCTACCCTCTGATCTCTTGCCAATATCCTGTGAACATTGGCCAGACCCAATCTGAAGCTGGAAGTCAAGGGAGCCATTGATGTGGTCCTTGTGAGTCAGCTTCCCAGGGGTACAAAGAAGGATAGGGAAAGGGGGAGAGCCTACCTGGAGGGGAAAATAGGAGATATCCAGCATAGTAAATATCCTTAAAAAAGGTATCCAAAATTAGAACTGCCCTTCAGTTCTGTCCTCTTCCACACTCTTTTGAAACAATATAAGAAAGCTCAGCTTCTTCCTTCTTTTCCCTGTTAATTTCTTATTAGATTGTAGAAAAACAGTTAAGTGAGCAAAAATGTTTACCTCCATCTAACTGAAGGTAAAACTGTTTCTTTACAGAAAAATGAGAGCAAATACTAGGTTTTCATGCACACTTTTGGCCTCTACAACTCAAAAATATCTGGCAACATTTTTCAGCCATAGTCTGACTATGCAGGGACCACTAGCTTGAGAATAAAATAAAATAAAAGGGATGATTCTTGCATTTGTTGTGGAAAGTCCCTTACGCCACTTACTGGTTTACAAATGATCCCCCCACCACCGCCAAAGGATCTTAGAGGAAGTATGGAGTTTGATGAAACCAATCAATGATTCAGACCAACAGCATGGCTGCTTGATTACAAATGTGTAATGAAAATTAATGGGCAAAAGGGACATGTGCTACAGTCAGCACAAACTATACAGGGACCATTTAACTACTTATATCATAAAAACTTAATAAAGTGTTAATAAATAAACTCTTGACCTCATAGCATAAACACTATACCTGACTATGAACAATGAGGATAGAATATCTAGAAAGAATACTCACCTCTGCAAAGTGTGGCCCTTCGTTTCTGCATTTGCATATGAAAATCAGAGGTGAAATGATTATTACGACCAGAGTCCTGGGGAACCTACAGCAATCACTTCACTTCCAGACTCAAAAGAACACCCATTGGCTAGGGAAGGTCCATTGTCACACTTCCTAAAATATTACCACGTGAAGGTTAGTCATCCACTTTTCTTAGTCCACAGAGGGAGATTGCTCCCATTTTTCACTGGTAACCCATCTGACATGCATTTTTTTAAGTCCAACAACTCTATGATTTACCAGGTAAAAAAAGAGTAACATCCTTTTTTCCTGACAACTTAGATCTACTTTTTTAAAACCAAATTGAGTTTTGCATGAGGACTGGACTACTTTAAATATTCATGACAGTTAAAAGAAGAGGAAGAAAGAAGTAAATTTAAAATGAGGGAGGGAAAGAATAAAGCAGTGAAAAAGGGAACTATTATTAAAACAAGAAAAATAAAAATGTTAAGGAACTAAATGAATGACAGATCTTTCTATTGAAGGAAGGAAAAAAGAGAACCGTGTTATGGATCATTTTTTGGTCCGTCTCATGGGTAAAAGTATTGCCTAAGCTCTCTGAGTAATCACAGTGAGAATGATCTCACTTCCATTTCCTTCCATAAGGAAGACACCATTCTTGACCTAACCTAGGATTTCTCAAACTCCACACATACAGATACTGTTCACATCTTCAGCATTTGAACAAATAGAAAGAAAAACAGGAAGCTCTTCAGCCCACCAGGAATCTTCAGCGATGTCCTTTCAACATGAATGGTTGCTCTAGGCAAGGCATAAGTGGATTCCAGCAATATGGCAGCAAAAAAAAACTAGAAAAAGAGATCTTTGTAGAGAAATTATTTCACTAGGAAATAATTTGTTTCCTGACAATGATCTTCAAAGAAGGTTAATATACTTCAGCCTACTGAGGATTTATTGAGTATCTATTATATACAACCCGTAAGACTGACCCCTAGGTTGGCCATGATAATGACCATAAATAAAACTGGCTTCCCCTAGTGAACTTTCAGAGCACATCATACATTCTCTCCTTTGCAAGGTTGTTTGGAATAGCAGAACTCACTTTTGAGCTTGCCTTTATTCTCCAGTTCCTAATAATGTTTTTTTCTGTGGCCTTTCCTGTACCTGATCCTCGCCTCCTTTATTCCTTGGTTCCTTTCTTTTGCCTCACCTTGACTGTTATTTAACTTTTGGCACTAACACGTTTGCTGCAAGTCACTTCAAATGTTTTTGGAAAAGTAAACTGATATTGAATAAATCACTTATTATAAAAGATTTTCTGCTTCTAAAGAACTCACAGTCTAATAAAAAGGTTGTAAAACATTATTAAACTATTACATAATGAGTGGAAGTCAAAAGAAGGAAGTACAAAATAAATATGGCTTAAGAAAGAAAGTGAGGTCACAGCCAGATAAGAGACCATTTTTGGAAGAGATGTCCAGTGAACTGAGCATTGAATGACAGGAGAATGCCAGCACCTGAGAGCATGAGGTTGGAATGAAGAAAGCTTAGGGCACCTTTAGAGCATATTAATTTCAAGTATGATTTGTAAGAAGCCTACCTGGACGGAGGAGATTCATCTGGAAAGACAGCTTAGAGCCAAGTTTGGAGGGATGATTGTAAATGGCAAGGCAACTCGGAGTCTACCAAGAGTTTTTTAGTATAAAATTGATATGATGGAAGTTTTCTAAGATGCCACATATATTTATAGATAAGGAAATCGGAGGCCCAGGGACAAGGGTTTAGCAGTTTGTTTAAAAGGCAAAGAGAGATCTTCCAGGATGCCGGAGGAGGAGGCACCCTGTCTGCCTCAACTCAGCACAGACCAACATAGTTATCTTGAAAACTTCATTTTTAAGCGGGAAGAAAAGCAGCTCAGTTATACTCTAGAAGAATGTAAGCTGAACTTCAGCGAGGGCTGCTTTCTTCCGTCCCTGCTCAACCTAGTGAAGAAATCTATGTCTCTAGCTACCGTCTGCCTATCCAATATCCAGCTGCTGACCAGAAACACCTCTGATGTCACAGCAAATGAAGCAAGCTTTGGCATCATTCCATAACATCCTGAAAAGGTGGTAACTGGGGAGAGGGGCGGAGCGATTTCTTTCCCAAAGAATGCTGCCATGACATCAAACCCTACACTCTGAGGGTTCCAGAAAGCCCATCTTTGAAGTCAGAGATGAATCAGAGGCTTTCCGACGCTCCTGTTAGTACCCCAATCTTTATTCCTAGGCTATAACCAGGGAACAGGGCCCAGCTGTACTGGCACAGTTGTTGAATGCCTTCTATGAAAAAAGTTCACTTCTGGTTCGAGTCCCCACCCCACCCCCACCCCCGAGTGTGTGCTTTTCCCGCTTCCCTCGCCACCCCCTGCTGCTGTTCCCAGGCGCCGCGTGGCCTGTGACATTTGCTAGGACTCACGTGGGGCGCCCAACCTCGGCAGCTTTGGCTTCGGCGATGATTCCTAGGAACTTCCCAAGGACCAGAGCTCTGTAGGCTCTAACACGCAAGAGGTGGGCGTGGGAGGAGGAAGAGGGGAGCTGGGAGTCAGGAGAGCCCGGGTCGGCGTGGGCCCAGCTTGGGCGGAGCGGGGTTCGTCCCGCAGAAGTCCAGTCGGTGTCGGCTCGCCGTCCCTTCCACCCTCTGTGCGCGCTGCTACAGCCCAGAAGGCGGCTAGGCATCCTCTTAGGAGCTCTCCCTGACTCACTTCGCTGCGTTTAAGCTCCCTTTTCAGGATCAACAAGGGTTTGCAAGTACAAATCCGACCCTGCCATCTCGTTGCTTTTGTACGTAAACTCACACCCGTGTCAACCGAGGCCGTCTAGGCTGCGCAAAGTGCGGCCCAGCGCCGCGGCTGCGGGGCGCACGAATCGTGCGCGCGCCAGGGAGCGCAGCGCACAGGACAGCACCTTCCCCGGGCGCGCCCGGCGCGCCCCGCGCCGCGTGGTCCCGCCACGCCTCTTGCTACGCCGGCCTGAAGAGCGGAGCTGTGCGGCTGGATAGGCGCTGAACTTGGAGGTTCTAAACGTTCTTGACACCTATAGAATGTGCTAGAGGTGACCGCAGCCCCTAGAGCGCCTCCAGTCACCCAGGGGTAGGCAATTCTTTCCTGAAATTGATAAGGGCGCTTTGAAAAGTGTTTTGAGGGTGAGACCCATCAGACCTTTCCCCGTTCATTTCAACTCTTTATCGTCCCTGCCCCTAAAGTTCTGGCCGCTATTGCACATTTAAGGCCTTCAGGTGGAAGCACGGTACAAGCCTGAGACTGTACCCACCTTCCGAAGCACTGCATTAAGTAACCACGTGAGAGAGTGAAACACTGCATTAAGTAACCACGTGAGAGAGTGAAGCACTGCATTAAGTAACCACGTGAGTTTTCTTAGTAGCCACGGAGCAGGGAAATCAGCCAAAGGAAATGCTCAGATGGACCCATGCAGGAGCAGTGGTACCTCATCGTGAGAGTGGCTGCTGTGTTGGGGTGTTTTTCCCCAACAAGGGGCTTGGTCTTCCTGTAGGAGAAAGATGTAGATAGATGTCTCTTTCTTGAAACATATTCAGAACATGTCAAGGGTTTAGGGCAAAGATGAAAGGAAGAAGGTGAGGGAAATTCCTGATGATTTTACCAACATTAAAATTCCATATATTTGGCTAATCCTATTTTTTTCCGTTCATGTCATCAATTCAGATTTCTATAAAGGAAGAGAATGACATCAAGGAAAATCATTGGTCTAGGAGAAAAGAGCCCGTAGGCGTTTAGGTGTTATATATGTGAAGCCAGAAAGCTCTAGACCATCAGGAAGACTCCAACTTAAGGCAACAGCATGGGTGAATATGGGCTTCTCGTGCACTGGGAATAAGAGGCAAAGAAAGGTTCCTGGGCACTTGCCCCTAAGGCACGCCTTGCAGATCTGGAGGCAATTCAGTGTTGGTGGAGTTTACTGTTAAACCAGAGGAATTGAGTTTCCAAGTGCATTGTCTTATTATTTGCTATTAAATGCCTATTATTCTTCCAGTTTTTTTCAGGAAGATCTTCATCTTACAATTGGTAGGGCTCGTGCTAACCTACAATTTCACTGACTGTGACTTTGAGAAGATTAAAAAAAGGTATCACTATGTCATTTATCCAGCCCTGAAGGAATATATGAATGGGGTAAGTGAAGAAACATTTTTTAAAAAATAATTGTGTTTCTGTCACAAGAGTAGGTATGTACATATGCAATTTAACTTACAAGGAAAGAGAAATAACTTGAATACGAAAATCATAGCCTAGCATTTTGTTGAAATTTTTTACAAGTCTTATTGAAAAATATTGGCTTCTGAAAAGACTACATAGAAACTGGCACACATTCAGTAGGCAGATGTTAATTAGTAGCAAATATTGATAGGTAACACATTATGCATGAAGGATGTCTATCCTCTGCTAAAATGTTGCTCTATCATACAGTAAAAAAAAGGACAGTGGATAAGGTTTTGAGAAAGAAATGGAAGTAAAAGAGAGGGAATTCTTGTGAACTAAGCCCTAACCAGTGAGGACAGCCATGGAGAAGGGGTACTTCGTCTTTCCAGCGGTCTACACGTCTTCGGATGACATAATGGGATAAGGTGCCCTTCAGATATTTTAAAATACAGTAGTAACCACTTTCCTGATTATTCGAATTTCTGAATAGAACATTCATGTGTACAATGAGTGAATGGCTACAGGGCAGATGGGGGCATTTCAAAAGAAACATCATTGCTCACATGTGTAGCCCTGTGTACAGGCGTGCCACTTTGGGGAAGGGGGTTTCTCGCTCTAGGACCAGGATCCTTTGATATCCAGTTTGAAATAATAGCAGGCACTATCTGAAGACTCCAAAGAACAGGTGATCGGAAACAAGTGCCTAAGTGGAAATGGCTTTCAGAGCATCTTTAAAACATGGGAGCAAGTGAGGGATGATTTCTCCTGTGAACTTAAGTCATTGCCCTTCCTGTCCTATGCTTTTTTTCTTTCTTCCAGACCAAGAGTACAAAGTTCAACTCCATCTCCTGTAAAGACCCGGTGAGTCGGTGATGGGTGCTTCTGGCTTTCTCCAGAGAGACGCCAGGCATTCCGGGGAGGCAGAATCCAGCGGTGTAGAACCCCAGGCGGGGACTGAGCTCCCAGGTGACGCCGGTGGAGTAGGGACAAGTGGGCTGCCAGATGTCCAGCCTGGCTCGCCGCTTCTGTTCCAATTTAGTGAGCGGAAGTCTCTTGCCCGAGAGGGATTCCGGGAGAATCTCCCCCTTTCCGCATCCCCCAGGAGAAAAGACAAATCGGGAACTGGGAACCGGGAACGCGGTCGGGGCAGCCCCTCCCGAACTGGAGCCCCGGCGCTTGGCACCGCCTCCCTGCGGTTCGTCGCGCGGCCGCGAGCCTTGGGCGGAGCAAGCGTCGGCCCGCCCTTTCTCCTCCAGCGCCCTCGGCTGCGCCCAGGGCGCCCTTCCTTCCTTCCCCTTCGTGGGCTCTTACCCCCTCTTCTCGACCGAAACCTTTCCTCTTACTCCCATCGCTTTTGCTGCGCCTCCCTCTGCTCCCTACCCACGCTGCCCCCTTTCACTCATTTCTTAACTTCCTTTTCTTTTTTCTCCTGGCGTTTTCTCCTTTTCTCGTGAACTTTGCCGCCTGTGAGCAGCCGGATTGCCTCACTAAAATAGAACAAATTAACTTCAACCCCACGCACGGCTGTCCGTCACTTGCCAAGGAAATTTTCGCAATAAGAACTAATGCTACACTCATTCTCCAGTGCCCAGGCTACTATGGAATTCAGGTAAGCCAATGCAATGGACTCTCAGAGCTTTCTAACATATTGGAGCTAATATTGAATTAAAGTTGGGCTTCGGTGCATACGTCATTGTTATTTTTATTCACGTTCTATCATTCTAAGCAAATGAGCTGGTAAAAACCGTAGATTGTCAGTTCCACGCTGACACCTAGTCCCAAATTTATTTATTTTTAGAGTTCCGATTCTTTGGACAAAACAATGGGTCTAAACTGTAAGCCAGTGTTTCAAGAAGTTTGAGGATCATTGTTTAGACTTATACCTTAATAGCTGTGTGCAGCTTTCTTAAAATGTTACATGAAATCTCCATCCCTGTTTGCTTAGTTGTTTGTAAGGATGGTGGTGTTTTTACGTAATGGATTTTTGCATAATGCAGTTACGTGCACTTAAGTGAGTGTATAGCTTTCAATAAAATAGTATAGAGCCAGAAGCAGGAAGTCTGGAGACAATAATGCCTGACTGAATCCTCACCCATAACTTCTAATGTGAAAACTTGGGTAAATTAGCCTGTGTATGCTCAGTTTCATCTGCAAAAGGATGGATCATATTAGCAAGTCCCCAAGGAGAAAGAACATAGGAACTCAAAGTAAGCAGGTGTTTTGGGGACACAGTGAGTGATGGATTTGCATAGAAATGACAATATAACCTGCCATTCAACAGTTGTTAAAGGTAATGACAATTAATTTTGACTATTAATTCTCCTATTCCACAGATAAATACTCAGGCAATGAAGAAAAGAAAGAACAGAGAAGTCACAACAAACAAATGCCTGGAACATGTCTCATACTTAATATATTTGTGGCATCGTTTCAGTCGCATTTCTTAGAAACAAAATAAGCCTTCGTTCACGTCTTATTTCAAGTAACTAAATAAATATTTATTAGGTAGATGGAACATTAACTCTAACTGTGACATTTAAAGGATCACAAATCATTATTTTTTTAATTACAGGAGTCTTAACTTATTTTTGTAAACTTTTATTGTTTAATGTAGATCTATAATGTGGGAGAATAACCCTCAAATGTCGGGGAAGACTTTGTAGCTTTGATGCCTCAGCCACTAGCTTTGTGACAGTAACTCTTTAGCTGGAACTACATAAGCCTTACTCTAGGGGAAGAATCTAAAAGTGAAGTTGCAGGAGGGCTTTTTCCCTTGAAAAAGAAGGTTAAACTGAATAGCATGTAAACCTCTGTTTAAAAGGCAGGTATTTCTTCTAGATGTGCTGACACTCGTGTTCTCATACTCAAAATTCACAAAAGAAGAAAATAAAAGCAAAAGGGGCTGCACAAAAAAATTGTACCTAGAGTGAAGCCATTTGAAAGAACTTCCAAGCAAAATATTGTGAAAATACTTAATTTTAAAAGTGATCTGACAGAGTGGTGTATGCAAGCAGATCCTGAAGAACTGCCTTTGTTAAAGCTAAAATATATATATTTTTAAAACTATGGACTATATTTTAATTTATTTTGTGAGTATTTTTAAGATGTATATATTCCTCTATAATTGACACTATCTGTATTTCTTAATAAAACAATTTTCAAATTGGTTTCTTGTGAATTTTTTTAGGGTAGTTCGATAATTCCATACACACTTTCTTGAGGGGCACCACTTTCGTCACTTCCTTTTTTCGGGGGACGTAGTCTTAATTTCTATTTTTTTTAATTTAAAAAATTGTATTGAGGTGTATTTGGCATGCAACATTATATTACTTTCAATCATATAATATAATGATTTGATAATTGTATATTTTGGAAATTGTAAGATAAATTCTAACTGAAATAAGCAGGTGAAGAGAGGCAACAAAGGGCCAGGTAGTTTATTTGAATGCAATTCCCGGGTGAGGTTTCTCAGTCTACAGAAATGGAGGCTGGGAAAGTCATACCCAGCAGGGCAGGCAGCAAGTTTTTAAAGAAGGTAGGGGGAGGGAGAGCTTAGATTTACAGCGGAGTGAGGATTGGCTAGCCTAAGGCACATTTTTCAGGTTGGGAGGGGGCAACAGCCAGGGACTTTGGCACGTCATCAGTGTCTGACATGCTCACCCCTCCCCATCAGTGCCTTCAACCTTACATTCCAGCCTTTTGGTCATAATGGGCAATGACTTGATCTGGCTATTTCTGGCTGACAAGGGGCGTCACGTGGGGGGGCTGTTTCATAGCATGTAGTACATTGCTCTGACTGTGAATACCTTGCCTTTTCCAGAGGCTCTCACTTTATTCTGTCTAAGCTTATGGTCTCTGCTTAATTTTCTCTTCTACAGATAGAGACTCTAGCTGCTTCTAGGGAAAAGGGGTGATGCCTGCTCCGGCTGCTTCATGATGAGAAGGGGTGCAGTAAAGGGTGCAGCTAGGTTTCCATCATGGTCAGTTGAGAGGGCCTCAGAAGGTTGGCGCTTCTATTCTGGAAGGACAAACTTGATGAGATTAAGAATGCATGACTGAATATGAGAACTGGAAATATGAAGAGTCTAATTGAGAATCATAGCTAGGTATTATGGGGAAACTAAAATTCTGGATCAAGTTTACATCTCAATGATTAGTATTAGGATTTAGTATAGATAAGACTGCATTATTGAAACAATACTTTTCTCTATAATCACCCTTATTTTTATTAGAAGTAGCCAGATTAAGAAAATAATTAACAGTTGGCTTGATTATTTGCATAAGTGCAGCAAGAAGAGCAATTGATTACATAGGCTCTTTTAAATGTGCTTTGCTGGAACTTTTTGTAAGGAATTTCAGATTGAACTTTTAAAGGCCTCTTGAGGCCAGACAGCTAAGCCAGACTTGCCATCAGACTTTGCCTGCAGTACCTGTAGATTTGGGTGAATTCCTGTCTTCTTGAGGTCTCCAAGACATCTTGAGGTTCCTGCACCTGCCAGGAAGTGACCTTCCTTACTCACTTGGTAAGGCTGCTGGGAACTCTGTAAGCAAAGTACCAGGCTAGTTCTTCCAAGGGGCTTTATTGGCTTTATAAAGTCAACCTTAGTTCCTTAGAGCTTTTGATATCTGAGTTTATGCACATGTATCTCAGGTATGATGTTCCAGTCAAAGCCTTAGTAATATAACTAGTGTTTTTAATTGGTCTTCTTACAAGGAAAGTAGATTCTTATTGAACTTGTGCAAATAAACATACTGCCATGAAATATAAAAATAGTCACTGAGAGTTTTTTAATTCTGGAGGGATCAGGTAGAGAGAAAGATAAAGTTTCAATTCTGCTCATAAAGGTATTGTCATTTACAAAACTGTTGTCAGTCAGCTTAAGAGAAAAAGCTTAAAACACTATCAGCAACATTTGAAACAAAAAGTCACAAAATTATCTTCCTTAGTTTACTTAATCTTACATAACTAATACTTGTTCTGCTGAAATCTAGTTCTTTACTAGTTTAGGAGTAATAAACAGTGACTACAAATGATAAAAGACTTACAAATGACAATGGTTAAAGATCTGATGAGAGCTTACTGCAGGACAAGTGACATAAGGAAATTCTGATATTTCTGTAACACAAAATATTCAGTAACAAAGTTTAGCATTATTCTTTTTGACAGTGCTTTTCAGGTAATTAAGCAGGTAATTATATATCAGATAAATAAGCTAATTAGCTAAATACTTTCTCCAATGAGAAAAAGTTCTTCTGAGATGTTTTAGGGGCTCTTTGGAAAATATCAGAGTTAACTTGAGGTAGAAGCACCTTTTTGCATTTGATTTTGGGAAGTTGTCAGAAGAAAGTTTCTTTGGCACTTGCTTAAATAGGATTATAGGTTGCCATGAAGCAATACTTATCTATTTAACCAGAATGACAACAAAATACCTCAAAGGCAAATAAAGAAGGTTACACAGTTGTTAGCATAGTTTAGTTTTTAGTCCTTTTAATATTAAGATCTCATTTTTTCAAATACTCTGACAACTCACTGAGACTTTAAGCATGAGAAACTGCTTTGATAAAACAATTAGAGAACCCTTTGCAATCTTTCAACATTAAGATCAAACTAACAGTTAAGAAAACTTTGTCTTTTTAACTGAAAATAAAATTCTAATTTTGCTGTGTACTTGATATTGATACTTATTTGCTTTAATTTTATATAGCATGACCATATTAAATTTTTCTACAGACTTTCTATAACTTTCTTCTTACATTTAGAGTTCTCTTTCTAAATAAACTGCTGTACTTTAGAACAGTTACTTTCTTTTATCAAGAGACATTCTTTAGTATGCAGAAATGTTTTCTTTATTACTTTAAGTAGTTTTAATTAGAACTTAAAACCATTAGGTACTTTAATTTTTAGTGAATACTGAGAAGTAGGCTATTATAAACTGTTACACTAGCATTCTTTGGATTGACAAATTTATGAACATTTTATAATTTCTGTTAACCATGAGCTTTACAACACAATCTCTCACTAAGCACAAAGTATATCTTTTTAACTTAGCAAAACTTTAAGGTTTGAGGTTACCAGAAAGATTTCCAGGCTGTAGATAGGTATACACATTGTAACACACAATTATTAAGGTGTTTATTTGCTACACTTACTTAGTTCACTTATTCTTAACTATGCTAGGCTACTTACAAAACTTTTACTGGATATTAGACAAAGCCAAGCCTTTAAGCATTTTATTCTTAAAAGATTAGAAGATAACATCAACTTAAATGACCTTAGGTAAATTTGGGAAGCTGATAACCACAAGGACATGCTCGCCTCAGCCAAACCCAAATTAGCATTAATGCTTAACATTTTTAATCAGATATTCTGGAAGTTTTAGAATGCCCAATTTTCACAAGTGCTTGTTTTTAAATCAATTTTTATTAATACCATCTGGAAGTAGGAAAATATTTTTCATCTACACACTTAGACACACATACAAACTGAGATATAATGACTACAGTTAGTAATACTTTTCACAGAAGAACATATACAGACAGATAAACTGATACAGAGATTTGAGTTACTGATATCTAATTGCTTTCTCTTTTCTCAGCTTCCTGTCCATGGCTTCTGGAACCAGAGGGTGGGAGGAGTGTGTTCTGGTGGGAGAAGAGGACAGTGAAGGCGGAAGGAGAGGGGAGGGGGTGGTGCAGCTACCAGAAGGGGAGAACAGGACAACGGCATGGTTGAGAATGTAGGACTTTAAGACAGCTGCGACAGGTGTGAAGACAAAGGACTTAAAGATGGTGGTGGAGAGAGGGGGAGGGGATCACGAGCTGAGGGAGGCAGGCAACTGAGGTCTTCTGGCGGATCTGAAAAGGAAGAAGGACTGGGCAGAGTAAGAGGCTGACAGTCTTTAACTGGAGATCAGGCCAGGAGAACCTGAGTTGTTGAACACTTAACATAAAGGTCTGGGTGGGAGCACAATGTCCAAAAAGCCTGCACATATGGGATTTCACCCCACTCTCCGCTCCGGTGGCAATAATTAGTTAAGTCGGTGAGGAGGCCAAAATCAAAAGTTCCCTCAGGGGGCCAGCGGGATTGATTGTCCAAGGGATACTGAGGCCCGGCCTTGGAGCAAAGAAAGACTAGCTTCTATTTGCGAACTTCCCAGGACAAATATAGAGTAGCCAAATTAGAAGTAAGACACCGCAGTGGGGTCTGAGCCTCTGCTTTCAAGGGCTGGTTCCGCATGTCTGCGCCACTTCCCAACTAATCCCACTGAGAGGAGCGCCCAGCATCCCAAGAGCGCCAAGTCAGGGGAGACGGCCTGGGAGCCTGGGTGAGGGACATCTCCCACACCGCAGGGCCAGGGGTGGGCCAGATGCCTGCAGAGGGTGGGCTGGATGCCCCACCTGGATGTAGCTACGATTTCTAATGGACCAGGTGAAACGGAGTTAGGAAGGGAAGCAGACGGGGAAACTGAGGGACTCACCAGAAAATAGTCCACGCAGCGGAGAGCAGGCTGAGGTCCTGGGTAGGGGAAGAAGGGGGCAGGGTCACCATGGCTGGTCAGGGCCCCGTGCTCACACTCCTTCCTGGGATATCGGCACCAAATGTAAGATAAATTCTAACCAAAATAAGCAGGCGAAGAGAGGCAACAAAGGGCCAGGTAGTTTATTTGAACGCAATTCCCAGGCGAGGTTTCTCAGTCTACAGAAATGGAGGCTGGGAAAGTCGTGCCCAGCAGGGAAGGCAGCAAGTTTTTAAAAGAAGGTAGTGGGAGGGAGAGCTTAAGTTTACAGCGGCGAGGATTTGGCTAGCCCAAGGCACATTTTTCAGGTTGGGATGGGGCAGCAGCTGGGGACTTTGGCACGTCATCAGTGTTTGACATGCTCACCCCTCCCCCTCAGTGCCTTACAGAAATGATCACCCCAAAAGTTTAGTTAACATCTGTCACCATACTTAGTTGCATAATTCTCTTTTCTTATGATGAGAACATTTAAGATTTAGTCTTCTTCAGTTCCTTACCTCCCCACTGCTGGAGCCTGTTGACCACTCCCCTCTTGCTTTGTGACTTGGCCTCTAGGGAGAATACTTGGGGATAGTTGTTGGCTTCAGGATGCATTCCAATCATCCTCTTAAGTTCTGTCTCAAGTTCTTCCTTCTTTCTCATGAACTTTTCCCACACATAGAAGAGACAAAGGATGCAAAGGTAAACAAGGAAGGTCAAATCCATTCTGTTTCTGAATACATGCTGCAAGCTAGAGCCACAGACACCCTCTCACTCATCTTTCACTCAGAATGCTGTCAACACCCGTGGCAGGGTTCTCCTTAGCCACAGAGCCCAGGCCAAAAGAGAACAGATAGGAAGATATGGATTTTTCCTGTGAATGGCAACTTTCCCCGGATCACTGCCCTGAGGGCTGGTGCTGATAGCAGAGGGAGGTGCCATGTCCCTAAATGCATCTTCATTGCCTACAGGTAAAAGGAAGCTCACATTATGTATCCAATAAGCATTTACAGAACATCTACAGTGCCAGGCCTTTAGCCAAAGACTGGGGATACAAAAGACTCAGCTCTTAGCAAGAAGCTTGGAGGGTAGCTAAATGGGCAGTTTCCTTTGACCTGAGGGAAATCAGAGCATTCCTTTATTCCAAAAACCTTCCCCTAGAGACTTTGCACCTTAAAAGCTCTCACAACAGAAAACTCCCTGGGGTCTAGCATAGGCCACTATTAATTAATTTCCTATGCAAAAGATGGGGAAGAGGATGACAAAAGTATTAACTCCACAGATTCACTGACTATAGAATTTACTAAACTGTAAAGAAAAACCCTCACAATTTTTCTCAAGGTTTCTCCCATTTACTTTTGAGCATAGAGGAATGAAGGATTGAAAAGAGCTCACAGTCATCCCAATGAATGCGTTTGAGTTTTCGTCATTACTTAAAAATCATGTAATCTATGTATTTTGTTCTTCTGTGTATCCAAGATATGTTTTAATATAAAAGTAATTATTTAAATTCCACACCTGGAAGAGACCAAGGATGCAAAGGTAAACAACGACTGTCAAATCTATTCTCCCATTCTTGAATGTCTCCTGTAAGAGCCATGGGTACTGTCTCATTCATGTTCCACTCAGAATGTTCTGAACACCAGTGCAAGGGGCCATCCTAGCCATAGCACCCAAGCCAAGAGATGTGCAAGATGACGCACTGCATTAATCTAGTAAGAACTTTTCCAAATGTAAAAATCACATGTGAGTTATATATTTCTACTTTTGAAATGTATTGAGGTTTTCTTGGTGGACTGACACATTGTGGGTAGACAAGGAGCAGCAGCTGCCTTTGTAGCCTTCCTCAGGGATGCCTGAGAACAGAGCCATGCCCGGACCCAAACGGTGAAGGTACCAGTAGGACCTGGCATGGGTAGAGACCAGACTACTGAGCTCCCCGGCCCTAAGGCCCACTAGTTGGGAAAACCCACCTCACCGGAATAGGTCACAGCACACTGTGTACCCAGAAGACAAGCTCTGGGCACGGAGACCTGCCCTCTCCTACCCTACTCCCCCATAGTGCGGTTAGCTAGTGCCACTGTGATTGGAGGCTGCCTGAGTAGTATAGTTCCAAGAACCAGGAAGGAGACTACTATATAAGCTGTAACCCCACCTCAATAAATTAGACCTGCGCCACAAGCCTTGTCTCCGTTGCCTGCTTTTGGAGGGCATCGCCATCCTCACCATCCGGGACCCCTGACCTGACAACAATACATTATCAGTTTTATAAATGTTCCATGGTCAAAGGAAGTTTGAAATTCTGGTTTAAGCATGTAGAGTTGGATATATACCTATTGGGACCACCTTGTTAACTATGCTATTTACATAACCCATATCCTAACTTTTGTCTCCTTCCATCAAAGAGGCTGAGGGAGCTGAATTAAAGTTGACTGGTGTTATAGTTGTTTCCCTGCCTAAAGTTTTGCTTTCTAACTGTTGACACTGTATTTAATGCCTAAAAATTCATGAGAGCTATTTATTGAGAATTGTTCTCTTTACCATCGTTATGTCCAAATATATTTTACTTGCTAAGTAATATATGCCCGCTATACTACTTTACTCTCAACTTTTCTGAGTATCCTTGTTTAGATGTATCTCTTATATATTAGATCCATCATCTTAGAATGTGAGAGGATGAGGGAGAGATTTGGGGTTAGGGGGTATGTTTAGTTTTAGCACCATCATTGTATTATTGTTTTCTGTTTTTATGTTTCTACAGTACGTGTGTAATTTTAACCTTAAAAAAAAGGTCCTTACATTTATTCCTGTCAAGTATTTCTTGTTGAGATATTTTTGTCTCATTTTTTCAGCATATTGAGATCTTGAGATTTTGAATCTTGGTTTTGCATTTATTACATAACTCTCCTGCATAGGCTTTCAATGGTTTAATTCAAGTTATTGAAAAAATGTTGATCAAGACTGGATCAAGGTCTGTTGACCTTCAATACAGAGATCTCTATAGGCTGATATGCACAGCCTATACATTTGTCTGGGTTCTTTGTTAAGAAAAAAAGTTTCCTTCAATGCTGTAGAACTGAATTTTCATGTCCTCATTCTAGCCATATCAAAACAAAGACCAGGGGAAATCTGTCAAATGCTTTACTAAAGTTAAAACATACTAAGCCTATATCATCCCTAAAATCTATAAATAAACTTACCCCAAAGTAAGTGGGATTTTTAAAATATCTCAATTACATTCCTTTCTAAATCTTACAAACCCACTGAGAATTATACCAGTGAATATATCAAGTTGATCTGGGTTTTTTAGTGTTCCTTCCTATCTATTACTCAGAAGTATTAACTTTTTTCAAATGTTCTTGTTCTAGCTGTAGTTTCAAGAATATCTCCTGGTTGATAATGTACTTTTTAGATACATCTATGCTTTTTGACATCCATGTTTATAGAATACCAATTAATAAAGCTTCACTGATTACTATTATATGAAAGTTATTTGTGCCTAAACATAGGAGGACAGTTTATAAATGAGAATAATAGAAAATTAACTTTCTTGAGTCTCAGATTCTACATCTCTGAGGTAAAGATGATGCTGCCTCCTACATTAAGGATTATTATAAGAATTAAAACATATAATAAATACAAAGCCCCTGGAAAATGGCCAGAAAAGTACTTTAAATTTAGCCATTCTAATGTCCAGTTCATTATAAATATGAGAAAAAAAAGGCTTTTACAGAGTCTGATAAATTTCCTTTAGGTTAGTTTTCTGTGTAGGACTGCAGTGAAAAGAAGGTTGAAAAGTTCAAGCACACAATTATTTGACAGCTTGGCATATTTTTACTGAAAATTTTTGATTGAGAACTTTTGTTCTGGCCAAGTTGGAGGAACAGGTTCCGAATTTACCCTCCTAGCTAAAACAACATCCTCCCACCCAACACATACCCCAAAGGGAAAAACACCCCTACAGAATAAAACAATGATTTTTGAAACACTGAACATCAGGTAAAGAAGGGCAGTAATCCTGAAAGAAGGGAAAATATGAGGTGAGTCTTAGTCACTCAGCTTACTGGCTTCAGAGAGTTTCTTGACCATGGTATACTGGGTGGACTCAAGAGAGCCAGCAGAAGTTGAAGTGAGGAAACAGGATGAGATGCCAGCAAGACTAAGGCAGCAGAGGTCTTAGGACACAGAGCGAAAGGTGAGAGAGGTACAGAGAGAAAGAAACCCAGAGCTCTGTAAAGGGTGCCCTTACAGTTCTCACCAGAGTACTGACCAACACAAGGCTGTCAGAAAACTGCTCAAGACTGGGAAAAGAATCATCTTAGAGAGAACAGTGCCCAGTGCTCACCCAGGGCCAGGAAGGTTCCCTATCCACCAGCCAAACAGAAAAATCTCAATTCATTAGGCATTGGTAGGCTCAGGAGAGTCTTTCCTCAGCAAGGGAGAATAATTACTCTAACTGCTGCATTGATCCCAATAAATCTCAAAGCAAGACTTTTTTTTCCATTTAATTGTTCAATTAATTTGTATTGTAACAATACAATTGTTTTCAAGTAATTTAACTTTTCAATTAAGACTTTTTTCAATTAATTTGAACAATACAATTGTTTTCAAGTAATTTAGTTGCATTCCACAACAGGCCTCAAGACTATGTACAGGAATAAAAAATATCCCATACTGAAGAAGGCAAAATTCACAATGTTTGGCATGTAGTTAAAGATTATCAGACATGAAGGAAATAGGGAAATACCTATGATGAGGAGGGGAAAAAACCCCTCCGAATTAACATACAAGTTAAACTTAGCAGGCGAAGACATTAGAGAAATTTTTATAAATAAATTCAGTGTGTTCAGAAAGTTAAACAGAGACAAGGAAGATACAAAGAAGACCCAAATCCAACTTATAGAAATGAAAACTACAATATGTGAAATGATAAATACAGTGAATGGCATTGATGGGAGATTAGACATTGCAGAAGAAAAGATCAGTAAACTTGAAGACATACCAATGGAAACTATTCATAGCAAAATATAGAAAAAATAATTTATAAGGAAAAGACCATCTGTGCTGTCAAACAATTGTAAGTGCCTGATATGTATCTAATTAGAGACTCTTCAGGAGTGAAGAAGTGAAGAGGTACAAAACAATATAGAAAGAAACTATGGAAATTACCAAATTTGATAAAAACTATAAACCTACAGCTTCAAGAATCACAGAGAAGCATGAGTAACAAGAAAAACTACTCTAATCCTCATTGTAATCAATTTGTTCAAAACCAGAAAATCTAAAAGTGCAGACAAGGAAATTGTAAAGGCCTTCAGAATGTCCTTCTTAGGACTTCCTTTTTCCTTAGCATTTCGCTTTTCTCTCCGAACATTTCCCCTGTACTTCTTACACATTTTTTCATTTAAAAAAGTCATGTTATTGTTCATTAAATAGAGATGAACTTAACATTGGAAAGCCTTAATGACTGATGTCTACCTGTTAGCTTCTGCATAAGCAGCAGATTGGAAGAGCCTTTGGGCTCATTTTCTGCTGTTCTTGAAGTAAAGACAAGAATTATCACAAATGAAACCAACACTTATCAAATAGTTTTATAACTTACTTTTTTTACACAAATCTTTGCAGCAGTCCTGTGAGCTAGCCACTCTCCCCATTTTATAGATGCAAGAAAAGGCTCAGTGAGTAAAACATCCAACATTGCCTAACTAGTAAGTGCAGTCAGTATCTGACTGGTGTCAAGGTACGTGTACTTTTCCTCACTTGAGACTGAAACCTGGGATTTTTAAATAAGAAATGTGTTCTACCTAGTGGAAATTGTGGTGCTTAACTAATAATTAAGTTCTAGTTGTCTTCTCAACATGCATTACACCACTTCTCCATTATATGCTTCCATTTCCCCCATCCTTCATGGGGTTTGGATTGATTGGTCTAAGCCAGTCTGGTGGTCCCAAAATCCTTGTTTCGAGTTGCTAAACATAACCAAGCTACAAGCTAAAACAAAAAGCACATGGAATTCTCCCAACTTGGATCTTGTTCAGAGGCTAAGTATATGATCACTTTTGTTGATGAAGTTTTTTGGGAGCTCTGGAAAATATTTCTCACTGTTAAGAGCAACCCTAGAACAGTAGGCTCCTCTTTTCACAGGATGTGAACAAAGAAGCATGCAATGCCAATTGTAACTGACAGTTATCCTAAGACCAGCTTTGAGATGAAACTATAAATGGCAGAGAAAAAAGATGGAAAGAACCTGAGGTTTTAGATGCATAACTGAACCAGTAGATCAAACAGCCTTGCAGTCCACCGCTATTTACTCCCAAAGCATGAGCTATTTGAGGAAAGGTTTTGTTTTCCTGTGTGTATAGTTGTTATTTATTGTTGAAAGCTGCAATTTACCTGAATGCCAATGAGAGATTAGTTCAGCTTTGATTTAAAGCATATTTTGCAGTGGGGCCAGAGGGTGGGGAGTGGCAAGCAAGATAAAGCTGGGCCTTAATATCATGGGGAACAAGCCTAAAGTTGTGACTTGAGATGGGGGTCGGGTACAAGGGAAGTGAGCATGTAAAAGGGGTGCCACTCTTTAGCATATTTCACATTGCTTCCTGTAAACAACTCTCATGTTATTTCCCTGACAATTACAGCTAAGATGCTACTTTGCTAGAATGTGCTTATGGATGCACTGCTTTTATGACCCTGCTCCCTCCCCTACTACTATCCCTCTCACTAGTATGCTTCTTCTGGGAAGGGGGATGACAAAGGATTTCATATTGTACTGAGGATAAACTTAGACTGTTTGCAGCAGGGATGTTGGATATGAAAATTTGCAGAATAATTTGGGGTAAACAGATCACATGAATGTGTGGATTTTAAGGAAGACCTAGTGAAATCTTACGAGTATAGCTCATACTGTATCCTCACACAGTATCTAACACATAGTAGATTCTCAGTAAATATGCTGAGTAAGTGAATGAATGGATTAAAATGAAATTAAAAGTTAAGTATCTGTTTCCCAAAAATAAACTGTTCCTTAAAGGCCATAATGAGTCAGAAATTGTCAATAGCAACTATCAGATGAACTCTCTGATGTCCACTGCCTGTTTTCTCCCTCCCTTACTTCTGTAGGTAGGTAGAAGGCCAAAAATATTATATGCCAAAATGTATTAACATTGTTGCAGTCTGCCACTATTCTCCACGTGCTTTTTTTCCAATAACCCTCCTCTAGCTTCCCCCCGCCCCCTACCACAAAAAAAGCAAAATAAAGATTGAATTTGCATTTGCTCAAGCATCAAACATCCACTGAGCCTTTATTCTGTTTCAGCCATCCTGGGCACACAGCTGAGAACATGGATAATTTACAATCTTAAAATCGTACCAGAGGATATTTATCTTTTGTGAACCTTGTGTCCCTCACCTTC
Organism: Manis pentadactyla; assembly: GCF_030020395.1. NCBI lineage: Eukaryota > Metazoa > Chordata > Mammalia > Pholidota > Manidae > Manis > Manis pentadactyla. The sequence continues at coordinate 52,345,553 of NC_080020.1, read as the reverse complement.
TGTAATTCAGCTTTAATAATTCTATAAAAAAGAAACTCTAATTTTTGAAAAAATTTCATTTTTACATGTTAACTTTGATACATTTCTCCAACATCTATATAGGCTTTCACCAGGTTATGGTGAGATAATAAACAACCATCAAGTCTCATTGGCTTGCCAGGAAGAGAAAGAAAAATACCATATGATTTCACTTATTTGTGGAATCGAAAAATAAAACAAAACAAAATGAACTGAACGGCAGTGGACTCAAAGACACTGAGAAGGGACTGGTGGTTACCATGGAGGAGGGGTTGGAGTGGATGGGTGGGGTGGGGGAAGCAGATAAAGGGGCACAAAATTCTCAACCATAATATAAATTGGTCACAGGATAGTAGTATAGCCTGGAGGATATGGTCAATTATTCTGTAACATCTTCCTATGTTGACAGATAGTAACTGCACTAGGGGGTGAGGGTTTAATAATGTGGGTAACTGTTGAACCCTTGTGTTGTGTACTTGAAATCAACCTCAGATTGTATATCAACTATACGTAAAAAAAATATATATATATATATATATATATATAAGAAAACCTCATCGGCTTACAAGAGCAGCAGTTGTTACTCAACTTACAACTGGTAACTGCAAGTCAGCTCCAGGTCTTTTCCATGCATCTTCTCATTCCAGGATCCAGATTGAAAAAGTAGTCCCTATCTGGAATTTGGCTTTTTCTTAAGGAGGGATTGTTAACTATTAGATGCTAAAGTAATACACACAACTCATTATTCTGGGAGGGAAAGAAAGAACAACACATTTTTAGCATTTCATATGTTTAAATGTAGTTCATTATTTTTTTCATTTAATATTTACTGAGTACTTTTTTTTGTTTCAGGTACCTGTTTTGGGTGCCTGTTATATATCAATGAACAAAATAAAGGGAAAAATCTCTACCTTCATAGAACTTACCTACTAAAATAAATCTAATAAATAAGCTAGTCATGTAGTGAGAAGCTTTTCTCTTTTTTGATTTGAATATTTATAGATAATTAGCATTTTGGTCACTGTCAAGGCATGCCCTAAATATGGCTAGAAATGTGCACTGCTATTAAAAAATCCAAGGCAAAAATACAAGTTCAAGTAAATGTAACATGTCAAGAACCAAATAACAAGCTATCATTCTGTAAGCACCTGTTCTTTAATTACCTGAACATCCCAAGTGTTCAAGACTCCTTTGTGCCAAGTACTATAAGTCAAGATGTTCTTGTTCAAGAATGTATGGGTCCAGAGGTTCAAGTTCGCTGACAAGTTACTCTTATCTTCATAATAAAATAGTAGCATTTTAGAATTGGAAGAAACTTAAGAGATTATGCTTTCATCTTACTACATTTCATTATATCAAAATGTACCATTACAGCTTTCACCCAGGGCAGTCCAACATACTGACCTCCCCACTACATTACGGGTAGAGTCCATTCAGGTTATTTTAATCATAATGACTAAAAACTGCTCCAAGGACACTGTCTCCTTCTGTAGAGAGCCAAGCCATGAGTACCAATTAAAGAGGAAGCCCAGGTCTACCAAAGTTAAGTGATATGGGTTAATTGGTAGGTAAAGGGCAATTCCAGCTTCAGCAATCTTTCTATTACACTACAGTGCTTTTCTCATTTGATTCAGATGTCCATCTTATGAACACACCTGTGTTTCTGCAGATCTCCTATATAGCCTGGGAGAAGGCAAAGCCAGTCCAGAGAGTTCTCCCTGGCTGCCCTCATGAACAATCACCACCATAGCAACACTGCTGGCACACACTTGGGCCATGCTGATCTGCTAGTGTGACATCTGTCTATATTAGGCACATTTACATTAAACTGGCTATTAAAACCTGTGAATGAAAACTAACACTGCAAGTGAAATTTGGAGTTATGAATAATTTTGCTTCAACAAGTAAAAATGCTTGCTGTGAGCCAGTGAGTCGGAATGCAATATCATGTCTGCAAAGCAGTGTTCTGTTCTTAACTAAGTGTTTGGTGTGAAAAAGAATGGCAACTGCAAAAGCTTTTTTCCTTTTTCTTAAGTTTAATTAATACATTTTGACTAGGAAGAGAAAAAAAAAGGGAAAAATCATATTCAATTCTTTATCCACTTCTGCAAGTGAAATTGAACTCTACATATCATCTTTGTGCTGCTAATGCTGACTAATGAAATCTCAGAGTCTGGCCATAAAATGCAACAATAAAGAATGCTTTTCATATTATCAAAAGGAGGCTTTGGGAAAGAAGGTGCTCTCTCACCCTGGCACCCACGCATAAGGAGAGATCATTATTTGCCATTAGCTATTCCAAAAAATCTGACTTGATGAAACATCATATTGTAAGTTTTCACAAGAATAATCTGGCTTTCCTATGAAATATGTGGACTTAAGTAAATCATCCTAAGTTTTATCTTTTCTCTCTGTTACTAGAAATCTAGTTTGGGAAGTGGTTTTGGTTGGAAAGCTTTTGTAAAACTGAGAGTTTTAGAAGTTATTATCAATTCTATGATAAGAATTTCCAAAAATAACTTGCAATTTTGATTGGTATTATTTTCAAAAAAGGAGCAGGGGAAATACCAGGAGGGAAAATCAATAAAAGTCCATTACAGTTTTTCATAGAACAAAGGATTGAATGTTTAGAAGGAGCTTTTTGTTGTCATTTAATTCAAAACTATGAGTTTTAATTTCCTGAGAGAAGATAGTATGAAAAGATAGAACAAAGAACTCTTCACCTAAGATCTTGTTCTGTGAAAAAATAAGGAGCCCTACTTCCATGTTTACCTATTATGAATGGCATCTCTACGTTGGATGTTTTTTAGACTCACTGGATTGAAACATTCAAGAAAACAAGGAAAAAAAATCTTATTTATGCTTGAAGGTTGCTTTGTTGTGGTAGCAGAGACCACCCACCTCTAGAGATACTAAAAATGCCAAATAGTTGTTTTCCAGCCATCTTTGCCACTAAAACATGAATATACAGAGCATACAATACACTTTTGGTCAATAGGACCTGAGATAAGTCTGCTGCAGGGTTTCTGAAAAAGGTTTTCCTTCCTCACTTTTCTTCTTGACTTGACATTTTGTTTCTCTAAATTGTCCTTGGAATGGTTGCATCCATTTGTTGAGAGAGAGAGAGAGAGAGAGAGAGAGAGAGAGAGAGAGAGAGAGAGAGAGAGAGAGAGAGAGAGAGGGAGGGGAGGGAGGGAGGGAGGGAGGGAGGGAGAGGGAGGGAGGGAGGGAGGGAGAGAGAGAGAGAGAGAGAGGAGAGAGAGAGAGAGAGACCTTTTCTAGAGCCTATCAAAAGACATCCCCTAAAATCTTATTGGCCAGAATTATATCTCAAGCCTTTGCCTAAACTAATTACTTGCAAGAAAAATATCAATTATCACAATTCACTTACAATAATTAATATTTGCCCACAGGAGCTGGGGAGGGGGCTAGTCCCTACTGAACCATGAAGCCATATGCTATATGAAAATAATGCAGACTCTATTAACTAAAAATGAAAAGCATGTAAGTCTGTCACAGAAAGCAAGCACTAAGTGAAGTGGTATTCAGGAATTCAGAGGAAGGAGACCTGTTTTTGGGTTGAAAAAGTCAGAATTTGCAAAGGAGGTAGGACTTGAGCTGGCACTTGAAAGGTATCAAGAGTTAGTCAAGCTACATGAAACAGAAGGCATTTTATAATCAAGAGTCCTACAAAGAGTAGCACCTTAAATGCAGTGTTTTTTTTCACATCCTCTCCTTCCCTGATTCCCAAGGAGCAGACTCAAGGTGGCAGGAGCAAGGAGAGTAAAGGAACAGATTAGTAGGAGCTGGTCTGGTCCTTGTCCCTTCTGAAACATGGTTCTCTAGCTTCCCCTTTAGTTCTAGAAGCAATCCCACATTCCTCTCATTCTCCCCACCTCCCCCCACCCCATAGACTAGGCAGACTCATTGTGCTTTTCAGATTGCTTGTTTCTTTGTGCTTCTGACCCAAATATTTCTTACCAACACAAAAAGAAAAAGTATTAGGGGTATGAGGAGGATGAGTAGGGGTAAAACAAGAATTTTTCTAAGGAAAATCAGTTTCTTATTTTTGAAATATTCTGATACACCTCTCCTATTGTCCTGAAGTTGCAGTCAAGATGTCAGCATGGCTGCAGTCACCTGAAGGCCTGACTGGGAGTGGCGGATCTGCTTTTCAGGTGCTTTACTCACATGTCTAGCAAGCCAGTGCTGGTGGTTGTCAGGGGACCCTTAGTTCCTTGCCATGTGAAACACTCAACAGGACTGCTTGGGTATCCTCTTAGCATGGCAGTTGATTTCCTGCAGAATAACCCAAGAAGGAGAAAGTCAAAATCTTCAATGTCTTTTATGACCTAGCCTGGTTACACAGATAAGCCCTATGTTCAATATGAGAGGGGACTACACAAGGGCATGAATGCTAGGAGGTGAGGATCATTGAGGGCCATCTTGGAGGCTGGTGGTCATAATACATGAAGTCAGTAACAGAAAAGAAATGGTCTTTGTTGTATCAACTACTCAGAAGTCATATTTACTTTTTTTTAAAGCTGTAAATGACAACATGGCATAGCTATAGATTTAATTTTCATGAATATTATGAAGGCCCAAGGAATTGAATCAAACTGAAAGTGATCTTTGTCAGTGATCTACTACATTCACCTTTTATTTTATTCTAATTTCATGCTCGCAGCCTTGGGGCCATTTTTAAGTAAAAAGAGTAATAGCTAGTTCCTTTTCTCCCACCACACATTCGCACACTGTCCTGGCAGCTGAATAGGAGGTAACACAGGGAGGCAACTGGTGGGGAGAAAGGAACTCTGGCTAGCTATTAAAACTGGGAAACCCACAATCAACCCCCAACATTTTCTCTTTGAAAGATCACAGCACAACAGCTAACATGCATATTTACTGCTACCATATTAATAGATCTTCCAAGAGTTTTAATTTTTAAACTTTTGCCTCACCGTCCAGATGGTCAAAGAACATAAATCAGTCAGGCTTAATTAAAAGTGCTACACTGATTAATTGACTGTGGACAAGTTAGGTTATCTTTGGGAACCTCAGGTTCCTTATCTAAAGTGACTCCACACCCATAATGTGGTCCAAGGTTTGGTCTTGGAATTACGATTGCTGAATACATATTTCTTCCAACTTCCAGCTGCCCTTAAATGAGCTCCCCCTCTTCTTTTCTAAGCCTTGTGCTAGTCTGATTCTAGCACTAAATAATCTTGGAACTTTTGGCAAATCATCTCATAGCCTTAATTTGAGGATTATATTAAGATAATGGATGTCAAAGCTTTGTGAGCTGGAAAGTCCCAGTAGGGAAACTCATTCTATTTTCTTCCCAAACTACAAATATATGCAGAAGTCTTTATTTCTGATTATAAAAGCAACATCTGGATTACACACACTACAGAAAATTCTTTAAAATGTTTCTCAAGTAATTAAAATCATTTGTACATATTTTCAGAATTCAAAGATAAAAAGTTAATAATAATCCATTAATAATACAATTTTTTTTTTTACTATGAACAAACATTAAAAGCAAACAAAAAAATCTTTCCATTATGGGTGTCAGTCTGGGGAAAGGAAATCCTGGGGCAAAATAACTCTAAAAACCAAAATCAGTCAAAGGGAGAAATAAAGTTTAAAACCCATTTATTGCTCACAAACTGCAGTCCCAGGCCATCTTTCTTCTCTGCTCCAGCAGCAACTACACCGGCCTTCCTCCTCACCTCTCAGGTACAGATAAGCCCTCTGTTGCCCAGGTAATCACCCACTGATATGGAGATGAACTTCTCCACCCCTGAGGAAAGATGCAAATGCACTAAAGCCAGACTTCTTTCCACCTCTGAATGCCTATTGATATGCAGATATACTAAAGCCAGGCGAGATAATCTGGAAATGTTACAATTTTACCCACAATACACCCCTACAGAAATCTCGCCTTACAATTTACTTGATCCCCCTCTTCCAACCAATCTAGTAACATGCAATAGTAACAGCAATAACATCTTGATAATCCTCAAGCCAGAGGATTCAACCTATGCAGATTAAGCAAATGCACTTTACAGCACAATCTCTCACTAAGCACAAAATACGTTTCTACACTTGTTTACTCATTCCTAACAATCATGCTAGATTGCTCACAAAACTTTTACCAAACATTAGAACAAAGTCAAGCCTCTCTTTAAACATTATTTTCTTGACAACAGCAACACAATCATAATTCTCAAGCCAGAGAATTCAGCTAGGTTACTTTACAGCACAATCTCTCACTAAGCACAAAAATACATTTCTACATTTGTTTACTCATTCCTAACAATCATGCTAGATTGCTCACAAAACTTTTACTCAACATTAGACAAAGTCAAGACTCTCTTTAAACAGTATTTTCTTGACAGCAGCAACACAATCCTAATTCTCAAGCCAGAGGATTCAGCTAGGTTCAAAGTCCCATGCAGATAAAAGTCCAAAATTCATCCATTCCAGCCATCACGCGGCAGCTACAGCCAGGGGGCACATCCAGGACACAAAGACTGTAGAAACAAATAACCATGATTGTCGAGGGCCAATTTGCTGTTATTACAGGAATACACAGAAGGCCAGCTTCCAGGCCTTTTCCCCAAGGTGCCAGAACAAGCCATTGCCGGTCCATGTGTTGAAATGCCCAGGGCCACGTACATTTTACTCCTAATTGCTGCACCCATCCTTGCGACACACGTCTAATAAAGTGGGTACCTTGATCGCTCTCAGTAACCGGCAACCGACCATAGGCTGCAGAGAGACCCTCTAGGCCCCTCTTGGTGGTTTTCTAATCTGCACAACGTGCAGGGCACTCCTTCCAGGCTTGGCTGACTTCTTCAAAGGTGAAAGACAAGCCACACCAATGGGCTCACATTGTCTTTTGAGGTGTCTGTGCCATGCCACTCCATGGCCTTTGGGTCCAGTCTCGCACCCACCCCGCGATGGGATAGGAGATTATTACCTTGGTCGGAGCTGTTCTGGCGATGGGCTCTGTAGCCAGCAAGATATGGTACACAGCAGCCAGTTTCTTCTCTATCAAGGTGACCCGGACCTCTGCTCCTTTCCATGGTTGTGGCCAGGCTCCGGCAGGCAGCAAGAGCAGCAGCAGTGGCAGAAGCAGTAGCCTTAAGTTCAGGCCACAGGCCAGGGTCGGCATGGCCAGCAGTGGTGGTGGCACCTCCACGACCACACGAGTGTAGACACATGTCCCTTGGCACAAGTGCCCCTTTTCCCCATCATTTCTAGGGGCGGCCCTCCCAAAGGTCACACCTGTAAGATAAATTCTAACCAAAATAAGCAGGCGATGAGAGGCAACAAAAGGCCATGCAGTTTATTTGAGCACAATCCCAGGCGAGGTTCACCAGTGTGCACAGACACAGGCTGGAGAAGTCGTGCCCAGCAGGGCAGGCAGTGAGTTTTTAAAGAAGGTAGGGGGAGGCAGAGCATAGATTTACAGTGGCGTGAGGATTGGCTAGCCTAAGGCACATTTTTCAGTTGGGAGGGGGCAGCAGCTGGGGACTTTGTCACGTCATCAGTGTCCAAGGTGCTCACCCCTCCCTCCAGTGCCTCCAGCCTTACATTCCAGCCTTTGGTTATAATGGGCGATGACTTGACCTGGCTACTTCTGGCTGAGGAGGGGCGGTGCGGGTAGGGTTGAGGCTGGTGGGAGGCCAGAGAAGGCTTGGAGGGAAGGGGCGAGTACTGATGTACCTACATGGTCTTGTTCACTTCTACTGTCCGACCTCTATTGGTGGCCAGAGGTTCTAGTAGATATGTTGTCTTCGTCTCTCTGGACAGATACATCTAGCATGATCACCCAGGCTTTGCCCCGTCTAGTACTGTTGTCTGGATGATGAGAGACAGGCTGAGGCTTATTTGTAGCAGGCAGTCTGGACGAAAGAATGGAAAGATGAGCATTGGGTGGGACAAGGGGGTATCTTTCTTAGGAGTGAGAAGTAAGGTAGGTAGGAGAGGTGTCCGGGGAACTTGAGATAAGAGAGTGTAAGGGTTAGGGATGACTGGGTGAAGAGGGACTACAGCTTCGTTGATTATCTGCAGGTCTTGAACAAGCTGGTAGGCCCCTGATGGCTTCTTAACCAGAAGGATTGGAGTGTTACAGGGAGAATTAGTTGGTACCAGAAGCCTTTGGAAAAGAAGATGGTTAATGATAGGTAAGATGCCCTTGCGATAGGCTTGGGAAATAGGAAATTGGGGTCTAGAAGGAGAGGAGGATGGGTCCTTAAGGCGGATGAGGACTGGAGCATGATGGCTCAACACTACAGGAATAGAGGTGCCTCAGACTATTGGGTTAATGCCAGTTGATGGTACAGGAGGGTCTGTGGAGGGCTCAGGGCTACAACTTATATTGGCTAAGATGATGAGTGAGCTCGGTTGGGGATGACTAAGAGGCAGGGAAATAGAGGCACCAAGCTTGGAGATGAGATCTCTCCCTAACAAAGGGAAGGAACAGGATGGGATGACTAGAAATGAGTGGGTAAGAAGATGGCTCTCAAACATGCAGGCTACCGGACCTGTCTCTAGAGGCTTAGAGGGGGTTCCCGTGACACTCACGACCGAGACTGGGGAAGAATGTAAACACCCATGAAAGGAAGGTGAAACAGAGTAGGCAGCCTCCGTGTTTACTAAAAAGGAGATGGACTTACCCGCTACCCACAGCGTGACCCTGGGCTTGGCAAGGGTGATAGGGGTGTTCAAGTCTAGGCATTTTCAGTCTTTGAGTAGGCCCAGCAGGTTTGAAGGGGAGTCTCTCAGGGGGGCCTGCCTCCCACGAGATTCTGTCATGGGGGGGATGACCTTCCCCACCTGGGCACTCTACTTTCCAATGACCTCTCTTACAACAAACTGGGCAGGGTTTACTCGGCTTGTTGGTTGGGTTGGGGCATCTCTTTGCCCAGTGACCTCCTTTGCCACACCGGAAGCAGGGTTCTGGAGGCTTACAAGCTCTGAACCGATCTTTGGTGTGATGAGACCCCTGTCCTGCTGGCTACAGGGCTGCCATGAAGGCTCGGGTTAGGGACACTGTCCTCCTCTCATGTTCCTTATCACGGGTATTAAAGACTTTAAAGGCCATGGTTACCAGGTCACAGAGTGGAGTCTGGGGTCTCTCTTCTGCCTTTTTAACTTACGTCTTATGTAACTAATACTTGTTATGGTGAAATCTAGTTCTTTACTAGTTTAGGAGTAATAAAACAGTGACTATAAATTACAAAAGACTTACAAATAACATTGGTTAAAAATTTGATGAGAGCTTACTGTAAGACAGTTGACATAAGGAAATTTGGATATTTCTGTAACATAAAACTTTCAGTAACAAAGTTTAGCATCATTCCCTTTACAGTGGTTTCTATATAATTAAGCAGGTAATTTTATTTCAGATAAATAAGCCAAATTGGCCAAATACTTTCTCTAATGAGAAAACAATTCCTCTGACATGTTCCAGGGGCTCTCTGGAAAATATCAGAGTTAACTGATAGAGGTAAAAGCACCTTTTTGAATTTGATTTTGGGAAGCTATTAAAGTTTTTTTTAAGGCATTTGTTTAAATAGAATCATAAGTTACTATGAAACAATATGTATCTATTTAACTAGAATGACAATAAAAGATTTTAAAGGCAAATACAGAAGGTTACACAGTTATTAGCAAAGCTTAGCTTTTAGTTTTTTCATATTAAGATCTCATTATCTTAAATATTTAGACAACTCATTGAGACTGTAAGCATGAGAAACGGTTTTGATAAAACAATTAAAGAACTTTGTAATCTTTCAACATTAAGAACTTTCAACAAGTTAAGAAAACTTTCTTTTTAACTGAAAACAAAATTCTAATTTTGCTGTGTACTTGATACTGAGACTCATTTGCTTTAATTTTATATAGCATGACCATATTAAATTCTTCCACAACCTTTCTACAACTTTCTTTTTACATTCAGTGTTCTCCTTCTTAAATAGCTATACTTTAGAACAATTATCTTCTTTTACCCTCAAGAAAACGAATGTCCATTCTTTATACTTTTCTCTTATTAAAACACCCATCTTTTTAGCAAGTAGAGACGTTTTCTTCTTTAAGTAGCTTTAATTAGACCTCAAAACCATTAGGAACTTTAATTTTCAGTGAACACTGAGAAGCAGGCTATTGTAAACCACTGCACTAGCATTCTTTAGATTAACAAAGTCATGAACACACTTAATAATTCCTGATACCGTGTGCTTTACAGCATAATCTCTAAACACAAAATATGTCTACTTAACTTAGCAAAACTTTAAGATTCTAGGTCACCACAAAAATTTTCAGGCTGCAGGCAGGCACACACACTGCAATACACAATCACTAAGATGTTCACTTGCTACGCCCAGCTCACCCACTCCCAACAACCACGCCAGACCACTTACAAAACGGTGGGTGTGGGGAGGAGTGTAGGGTTGGGAGAGAAAGGAGGCAGGTCTGTGCTGGGAGGAGTCTTGTCAGTGGCTTACTGAACCGGAGGGTGGGAGGAGCGTGTTCCGATGGGGGAAGAGGACGGTGAAGGTGGAAGGAGAGGGGGAGGGGAAGGCGCAGACACTGGAAGAGGAGAGGAGCAGGAAGATGGCATGGCTGGGAACGAAGGACCTGAAGATGGCAGCGAAGCGGGGGAGGATAAAGAACTTAAAGATGGTGGCGGAGAGGGGGATGGATAGCGAGCTGAGAGAGGTGGGAGACCAAGGTCTTCTAGCAGATCTGAAAAGGTAGAAGGACTGGGCAGAGTAAGAGTCTGACAATCCTTAACTGGAGATTGGGCCAGGAGAACCTGGGTTGTTGAACACTTAACATAAAGGTCTGGGCGGGAGCACAAAGTCCAAAAGCCTGCACATATGGGATTTCACCCCACTCTCTGCTCCGGAGGCAATTAGTCAAGTAGGTGAGGAGGCCAAAATCGAAAGTTCCCTCAGGGGGCCAGAGAGATTGATTGTCCAAGGGATACTGAGGCCCAGCTTCAGAGCAAAGGAAGACCAGCTTCCGTTTACGAACTTCCCGGGACAAACATAGAGTAGCCAAATTAGAAATGAGACACCGCAGTGGAGTCTGAGCTTCTGCTTTTGAGGGCTGGTTCCCCATGTCTGCGTCACACCCCCAACTAATCCCTCTGAGAGGAGCGCCCCGCATCCCAAGCGCACCAAGTCAGGGGAGACGGCCTGGGAGCCTGGGTGAGGGACGTCTCTCACACCACAGGACCAGGGCCTGGCCGGATGCCCGCACAGGATGGGTCGGATGCCCAGGGCAACCTGGACATAACTACGATTTCGAACGGACCAAGTGAAAACGGGTTAGGAAGGGAAACAGACCAGGGGAAACTGAGGGACTCACCGGAAAGTAATCCACGCAGCGGAGAGCAGGCTGAGGTCCGGGTTGGGGAAGGAGGGGGCAGGGCCACCGATGGCCGGTCGGTGCCCTGCGCTCATGCTCCTTCCCGGGTTTTTCCCCACCAAATGTAAGATAAATTCTAACCAAAATAAGCAGGCGACGAGAGGCAACAAAAGGCCAGGCAGTCTATTTGAGCGCAATCCTGGGCGAGGTTCACCAGTCTGCACAGACACAGGCTGGTGAAGTCACGCCCAGCAGGGCAGGCAGTGAGTTTTTAAAGAAGGTAGGGGGAGGCAGAGCATAGATTTACAGCGGCCAAGGATTGGCTAGCCTAAGGCACATATTTCAGGTTGGGAGGGGGCAGCGGCCGGGGACTTTTGTCACGTCATCAGTGTCCGAGGTGCTCACCCCTCCCTCCAGAGCCTCCAGCCTTACAGCACCCATTATAACAGATTTCGGGTTCGGAGGAATCCTGCCAATACTACGCCAATTGTCAGTCCAGGGAAAGGAAATCCCAGGGCAAAATACCTCTAAAAACCAAAATCAGTCAAATGGAGAAATAAAAACCCGTTTATTGCTTACAAACTGCAGTCCCAGGCCATTTTTCTTCTCTACTCCAGCAGCAACCACACTGGCCATCCCCCTCACCTCTCAGGTACTTATAAGCCCTCTGTTGCCCAGGAAATTACCCATTGATATGGAGATGAACTTCTCTACCCCAGAGGAAAGATGCAAATGTACTAAAGCCATACTTCTTTCCACCTCTGAACGCCTTTGATATGCAGATATACTAAAGTCAGGCAAGATATTCTGGAAATGTTACAATTTTAACCCACAATGGGAAATTTCAATTTGCATAAGGATATTGTTATGAACTCTCACATACCCATTGTAACTCTGGGGGGGATATTTTCGCAGCCCTTTGGCAAAAAGCTTTGAACTGAAATCAGTCAAAGGGAAAAATAAAGTGGGAAAAACCCGTTTATTGCTTACAAGCAGTTGTCCACTTGGGCTTACCCGTCTCTCACAACCCTACTGCGAAATGGGACCTCAATCAACCTCTCCCGTCCAGATATGCTCCCCCATGTAATTACGTATTGATACGGAGATGGCCTACTTCTCTCCACCCCCTGCAAACACCTATTGATACAGAGATGCACTAAAGCCAGGTGAGAGATTCTGGAAATGGTCCAATTTTACCCACACGGATTTACCCAGATTCAGCAATCATCAATTTTGTTTCATCTAAACCCTGCATCTCATCCCCAATTATTTTGAAAACAAAACCCTAGATGTATAATTTCATTCTTAAATATGTCGATATGTATCTCCAAAAGATAAGGATCTTTAAAAACATAATACCACTATCACATAGTAAAAATCAATCATTTTCTTAATATCAAATATGCAGTCAGTGTTCAAATTTTCTCAATGGTCTCGTAGTTTCATGCATTTTCATAATCACACGTTTAACTTGACTCCGTGTGGGTTAAAACTTTGGTTGCTTTCATCCTCCAGGACATCTCGCTCCCCTCCCCCAACGTCCCTCAAAAAAGTGACTTCAGTTTCTTCCAGCCCTACCCGACTTGAGGAGTTTCGCTACCGTAGCCCGCGGAACAGAAGTTGCGCCTACCCTGCGAGCTCCGCACGGAGCAATTGCACTAAGGGCAGTCTCCGCTGACGCGATTGGCAGCGAACACCGGAAGCGCTTGTGAGCGGCAAGCCCCGGTCGAGCCTTGAGACCACGAGACGCGCAGAGGGGTCGGGTGCTGGGTTTCCATCGAGTCTGGACCGCAGAGAAACTGGAACTGCGCCAGTGATGGATCGAGACGTTGGAGGACGCACAGCCAGCGCTCTTTTTGCAGGGTTCCGGGCGTTGGGGCTTTTCAGCAACGACATTCCACACGCGGTGCGGTTCAGTACTGTGAAGCGCAGATTCTATGTGACGACCTGCGTGGGCAAAAGCTTCCACACGTATGACGTGAGTGACTTATTTCTCCCGCTTGCCGGGAACCACCCTCTCCGGCCCCCAGCTCTGACCCAGGGCAGTCCCGCTCTCCTCCGCCACCTACCTAGCATTTATTTCTGTAGTTCTCCTCCTTAACCCTTTCCTGTCCTATTTCGCCAGCGCATCTCATCCACGTGCTTATTTAGCCCTTGCAGTCCTCTGGGGGCGAGTTTCGGAGGCAGTCTGGCTAGGGGAAAATACATTTCAGGTCTTGGCAATATAGTTGTTAACTAAATGTTTACTGAACTTCTCTTGAAGATGGAAATGTGACTAAAACAATTCCGTAGCTTCCGCATTCTTCATGAGAAAGACTTGAATGCCATTTTATTGTGCAATTCGTGACCCAAGCTGGTTTAGAAATTAAGGCTAAAATATATTGGGAGAACTGGAGGGGTTGAGATTGATTATGATTTAGGGGACTGTCTGCACTTGATGAACCAATTTTCCCTTAACTATCTCTGAGCATCTATTTTCTATCAACGTTAAGGGTCTGGCACGATACCACTTACTGTAAGCCCTGTAGCGATCTCTTTGGAAGGTATATGTCAATCCGTAGCACCCTTATATAAATTAAAAAACAAAATCTTAGAAATAACTAAATTACTTGCCCATAGGCTTCCTGCTTGTTAGTGATAGTTTTTCTCCTTTAATATCTCATCAGTCATTGAAATAGTCTTTTGTTGCTGTTTACTTGTTTCTTTGGTCTTCTCCAAAGGAATGTATGATCTGGGAAAGTAGAGACTTTTTCTTGATGAGGATAACAGCCAGTGTTAAGCATTTTTTCTGTAATCCATGCTGTAAAGTTGCATTTCTTTAAGGAGTGTGAAAATCACATGGGTTATTAGCAAGAAGGGTTGGTTGTTGGTAGCTGTTGAGTTAGTGTAACAGGAAAATGAGAGCTGTGCCCAAGGTGGAGGTAGTGGTGGGGGCTAACATTTACTGAGCATTAACTTTATGACTCCATTCTAACTGTTTCAGACAACTTTTATTCATTGAATACTCAAAATGATCCCATAAAATAGGCATCTATTTTAACCCTTACTTTACAAATGAAGAATTCGAGGCATAGGAGGTTGAGTAGCTTTCTCAAGGTCACACAGCTGGATCGGTAACCATAGACTGAGCTCAGGAAACTACAGCCTGCAAGCCATACCTGCCCACTGTTTGTTTTTGTATAACCCGTGACATTTTAATTTTTTCCATGCATGTTTGTGTTTATTGTATAATATAATAGCAATCTCCAAGTAAAATTTGCACAGTAGTAAGATGCAGTCTAATTAAATTTTGGTGTGGCATGGAGACATACATCCACTTCTATTTAAGAAATATATGATACCTAATTTGATCCCCTAGGACCCTTTCAAGACTTAGCGGTCTTGCATCCCTGGGCTTTGCATTCCCATTTATATCCCTCTGAGCTCTGTGCTTCTGTGATGGGCAGATTTCACATTTTTTAATGGTTGGGGAAAACCGGAAAGAATAATATTTCATGGTATATGAAAATTACATGAAAAACAAATGTCTGTATCCATAAATCAAGCTTATGGAATATAGCCATGCACATTTGTATTATATGTGCTGCTTTCATGGTTCATTAACAGTTGAGTAGTTGCAACAAAGACCACAGAGCCCGCAAAGCCTTATAATAAATATTTTCTACATGGCTCATTACAGAAAACATTTGCCTTCTCTTTCCATCACCACTTCTAATGAAATAGTTGAAAATACAAGCTTTTAAATAATGAAAACTAGGGTCACGATCTTCCTTTTTTTTTTTAGGAAGTGCAGCATAGTAAATTTATGTATGAGTTCATATGTTAATCACAAAGTATTAGATTATTTTAATTGTTTTTTATTAAAGAAAATGTATTTAATATATTTTTTCTTTTTTTTAAACAGGTTCAGAAACTTAGTCTGGTTGCAGTAAGTAAGTGTAGACTTTATCCTGAATTTGTACATATTTATAGCTCTTAAAAATTTCTCAAATTTTGACTTACATTTAAAGATTTACGGAACAGAGAAGGAATCCAGTGTGTATTTCTGATAAACTTACATGGTGGTGGAGGCGGAGAGCCAGAACAGGATATATGTCACTTTCATTTATCATGTCTCTTCAGTGTTCAGTAATCTGGAATAGTTCATCAGATTTTCTTTGTGTTTCACATCATTGACATTTTTGAAGAATATAGGCTAGTTCTTATTTAGAAGGTCCTACAATTTGAATTTTTAATGTTTCCTCATGATTAGATTCAGGTTATGAACTATGGCAGAGATAACAAAGAAATAATATTGACTTCTCAGTAAATCATATCAGGAGGCACATGCTGTTGTTTAGTTGTATTCCTGGCAGTAATAACTGTGATTATTGGTTGAGGTGACCTTTGTCAGGAGGCTCCATTTTAAAGTTTTACCCTTTGTAATTAATAATTATCTTGTAAGGTACATTGAGGCTATGTAAATACCATATTACTCTTCAACAGTTTCACTGTTTTTACTATTTAATGATTCTTTCCTGAACCAGTTATTAATATGATTATTATCAAAGAGTGATTTGCTGATATCTCACTCTTTCTACTGTGAGGAAGAGTTTTCCCTTTTCCCACATTTTGATATTTTTTCCAGTGGAGGGAATATTTATTTTTGAAAACTGTGTAATAGAATAAAGGACTTGCAGGGCTGAGAGGTTCTAGTTTCCATCAATTATTATCTTTGTGAGAGAAACAGAGGAGAACTCTAAGGTGTCCAGTGTGTATGTCTGATAAACTTACATTTTTTAAAAGATTGTAGAAGGCAGAAGAAGGGCCCTATAACCTAAATGGAATACAAAAGTGAATGATAACTAGTATTTTGGAAATGATATGCCAAAGCAGAATATGTAGCCTGAAAAATACTTGAAACAGTCTTCTGTCTTCCAACCCTCCTGCCCCTAAAACAGGAAATAAAAAACAAAGTCCCTTGTGATTGTGATAGTGAAAGAAGAATCAAGGAATCATATGAGAAATGGTTAGAGGTGATAGGCTTATTCATCTTGGAGAAGACTGAGTGGAAACCATATTGTTCGTTTTAAGGACAGCATGTAGAATATCATGGAATTTTTTTTGTGGTTACTCCAAAAGTAGAGTTAGACAGGGTTCTAGGTTTTGATTTACTTCTAAAATTTTCCTGGTGTCAGTAATGAACTTGATGTTACTGAAGGCATTCACATGAAGGCTGGATGGCTGTCTGCTAGTGTTTTGAATATTAAGTGAGGATTTTTTTTCCAAATAACCTCAAAAAGCTTCTCTTCATTTCTTTATTATTTTATTTCTGCAAATACTAGACATTAATTCTCTTAAAGAAGGTCAAGGTGATTTCGTATTCTCAGTCTGATCGTTATTATTAAGTGTCTAAAAAACATTGAAGTCAAAATTTTATACTGATTCTCAGCTTTCATTTATATATATGTATATTCTAAAATAATAGCAATGAATAATATTCTACATATACTTGAAGTTTCTATCTTATAAATCCTATTTCTTTTATATTTCTTTTTTTCCTAGGTAACTCTCTTCCACAGGATATCTGCTGTATGGCAGCTGATGGGAGGCTAGTCTTTGCTGCTTATGGGAATATTTTCTCTGCATTTGCCCGTAATAAAGAGGTTTGTGACATTGAACTGTTTAATTTGTTTATCTTTTACAGACAGTAGTTGATTGTCATGATAGTGAGGGAACTATAATGTTGCCATTCTTCATCTGGGACACTCTGAACATGTACCCTTTTTCTTTTTTTAACATGTTACTATTTTTCTTCAGGAAGAGAGAGTAGATTTTTACCAAATTCTCAAAACTGGTTAAAACTGGTACATTAGTTTGGTTTTCTTTGACAGGGGTGAATGTCAGAATTATTGGGCAGCTTCTTCAAAATTTTCATGCCCAGTCAGGTCACATCTCAAGAGTTTTCTTTGTATTTTGTTGTGATTTAGTTATGTGAATTTTAAAAAGAGGCTCACTTTTGTACCACTGTTTTATTTGGATTAGGTTTTTCATTATAAACAACTTAGCAAGTAACTCCTTTTTTAAGAGCCAAGTGCTTGTTCCTTGTGTAGAGAAAGCTAGATTCTGTTTTCTACACTGCTAAGGAGGGATCTTTTCTTGTCTTAGTCTACCAGTTAGTTTCTAAGTTTGTCTTGAGACAACTAACTTAAATGATAACCTGGCTCTGCTGGTCCAGAATGAAAGGGAAAGTGGCAGTGGAGAGGCCTAGTTAGCCAACTGAGAGAATCACTGTATTTGTCAAAGTTTGGCTTGGACTGGTGTTTGTTTCTAAAGTGTTCCATCATTACTACGTATGGCGGAGGAAGGCAATTTACTTGGGGAGTTCTTTAGTGGGAGTTGTTTTGATTTTTAGAAAGAAAAAAAGCTGTTTTTTTTTTAAGTACTGCAGTTTGCAGTTTTTTCCTGGGAGATAGTAGAAGTACAAGGCATCAGAGACTGTCAACTGTAGGGAGCTCTTACTGCCCCTAGAGCCAAAGGGATGAGAAGAGAGTGTTATTGAAGCCTGACGAGAACTGAAACCGTGGAAAAGGGCTATACTCACTGGGGGATGCAGCTACTGGAAGGGTAAGGGTCTCAGTCAAAACAGAAAGCTCTAGGGAAAAAAGTACCATAGATTACCCTCTCCCATCTCTTCTTGAAGCCAGCTGCTGATGGAGCCTGTAGAGGTTGGCCTTCTAGAACATACCTGTCTTCTAGAATGCATGGAGTTGTGCTTGTTGGATTCAGTGAGGAGGACCCAGCCTCCTCCCTAAGCTCGGTTGGGGTGCTGAGCCTCAGAGTCTCATTTCTGGGTTCTTAGTCCATGCTTCTTTATTATTCTACTGGCTGGGGGAGCAGGTGAACATGCCTGCTTTCTTGCTACTTGTTAATGAACCTTTGATAATCAAAAGTTAGGCTGCATTTCTTAACATTAGTATCTTCAGGAATAGCATGTTTTCTTGGTTAATATGAATAATATTACATGATGAATGAATAATAAATTAATTTGAACTTTTACATTGTAGGTAGTACACACCTATAAAGGTCATAAGGCAGAAATCCATCTTCTTCAACCTTTTGGAGATCATGTTATCTCTGTTGATACTGACAGCATTCTTATTATTTGGCACATATATTCAGAAGGTAAGAACTCATTTATTTTATCTTAGGATAGTATGTGTGTAGCTAAAATTATTAACATGTAAACAACTTCTATACCAGAGGTTTCACATGTAAGCAGTAAAAAAATGTAAGAATCTTTAACATGTATAAGAAAAAGATTCTAATTAAAAAAATGGATAAGCATTTTAGTCAGCCAGTTGAGCTACTTAAAACCTATTTAAGGTGTTTATCCCAACTAATACATTTTCTACTGATCTACAAATATAATGAAATGTTACATTATTTTCTCTGTGAATTTGGTGTATATTCACAACTGAATAATTCTTGGTTTGTATTTTCAACTTGGAGCAAAAAAACTTGCAGATCCTGTAATTGAAGGAAAATACACATCCTTTTTCTGAGGATATGGGTCAGTGTCCTTTATTTTTAATTGTCCTACACAGTGGCACTGAGCTATGTTTATGGGACTATGTTACCTTCAAAGGGTAGAATTTATCACCAGAATATCCCAAGCCTTCTTCAGTAAGAGATTGTGGGTCTATAGTGAATAAAGAATTTTAAGTTTTTAATCTATTTATATCTTTAGCTTAGTTTCTCTTGATCAAATCATTGTTCTATGCAGTATGTTTATTTTTAGTAAAAATCCTAGAGAATGTCCTTCAGGGAGCTATTCCATTTTCTTAATCAAATTAGTCACCTTTGTTTTGTCTTTGCTCAAGCTGAGGGAACCGAATTCCAAAAATAGTACCTATACAGATGAATGTTAAAAGGCCTTTTTATAAAATTAGAGAATCTGATTCCATAGTCCAGAAGGCTTTCTATTGATGCTGATGCCACAGCACATTAAATCAGTTTCTTCACAGAGCTGTTTGTAGTGATTTTAAGTAAAACTGCTGGCTACAAATAGAGGCAGGGACCCTCTAAAATGTATTTAAAATAAAGTTTGTGTAATTTCCACCTGTGTCTATGCCTAAACTGGGATACACATACTCCTAGAAATGTGCAGCAGTGTGCCAGATAGGATGTGAAACTGAAGATTAAGTGAGGTGCACATTTGGTACTCCAGTTTATTGGAAACTTAATGTTTCCAATGTTTCATGATGAAAAATTGTTTTCATCATAAAAGAACTATGAAGTGGAAAACAAAATTTACACAAGAACTTTAAGCATAGTAATATTTCAAAAAATGTTTTGCTCATGCAATAAGTAACTCCTGGCTGTGCCATTCCCCACTTCACAGGGTTCTCAATTCTATTCCTCTCCTCTGTTTAGAGGTTTTTCTATGGAAATGTGTGAGGTGAACTATTCTTAGTTTCACATAGGTTTACATCTTAATCTTTTACATCTTTGAGTGGGCCATCAAGCTCTCTAGATATTTGGCCTTTCACTCCCTGGAAGAGTCAGTGAATCACTTTACTTGGAACATTTACTCTGCTTCTTGATCATATTATAAAAATACTAAGGCCAACCCTTGTGTCATTTTTATCTTCATTTTTCATTTCTGTAAGGCAATTCTGCACTGAGTGACATTTTTAATAATTTTGATACTAGAACTTTTAGAAATTTTTGATGGTCTGAATTATTTACAGGTTGCCCCCATCACATTTGTTTAATTTCTCAAGAAATGTTTCTAGGTTGGTATATAAATCTTTGATTTACACTAGTACATAAATCTTTGCTATGGTAGACCTACTTTAAGTGCTAAATATTTGGATGTATGAAAAATATTTTAAACTATTTTATAAGAAACACTGTCATGTTTGTAAACTTTACTGTTGTAGAAGAATACCTACAGTTGACTTTTGATAAATCAGTATTTAAAATTTCTGCAATTTTGCATCCGAGTACCTACTTGAATAAAATACTTCTCGGCAGTGAACAAGGAAGCCTACAGTTGTGGAATGTAAAATCCAAGTAAGCTCTTTATTTAGAAAGTAAAATAAGTGGTTCCTACCTTATCCTCATCTACTGCTCCCTAATGTGTACTTAAGTCTCTCAATTCTCCCCCGCTTTATATGTTTACTTGGAGGGCTTTCGATAAATACACGTTTTTGGAGTTGTTAGTCATGACATCACATCTGTGAAAGCTGGCATGTGGTCCTGGCACATGAAAGGCAGCTTCATTAAAATGTACTAAAGGCCCAAGTTACACTAATGAATCCACATAGTTGTAGAGAAGATCAGAAAATTATTATGAGGTTGAAACATTGCAGTGTCTAGTTTTTGATAAACTAAGAAGATAAGAGAAGGCAAGCAAGTTGTTGTTAATTTATTGCTAGCACTTGGGAATGGTTTTCAGGGAAAAAATCCTTTCATCGTCAGCCACAAACATGAGGACATCTACTGTAATATTATTAGTATACCTGAAGGGCTAGATAATGATTTTGAATACCCCTGCTTGTTACTTAAACATTTACCTAGAAAAAAAGTGGCAGCTCAGGTGTCTCTGTATAGCTGTAGGCTAAACAAAAATACTTGACCATCCTTTCCAAAGTCCTTCTAAATTTGAAAGATTATCAAAGGGTTAATATTTACCCTAGTTCTTAGTTTTGAATCAGTGTTTTTCTGTTAAATTTAACAAATACCACTAATTACTCTGTGCTAGGTTCAGGGATAAAGACTGAGATATTGTCTCTACCTCTAAGATTATCTCTTAATGTTCTTTATGTGATTTTATACTCTTTATTATATATTAAGTATCCCTTGAATAATCATTGAACTAATCTGTTCCCATTTACAGAATTTAATACATAATTTAATATATTATCGTTAACAATTTCAGATATCCTGTTCCACGGACTTACTATTTATCATTTGTGGCTTGATTCTGAAATTTAGAGGAGTTATGTAATAGTATTATAGTTATTTTCTCTTTGGTGATATATTTCTAGAAACACATTGCTGTGAAAAATGAGATCTGCCTATATTCTAAGTTATTTTTATTATAGTCTGTAATATAAAACGGTTTTTTGTTTTTTTGAGAGGATATCTCGTATTTATTGACCAAATGGTTGTTAACAACAATAAAATTCTGTATACGGGACTCAATGCATAAAATGGTTTTTACTCATGTTTTTCTATTTAATTTCTTAAAGATTTGGGATGGTAGAGTAGTTTTTAGCAGCAGGGGATATGGAATTGGTCTGTATGGTTAGCCATGTAACCTTAGCTTAATTATTTTACATAATTAAGTTTCTTTCTCTCTCTGGAAAGTGGTGATAATATCTACCTCATGGGATTGTTTTGAGTTAATAATATATATAGTTAGAATAGGGTGGGGCAGAGTAAGAACTTAATAAATATTACATGTTATTATTTCACTTTTTATTATGTAGTTGATTTTGTTCTCCTCCCCCCAAAAAAGAAAAAAACAACTTTCAACTATTTTTCTTCTTGTAGTAAACTTCTATATACATTTCTGGGATGGAAAGTTGGAGTGACAGCTCTTCAGCAGGTTAGTATTTTTCTATTAAGTCAAAGAAGAAGTGCAGCTAGTAATAGGATCTTCTGGTTTCAGGGGTCAATCATATTTATAGACTTAAAGACAAAATAATATATAGACTATTACCTTTATAAATATTACCTTAAAAATAGTGTTTGGAAATAACACCTTTGCCTATAAACATTTGTGTAAATATTTTTTTTGCCTGGAATTAGCCTCTAAACCTGTGGCTGCTATGAACCATGTTTACCAATCATTTTATAAGCATGTGGTCCAGTGCCTTGTGCAGAAGTAGAGATGAGTTGCTCAGGGAAGCAAGGAAGCTTATAGATCAAACAGAAATTTGTCAGGATGTTGACAGTTGTAGCTTTAAAGAATTGGTGCTAATACCTAATATTTAATGAAATGCTGGACTCTTCCAAAAATAAGTGCTTTTATTTCAGTGCAGACATCTATGAATGAATGTGTGTGTATCTGCAGAAAATCTTATGTATATTGGAATATATAACCATGTCTTTCTAAATATCCATTGCTTATAGCTGCACAATTTATATGCATTTCTTTATCCTCTCTCAATACCATCAGTCTTGCTCTACTTTTGAAGACTCCAAAGGTATCAGATAATTAGGTTTCTTGAGGGCAAGGGATCGTACTTGTTTTAGTATCCTCCACTTCTATGCAGGATCTCATGCATTGTAGTCACTTGACAGCAATTAATAAAATGTTTAGCTTGATGCCATTCTATAGTGTTACTGGACATTGATATTCTGTGCTAAAATAGAGAAACTTACTATAGAACCAGTATGTAAGACCATTGTAATAAAGTGAAGATTATAATCATAGAATATTGAAGCTGGAACAGACTAATTGTAGACGTTTTTTGCCTTTTAGCATGTTTTACAGGTTTTCCAGTTTTTTTCCTTGGATAAACAGTTCTTCACTTCCTTTGTAGTTAGCCTTTTATGTTGCCATGCATGTGACAGGACTGTATATGTTTTCTAATAGTTGTCTCTTTTTTCTGTTTCCATCCAGTCAATGATCTCTAGTGATTTCACACATCAACCTCCTTTTCTGTTATCTTACCCAGTCAGCAATATTTTCTGCCAGGGGGAGGTAATGGTGACTACCAGATTTGAAGCTGCTGGGAAGTAACTTGGAAAAATCATTCTTAAATATTTCTATATTAAATAGTAATTATAGTATGCCAGAATGGTAATACTTACTGTTTTTATTTTTTATTTTATTATTTCTTTTCATAACATGTAAGTAATGATGCATATCATTAAGATTTTTAAAGCTATTTGATTAAGAAAATAAAAAGTTGAGTAATTTAATTTTCAGGCACCAGCTGTGGATGTCATTGCTGTTGGTCTTATGTCAGGTCATGTTATCATTCACAACATTAAGTTTGATGACACATTAATGAAGTTCCGTCAAGATTGGGGACCTATTACTTCAATTTCATTTCGCACAGGTAACTCTTAACTTACTTATTGATAAGAGTTAAGAACACTTAAAATGTATTACTTTGAAGCTTGTAGAAATTTTCTTGATATTTTCTTGCAATTTAATGTAAACAGAATGAAATACACAGTATAAAGAGTCAAAAACATACAGGTAGGTTATTGGTGTGTAGTTTTTTTCTAGCTTTTTATTTATGGATTAAAAGGGTGGAGAGAAGAATTGTTAAGTCCACTTGGATTGTGCTGCATGTTTTTCTCAATTTTTTATTTTAAAAACAGATGGTCATCCAGTAATGGCAGCTGGAAGCCCATGTGGCCATATTGGACTCTGGGATTTAGAAGACAAAAAATTAATCAATCAGATGAGAAGTGCACATTCTACAGCAATTGCCGGACTGACATTCCTCCACAGAGAGCCACTTCTTATCACAAATGGTGCTGACAATGCTCTCAGGGTATTATGATTTTCTTGTTACCATCTTCCTGGCTCATCCATCCTACCCTTTGGATTTATAAGCCTACTTTCATGTATCAGCCTGGAACCTAGGAGATGATAGGAATGTGGAGTAAGGTATTGGTACAGATGAAACAAAAAGCACAGCAGGTTGTATGATTCCAGTGAACTTAGAGATAGCTTCTTTCTCCCCCAATCTCCCCCTCTCGCCAGAGGTCAGCAGCCTGGCAAGCACTTCCCGGTGCCAGATTATTTATGTAGATGACTTAGCTGTTTGCAGATCACTTCACACACTGTGAAAGAACCTTACCCTTTTATTTCTTGGCAGATATGGATATTTGATGGTCCCACAGGTGAAGGCCGGCTTTTGAGATTCAGAATGGGACATAGTGCTCCTCTTACCAAAATCAGATATTATGGACAAAATGGACAACAAATTCTTAGTGCAAGTGAGTTTACTGCTTCATGCTATTAATTCTAGCATATTGAGAGCAGGTGCTTAATATTTATTCACACATTTTTGTATGTATGAATATGTGTGTTTATATATTTTTAGATTCAAATGTCCCTTTGAGTGACTAGGATATCTGGGTAATTGAGGCAATTCTTTTTGAATACTGTAGATGATACTATCTTCATTTAGTGTTATTCTATTTACTAATCCTTAGAAACAGGATGGTTAGATTCTGAAAATGTGGCCCTTGCCTATTCTGATAATCTGCTGAAAATTATTAGTACCTCATTTTATCCTCTGTTCTTACTAAATCACATTCTATGCACAGTTGAATATTATAATGAAGTAGTTGCAAATCTAGCTCTCCTTTTAAAGTGTCCTAAGCTTTAATGTCAAGCATTTTATAGAATCTAATTTTATAAGATCTGTGGTTCAAATGGTCCATTATTTGATGAAGCTTGATTAGGCATTTTCTATATGTATCAACAGGTCAGGATGGAACTCTTCAGTCATTTTCCACAATACATGAAAAATTTAACAAAAGCTTGGGACATGGTAAGATATAAAAAGAAACATTTCAAGATTTTGTGAGACAACCAGAAGTTTCATTGCTAAATGTCCTCTTTTCTTGGATGAAGTTAAAAGACCCTTGTGTGGGAGAGTAGTAGTAGTAAGGTTCCTAAGAACAGTGTTACTGTAGCAGTGGTTCAGGTGCTGCTGTAAGGTTATTGAAAAGAGTTAGATGTCTTAGGCAGCAAAAACATCTGCTACCACCCAGAGACAGTGATATCTATCTTGAGCCATCTGTACACTGCAGAATTTTATAGATCAAGGGAGCTTAGAGAAAGCATCAAAGTAAATGGTGTCCCATCTTTTTTGCAAAAAAGGGCCTATTTATTCTCTATGCTTTCCCATGCTTTCCAGTATTTGGCAGGTTTTGTTTACTACACAAAAATGTTTTACAGTTTTATTCGTAATTACTCTTATTTTCAAGCTAATATAGCTATTCATGTATCTGTCTACTTCCAGATAAATTTCAGGGTCATTTTTAAATCAATACCCAAATAATTCCTCTTGGAATTAAATTGGAGAGATTTGATGTCTTTAAGCATCTTCATATCTAAGAATATGATGTATCCTCATTCAAACTGTCTTTTATGTTCCTTAGTGAGGTTTTTTAGTGTTCCTCCTGTTGGTCCTACAAGTTTAAGATTATTTGGTGGTATTTTATATATTTTAACATAATTTACTAATTTATTTTGCTAATATTATGAGTGTGCTCTTCATTATATTTCTAAATGCAGTGTTATGTGATAATGTTAAATACTGCTGCATTGTAGGGAACTCACAGTTTTTTGTTTTTATGTTGGTTGTGTATCTGATCCAGTGAAACTACTATTACTTTCTTGATTGATTGACTGTATGACCAACCATCATACCGTCTGTAAAATATATTTTTACATTCTTTTTTTTAAATTCTTTTTTCAAGTTATTTCTATCTTACAGTTTATTTCCTTGTCTAATTACATAGGCTAAACTTCACAGTTATATAATAATGGTAATAACATCATCTTTATTTTGCCCCTGCCTTAAATGGGATATCTTGACCTTTATAGTTATATGACAATGAACAGTTACTCTTTTATGTACACTTGTCTTTAAGAAGGATTCATAGTTACGTTCCCCTCTCCCCCAACCCCAGGATTAATAAATAAAAAGAGAGTCAAACGTAAAGGACTTCAGAATGCCATGTCAGTGAGACTTCCACCTATCACAAAGTTTGCAGCTGGTAAGTAACTGCATACTATATCCTAAGAAGTTCTGCTTTATCATTTATTTCCTACTATATATTTCTTTGTTTCTTCCATTTAAAAAAATGTTTTTGCAAATAGACATCTGAAAGGTAACTCCAAGTGCATGCTAATCTGTGTGAAGACAAAAAATGAGTTATTTATAATTTGAAATTGTTATTTATTCAGGCTTTGCTCTTCTCTGTAAGAGCTATTAATAAAAAATATGTGACACTTCATTTTGTAGCCCTTTTTTTTATTCTGCCATATGCCTGGCATAATGAAAGTCATTAATATAAAAAGGTAAGAAATGAGAACATAGAACTCTGACTAATTTAATAAAGATCTAAATACATTGAGGTCTTAGTATACTGTGTCATTTGAGCAGTGCATCATTCAGAGTGATTTCAAGAAAAATGTAGATAGGTGGTAATATTGTTCAGTGAAAACTATTGTGGAAATGACTATGTAGGCACCATTTGCATTCAAGGTTATTATAACAACCTGATAGCTGATTTTTTTTTTTAACTTTAGTTGTGACCATTCGCCTCTCTGTTTTCTGTCTTAGAGACTGAGTAATCTTTCTAAAACATCTGAATCTTTGCTTAAAATCTTTTAGTGGATCCTTAACCTTTAGGATGGAACCTCCCCTCTTTAACATAGTTTTCAAGATGATTTGTAATATAGTCCCATTTGCATTGCCCTCTTTAGATCCCTTTGAAGAAATCCTTCACTTACTTGCTGTGTTTAATTTAAAGTTAATCTTGGACCTTTGTGTTGTGTCATTGCCCACCCACCACCCCCTGTCCTGGTTAATTTCTATTTGTTTTACTGCTTCCTTCAAGGAACCATTTATTTTCCCCAAGTCTCTTAGTATCCTCTTCCTGAGTGCTTTTATAAGACACTTTCATACTTTATTGTGATTTCTTCTAGTCAAAATCTGTTAGATTGGGTGCTCATTGCCAGCTCAGGAATTACCTACATACCATCATGTCCCTAGGGCCTAGTGATAATGTGAATATAGATGCATAATAAATAATACATGAATGATTGAATGAGGGAATGAAAAACAATTTGATTTGTGATTTTAATTATGTTTTAGAGGAAGCTCGTGAAAGTGACTGGGATGGCATCATTGCTTGCCATCAAGGTAAGCTATCTTGCTCAACCTGGAACTACCAAAGATCTACAATAGGCGCTTACTTTCTTAAGCCAAAGGAGCTCAAGACAGATGACATAACTGCAACAGTAAGTGAGATTGCATGTAAGGGCATTTTCTCCATAAAACTGTTCTATGTTAGTCTTGTTATACTCAACTTGATTAATGATAATTTTGGTTGAAAGAATATCATGTTACTATTTGGAAATGACTCCCTAATGGTATTAAGTTTTCCAACTATTTTAGGTTTAATTAAGCTTTGCTTAATCAGATACAGTATATTGGTTATTTTAATTTTCTAACTAATACACAATTACTCAAAATACCTTTGAAGATAATTTTAACGTGTTTTGTCAATATACTTCTCACCTGAATTATGTTGCATATACAGTACCATACACAAAGAGCATGAGTCTTAACAGTTTTTTTTTCTTTCTTGATTTCTTTCTAAATAGGAATAAGATTTATTGAATTATAGACATAGAAGTCATTTAAGTCCTTTATTTCTTGTTTTCTTATATTTGTTTCTTGTGAGAAGTACCTTTCAGAGAAATTCTAATTGAATTCTTTGTAGGCCTTCTTAAAATACGTCTTTTAGATGCTAGTGTTTACTTATAAATTCTTACTCTTTTGAAATTTTGTTTTCTTTGTTTGTTAATATGTAAGTCTCCTTCAGTTGGGTTCAGGTTTTAAGATATAAAGAAATGATGTCACGCTTGATTTGCAGAATTATTGTTCCTGCTTTTTAAAATATAATTTATTGAGATATAATTCAAATGCCATAGAATACACTCAAAGTTTACAATTCAGAGGTGTTTAGTATATTCATGGAGTTATGCAATCATCACCAAAATCAAATCAGTCTTATTTTAGAACATCTCATTACTTCAAAAAAACCTTATACCCAACAGGAGTCATGCACATTCTCTCACTTTTCCTGTCCCATCTCTCTACACTGAGGCAATCACAATCTGCATTTTATCTCTAGATTTGTCTATTCCGAGCATTTCATGTAAGTGCAGTCAGACAATATATTGTCATTCTGCTGGTTTCTTTCACTTACCACAGTATTTTTAAGATTTGTCCACAATGTTACATGTATCAATAGTTTATTCATTCCTTCTATTGCTGAATAATACTTCATTTTGTGTTATAAACTGCATTTTTATAGCCATAGATAAAGTTGATGGACATTGGTGGTGTTTCTATTTTTGGACTATTGTAAATAATGCTGCCAAAAACATTAGTGCACAAGATTTAATGTGGACATGTGTCTGTTTCTCTGCGCTTATAACTAGGAGGGGAATTGTTAGGCTATAAAGTAATCCTGCCAAAGTGACCTTACCATTTTACATTCTCACCATCAGTGTATAAGGGTTCCAGTTTCTGTACATCCTAGTCAACACTTGTGATTGTCTGTTGTAGTAGTAGTGATAATGACAATTACAGCTAACATTTTTTGTGTGTTTACTTTGTTCCAGGCTCTCTGTCCAGTGCATATTATTTTACTATCCTCATAACATCCTATGATATTGTCTATTGTTAACCTCCTTTTATAGATCATAAAACTGAGGTTTAATGTAATGAGTAACATGCCAAGGTCAATAAAGCTAGTAAATGGAAGTGCTGGGAGTTGAACCTAGAACCACTCATTCCAGAACCTATGTTCTTAACTCACAGCCTATAGTGATCACTTGTAGACTGTTCATTTAGTACATGTATGTACGGTAATACTTAGCTGGTGTTGAGTCATTTGTTTGGCAAACTGAGCAACCTGGAAAACCAGTGACCAGTATGTAATAAGCATGTTTATCAGAGAACCCATGCACTAAAGTACAATTTGTTACTTAAAGGTGACCACCTTATAGCTGATTCACTTTTGCTTTGCTTCTGCTTTCTTTAATAATAGGTTACAATGAATAAATAGATGAAGACTGCCAGAAGCAAACCCACTAACAACAGTAAATCATGTTAAAATAAAATTTATAGAAAGTATAGCAGGACAATCAAGGGTCTCCTCTGCTTGTAGGTTATGGCCTAGTATCCCATTAGTTCCTGAGAACATAAGTATACAACATAGCAAAACATTTATGAGTTAATTCAAAATAGATAAGAGTATGTTTGTGCTCTATTTAGGAATATAGAATGCTTTTTAAGATCAATCCATAATTCGTTATCTACAGGAATATTTTATTATTTTCAGGAATAAACTGTAGTTATCTAGAAAAATATATGTAAGTGGATTATACTTATGTGAATACTATATAAATATGTCCTGACTTGGTTAGTGGTGTATCAACTTTATGCTGTTTCACATAGTTAAATAGCCTCTATTAAATTATTTTCTTTTAGGTCTTAGAAGTCATGTATTTCTTCAGGCATAAATTCAACAGTCTTTTGAATTATCTCTTGAGTGGGTACACAGTGGCAATCAGGGATTTCTCTGTTCATAGCTCAAAACATAGCAAGTCTCATTTAACACAGAAAAAAAAATCTTGTTAATGTAACATTGATACTTTAAGTACTAAAATACGAGTTTATTTTACAGAAATTGCTTATAACAATGTTTTCCATGTAATATCTTATGTATTCCCTTCTTTATGTCATAATTAAATATGTTGGGCTCTTTGGACATTCTAACTAATGATATGATTCTGGTTTTGTATCACCTATAAAAGCAATTACAAAAGTAAGGTAAGGTAAAGAGAAATTAGGTGATGGGATGCTTTGGTTTTATCACTGTTGTGACCAAATTAAAAATTAAAGGCCAGCTGGTACATAATTTTCCTGACTAAGTTTCAACTGAGTTAACTTTAATTCTGTTTTGTTGTCTTGGATGATAATTTCTTCATGCTTCTTAGAGAATGAAGGTAGAATCAAGTATTTTCTATACACCCAGATATAATTATATTATGCTTAAAAAATGAAGCAATTAATTTATCATGCTTGTTTTTTAAAAGGAGATAATTAGTAGATAAAACAATACTTTTGAAACCATAAAGTATAATAAAAGTGTTAGTTATCTTCTATCATTTAATTTTTTTTCCTAAGGCAGTGGATATAACTTCTTGTGGAAACTTCGCTGTGATTGGCCTTTCATCAGGAACTGTAGATGTGTATAACATGCAGTCTGGTATTCATCGAGGGAGTTTTGGGAAGAATCAAGGTATTGAATTTTTTTCCTTATTTAAAAAAAAATAGATACGAGACTAGTAACTGTTGCTGGCGTTTGTTAAATTCTTAAGTGCTGGGCATTTTGATAAGGTTGTAAATGGGGTATCGTCAACCCTATGTGGCAGATACTATCATTACACCTATTACAAACACCATGTTGAAATACTCAGAAAATGAAGTCCTGGATATATTAAGGGGAAGTGAGTATTACAAATTAAAATTTTTATTTTCCTTAAGCAGAAAATCTTAACTATTTTTTGAAACCTTTGTGACATCAAACTGATGGATTTTGTGTTTACTCAAGCAATGTAATAATCTTCTCCCTAATTCCTAAAATCAGATTAATTTTAAGATTTTAGGAGAGGTAAACAGCGGAAACTTAGATATTTAAATGAAGGAATTACTCTGTGTAGTATAGAGAGGCAATGCAATTTTTTTCTCTTTTAACATGTGCTTGGAAGCTCATAAAGGATCTGTTAGAGGTGTTGCAGTGGATGGATTAAACCAGTTGACAATTACAACAGGAAGTGAAGGATTACTCAAGTTCTGGAACTTTAAAAACAAAATTTTAATCCATTCTGTGAAACTTGATTCATCTCCAAATATGATGCTGCTACATAGAGACAGGTAAAGTTTTCCCTTTAATAATAGTAAATATTCTTCTTGATATTTTTGGTAAAAGTCTCTAAGTAAGGTATGTAATTTACCAAGTGGAAAAAATCAGATATTAATATAGAAGAAAATCATTTTGCTTAAATTCCCCAAAGGTGTACTTGATTAACAAAACTTAAATGAGTATGAGGTTTCAGTTCAAAACTGTTTCTTTATTGAAACTGGTGCAATTTTTCTTGCTAGTGGTCTTCTGGGACTCGCCTTGGATGACTTCTCCATTAGTGTTCTGGACATAGAAACTAGGAAGATTGTCAGAGATTTTTCTGGACACCAAGGCCAAATAAATGACATGGTAAAACAAACTTTAGATGTTTAAACAGACTAATTTCTACCTCTGTTTATATTTAAAATGTGTAAATAATGGAAACTTACTATTTAGTAGCATTAAACATTATATGAGATGTTCAAAATAAATAATTTGTAGACTAATTTTTGAATGAGATTTTCAGAAAATTTAGAATTGTTTAGTATTTCCCAGAGGGTTAATGCTGTCAAGTTGAAGTATAAATCTCAGAGTTTATCTTTTAAATTATAAAGAAGGTGAAAGTAAACTTTGGAGAATCACTGGTCCATTGAAACATATCATTTTTGTTTTTTTGTTTTTTCATTTTTTGGTATCATTAATCTACAATTACATGAGGAACATTTTGCTTACTAGACTCCCCCCATCATCAAGTCATCCACACATACCTCATTACAGTCACCGTCCATCAGCATAGCATTACTTGTCTTCTCTGTGTTGTACAACCCTCCCCGTGCCCACCCCACCCTCACTACATTATGTCTGCTAATAGTAATGCCCCATTTTCCCCCTTATGCCTCCGTTCCCATCCACCCTCCCCAGTCCCTTTCCCTTTGGTAACCATTAGTCCATTCTTGGGTTCTGTGAGTCTGCTGCTGTTTTGCTCCTTCAGTTTTTTGCTTTGTTTTTATACTCCACAGATGAGTGAAATCATTTGGTACTTGTCTTTCTCTGCCTGGCTTATTTCATTGAGCATAATACCCTCTAGCTTTATCCATGTTGTTGAAAATGGTAGGATTTGTTTTCTTCTTACGGCTGAATAATATTCCATTGTGCATATGTACCACATCTTCTTTATCCATTCATCTACTGATGGACACTTGGGTTGCTTCCATATTTTGGCTATTGTAAATAGTGCTGTCATAAACATAGGAGTGCATATGTCTTTTTCAAACTGGGCTGCTGCATTCTTAGGGTAAATTCCTAGGAGTGGAATTCCTGAGTCAAATGGTATTTCTATTTGTAGTTTTTTTAAGGAACCTCCGTACTGCTTTCCACAGTGGTTGAACTAATTTACATTCCCACCAGCAGTGTAGGAGGGTTCCCCTTTCTCCACATCCTCGCCAACATTTGTTGTTGTTTGTCTTTTGGATGTTGGCCATCCTAACTGGTGTGAGGTGATATCTCATTATGGTTTCAATTTTCATTTCTCTGATGATTAGCGATGTGGAGCATCTTTTCATGTGTCTGTTGGCCATCTGAATATCTTTGGAGAACTGTCTGTTCAGCTCCTCTGACCATTTTTAATTGGATTATTTGCTTTTTGTTTGTTGAGGTACGTAAGCTCTTTATATATTTTGGATGTCAACCCTTTATTGGATCTATCATTTATGAATATATTTTCCCATACTATAGGATACCTTTTTGTTCTATTGATGGTGTCCTTTGCTGTATAGAAGCTTTTCAGCTTGATATAGTCCCACTTGTTCATTTTTGCTTTTGTTTACCTTGCCTGGAGAGATATGTTCATGAAGAAGTCGCTCATGTTTATGTCCATGAGATTTTTGCCTATGTTTTTTTCTAAGAGTTTTATGGTTTCATGACTTACATTCAGGTCTTTGATCCATTTCGAATTTTCTTTTGTGTATGGGGTTAGACAATGATCCAGTTTCATTCTCTTACATGTAGCTGTCCAGTTTTGCCAGCACCAGCTGTTGAAGAGGCTGTCATTTCCCCATTGTATATCCATAGCTCCTTTGTTGTATATTAATTGACCATATATGCTTGGATTTATGTCTGGACTCTATTCTGTTCCACTGGTTCATGGGTCTGTTCTTGTGCCAGTACCAATTTGTCTTGATTACTGTGGCTTTGTAGTAGAGCTTGAAGTCAGGGAGTGTAATTCCCCTTCTTTATTCTTCTCAGGATTGCTTTGGCTATTTGGCATCTTTTGTATTTCCATATGAATTTTAGAACTATTTGCTCTAGTTTATTGAAGAATGCTTTTGGTATTTTGATAGGGATTGCATTGAACCTGTAGATTGATTTAGGCAGGATGGCCATTTTGACAGTATTAATTCTTCCTAGCCAAGAGCATGGGATGAATTTCCATTTATTAGTGTCCTCTTTAATTGCTCTTAAGAGTGTCCTGTAGTCTTCAGGGTATAGGTCTTTCACTTCCTTGGTTAGGTTTGTTCCTAGGTATTTTATTCTTTTTGATGCAATTGTGAATGGAACTGTTTTCCTGATTTTTCTTTCTGCTAGTTCATCGTTAGTGTATAGGAAAGCAACAGATTTCTGTGTATTAATTTAGTATCCTGCAACTTTGCTGAATTCAGATATTAGATCTGGTAATTTTGGAGTGGATTCTTTAGGGTTTTTTATGTACAATATCATGTCATCTGCAAACAGGGACAGTTTGACTTATTCCTTGCCATCTGGATGCCGTTTATTTCTTTGTGTTGTCTGATTGCCATGGCTAGGACCTCCAGACTATGTTAAATAAAAGTGGGGAGAGTGGGCATCCTTGTCTTGTTCTGGATCTTAGAGGAAAAGCTTTCAGCTTCTCGCTGTTAACTATAATGTTGGCTGTGGGTTTGTCATATATGGCCTTTATTATGTTGACGTATTTCCCCTCTATACCCATTTTGTTGACAGTTTTTATCATGAATGAATGTTGAATTTTGTCAGTTCAACTATTTTGTCCCCTTTTTCAGCATCTGGAGATGATAATGTGGTTTTTGTCCTTCTTTTTGTTGTAGTGGATGATGTTGATAGATTTTCGAATGTTGTACCATCCTTGCATCACTGGGATGAATCCCACTTGATGATGATGGATGATCTTTTTGATGTATTTTTGAATTCGGTTTGCTAATATTTTGTTGAGTATTTTTGCATCTGTGTTCATCAGGGATAGTGATCTGTAATTTTCTTTTTTTGTGGTGTCTTTGCCTGGTTTGGTATTAGCATGATGTTGGCCTTGTATAATGAGTTTGGGAGTATACCCTCCTCTTCTAGTTTTTGGAAAACTTTAAGGAGGTTGGTTATTAGGTCTTCACTAAATGTTTGATAAAATTCAGCAGTGAAATCATCTGGTCCAGGAGTTTTGTTTTTAGGTAGTTTTTTGATTATCAATTCAATTTCTTTGCTCGTAATTGGTCCATTCAGATTTTCTGGTTTTCCTGGGTCGGCCTTAGAAAGTTGTATTTTTCTAGAAAGTTGTCCATTTCTTCTAGGTTATCCAGTTTGTTACCATATAATTTTTCATAGTATTCTCTCATAATTCTTTGTAGTTCTGTGGTGTCCATAGTGATTTTTCCTTTCTCATTTCTGATTCTGTTTATGTGTGTAAATTCTCTTTTTTTCTTGATAAGTCTGTCTAGGGGTTTATCAATTTTGTTTATTTTCTTGAAGAACCAGCTCCTGCTTTCATTGATTCTATTGTTTTATTCTTCTCAATTTTATTTATTTCTGCTATAGTCTTTATAATGTCTCTCCTTCTACTGACTTTGGGCCTCATTTGTTCCTCCTTTTCGAGTTTCATTAATTGTTAGTTTAGACCGTTCATTTGGGGTTGTTCTTCTTTCCTGAGGTAGACCTGTATTGTGATATATTTCCCTCTTAGCACGGCCTTGGCTGTGTCCCACAGATTTTGTGTTGTTGAATTACTGTTGTCATTTGCCTCCATATACTGCTTGATCTCTGTTTTTATTTGGTCATTGATCTGTTGATTATTTAGGAGCGTGTTATTAAGCCTCCAAGTGTTTGTGGGCTTTTTCATTTTCTTTGTGTAATTTATTTCTAGTTTCATACCTTTGTGATCTGAGAAGCTGGTTGATACAATTTCAATATTTTTGAATTTATTGAGGTTCTTTTTGTGGCCTATTATATGATCTATTCTTGAAAATGTTCCATTTGCACTTGAGAAGAATGTATATTCTGTTGCATTTGGATGGAGTGTTCTGTAGATGTCCATTAGGTCCATCTGTTGTAATGTGTTGTTCAGTGCCTCTGTCACTTTACTTATTTTCTATCTGGTTGATCTGTCCTTTGCAGTGAGTGGTGTGTTGAAGTCTCCTAAAATGAATGCATTGCATTCTATTTCCCCCTTTAATTCTGTTCGTATTTGTTTCACATATGTAGGTGATTCTGTGTTGGGTGCATAGATATTTATAATAGTTATATCCTCTTGTTGGACTGACCCCTTTATTATTATGTAATATCCTTCTTTGTCTCTTGTTACTTTCTTTGTTTTGAAGTCTGTTTTGTGTGATACAAGTACTGCAACTCTTGCTTTTTTCTCCCTGTTAGTTGCATGAAATATCTTTTTCCATCCCTTTACTTTCAGTCTGTGTATGTCTTTGGATTTGAAGTGAGTCTCTTGTAGGCAGCATATAGACAGGTGTTGCTTTTTTATCCATTCAGTGACTCTATGTCTTTTGATTGGTACATTCAGACCATTTACATTTAGGGTGATTATCGATAGCTATGTACTTATTGCCATTGCAGGCTTTAGATTCATGGTTACCAAAGGTTCAAGGGTAATTCCTTTACTATCTAACAGTCTAATTTAACTCACTTTGTGTGCTATTACAAACACAACCTAAAGGTTTTTGGTTTTTTTCCTCCCTTTTTTTCCTCCTCCATTCTTTGTATGTTATGAATCATATTCTGTACTCTTTGTCTATCCCTTTGGTGACATCTGTTTAGCCTTAGGAATACATCCATCTGTAGGAGTCCCGCCAAAATGCACTGTAAAGGTGGTTTCTGGGAGGTAAATTCTCTCAGGTTTTTCTTATCTGAAAATTGTTTTCTTATCTGAAAATCCCTCCTTCGAATTTAAATGATTATCTTGCCAGGTATAGTATTCTTGGTTCAAGGCCCTTCTGCTTCATTACCTTAAATACATCATGCCACTCCCTTCTGGCCTGTAAGGTTTCTGTTGAGAAGTCTGATGCTAGCCTGTTGGGTTTTCCTTTGTATGTGATCTTTTTTCTCTCTCTAGCTACTTTTAAAAGTTTGTCTTTATCCTTGATCTTTGCCATTTTAATTATTATATGTCTTGATGTTGTCTTCCTTGGGTCCCTTGTCTTGGGAGATCTGTGTACCTCCATGGCTTGAGAGACTATCTCCTTCCCCAGATAGGGGAAGTTTTCAGCAATTACCTCCTCAAAGACACTTTCTATCCGTTTTTCTCTCTCTTCTTCTGGTACCCCTATAATACAAATATTGTTCTGTTTGGATAGGTCACACAGTTCTCTCATTATTCTTTCATTCTTAGAGATTCTTAGTTCTCTCTGTGCCTCAACTTCTTTGTATTCCTTTTCTCTAATTTCTGTTCCATTTACAGTCTCTTCTACATCTTATCTGCTTTTAAATCCCTCCATTGTATGTTTCGTTTCAGATATGGAATTTCCTAATGACTGAATCTCTGACTTAAATTCGTTCCTGAGCTCTTGAATATTTTTGTGTACCTCCATAAGCATGTTTATGATTTTTATTTTGAACTCTCTTTCAGGCAGATTGGTGAGTTCAGTTTCATTTGACCCTTTTTCTGGGGTTTGTGAGATTTTGGTCTGTACCATGTTCTTTTGATGTTTCATACTTCTGTGTGGTACCTACTAGTGCTCAGCCCCTAGGGTGAGGTTGGGGGTCGTAGGGGAGTGGAGCTGGTGCCTCGGGTAGGAAAGATCTGTTTCCTGATTCCCGTCTGCAGTGCCTGTCTCAAGTGTCAGAGCCAGTGGGCCAAGCACACAGGTGTAAGCGTCTGTGCTGTGGGTCTATAGCTGTTGTAGGCTGAGCCTCCTTCTGGCTGGCCTGACTCCAGTGCAGTGATTGCTGGTTTGTGAACCGGTGCCAGCAGGCTAGGAGGAAGGCGCAGCAGGCTGTGTGTCACCGTGGGGGTCCTCAGAGCTGAGTAGGCAGTCAGGGGAATAGGCTGCCTGAAGCTCTCAGAAGTTCCCAACTTACTTGGCCTAGCACACCCTGGCAACCTCGTCCAGCTCTCCCTTCCCCCCACGCAGCAATCTCCATCCAAACTCTGCCCCTTCAGCAGCCCTCTTGCTGCTAGGAAGCCTCTCAGACCACCTGCCTTTCCCTTTTCCCAGAGCGGCCAGCTGTGGATCCCCTCCTCCACAAACAACTGGGATCTCAGTCTCTTAAGCACTCCACCTGTCCGAGCTTCCCAGTGTTCAGAGCACCACACATTGTAGGTTTCCGCTCCCAAAGTGGACCTCCAGGGCTGGGTGTTCAGCAGTCCCTGGCTTCCACCCACTCCCTGGCTCCATTTCTCTTCCTGCCGCCGGTGAGCTGGGGTGGGGGAAGGGCTTGGGTCCTGCCGGAACAAGGCTTTTTGTACGTTACCCTGATTCCTGAGGTCTGCTCTGTTCCTGAGGTTTGTATGCAGTCTGGTTCAGCCTTCTTTCTTGTTGCTGTTTTAGGGCTAGTTGTATCAATTAACTATATTTTTGTACCATTTGTAGTTTTGGGAGTTCTACATCTCACCTCTCACGGCGCCATCTTGAATCCTCAGTATATCATTTTTGACTTAATATTAACTAGTCTGAGAAAACATTTCTGGTTTTTTACATTCATTACAAATTAAATAGTAGGAGACCCGGAATATCTAGTACCTGATTATTCTAGTTTAGTGTTATTTCTGGAGTTTAATACCTTAATTCCAAAAGAATTAAATTAATAAAAAATGTGCTTTAGCTTACTCTTAGTTTTCTATAGTGGGATATATGATACGGTAAGGTATACTCTCATTTTTAAAAAGTGTATGTTGACTGTATTAAGTATATATTGTCATTTGATATCAATTACAGATACACTGATTTACTTGAAAAACAGAAAAATAAAAGTAAAATCCTAGCTATTTAGTGGCAATCCCAAACATTTACATCAATTCTCACACCAAAAATCAGAAATGCAGTGTTTACCTGCATCCTTAAAGAGAGGGGGGAAAAAGTGGTCAGAAAATTGTGTTGTCCTGTGGATAGGAGATTAGCAGAACTATGCATCAACACAATTTTTTGTTGTGACAACATCTATAGAGATGGTGGGAGTGGAATAATTTTGATGCAATTTTGTTTTTTAAAACATCTGTCAGTGCCAACTTGCTCTTCCCTTTTTTTAATTTTTAAACTATAATTTCAGTTTGTGTGTCTGGAGTAACTCAGTAATAAGTTAATCCTCTGCCATCAAGTTAATGAACATACATAACACAACTTTACCTATCTGAGTCATGTTTTCCGTTGCTTCTTCCTGCACTGTCCTATAAATTGAGGTCTCTGTACCTTGGAGTTTGAGTTTCCACAGTATTACTGCAGCCTGATAAACAAATTAGAGTTCACATTTCCCAATATAATTTGCTAATATGTGGTCATAATCCCTATGGTGTATTTAGACTCCTAGGTGAACAACCTACTACCATTGTAAACCTGAAAGTTTTTCATTCTGTTTGGGTTTTTCACATCTGACCTGACTTAACCCTCAGAGCACTTATGTGCTGCAGGCAACGAGAGCTGATATTTAGCCATTTTTAATGGTAGAAAAGGTAGGACTTCTTTGAGGTGGCATAAGTAGTTTATTCTTTAAATTTATTTTGAAAGACTGTTTATTTTGGTTTTACATTATATTTTGGAAATAAAACATTAAGGATAAAAAGATTTTTAACTGGAGTTAAAACTAGGACTTCTTTAGTAACCATTATTTTAAGAGGATTTACATTCTTGTCTTCAAAAGCATTTTGGATTAATTCTGAGAAAGCCAGTTGATATATAGACTCTTTTTAAGGAAATACAGCTTTTATTGCTCTCACAGGTACTTTATAATTGAAATGAGTCTGGCAAAATATTTCTAATTGGATGTTCTCTGAACAGCAGTTACATGTTAAAAACAGTGTGTAGTAAAACTCAGCTTCCTAATTATCTATAAATATATGCAATTATGGAGTAAAAATGGAAAATTGGGTTATACTGTTAATTTTAAAAACTTCTTATAAATCATGTAAAAGCCTAACTCTTACCTATGTCCAAATCAGTGGAATACAATAAATGGTATTTTCTTTTATATAAAGTAAGGTTGGTGATCCAAATTTTATTCAGACATTTTTTTCATGAAGTCTGCATAATTTTAATTCTTGTATTCTTTAAAAGCTATTAAGTATGCAGACACAAACAGACATACATAATTACACATACATATTATATATGCTTTTTTTCTTTAATTTAAAGACTTTCAGTCCTGATGGTCGTTGGTTAATAAGTGCTTCAATGGATTGCTCTATTAGAACTTGGGACCTTCCGTCTGGGTGGTGAGTTTATTTTTAAATCCCTAAACTCCATCAGAAGATTTCTCAGCCATTGTCTTTACATGTGACTTTTACTGATACTTCATGGATTATGTGCTGTTTGAATGTGAATATATTGTGGGATTTTTCCAACCTGGCTGTATTTTATCCTTGGAGTGTGTTCTATCTCTTCAGTTGTAGGGAGCAGTGCTGTACACAGTAACTGGAAAATGCCATCTGTCTTAGGTTTTCTGTTCCTGCAAAATTGAGATATAGAAGTGAATTCCATTAACTTTAAGAAAGTTCATTTGGCCTTTTTGATCCAAAATAGATCTCAGAACTCAGTGCTTCAAACTTGTATTGTTAGTATGTTTTGTTGTTACTCATACTGAATGTAGTATAAAGGTCAAGAACCCTAATTTTCTTTTGTGTTCATTGTATATTTTCTTTCTGTAACATAATTCTTGAAAGAAAACATTATAGAGACTGTGATGAAAATTTGTGCTTAAGATTTGGGTAAAGCCCAGCTCTGTTTAGAAATATGCTTTATGAATTGAAACTTGCTACTAAAATAACACAGGAAGAAGAAAATATTATCTAATTCTGTTAAATATTTGAACAGTGCAGACCTACAG
This sequence comes from Manis pentadactyla, assembly GCF_030020395.1. Lineage (NCBI taxonomy): Eukaryota > Metazoa > Chordata > Mammalia > Pholidota > Manidae > Manis > Manis pentadactyla. The sequence continues at coordinate 52,305,230 of NC_080020.1, read as the reverse complement.
GGAGCAAGAAAGAAAGAATAAGCATGTGTGTGTGTGTGTGTGTGTGTGTGTGTGTGTGTGTGTGTGTGTGTGTGCACTTTCTTAGAAATTGTGTAGGAATAGATACAATTTTAAAGTCTATCATTCAACATAGAATTGCTTAGCTTGATTATGAAAAAAAAGAGGAGTAATGGGACCAGCAGAGTATCTAATTTAACAGGAACAACAAGGAAATAGATAGATGAGAAAAATAAGAAGGAAGATGGTACTTCCTAATTCTCTGAATTATTCCTAAATTCAGCTCTGTTCAATTCTACTTCCTCTTCTTTCCCAGGAACTGAATAAGCTCATACCTGTAAACAATTTGACCTTTCAAAGGAGAATGTACTCATTTCCTTTCAAGTTTGTTATAGAAATGAGGCACAGCTGTCTAGCATGTACACTAGATTTGGAATGTGCACAGCAAAACAGTATCAGTAATGCATCCAGTTTTAATAACTAGGGACTTTTGACCACAGGTATATCCCTTTTTCACTTAAAATAGAGTAAAGCAAAAAATTTCATTGGCTCTGGCCCTTCTAAAACTTTACCTAAACTTGATACTTCCTTAATTTTTAGAAAAGTTTTTTTTTTTAAAGCATCATTAGAAATATTGGTTGCCTGTTGATCCTTGGACTTCTGCTATATTCTAAAAATGAACATTATAATTTGAATTGCTTTGCAGTAGGAAAATTATACAAGTAACAGAGTTGACATAATGTCTTTATTTTACTTTCCAGTAGTTTTAGTTCACATTAGATGGGGGAGATAGGTTAATATTCAGTAGTACTAAATTGGCAAAATATTTTTTAAAAGTAGTAGGGTTATCTTTGGAACAGAAAAATTAGGATCCAAAAGTAGTATTCAAAGCCACTAATCTTTGACTTAGCATTAGCCTTTTTGCTGAATTTCTTATTTCAGTGAAAAGAACAGATTTAAATTGATAGGTTTTCAACTCTGATATATTATTTTTAGGTGAACACTGAGGGAGTTTTAAGTGAATACAGAGACATGAAGCTGGGAGAAACACCAGAGCAAGAAATGATTGTTAAAATATGGGTTCTTAATGTATAGTACACTGATAGGACCAAAATGTATTTTTAATAAAGAACAAAAGAAATACCTCTTCAGCTAGGATTTGAATTGGAGCCAGTGAGAAAGCATGAAGAGCAGTATCACACAGCTGCTGCTGCCTGATTGCAGCTAAGCTAACATTTACCATGAGGTTTATGTGCTTTTATTTTTCATCTTCTCTCATATCCTAATAGGGTTAGGTAGGTACTGTTACTCATATTATTCCCATTTTACAAATGAGGAAATGGAGGCCCAGAGGAAGTTAAGTGATTTATCCAAGGCAGCATAGTTTGTAAATAACATTTTGTTATAATAAACATAGGAGGAAACAGATTTCCCAACAGTTGTGATATCAGCCTTGTTCAGGTTGTGGCATATCTTCTAAGGATTAATTGATTTTCTTGATATAGAAGATAAAGGGGAAGAGTGAGGATCAGTATTCATCAGAAAACCATAGGTAACTGTTGGGTGTTTTGAGTCCCCCTCTTTTTCTAAACAGTATGTCAACCTTTGGAGATTCTCCTAGTTCTTTCTTCAGTAAGCAATTTCATCATGTATATCACATGTTAAATGTTTAGGGGCTGAATATACTTATTACGTAGCCTGAAAAGTGAAGCAAGCTATGAGGAAACCTTTGGGTATGGTAACATACAGTGTAATCCATCTGTACTTGTGCCTATCTAAAACAAAATGCATAGGTACTGGACTGTTTCCTGTAAAGTTTTCTTTTAGTACTGAAAATTTTCTTGTACAATTCTCAGAGAAGCAGAGTTGAAATTTTTATCTCTGAAATTATCTGTCATCCCCTACCACTACCACATTTTATTTGTGGTTGTTTTTAATCTATTAGAAATTCAGGTTAAACTCTTTTTGGGGGGTTGAGAAAATATAAAATTAAATAGTTTTAATAGACTTGCATTTTTTTTGTCTCACCCTGTGACCTCTGCTTTCTGAAGTGCACTACACAACAGTAATTGGAATAGAACATTGTTTTGCATTTCTCACTAGGTCAGACCATCCCTTTGTTTCAGTCATTAAAATTCCTGTCTAAAGTGATTCCGTCACTTTGAAGACTGAATATCTAGACACACATGCATTTGTGCCAAATATATTTAGAAATGATTTACTGTTAGCTGTATATGCAGGGCTCTGCTTGAATTATCTGATCCCTTGGAATGGGGATTTTATTAATGTTCTATCAAAAAAGTTATAATTTACCTGGGACTTTTCATTTTAAGAGATTAGCAGGAGACTGTATGGTGGTTAGGCCTGGAATTAAGCCTGCATACGTAAGCCTGGTGGACAAATGTGGCCATATAAAATATGCTGTGTATGTGGAAACTCCCTTCCTCAATTTGAAGCTTTTACATGATGGAAGGGCAGGCTACCCACACACAACAGCTGTGGAGATGAAGTTGCACAATGAATTTGATAAGTAATTATAGTATCAAAATAAGTTTGCTCAAACAATAGATTATTTTTAACAGATTCTAAATGTGTCAGAAAGCTTCACCCCTCATGCACACTGTTAATGTATAAATACTGATCAAGGTGAAGAACTGGTTAAGACCTGAAACTGCTGTATTTAGATTTAATCTTCATCTGTATAAGGATTCTGCTCTGGGTTGTTTGGATTAAGTAAATTAGCATACATAATTTAATAATCTCTGGTATATGTTAAGTGTTTAGCAAATGTTTCCTTTTCCCCAGTTCCCTTGATCCCCAAGAGAAGCCAGTCTTGTGAGGTTTGAGAATAGGTTTGAACAGCAAACCTATAATCAGATGGGTTATTACCCACCTTTTTCCCCTGTAACTGAGAATTAAACAGCAGTTATTGTCCTGAGCACACTTTGGTGTGTATCTGTTTCCAGTGCTCCAAATTTTAGCTGTGTTTTCCTATCTTGCATTCATTATTTAAGATTTAAATTGTTAATTGCTCTCTGAACAAAATGAGAGAGATTTTATCATGGACAAGTCACTTTCCACTAGAAAGTCTTCATTTACATTTGAGCTGCTCAGAGTGTTCCATGAAACATCAGTGTAGGCATCCCCTGGGGATGTATATGCTATTGAGCTGTTTGTTGGACCTTTAGTTTCGGTGGTGGTTGTACTGAGTTTATAATGATGAAGAGTGCAGACTGCTTGGGTGACAATCCCGGCTCAGTTTACATCTACCTTGAGCAAGTTTTAAAATCTTAGTGGGCCTTGTTTTTCTGATCTGTTCTAGAAAGGATGGCTTTGCCTTAGAGTGTTAGGAAGATTAAATTAGTTGGGTCAAGTGCTCAGGATACTTCCTGGCATGGAACATTAAGAAAAATTGTTAACTGCTGTTATTTTTTCTTGAAATAATTTTTTATTTAATGTAGATTTTGAACTTCAGTCATTTTACTGTGTTTTCTCATGGATAATACATTGGCTTCAGTAAAATAAAGTAGTTTTTGAAACAACTCTGATTAAAACCAGTATACTCTTATAAGTACACAAAGCCTTCACACTCTTAGCCAGCCTAAGAAGCCTCCTTACTTATTGTACACCAATGTGTTAGGCCTTTTGCTATGCTCCTTAAATCCACTTCATTTCACCACCTGCTGCTACCATCCCAGTTGAGATCTTCACTGCCTGTTAAATCTGCTATAATCTTACTACACTTCCTTTTCAGATATATTCTACATTCTGATGGCAGATTTACTTATGAAAGTGATGTTGATACCACTATCTGCTCAAAAGTTTTAGTGATTTTCCACTGATTAAAGATAAAAACAAACTCATGTTTGGTGTTTAGACACTGGTGTATAGCCTTACGCTTATGCACCAAATGGCACTTCTCACTAGATCCAGTTACATTATTCCTCCCCTTGCTCTCTATATTTTCTTCAGCCAGGAAATTCTTTCTCTGCCATCAGCATCTTTACAATGTCCATTGATAAGGCTTATCTCAACTGCTTTGTTTTCTAGAAGCCTATTCTGAATTCCCCTCCTGGTGTGAATTTTCATGTTTCATGTGTAGTATGGTTACCTATTTGACAAACTGGTAGGATTGCTCGAGGCTTTTTCCATTACCATTCTCTTATTATTTATACCCATTTAATTTCATTGCTTTATTTTGTTTCCTAAGCCTTTCATTATTTTCACTGGAATAACAAAAATATGGGAGAGTACTGATAAGTAGATTAATTGTGTGGCACCTTCAGAATTGTCACCAAGTCAGTCTATCAGAATGCCATTCCCGAAAAACAGAGCATTTCATCCTGCAATCCTCTTATTGCTCAAAGTCTTTCCAGTCTATTTAGTGTTCTGGGTCTTTCTCATTGAGAGAGAGTATTTTAAATAGCAACTTGGATGACAAAGCTCTTTGTTAGTGATGACTGTCTGGTGTTGGTGATTTTAAAAAAATTGCATCTCTTTTCCTTTTTCTTTGAGCAAAAATGTGTTTTGTGAATTATGTTCTTTTTGGTAGAGTTCAAGTACTTTGACGTCTTAATTCTTTTTATAGCCTCATAGACAGCTTTTTGTTGGACTCGGCTCCTCTCAATGTTGTTATGTCCCCTACTGGAGATTTTCTGGCCACTTCCCATGTGGACCACCTTGGAATTTACCTATGGTAAGTTCTTTCATATAGTTCTGTTAAGGGTGAGAGGGAGATGGGAGATGATACTGTTAGATAATCATAATTGCTATCACTGCTATTTTGGTATTTAGGTTTTTTTTTAAATTTATAAAATGGAAATGTTGCATAGTTAACATTAACACGGAGTCAACTCATTGTAAGTATGTGACTGAGCATATGCTTGCTTATTTAGATAGGTTTGGTCAAATATGTATTCTAAATCACTTTCTGCTTTTTCCTGCAGAAAGCAAAAGTTTAAAACTGTTGAAAAAGAGTATCCAGCCAGGCACTGGCTTTCCTGCCACTACCCCAATATAGCTTTATGACCTTAACCAGGCATTTCTCAACTGCAGCATACCTTATCTATAAAGTAAGGCATAGGTGTGGGCAGAATGCTTTTTAAATTCCATATTAGTTGCATGACTCTTCATAACCATGTAAAGATATTTATAGTGATCTTCCATCTCCTCTGTGATTAACTTGTAATTGTTCAAAAACATCTGAGTCTAGAAAAATTTTTGTCTGTTTCCTGAGTTCAGATATCTAATTCTTTTAATTCTTAGTATTGAAGAGATTACAGTAATTCCTCTTCTAATTATAGAATGTTATAATTATATTTTTAGAATATTAAATTCAATAACATACTAGAAATAAACTCTAGCATCCTTAATAAACAAAATGGAGTATCTCCTGGAATCTATGAGGCTTAAACAATTAAGAGAAGAATACTATGAGACCACAGCAGCAGTAGTATATAGTACTAGGAATATATTAATAACTCAGAACCTGATATTCCCAATTTGTAGTTTTGATTCCAGATTCATAATGTGTGGGGAAGAGAATCTGAGTAGCCCACTTTGTGACAGATAACTACATTAGTCATTTAAGGCCATGGTTGCAGGGTCCAGTAGCAGAAATATAGCCACTAGAGGACCATTCTAGAGAAGGGTCAAGATCCATGACTGTTAACCAACCATGAGGATCTGATCAGCATATTCTTTCTCTGAGATAATTCTCTGAATCTGTCCTTCCTTCAGTTATAATTCCTTAATGAAGGCTGACATTTGTCAAAACAATGTAAATATATGAAGGTTATGTTACCTTATGAAAGTATTATGCATTGCTGATCTCAAGTATTCATTTGTACTACATTAAAAACAAAGACTCCATTAGTAATGTTTATGCAGAAGTTTCTTGTGCATGAATCAAGACATTTTCAAATTAATATTATCTTTTAGATATTTTTTAACTTATAAGGGATTGGAATCTAGCAAAGTTCAAGACTATAGAGATTATTACCAGTAATTGAAGTCTTTCTGAAGAAACTTTTTTTTATGTTTTACAATATTGCTTATGCTTTTATTTCTCAGGTCCAATATTTCTCTCTATTCTGTTGTTTCATTACGGCCACTTCCCACAGATTATGTTCCTTCGGTAGTGATGCTCCCTGGTACTTGTCAAACCCAAGGTAATCACAAAATAGTGAAATAATTTTTGAAGTGTAAGATTATAAACCTAACATGGGGGATTTCGCTTCTGAAGGCAAAATTTAATGCATTCAGTCAAAGTGGTTCTTGACTGATAAGTATTTTGAATGACTTGATGAATTTATGCAAAAAATAGTTTTGATATGGTATTGATAAGATAATAAATAGCATACCAGTGGAGAAATGTTCTGGGTATGGTGATGGGAGTTGGAGTTAATATGAGAAGATAACATGAAATAAGTATAACGAGTTTTATAAGGCTGTATGGAATGAGCATGTTATGAAATACTAATGGATTTGGCATGAATTAAGTTAGTTTTAGATGATAAAAACCTTATTCTCCATTAATTTGTTTTATCTGAAAATTTTTTGTTTTAAGATATACAATTATCAGAAGAAACTGTAGAACCAAGTGATGAAATGATTGAGTATGATTCTCCAGAACAGCTGAATGAGCACCTGGTGACTCTGTCACTCCTCCCTGAATCACGCTGGAAAAACCTTCTCAATCTTGATGTTATTAAGGTAGTACTATAGTATACTTAATTGTGGTCCCTAAAAACACATTCCAGAAACATTTTCTTTAGTAGAGATAGCTTCCCCTACTTTGGGGCTTTAGGAGGAGCAGTTAATACCTAAAGTAGTAAAGAGAACACCATTTAGTTGAATGCTCTATTCAGTGTGATTATTATAAGATTCTCTCTCTATATTTACTTTGAGAGCACCAGGCAGACCTTTGGATCTAGCAAAAGTACATCCTGCAATTACACAGCTATTACAAGTTGGATGTTTTCAATCCAGCCTGATGAACTACTTCTTTAACTTTTAAAACAATCAGAAACATGTGCTGCCATAATGTGCAGTAGTTCTGTTGCTAGATATCTGGGAACTAGAAGACTTTCAATGATCTTTTTATGGTTTTTATTAAACTTCAGTTACCCTTTGTCATCCCATACCCTACTCTGTCAACTACAAGATTTTTAGAGCTTGCTGGGTTGGGTCCAGGCACATAAATTAATATGAACTAGGTAGTAGGTAGTGTCCCAAGTCAATAGCAGTGAAAAAAACCTAGCCCCTTGACCATGTGAAATGTACAATTTTACATAAAAAGTGGACAATGAAGGCATAAATTGGTGTTTTTCAAAGCCTGTTTCATGACCTTCATTTGTAAGTAGCAAAATAACAAAGGAATAGAGTAGAAGATTTCAGAGGCTATCTTCTGATGATAAGGGTAAGTATTTTATGACTTGAGTTGGTTAAATGTGTACATATACACATCACTAGGGGTGTGTACACTAAGACACCTGAAGAAAATGTAAGGAGCACTGACATAGATAACTATGACAAGATGTGATAAGTATTTTTGTAACTAATTAGCACCAGAAAAGATATGTGTGTGTTGGGTAAGAAGTTTTCACATGTTATTTTTCGTTAAAAAAGTTAAAAGTGCTTCTTTTGCTCACTTTCTGAGAGATTGGGCATCAGCATAAAGGTATTTTGTCTAGGAGCATAATTGTGAAATCTCTCTATTGTGTTGTCCAGTGTGTCAGCTGTTAAAGGTGTACTTTATGGGATAGCTTTAAAAGAAATGCATTAAAAGTGCCAGTAAGTAGATTGAGTATAAGGGGAGCAGTTGCAATAATGCCCAATTAATTGGGCTAAGTTTGTAGGCTCTTTGCTAAGATACAATCTCTTCTGCATGCAAACTTGCATAGAAACCTGAGTGAGTGATCTGTGTGAGAGAAATATACTAATACCTCTACTAATTTTATTTCTTAATAAAAGAAGTTAGAATTTTTTATATTTGCCCTGTGGGTAACTTTTCTCCTTTTGGTTTTCCTTATGAGACTAGATATTTAATTTCCAGAACCCTATGAAACTCCTCCAAAGCCTTTTGTTTTTATGTACAACTCAGTGACAGTCTGCCTTCTCACTCAGCAACAGGGAGTTAGAAGGAAACTGTGACTTACGACAGTCTTCCATCCCAGAGAAGGGCGTTGCTTACACTACAACTGGCACTACTTTGTCCTGCTTTCCTGTGGTAATTTTCTTCTATGCTGTAGGAGCCCATAAGCACTCCTGGCTTTCTTTCAAGAAATGAATCTCCCTAGGGTTGCTGGCTTCCATAAAATGAAGAGGAATAGTGTAAGGCAAAATTGTGAAGCTCCTTTTATTAGGCAGCTTACATAGAAAGGCTCTATTGTCAGATGCTCCTGAGGTAATGACATGTAGCAGTGTGGCCATGAACACTGAATTCTGTCTGGGAATTCTGATGGAGGTTTTCCTGATGAAATTTTATTCACACTTGAAATATTCTACAAGCAATGGTGTTCTCTTGCTTTTTAAAAATACAAAGTATTAAGGATAAATAAATAAAAATTACAAAGAAAGAGAAGAATTAGGGCCATGCTTTACAAAAATATTTCACCAAATTACTTGTAATGGTAGCCACCTCTGGTTCCTCTGGCCCAAAGGAGTCTACCTCTGACTCACAAAAAATTTGAGAAACTGTTGAGCATTTAATGTAAATTTTGCCTTCTGTCTCATTTTGTGAGAAAGGTTTTATTTCAATATTTAAAAAGGAAGTTCAAAATTACTTGATTATTATTTCTTCACCTAAATATTCACGTTTCAGGAAAATGAGCTCTATTTGTCTTAGAGCTTCTCATGAACCCTGTCATTTCCCTTCTGCCTTACCAGCACTGGTACTGGAGATGTGCACTGGGAAGCCTACTTGAAGGATGTCTGTGATATTGATTGGTTGGAATTCTATTTTAGTATCCTAATTTGAAAAAGTTTCATTCCTTTTTTTACTTTTTGGACTTTGTTTTAAAATTGATTTGAAATTAAATGTTAGCGACTGTTGTCAAGGTAATTAGTAATCTTTTTCCCTTTCTTACTTTCTTTTAATTAGAGAAAGAATAAACCAAAGGAACCACCCAAAGTACCCAAGTCAGCACCATTTTTCATTCCAACAATTCCTGGCCTTGTACCCAGATATGCTGCACCTGAACAAAATAATGATCCCCAACAGGTAAAAGCCAAACTGGAGCATTCTAAGTATGTGAGGTATGAATTTTGTGTTGTAATATTGTAGTTTTTTACCAAGACCCAGTTTTTTCTTAAGATACTATTGATATACATTCTTATGAAGGTATCACATGAAAAAACTATATGGTTTCTACAGTTATCCATGCTATCAAGTCCCCCACACACACCCCATTGCAGTCACTGTCCATCAGTATAGTAAGATGCTGCAGAGTCACTTCTTGTCTTCTCTGAGCTACACTGTCTTCCCCATGATCCCCCCCCCATGTGTGCCAATCATAATACCCCTCAATCCCCTTCTCCCTCCCTCCCCATCCACCCTCCCATATTCCTCTCCTTTGTTAACCACTAGTTCCTTCTTGGAGTCTGTGAATCTGCTGCTGTTTTGGTCCTTCAGTTTTGCTTCACTGTTGTACTCCACAAATGAGGGAAATCATTTGGAACATGCCAAGACCCAGATTTATAGATAGAGAGTAAATGAATGATAGCTTTTAATTATAAATATAAACTTTGTTTGTTACACTTGTGTTCTTTGAATAATTTGCATTTTTTTTAAGTCTAAAGTGGTAAATCTTGGAATTTTGGCTCAAAAATCAGATTTCTGCTTGAAACTTGAAGAAGGGCTGGTAAATAATAAATGTAAGTTAAACTATAAAGTATTAAGTATCTTCAGTTTGTTGTATATTATATGAGAATTAATTAAATGAAATATTAATAGACTTTTTAGTAACTGAAAGAAAAGTATAAACTAAAAGTATTAAATTCTAGTTTTAATCTAATTTCAGCTTTTGTGTTATATTTAATGAGTGGCACTGAATTCAGATGATACTGATATGATATAAGGAATATAATAATCTTTTGAACACCTTTTATACTTTATGGATAATTATATTTTTCTAATATTTTTTGCTTTTTTTTTTTTTTATTTACAAAAAGGTTTTCAATACAGTTTGCAGTCCAGTAGGGACTTTTGTCTTAGGTTATTTCAGATATTCCCAAATTATCCCATAAAAAGGCAGTTTTAAAATTTATTAACACATTTAAATTTTGAAAGCTACAGTTGATACCCAATAATGATAAACAAAGCTGTAGGCAATAATAACAAAACCACAGTCACTCTGCTGTTTGACTTACCCTCTTGTTCTCTGATCCAATTGCTTTTGTTTTTATACTATTATCACTCAAACTTACATTGGCAAAAGTAAAAAAATGGTACTGATGGGCCATGGTAGATGACTAAAGAGCAGCAGGGTCACAAAGTGGGAGTAACTTGTTAGGTTTATGTGGGGACTAAGAAGAAAAGCCTTGCTCTTAGTATATACTGAAAGGACAAATATAAAATTCAATGTAATGTCAAATGCCTCATATAAAAATAGTCCTAAGTGCCTAGGATATGTATTTGTAGGGTGCATTTAAAATAAGAGTGCTTATTTCCAGGGAAAATAAGTAGATTTGGGATGGGTAAGAAATAGGTGGGGTCTTTCCCTCTTACTATCGGTTTAAATATATATTGCTTGGGGTATGAAATAAAAACAGTAATTTCCTAAGTGAAGTGGTTGTAAGTAATAACTGGATTTCTTTTGAACTTAACTTCAGATGAAGCTGCTCTTAAGTGTCTGAAAGAATTAGGGCCATCAGGAATTGAAACAGAGCTGCGAAGCTTGTCTCCAGATTGTGGTGGGTCTGTAGAAGTTATGCAGAGCTTCTTAAAAATGATCGGGATGATGTTGGACAGAAAGCAAGATTTTGAGTTAGCCCAGGCATACCTTGCATTGTTTCTAAAGGTAAGTCTAATGTAAAACCACACCCCTAGCTTGCCTTCTTCTAGAGCAGTGCTGTCTGCTACCTGTACCTGCACCGCCCAAGGAGGCAGCCACTTGGCATAGGTAGCCACTGAGCACTTGAGATGTGGCTAATGTGACTGAGAAATGGAGTTTTTTAATTTATGCAAATTTAATTAATTTATATTGAAATACCCACCTTGCTTAGTGACTCCCATATTGGACAGCTGGACAGGTCAGCATTGTAGTCTTTTTATTTTTTCTCAGCACTATTTTGATTCAACCCCCTGATTTTTCTGTGTCATCCATTTGATTCAATATACTAAACTATTAACTTTTTTGAGTAGTTTTATTTTCCTTTTTTTTCTGTGATCATAAAGAAGAAGTCAGGTTTTATGTTTATTTTTTGTTTTTTTCTACAGAAATAAAAATATTTACTTCTGGTTGAAGGAGTTTCAAGCTATTTGACAATTAACATTGATCCTTTTATGACTAATATAATAGCTCATGTTTATTTCAGTAGTATAATATATAGAAGGTGGTAGAAGATGCTGATTCTCAGTGATAGTTGATATGATTCTTTGTTCCATTAATATCTAAAATATTAGTTTAGATATTGTTTTCATTTGATCTAATTTAAAGTTATTTAAAAAGTAGATATTTAGGTGGTAGCATGTAGCATGAGAAAATAGAAGTGCCACAAATTGTTTCTGTATCCTTTCTTAAGTTTAGTTCATGAATATAAATTTATTGAAATCTTTAGACAATAACTCAAAGGGCCCATGTGCCATCTCCTACCTGTGGGCTACAATGAAAGGAGAAACTTAAAAAACCACTAAAGGATTCAGTGTTAGAACTAGGCCCTTGCTTCTGGGTCTGAGTCAGGACTATCCTTAGGTGAAGCGAGTGATAACATCTTTAATTTCACTAAGGGAGTGACATTAGTATAAAGGAATTAATAATAAAGAAGTTTGATGATGCAGGAGAGGGAAATGGGAGATGGTAATAAACAAGTATTTAAGAAAAAAGTATTCAGAATAGTATCTTCAGATGTTCTTTAGTAAAAAAGTTGAATCCAGACTAAACAAAGTTTTAATTTTCTTAAATGTTCAACTATCATATTTCTCTTTTCAGTTACACCTTAAAATGCTCCCTTCAGAGCCAGTTCTTGTAGAAGAAATGACAAAGTTGTCATCACAGGTGGAAGAAAACTGGATGCATTTACAATCCCTCTTCAATCAAAGCATGTGTGTTTTAAATTATATAAAAAGTGCTTTGTTATAAAAATGAAGTGACTAAATAAATCAGACTTTTATATTAAATGGATTAACTCATACCCTGTTTTCCCAGTTTCAGTGTGAAAAGAAAATAAATGCTAGCACTACTGACTACTCAGTCATTCTCCACTTTATATGGTAAATACTTCCTTGAAATAAAATACATGCCTTTTGTTTAAAGACTTAATCTACTCGAATTATTTTTCTGAGTCTCTTCACATCAGTTACATGTATGTGACTCCTTTTGAATTGTCATCACTAACTCCTGTTTTTTGAGTATCTGTAACATATAAGATGTTCTAGGTGCTTTGTATAAAGTATTGCTGAATTAAACTGAACATCAGTGCTTTTATGATATGAAGTAAAAAGGCATGTACGTTCCTTAGAGGCCTTGGGTGAAACATGGATCATTTGACTCTTGGAGCTGAAGGCATGCCAGCCCTTAGTGCAGCCCCTCTTGTAGTGCAGAAGAGGACACTGCTGAGGTCAGCTTGGGATCTCAGCGATAGACCCAGCTTTTCTGCAGTACTGACCTAGTGCTCTCTCCAATGTAGGCTTTCTAAGGAACTTGCTCTTTTCTCAGGAATGTGAGAGGCAATTTCACAAGGCAGGTCAATGTAGGAGACAGGTGAACAGATTCCTAGGATAATTGAGGGAAAATTCAAATTCCACTGAAGATACCCTTTAAAGGTGTTTCTTCTTCACTGATGACATTTTTATTTGGAAGAAATTGCTGACTCTCCTTTTACTGAAAACCATTGTAAAGCCAGAATAACTCTAACAGTTTCTCTTTTCTCATCATTGGTTTCTTTTCATGGTTCAAAACTATGTGAATTAAAAATAAGCCATTCTTAACAGCACTACACTCTACAAACCGTTTTTAGTTTATATACTCAATGTCATTCGCTCTGATGTGATGGTGAGTGTGGGTATGAACTTCACAGTTACAGTGAAGCGTGGGTGTTGTCAATGGTAATGGTGAATGGTCAGGTGTAATGGCCAGGACTAGGGTTAGGTTTACGTGTTCGGTAAGGGAAGGGAAGGATAGGGTTACGGTTATATTTACAATACAGCTCTGATGTGAGGGCGACAGTAACTGAGCTACAGTGCTACAGTGAGGCATGGGTGACATCGATGGTGATGGTAGGGGTCTGGACCAAGAGCCAGGGCTAGGGTTAGGGTTCAGTGTTTGGGAAGGTATACGGGAGGGATAGGGTTTTGGTTAGAGTTAGGGTCTGGCTGTGATGTGAGGGTGTGTGCGAGATTGGATCTGAGGTTTACGATTTGGTTTGGACACTAAAATGACGGTGAGGTGTTCGGTGCAGTGACAAGGGCTAGGGTTAGAGTTAAGGGTTCGGTAATGTGTATGGGCAGGATATCGCTATGTTTACAGTGAGGATCTGGCTCTCACATGAGGTTGAGGGTGCGATTGCATGACAGGTTTACGGTGAGCTCTGGCAGTTGTAGCTGAGTGTGAGAGATCATGTCTAGGGACCTAGGCATGGGAAACGTTTAGTGTTTCGGTAAGATGTATGTGCAGGATAGGGTTATGGTTAAATTTAGAACTCAGCTCTGATGTGAGGGCAACTGCGAGATTGAATGACAGTGTTGCAGTGAGACATGGGTGACGTCGATATTCATGGTAGATGTCTCTTCCAAGTGAAAGTGGTAGGGTTAGGGTTCAGTGCTTGGGAAGGTGTACGGTGGTGATAGGATTTTGGTTAGAGTTAGGGTCCAGCTGTGATGTGAGGGTGAGTGTGAGATTGAGTCTTTGGCGTATGATATGGTGGGGCTGACACTATAATGATGGTGAGTGGTCTGGTGCAATGGCCAGGGCAAAGGTTAGAGTTAAATGTTTGGTAATGTTTACTGGATGGATAGCACTATGGTTACAGTTAGGGTATTGCTCTGATGTGAGGGTGAGTGTGCGGTTGAGCGTCAGCTTTTTGGTGAGCTGTGTGTGATGTCATTGTTGACTGGGTGGTCAGGACCAGAGTCCAGGGCTAGGGTTAGGGTTAGGGGTTCAGTAAGGTGTATGGGCAAGATAGGTTTATGGTTACATTTAGGACTTGGCTCTGATATGAGGGCGACAGCAAGATTGAATGACAATGTTACATTGGGAAATGGGTGATTTCAATACTCATGGTAGGGGTCTGTTCCAAGTGAAAGGGCTAGGGTTAAGGTTCTGTGTTTGGGAATGTGTACACAGGTGACAGGATTTCCGTTAGAGTTAGAGTCTAGCTGTGATGTGAAGGTTAGTGCGAGATTGGATCTCAGGTTTACAATTTAGTGGGGCTGACCCTCCAAAAATGGTGTGGGGTCCAATACAATGGCCAGTGATAGTGGTAGGGTGAAGTGTTCCATAATTCGTACTGGCAGGATAGCGTTAAGTTTACAGTGAGGATCTGGCTCTGATGTGAGAGTGAGGGTGAGATTCAGCAACAGGTTTACACTGAGGTGTGGGTGATGTCGATGTTAACTGTGAGGGTCTGTTCCAGGGGCCAGTGCAAGGGTAAATTTCAGAGGTTCATTAAGGTGTATGGGCAGTCTTGGGTTATGGTTACATTTAGAGCTTGGCTGTGATATGAGGGCAACACTGAGATTGAATTGCATTGTTGAGACACGGGTGATTTCGGTATTTAGGTTATGGGTCTGTTCCAGCAATCAGGGATAGGGTTAGGGTTTGCTGTTTCAGAATGTGTGCATGGGTGATAGGTTTAGAGTTCGATTTCAGATAGGTCTTTGATGTGAGGGTGAGTGCAAGTTTGGGTCTCAGGTTTACAATTTTATGGGGCTGCACCTAAAAGAATTCTTAGGGTTCTGGTGCAGTGTCCAAGGCTATGGTTACTGGGAAGTGTTTGGTAATGCGTATGGGCAGGATAGTGCTACTTTTACAGTGAGGATCTGGCTCTAATGTGAGGGTGAAGGCAAGACTGTTTTTCAGGTTTATGATTTTGTGGGTCTGATCATAAATATTCTGATGGGTCCATTGAAGAGTCCAGGGCTAGGATTAGGGTTAAGGGTTCGGTAATGCATATGGGCAGGATAGTGCTATGGTTACAGTGAGGTTCTGGCTCTGATGTGAGGGTGAGGGTGAGATTGAGTGACAGGTGTATGGTGAGCTGTGGGTGATGTCGATGTTGACCATGAGGACTCAGGTCCAGGGACCAGGGCTAAGAATAAGGTTATGGGTTCGGTAAACTGTACAGGCAGGTTAGGTTGATGGTTACATATAGTGTTCGGATCTGATCGGAGGGCGACAGTGAGATTGAATGACATTGTTACAGTGAGATACACTGACATCTATATTCATGTGAGGTGTCTGTTCCAAGCATCAGGGCTAGGGTTAGGGTTCGGTGTTTGGGAATGTGTATGTGGGTGATAGTGTTTCCGTTCGTGTTAGGGTCTGGCTTTGATGTAAGGATGATTGCGAGATTGCGACTCAGGTTGACGATTTTGTGGGGCTGAACCTAAAATGATTCTGAGGTGACTGGTGAAGGATCCAGGGCTAGGGCTAGGGTTAAGTGGGTGTTTGGTAATGTGTACGGGCAGGATAGCGCTATGGTTACAGTGAAGATCTGGCTCTGATGTGAGGGTGAGGGTGAGATTGAGCAATAGGTTTACGGTGAGTTGTGGGTGATGTCGATGTTTTGAAGGAGGCTCAGATCCAGGGGCAAGGGATAGGATTAGGGTTCTGTGTTCGGTAGAGATTTTGAGAGGGATAGGGCAATCATTACCTTTAGGACTTGGCTCTGATGTGAGGGTGACACTGAGATTGATTGACAGTGTTACAGTTATACATGGGTGATGTCAATATTCATGGTAGGGTTCTGCTCCAAGAGTCAAGGCTAGGGTTAGGGTTCAGTGTTTGGGAAGGTGTATGTTGGTGGCAGGGTTTCGGTTCATGTTAGGGTCCAGCTGTTATGTGAGGGTGAGTGTGAGATTGGGTCTCTGGTTTACGATTTTGTGGGGCTGACCCTTAAAGCATTCTGATGGGTCCCGTGCACAGTCCAAGGCTAGGGTTAGGGATAAATATTCGGTAATGGGTATGTGCAGGATTGCCTTATTTCCACAGTGAGGTTCTGACTCTGATATGAGGGTGAGGTCGAGGTTGAGTGACAGGTGTACGTTGAACGGTGGGGGTTTGTCGTTGTTGACCCTGAGGTGTCAGGTTCAGGGGCCAGAGCTAGGGATAGGGTTAAGTGTTCGGTAAGGTGTACAGGCAGAATAGGGTTATGTTTACATTTAGGACACGGTTCTGATGTGAGGGTGACACTGAGATTGAATGACAGTGTTACAGTGAGACGCGTGTGACATTGAAATTCAAGAGAGGGGTCTGTTCCAAGACTCAGGGCTAGATTTTGGGTTTGGTGTTTGCGAAGGTGTACATGGGTGATAAGTTTTCGGTTTGAAATAGAGTCCACTGTTATGTGTGGGCAAGGGAGAGATTGATTCTAATGTTTACGATTTAGCGGTGCTGACCCTTAAATGATTCTGAGGGTTCTGGTGCAGGGTCCAGGGGTATGGCTAGGGTTAAGTGTTCTGTAATGCTTACTGTCGGGGTAGTGCTACAGTTACAGTGAAGATATTGCTCTGATACGAGGGTGAGGGAGAGATTGAGTGAAAGTTTTTTGGTGAGCTCTGCAGGGTGTCAATGTTGACCATGAGGGATCAGATCCATGGGCCAGGGCTAGGCTTAGCATTAGGGGTTCCTTATGGTGTATGTGCAGGATAGGGATATGGATCCATTTAGGACTCAGCTGTATATGAGCATGATGGCGAGATTGAATGACAGTATTACAGTGAGACACAGGTGACGTCAATATTCATGGTAGTGGTCTGTTCCAAGAGTCAGGTCTAGGGTTAGGTTTTGGTGTCTGGAAACGTGTACGTGGGTGATAGGGAGGGTTCAGTTCAAGTTAGGGTTCAGCTGTGATGCGATGGTGAGTGTGAGTCTGGATCTCAGGTTTATGATTTGGTGGTTCTGACACTAAAATGATGGTGAGGTGTTGGGTACAGTGACAAGGGCTAGGGTTAGAGTTAAGTGTTTGGAAATGTATATGGGCAGGATAGCGCTACATTTGCAGTGAGGATCTGGATCTGACAGGAGGTTGAGTGTGAGACTGCACGACAGGTTTACGGTGTGCTGTGGGATTTGTTGTAGTTGACCATGAGGGGTAAGGTCCAGGTGCCTGGGCTTGTGAATCATTTAGGTTTTCAGTAAGGTGTACATGCAGGATAGGGTTATAGTTAAATTTAGGACTAAGCTCTGAAGTGAGGGCAACAGCAAGACTGAATGACAGTGTTACAGTGAGACATGGGTGACGTCAATATTTATGGTAGTGGTCTATTCCAAGTGATAGGTCTAGGGTTAGGGTTCAGTGTTTGGGAAGGTGTACGGGGGTATTAGGGTTTCAGTTAGAGTTAGTGTCTAGCTCTGATGTGAGGGTGACTGTGACATTGGGTCTTAGGTTTATGTTATGGTCAGGCTGATACTAAAATGATGGTGAGGTGTCTGGTGCAATGGCCAGGACAAAGGTTAGGATTAAATGTTTGGTAACGGGTACTAGATAGATAGCGCTCTGGTTACAGTTAGGGTCTTGCTCTGATGTGAGCGTGAGGTCACGGTTGAGCAACAGCTTTTTGGTGAGCTGTGGGTGATGTCGATGTTCATTGTGGGTGGGCTGGACTAGGAGCCGGGGCTAGGGTTAGGGTTAGGGGTTCAGTAAGGTGTATGGGCACGATAGGTTTATGGTTACATTTTAGTCTCGACTGTGATAAGAGGGCAACAGTGAGATTCAATGAAAATATTACAGTGGGTCATGGGTGATTTCGATATTAATGGTAGGGTTCTGTTCCAAGTGAAAGGGCTAGGTTTAGGTTTCGGTGTTTGGGAATGTGTTCATGGTTGATAGGATTTCCATTAGATTTGGTTCCACCTGTGATGTGAGGGATAGTGCGAGACTGGATCTCAGCTTTACGATTTCATGAGTCTGATCCCAAAAATATGGTGTGGGGTCCAGTGCAATGGCCAGGGATAGCTTTAGGGTAAAGTGTTCGGTAATTGGTACTGGCAGGATAGTGCTATGTTTACAGTGAGTATCTGGCTCTGATGTGAGGGTGAGGGCGAGACTGAGAGACAGGTTTACACTGAGGTGTGTGTGATGTTGATGTTGACTGTGAGAGTCTGATCCAGGGGCCAGTGCAAGGGTAAAGATTAGTGGTTCATTAAGGTGTATGGGCAGGATAGGGTTATGGTTACATTTAGGGCTTGGCTGTGATGTGAGGGCAACACTGAGATTGAACTGCATTGTTGAGACACGGGTGGTTTCAGTACTCAGGTTAGGAGTCTGTTACAACATTCAGGGGTAGGATTAGGGTTTGCTGTTTCAGAATGTGTACATGGGTGATAGGTTCTCAGTTCGATTTAGGATATGACTTTGATGTGAGGTTGAGTGCGAGTTTGGGTCTCAGGTTTACGATTTTATGGGGCTGAACCTGAAAGAATTCTCAGGGGTCTGGTCCAGAGTCTAATGCTATGGTTAGTGTGCAGTGTTCAGTAATGCGTACGGGCAGGATAATGCTACTGTTACAGTTAATATCTGGCTCTAATATGAGGGTGAAGGCCAGTCTGTTTTTCAGGTTTAGGATTTTGTTTGTCTGACCATAAAATAATTCTGATGGGTCCATTGCAGAGTCCAGGGCTAGGATTAGGGTTTAGGATTTGGTAATGCATACCTGCAGGATAGTGCTATGGTTACAGTGAGGATCTGGCTCTGATGTGAGGGTGAGGGTGAGATTGAGTGACATATGTATGGTGAGCTATGGGCGATGTCGATGTTGACTGTGAGGCCTCAGGTCCTGGGACCAGGGATAAGATTAAGGTTATGGATTCGGCAAACTGTACAGGCAGTTTACGATGATGGTTATATTTAGGATTCGGATCTGATGTGAGGGCACCAGCGAAATTGAATGACATTGTTACAGTGAGATACACTGACATCTATATTTATTTGAGGGGTCTGTTCCAAGCATCAGGGCTAGAGTTAGGGTTCGGTTTTTGGGAGTGTGTATGTGGGTGATAGTGTTTCCGTTCAAGTTAGGGTCTGGCTTTGATGTAAGGTTGAGTGCGAGATTGCATCTCAGGTTTACGATTTTGTGGGGCTGAACCTAAAAAGATTCTGAGGTGACTGGTGAAGGATCTAGGGCTAGGGTTAGGGTTAAGTGTTTGGTAATGTGTACGGGCAGGATAGCACTATGGTTACAGTGAAGATCTGGCACTGATGTGAGAGTGAGGGCGAGATTGAGCAATTGGTTTATGGTGATCTGTGGGTGATGTTGATGTTTTGAAGGAGGCTTAGATCCAGGGGCCAGGGATAGAATTAGGGTTCTGTGTTCGGTAGGGGTTCTGAGCGAGATAGGGCCATCGTTATCTTTAGGATATGGCACTGATGTGAGGGTGACACTGAGACTGAATGACAGTGTTACAGTTATACACGGGTGATGTTGATATTCATGGTAGGGTTCTGCTCCAAGAGTCAGGGCTAGTGTTAGGGGTCAGTGTTTGGGAAGTTTCCCGTTGGTGGCAGGGTTTCGGTTTGAGTTAGGATCTGGCTGTAATGTGAGGGTGAGTGCGAGATTGGGTTTCCGGTTTATGATTTTGTGGGGCTGACCCTTAAAGCATTCTGATGGGTCCTGTGCACAGTCCAAGGCTAGGGTTAGGGATAAATATTCGATAATGGTTAGGGGCAGGATTACATTATTTTTACAGTGAGGTTATGTCTCTGATATGAGGGTGAGGGCGAGATTGAACGACAGGTGTATGTTGACCGGTGGGGTTTGTCGTTGTTGAACCTGAGGTGACAGGTCCAGGGACCAGAGCTAGGGATAGGGTTAAGTGTTCGGTAATGTGTACAAGGAGGATAGGGTTATGCTTACATTTTGGACACGGTTTTGATGTGAGGGTGACACTGAGATTGAATGACAGTGTTACAATGAGACACGTGTGACGTCGATATTCAAGAGAGGAGTCTGTTCCAAGACTCAGGGCTAGATTTTGGGTTTGGTGTTTGCGAAGGTGTACGTGGGTGATAAGTTTTCGGTTTGAAATAGAGTCCACCGTTATGTGTGGGCAAGGGAGAGATTGATTCTAATGTTTACGATTTAGCGGTGCTGACCCTTAAATGATTCTGAGGGTTCTGGTGCACTGTCCAGGATTATGGTTAGGGTTAAGTGCTCAGTAATGCTTACTGTTGCGGTAGCGCTACAGTTACAGTGAAAATATTGCTCTGACGTGAGGGTGAGGGAGAGATTGAGTGACAGTTTTTTGGTGAGCTCTGCAGGGTGTCAATGTTGACCATGAGGGATCAGATCCATGGGCCAGGGCTAGGCTTAGCATTAGGGGTTCCTTATGGTGCATGTGCAGGATAGCATTTTGGTTTCATTTAGGACTCAGCTCTAATGTGAGCATGATAGTGACATTGAATGACAGTATTACAGTGAGACACAGGTGATGTCAATATTCATGGTAGGGGTCTTTTCCAACAGTCAGGGCTAGGGTTAGGTTTAGGTGTCTGGGAACGTGTACGTCGGTGATACGGGTTTAGTTCGAGTTAGGGTCCAGTTGTGATGTGATGATGAGTGCAAGTCTGGATCTCATGTTTATGATTTGGTGGTTCTGACAATTAAATGATGGTGAGGTGTTGGGTGCAATGACGAGGGCTAGGGTTAGAGGTAAGTGTTCATTAATGTGTATGGGCAGGATAGTGCTTCATTTGCACTGAGGATCTGGATCTGACAGGAGGTTGAGTGTGGGTTGCACGACAGGTTTACGGTGTTCTGTAGGGTTTGTTCTGGTTGACCATGAGGGGTAAGATCCAGGGGCCTGGTCTTGGGAATCATTTTCAATTTTCAATAAGGTGTTTGTAGAAGATACGGATATGGTTAAATTTAGGACTCAGCTCTGAAGTGAGGGTGACAGCAAGACTGAATGCGTTGTTAGAATGAGACACAGGTGACTTCGATATTCATAGTAGTGGTTGGTTCCAACATTCAGGGCTAGGGTTAGGGATCAGTATGTGGGAATGTGTCCGCGGGTGATACGGTTTCGGTTAGAGTTAGGAAACATCCCTGATGTGAGGGTGAGTTCCAAATAGGATCTCAGGTTTACCCTTTTGTGGCCTTACTTACCCTAAAAGTGTTCTGAGGAACCCGGTGCCAAGTACTAGGCGAGGGTTAGGTTTAAGTGTTTGGTATTGCTTATGGGCAGAATACCTCTACAATTACAATCTGGATTTGCCTTCAATGTGAGGATTAAGGCGAGATTGAATAACATGTTATGGTGAGCTGTGGGTGATGTCAATGTTCACCATGACGGTCAAGCCCATGTGCCAGGGCTAGGTTTAGGTTTCTGTGTTTGGTAACATGTAAGGTCAGGATCGTGCTACGGCTACAGTGAGTCTCTGACTGTGATGTGAGTTATAGGGTGAGATTCGGTCTCACGTTTACTATTTTGTGGGGCTTACAAGAAAGGTAATCTGATGGGTCGGGTGAGGAATACATGGCTAGGGTTAGGGTTAAGTGTTTGGTAATACATATGGGCAGGATAGCACTATGATGATAGTGAGAATCTGGCTCTGATGTGAGGTGGAGGGCGAGATTGAGTTACAGCTGTACGGAGAGCTGTGGGATTTGTCGATGCTGACCGTGAGGTATCAGGCCCAGGGCCAGGGAAGGGTTAGGGTTATGAGTTCAGAAATGTGTACGGGGAGGATAGGGTTATCTTTAAATTTAGTACTCGGCTAAGATGTGAGGGTGACAGCATGAATGAATGACAGTGTTACAGTGAGATATGGGTGGCGATGTTATTCATGGTAGGGTTCTGTTCCAAGAGTTAGGTTTTGGGTTAGGTTTCGGTGTTTGGGAAGGTGAACATTGCTGATAGGCTTTCGGTTCGAGTTAGGGTCCGTCTGTAATGTGAGGGTGAGTGGGAGATTGGGTCTCAGGTTTACAATTTTTAGGGCTGACCCTTAAAGCATTCTGATGGGTCCCGTGCACAGTTCACGTGTAGGGTTAGGGTTAAATGTTCGGTAATGAGCATGGGCAGGATAGTGCTATTTTTACAGTGAGTTTCCATCTCAGATATGAGGGTGATGGCGAGAATGAGTGACAGCTTTGCGGTGAGGTGTTTGTTATGTCGATATTGACCGTGAGGTTCAGATCCAGGAACCAGAGCTAGGGTTAGGGTTCAGGGTTCAGTAATGTGTACGGACAGGATAGGGTTATCAGTACATTTAGCGGTCGGCTGTGATGCGAGGGCTACAGTGAGACTGAATGACAGTGTTACGTTGATACACGAGTGACTTCAATATTAATGGTAGGGATCTGTTCCAACAATCACGGTCTGGTTAGAGTTCGGTATTTGGGAATGTGTCTGGGTGATACGGTTTCTGTTCGAGTTAGCATAGGTCTTTTATGGGAGGGTGAGTGCGAAATTGGTGGTCAGGTTTTTGATTTTGTGGGGCTGACCCTAAAAGAATTCTGAAGCGTGTGGTGCAGGGTCCTGGTCTAGGGTTAGTTTTAGTTGTTTGGTAATGCTTATGGGCAGGATAGCTCTAGAGTTACAGTGTAGATCTGCCTTCTAATGTGAAGGTTAAGGCGAGAATGACTGACAGGTTTATGGTTAGCTCTGGGTGTTGTCGATGTTCACCATGTCTGTCAAGTCTATGTGCCACGGCTAGGGTTGGTTTTCTGTATTCGGTAACGTGTAAGTTCAGGACCGTGCTTCAGCTACAGTGAGGTTCTGACTCTGATGTGAGTTTGAGGGCGGTATTGGGTCTCACATTTACTATTTTTTGCGGCTGACAATAAAGGTATTCTGATGGATCGGGTGCAGAATCCAGGGCTCGGGTTAGGTTTAACTGTTTGGTAATGCATAATGGCAGGATAGCACTACGATTACAGTGAGAATCTGGCTCTGATGTGAGGTTGAGTGCGAGAATGAGTGATAGGTGTACGGTGAGCTTTCGGGGTTGTCACTGTTGACCGTGAGGTGTCAGTCCCAGGTACCAGGGTTAGGGTTAGGGTTCGTTGTTTTGGAAGGTGTACGTTGGTGATAGGGTTTTGGTTCGAGGTAGGGTCTGTCTGTAATGTGAGGGTGAGTCCGAGATTGGGTCTCAGGTTTACGATTTTGTGGGGCTGACCCTTAAAGCATTCTGATGGGTCCCGTCCACAGTAGAAGTCTAGGGTTAGGGTTAAATGTTCGGTAACGGGTATGTGCAGAACAGTGCTATTTTTAAAGTGAGGTTCTGTCTCTGATATGAGGGTGATGGCGAGATTGAGTAACAGCTTTACGTTGAACAGGGGTGTTGTCAGAGATGACCCTGATGTGCCAGGTGCGTGGCAGAGTGAGAGTTATCATTAAATATTTGGTAGGCTGTACAGGCAGTATAGGGATCTGTTTGTATTCAGTACTCGGTTCTGATGTGAGGGAGTCAGCGTAATTGCCAATGTTGCAGTGACACAAGGTTGACGTCGATATTCACGCTCGAAGTCTTTTCCATGAGTCGGGGCTAGGGTTACTGTTCGGAGTTTGGGAAGTTGTACATGGGTGATAGGGTTTGATTCATGTTAGTGTACCTCTGTAATGTGAGGGCGAGTTTGAGATTGAGCGTCAGGTTTATGGTGAGGTGTTGGTTATGTCTATGTTGACCTTGATGTCTATATCCAGGAGTCAGTGCGTGGTTTAGGGGTAGGGTTTCAGTATGGTGTCTGGATAGGATAGGCTCATGAGTACATTTTTTTTTCCTCTGTAATGTGAGGGCGATAGTGAGATTCAATACAGTGTTACGTCGAGACACAGGTGACTTCGATATTCATGGTAGTGTTCGTTTCCAACTTTATGGGCTAGGGTTCGGGTTCGGTATGTGGGAATGTGTCCGCGGGTGATACGGATTCAGTGAGAGTTAGGAAACATCCCTGATGTGAGGGTGAGTTCCAAATAGGATCTCAGGTTTACCCTTTTGTGGCCTTACCCTAAAAGTTTTCTGAGGAACCCGGTGCCGAGTCCTGGGCGAGGGCTGGTTTAAGTGTTTATTATTGCTTATGGGCAGAATAGCTCTACAATTACAATCTGGATGTGCCTTCAATGTGAGGATTAAGGCGAGATTGAGTAACATGTTTATGGTGAGCTCTGGGTGATGTCAATGTTCACCATGACGGTCAAGTCCATGTGTCAGTGCTAGGGTTAGGTTTCTATATTTGGTAAAGGGTAAGTGAAGGACCGTGCTTCAGCTACAGTGAGGTTCTGACTCTGATCTGAGTTTGAGGGCAATATTGGGTCTCACATTTTCTATTTTGTGTGGCTGCCAATAAAGGTATTCTGATGGATCGGGTGAAGAATCCAGGGCTAGGGTTAGGTTTAAGTGTTTGTTAATAAATATGGGCAGTTTAGCACAATGATTAAAGTGACAATCTGGCACTGATGTAAGGATGGGAGCGAGAATGAGTGATAGGTGTATGGTGAGCTTTCGGGGTTGTTTCTGTTGACCGTGAGGTGTCTGTCCCAGGGTCCAGGGTTAGGGTTAGGGTTCGTTGTTTTGGAAGGTGTACGTTGGTGATAGGGTTTTGGTTCGAGTTAGGGTTCGTCTGTAATGTGAGGGTGAGTGCGAATTTGGGTCTCAGGTTTACGATTTTCTGGGGCTGGCCCTTAAAGCATTCTGATGGGTCCCGTCAATAGTAGAATTCTAGGGTTAGGGTTAAATGTTCGGTAACGGGTATGTGCAGAACAGTGCTATTTTTAAAGTGAAGTTCTGTCCCTGATATGAGGGTGATGGCGAGATTGAGTGACAGGTTTATGTTGACCGGGGGTTTTGTCCAAGATGACCCTGATGTGCCACGTCCAGGGACAGAGTGAGGGTTAGTGTTAAATATTTGGAAGGGTGTACAGGCAGTATAGGGTTCTGTTTGTATTCAGTACTCGGTTCTGATGTGAGGGAGACAGCGTGATTGAATGCCAATGTTACAGTGACACAAGGGTGACGTTGACATTCGTGGTCGAAGTCTTTTCCATGAGTCGGGGCTAGGGTTACTGTTCGGTGTTTGGGAAGATGTACATGGGTGATAGGGTTTGATTCATGTTAGTGTACCGCTGTAATGTGAGGGCGAGGGTGACATTGAGCGACAGGTTTGTGGTGAGGTGTTTGTGAGGTGTATGTTGACCATGATTACATATTTAGGAGCCAGTGCGTGGTTTAGGGGTAGGGGTTCAGTAAGGTGTCTGGATAGGATAGGCTCATGAGTACATTTTGTTTTCCTCTGTAATATGAGGGCGATAGTGAGATTCAAAGACAGTGTTACTTTGAGACACAGGTGACTTCGGTACTCATGGTAGTGGTCGGTTCCAACATTCACGGCTAGGGTTACTGTTCGGTATGTGGGAATGTGTCCGCGGGTGATACGGTTTCGGTTAGAGTTTGGAAACATCCCTGATGTGAGGGTGAGTTCCAAATAGGATCTCAGGTTTACCCTTTTGTGGTCTTACCCTAAAACTGTTGTGAGGAACCCGGTGCCGAGTCCTGTGCGAGGGTTAGGTTTAAGTGTATGGTATTGCTTATGGGCAGAATACCTCTACAATGACAATCTGGATCTGCCTTCAATGTGAGGATTAAGGCGAGATTGAGTAACATGTTATTTTGAGCTGTGGGTGATGTCGATGTTTACCATGACGGTCAAGTCCATGTGCCAGGGCTAGGTTTAGGTTTCTTTGTTTGGTAACATGTAAGGTCAGGATCGTGCTACGGCTACAGTGATTCTCTGACTGTGATGTGAGTTATAGGGTGAGATTCGGTCTCACGTTTACTATTTTGTGGGGCTTTCAAGAAAGGTAATCTGATGGGTCGGGTGAGGAATACATGGCTAGGGTTAGGGTTAAGTGTTTGGTAATGTATGTGGGCAGGATAGCACTACGATTACAGTGAGAATCTGGCTCTGATGTGAGGTTGAGGGCGAGATTGAGTTACAGCTGTACGGTGAGCTGTGGGGGTTGTCGATGCTGACCGTGAGGTATCAGGCCCAGGGGCCAGGGAAAAGTTAGGGTTAGGAGTTCAGAAATGTGTATGGGTAGGATAGAGTTATGTTTAAATTTAGGACTCGGCTCAGATATGAGGGAGACAGCATGAATGAATGACAGTGTTACAGTGAGATATGGGTGGCGATGTTATTCAAGGTAGGGTTCTGTTCCAAGAGTTAGGTTTAGAGTTAAATTTCGGTGTTTGGGAAGGTGAACGTATTTGATAGGCTTACGGTTCGAGTTAGGGTCCGTCTGTAATGTGAGGGTGAGTGGGAGATTGGGTCTCAGATTTACAATTTTTAGGGCTGACCCTTAAAGCATTCTGATGGGTACCATGCACAGTTCACGTGCAGGGTTAGGGTTAAATGTTCGGTAATGAGCATGGGCAGGATAGTGCTATATTTACAGTGAGTTTCCGTCTCAGATATGAGGGTGATGGCGAGAATGAGTGACAGCTTTGCAGTGAGTTGTTTGTTATGTCGATATTGACCGTGAGGTTCAGATCCAGGAACCAGAGCTAGGGTTAGTGTTCGGTGTTCACTAATGTGTATGGACAGGATAGGGTTATCAGTACATTTAGCGGTCGGCTGTGATGTGAGGGCTACAGTGTGACTGAATGACAGTGTTACATTGATACACGGGTGTCTTCAATATTAATGGTAGGGATCTGTTCCAACAATCACGGTCTGGTTAGAGTTCGGTATTTGGGAATGTGTCTGGGTGATACGGTTTCTGTTCGAGTTAGCATAGGTCTTTTATGGGAGGGTGAGTACGAAATTGGAGCTCAGGTTTTTGATTTTGTGGGGCTGATCCTAAAAGAATTCTGAAGCGTGTGGTGCTGGGTCCTGGTCTAGGGTTAGTTTTAGTTGTTTGGTAATGCTTATGGGCAGGATAGCTCTAGAGTAACAGTGTGGATCTGCCTTCTAATGTGAAGGTTAAGGCGAGAATGAGTGACAGGTTTACGGTGAGCTCTGGGTGGTGTCGATGTTCACCATGTCTGTCAAGTCTATGTGCCACGGCTAGGGTTGGTTTTCTGTGTTCGGTAACGTGTAAGTTCAGGACCGTGCTTCAGCTACAGTGAGGATCTGACTGTGATGTGAGTTTGAGGGCGATATTGGGTCTCACATTTACTATTCTTTGCGGCTGACAATAAAGGTATTCTGATGGATCGGGTGCAGAATCCAGGGCTCGGGTTAGGTTTAACTGTTTGGTAATGTATAATGGCAGGATAGCACTACGATTACATTGAGAATCTGGCTCTGATGTGAGGTTGAGCGCGAGAATGAGTGATAGGTGTACGGTGAGCTGTGGGGGTGGTCGCTGTTGACCGTGAGATGTCAGTCCCAGGGACCAGGGTTATGGTTAGGGTTCGGTGTTTGGGAAGGTGTACGTTGGTGATAGAGTTTCGGTTCGAGGTACGGTCTTTCTATAATGTGAGGGTGAGTGCGAGATTTAGTCTCAAGTTTACGATTTTGTGGGGATGACCCTTAAAGCATTCTGATAGGTCCCGTCCATAGTAGAAGTCTAGGGTTAGGGTTAAATGTTCGGTAACGAGTATGAGCAGAACAGTGCTCTTTTTAAAGTGAGGTTCTGTCTCTGATATGAGGGTGATGGCGAGATTGAGTGACAGGTTTATGTTGAACGGGGGGGTTTGTCCAAGATGAACCTGATGTGCCAGTTCCAGGGACAGAGTGAGGGTTTGCGTTAAATATTCGGAAGGGTGTACAGGCAGTATAGGGTTCTGTTTGTATTCTGTACTCGGTTCTGATGTGAGGGAGTCAGCGTGATTGAATGCCAATGTTACAGTGACACAAGGGTGACGTTGACATTCGTGGTCGAAGTCTTTTTCTTGAGTCGGTGCTAGGGTTACTATTCGGTGTTTGGGAAGATGTACATGGGTGATAGGGTTTGATTCATGTTAGTGTACCGCTGTAATGTGAGGGCGAGGGTGAGATTGAGCGACAGGTTTATGGTGAAGTGTTGGTGAGGTCTATGTTGACCGTGATGCTCATATTCAGGAGTCAGTGCGTGGTTAATGGGTAGAGGTTCAGTAAGGTGTCTGGATAGGATAGGCTCATGAGTACATTTTGTTTTCCTTTGTAATGTGAGGGCGATAGTGAGACTCAAAGACATTGTTACGTTGACACACAGGTAATTCGGTATTCATGGTAGTGGTCGGTTCCAACATTCAGGGCTAATGTTAGGGTTCGGTATGTGGGAATGTGTCCGCGGTTGATAGGGTTTCGGTTAGAGTTAGGAAACATCCCTGATGTGAGGGTGAGTTCCAAATAGGATCTCAGGTTTACCCTTTTGTGGCCTTACCCTAAAAGTGTTCTGTGGAACCCAGTGCCGAGTCCTGGGTGAGGGTTAGGTTTACGTGTATGGTATTGCTTATGGGCAGAATACCTCTACAATTACAATCTGTATCTGCCTTCAATGTGCGGATTAAGGCGAGATTGAGTAACATGTTATGGTGAGCTGTGGGTGATGTCGATGTTCAGCATGACGGTCAAGTCCATGTGCCAGGGCTAGGTTTAGGTTTCTGTGTTT
Source organism: Manis pentadactyla (assembly GCF_030020395.1). NCBI lineage: Eukaryota > Metazoa > Chordata > Mammalia > Pholidota > Manidae > Manis > Manis pentadactyla. The sequence goes on along the minus strand of NC_080020.1, from coordinate 52,276,320 downwards.
GGTAACATGTAAGGTCAGGATCGTGCTATGGCTACAGTGAGTCTCTGACTGTGATGTGAGTTATAGGGTGATATTCATTCTCACGTTTAGTATTTTGTGGGGCTTACAAGAAAGGTAATCTGATGGGCCGGGTGAGGAATACATGGCTAGGGTTAGGGTTAGGTGTTTGGTAGTGCATATGGGCAGGATAGCACTACGATGACAGTGAGAATCTGGCTCTGATGTGAGGTGGAGGGCGAGATTGACTTACAGGAGTACGGTGAGCTGTGGGGAATGTCGATGCTGACCGTGAGGTATCAGGCCCATGGGCCAGGGAAGTGTTAGGGTTAGGAGTTCAGAAATGTGTACGGATAGGATAGGGTTATGTTTAAATTTAGGACTCGGCTATGATGTGAGGGAGACAGCATGAATGAATGACAATATTACAGTGAGATATGGGTGGCGATGTTATTCATGGTACTGGTCTGTTCCAAGAGTTAGTTTTAGGGTTAGGTTTCGGTGTTTGGAAAGGTGAACATTGCTGATAGGCTTTCGGTTCGAGTAAGGGTCCGTCTGTAATGTGAGGGTGAGTGGGAAATTGGGTCTCATGTTTACAATATTTAGGGCTGACCCTTAAAGCATTCTGATGGGTCCCGTGCAGAGTTCACGTGTAGGGTTAGGGTTAAATGTTCAGTAATGAGCATGGGCAGGATAGTGCTATTTTTACAGTGAGTTTCCGTCTCAGATATGAGGGTGAGGGCGAGAATGAGTGACAGCTTTGCGGTGAGGTGTTTGTTATGTCGATATTGACCGTGAGGTTCAGATCCAGGAACCAGAGCTAGGGTTAGGGTTCAGGGTTCAGTAATGTGTACGGACAGGGTAGGGTTATCAGTACATTTAGCAGTCGGCTGTGATGCGAGGACTACAGTGAGACTGAATGACAGTGTTACGTTGATACACGGGTGACTTCAATATTAATGGTACGGATCTGTTCCAACAATCACGGTCTGGTTAGAGTTCGGTATTTGGGAATGTGTCTGGGTGATACGGATTCTGTTCGAGTTAGCATAGGTCTTTTATGGGAGGGTGAGTGCGAAATTGGTGGTCAGGTTTTTGATTTTGTGGGGCTGACCCTAAAAGAATTCTGAAGCGTGTGGTGCTGGGTCCTGGTCTAGGGTTAGTTTCAGTTGTTTGGTAATGCTTATGGGCAGGATAGCTCTAGAGTTACAGTGTGGATCTGCCATCTAATGTGAAGGCTACGGCGAGAATGAGTGACAGGTTTACGGTGAGCTCTGGGTGGTGTCGATGTTCACCATGTCTGCCAAGTCTATGTGCCACGGCTAGGGTTGGTTTTCTGTATTCGGTAACGTGTAAGTTCAGGACCGTGCTTCAGCTACAGTGAGGATCTGACTGTGATGTGAGTTTGAGGGCGATATTGGGTCTCACATTTACTATTTTTTGTTGCTGACAATAAAGGTATTCTGATGGATCGGGTGCAGAATCCAGGGCTCGGGTTAGTTTAACTGTTTGGTAATGCATAATGGCAGGATAGCACTACGATTACAGTGAGAATCTGGCTCTGATGTGAGGTTGTGCGCGAGGATGAGTGATAGGTGTACGGTGAGCTTTCGGGGTTGTCACTGTTGACCGTGAGGTGTCAGTCCCAGGGACCAGGGTTAGGGTTAGGGTTCGGTGTTTGGGAAGGTGTACGTTGGTGATAGAGTTTCGGTTCGAGGTAGGGTCTGTCTGTAATGTGAGGGTGAGTCCGAGATTGGGTCTCAGGTTTACGATTTTGTGGGGCTGACCCTTAAAGCATTCTGATGGGTCCCGTCCACAGTAGAAGTCTAGGGTTAGGGTTAAATGTTCGGTAACGGGTATGTGCAGAACAGTGCTAATTTTAAAGTGAGGTTCTGTCTCTGATATGAGGGTGATGGCGAGATTGAGTGACAGATTTACGTTGAACAGGGGTGTTGTCAGAGATGACCCTGATATGCAAGGTGCGTGGGCAGAGTGAGAGTTATCATTAAATATTTGGTAGGCTGTACAGGTAGTATAGGGTTCTGATTGCATTCAGTACTCGGTTCTGATGTGAGGGAGTCAGCGTAATTGCCAATTTTGCAGTGACACAAGGTTGACGTCGATATTCACGCTCGATGTCTTTTCCATGAGTCGGGGCTAGGGTTACTGTTCGGAGTTTGGGAAGTTGTACATGGGTGATAGGGTTTGATTCATGTTAGTGTACCTCTGTAACGTGAGGGCGAGTTTGAGATTCAGCGACAGGTTTATGGTGAGGTGTTGGTTATGTCTATGTTGACCATGATGTCTATATCCAGGAGTCAATGCGTGGTTTAGGGGTAGGGTTTCAGTATGGTGTCTGGATAGGATAGGCTCATGAGTACATTTTTTTTTGCTCTGTAATTTGAGGGCGATAGTGAGATTCAAAGACAGTGTTACGTCGCGGCACAGGTGTCTTCGATATTCATGGTGGTGGTCGATTCCAACATTAAGGGCTAGGGTTCCGGTTCAGTATGTTTGAATGTGTCCGGGGGTTATACGGTTTTGGTTAGAGTTAGGAAACATCCCTGATGTGAGGGAGAGTTCCAAATAAGGTCTCAGGTTTCCCCTTTTGTGGCCTTACCCTAAAAATGTTCTGAGGAACCCGGTGCCGAGTCCTGGGCGAGGGTTAGGTTTAAGTGTATGGTATTGCTTATGGGCAGAATACCTCTACAATTACAATCTGGATCTGCCTTCAATGTGAGGATTAAGGCGAGAGTGAGTAACATGTTTATGGTGAGCTCTGGTTGATGTCAATGTTCACCATGACGGTCAAGTCCATGTGTCAGTGCTAGGGTTAGTTTTCTGTATTCGGTAAAGGGTAAGTGAAGGACGGTGCTTCGGCTGCAGTGAGGTTCTGACTCTGATCTGAGTTTGAGGGCGATATTGGGTCTCACATTTACTATTTTGAGGGGTGGACATTAAAGGTATTCTGATGGATTGGGTGCAGAATTCAGGGCTCCGGGTAGGTTAAAGTGTTTGGTAATGCATAATGGCAGGATAGCACTACGATTACAGTGAGAATCTGGCTCTGATGTGAGGTTGAGGGCGAGAATGAGTGATAGGTGTACGGTGAGCTGTCGGGGTTGTCGCTGTTGACCGTGAGGTGTCAGTCCCAGGGACCAGCGTTAGGGTTAGGGTTCGGTGTTTGTGAAGGTGCACGTTGGTGATAGTGTGTTGGTTCGAGTTAGGGTCCGTCTGTAATGTGAGGGTGAGTGCGTGATTTTGTCTCAGGTATACGATTTTGTGGGGCTGACCCTTAAAGCTTTCTGATGGGTCCCGTCCATAGTAGAAGTCGAGGGTTAGGGTTAAATGTTCGGTAACGGGTATGTGAAGAACAGGGCTAATTTTAAAGTGAGGTTCTGTCTCTGATATGAGGGTGATGGCGAGATTGAGTGACAGCTTTATGTTGAACAGGGGGATTGTCGGAGATGTCCCTGATGTGCCAGGTCCATGGGCAGAGTGAGGGTTGTCATTAAATATTCGGTTGGGTGTACAGGCAGTATAGGGTTCTGTTTGTATTCAGTACTCGGTTCTGATGTGAGGGAGTCAGCGTGATTGAATGCCAATGTTACAGTGACACAAGGGTGACGTTGACATTCACGCTCAAAGTCGTTTCCATGAGTCGGGGCTAGGGTTACTGTTCGGTGTTTGGGAAGTTGTACATGGGTGATAGGGTTTGATTCATGTTAGTGTACTGCTGTAATGTGAGGGCGATGATGACATTGAGCGATAGGTTTATTGTGAGGTGTTGGTTATGTCTATGTTAACCATGATGTCTAGATCCAGGAGTCAGTGCGTGGATTAGGGGTAGGGGTTCAGTAAGGTGTCTGGATAGGATAGGCTCATGAGTATATATTTTTTCCTCTGTAATGTGAGTGCGATAGTGAGATTCAATACAGTGTTACGTCGAGACACAGGTGACTTCGATATTCATGGTAGTTGTCGGTTCCAACATTAAGGGCTAGGGTTTGGGTTTGGTATGTGGGAATGTGTCCGCGGGTGATACGGTTTTGGTTAGAGTTAGGAAACATCCCTGATGTGAGGGTGAGTTCCAAATAGGATCTCAGGTTTACCCTTTGGTGGCCTTACACTAAAAGTGTTCTGAGGAACCCGGTACCGATTCCTGGGCGAGGGCTGGTTTAGTGTTTATTATTGCTTATGGGCAGAATACCTCTACAATTACAATCTGGATCAGCCTTCAATGTGAGGGTTAAGGCGAGATAGAGTAACATATTTATGGTGAGCTCTGGGTGATGTCAATGTTCTCCATGACGGTCAAGTCCATGTGTCAGTGCTAGGGTTAGGTTTCTGTATTTGGTAAAGGGTAAGTGAAGGACCGTGCTTCGGCTACAGTGAGGTTCTGACTCTCATCTGAGTTTGAGGGCGATATTGGGTCTCACATTTACAATATTGAGGGGCTGACAATAAAGGTATTCAGATGGATCAGGTGAAGAGTCCAGGGCTAGGGTAAGGTTTAAGTGTTTGTTAATTCATATGGGAATTTTAGCACAATTATTAAAGTGAGAATCTGGCACTGATTTGAGGGTGGGAACGAGAATGAATGATAGGTGTATGGTGAGCTTTCGGGGTTGTCGCTGTTGAACGTGAGGTGTCAGTCCCAGGGACCAGGGTTAGATTTAGGGTTCGCTGTTTGTGAAGTGTACATTGGTGATAAGGTTTTTGTTCGAGTTAGTGTCCGTCTGTAATGTGAGGGTGAGTCCGAGATTGGGACTCAGGTTTACGATTTTGTGGGGCTGACCCTTAAAGCATTCTGATGGGTCCCGTCAATAGTAGAAGTCTAGAGTTAGGGTTAAATGTTCGGTAACGGGTATGTGCAGAACAGTGCTATTTTAAAGTGAGGTTCTGCCCCTGATATGAGGGTGATGGCGAGGTTGAGTGACAGGTTTATGTTGAACGGGGGTGTTTGTCAAAGATGACCCTGATGTGCCATGTCCAGGGACAGAGTGAGGGTTAGCTTTAAATATTCGGAAGGGTGTAAAATCAGTATAGGGTTCTGTTTGTATTCAGTACTCAGTTCTGATGTGAGGGAGACAGCGTGATTGAATGCCAATGTTACAGTGACACAAGGCTGACGTTGACATTCATGCTCGAAGTCTTTTCCATGAGTCGGGGCTAGGGTTACTGTTCGGTGTTTGGGAAGATGTACATGGGTGATAGGGGTTAATTCATGTTAGAGTACCGCTGTAATGTGAGGGCGAGGGTGAGATTGAGTGACAGGATTACGGTGAGGTGCTGGTGACGTCTATGTTAACCGTGGTGTTTATATTCAGGAGTCAGTGCGTGGTTTAGGGGTAGGGGTTCGGTAAGGTGTCTGGATAGGATAGTCTCATGAGTACATTTTGTTTTCCTCTGTACTGTGAGGGCGATAGTGAGATTCAAAGACAGTGTTACGTTGACACACAGGTGACTTCGGTATTCATGGTAGTGGTCGGATCCAACATTCAGGGCTAGGGTTAGGGTTCGGTATTTGGGAAGGTGTCCGCGGTTGATACGGTTTCGGTTAGAGTTAGGAAACATCCCTGATGTGAAGGTGAGTGCCAAATAGGATCTCAGGATTACCCTTTTGTGGCCTTACACTAAAAGTGTTCTGAGGAACCCGGTGCCGAGTCTTGGGCGAGGGTTAGGTTTAAGTGTATGGTATTGCTTATGGGCAGAATACCTCTACAATTACAATCTGGATCTGCCTTCAATGTGAGGATTAAGGCGAGATTGAGTAACATGTTTATGGTGAGCTCTATGTGATGTCGATGTTCACCATGACGGTCAAGTCCATGTGTCAGTGCTAGGGTTAGGTTTCTGTATTCGGTAAAGGGTAAGTGAAGGACCGTGCTTTGGCTACAGTGAGGTTCTGACTCTGATCTGAGTTTGAGGGCGATATTGGGTCTCACATTTACTGTTTTGTGGGGTTGACAATAAAGGTATTCTGATGGATCGGGTGCAGAATGCAGGGCTTGGGGTAGGTTAAAGTGTTTGGTAATGCATAATGGCAGGATAGCACTACGATTACAGTGAGAATCTGGCTCTGATGTGAGGTTGAGGGCGAGAATGAGTGATAGGTGAACGGTGAGCTGTCGGGATTGTCACTGTTGACCGTGAGGTGTCAGTCCCAGGGACCAGTGTTAGGGTTAGGGTTCCGTGTTTGTCAAGGAGCACGTTGGCGATAGTGTGTTTTTTCGGGTTAGGGTCCGTCTGTAATGTGAGGGTGAGTGCGTGATTGGGTCTCAGGTTTACGATTTTGTGGGGCTGACCCTTAAAGCTTTCTGATGGGTCCCGTCCATAGTAGAAGTCTAGGGTTAGGGTTAAATGTTCGGTAACGTGTATGTGCAGAACAGTGCTAATTTTAAAGTGAGGTACTGTCTCTGATATGAGGGAGATGGCGAGATTGAGTGACAGCTTTATGTTGAACAGGGGGGTTGTCGGAGATGTCCCTGATGTGCCAGGTCCATGGGCAGAGTGAGGGTTATCATTAAATATTCGGTAGGGTGTACAGGCAGTATAGGGTTCTGTTTGTATTCAGTACTCGGTTCTGATGTGAGGGAGTCAGCGTGATTGAATGCCAATGTTACAGTGACACAAGGGTGACGTTGACATTCACGCTCAAAGTCGTTTCCATGAGTCGGGGCTAGGGTTACTGTTCGGTGTTTGGGAAGTTGTACATGGGTGATAGGGTTTGATTCATGTTAGTGTGCCGCTGTAATGTGAGGGCGACGGTGACATTGAGCGACAGGTTTACTTTGAGGTGTTGGTTATGTCTATGTTGACCATGATGTCTAGATCCAGGAGTCAGTGCGTGGATTAGGGGTAGGGGTTCAGTAAGGTGTCAGGATAGGATAGGCTCATGAGTATATATTTTTTCCTCTGTAATATGAGGGCGATAGTGAGATTCAATACAGTGTTACGTCGAGACACAGGTGACTTCGATATTCATGGTAGTTGTCGGGTCCAACATTAAGGGCTAGGGTTCGGGTTCGGTATGTGGGAATGTGTCCGCGGGTGATACGGTTTTGGTTAGAGTTAGGAAACATCCCTGATGTGAGGGTGAGTTCCAAATAGGATCTCAGGTTTACCCTTTTGTGGCCTTACCCTAAAAGTGTTCTGAGGAACCCGGTGCCAAGTCCTGGGTGAGGGCTGGTTTAAGTGTTTGGTATTGCTTATGGGCAGAATACCTCTACAATTAGAATCTGGATCTGCCTTCAATGTGAGGGTTAAGGCGAGATTGAGTAACATGTTTATGGTGAGCTGTGGGTGATGTCGATGTTCACCATGACGGTCAAGTCCATGTGTCAGTGCTACGGTTAGGTTTCTGTATTTGGTAAAGGGTAAGTGGAGGACCGTGCTTCGGCTACAGTGAGGTTCTGACTCTGATCTGAGTTTGAGGGCGATATTGGGTCTCACATTTACTATTTTGTGGGGCTGACAATAAAGGTATTCTGATGGATCATGTGAAGAATCCAGGGCTAGGGTTAGGTTTAAGTGTTTGTTAATGCATATGGGAAGTTTAGCCCAATTATTAAAGTGAGAATCTGCCACTGATGTGAGGGTGGGAGCGAGAATGAATGATAGGTGTATGGTGAGCTTTCGGGGTTGTCGCTGTTGACCGTGAGGTGTCAGTCCCAGGGACCAGGGTTAGGGTTAGGGTTCGGTGTTTGGGAAGGTGTACGTTGGTGATAAGGTTTTGGTTCGAGTTAGTGTCCGTCTGTAATGTGAGGGTGAGTCCGAGATTGGGTCTCAGGTTTACGATTTTGTGGGGCTGACCCTTAAAGCATTCTGATGGGTCGCGTCAATAGTAGAAGTCTAGGGTTTGGGTTAAATGTTCGGTAACGGGTATGTGCAGAACAGTGCTATATTTAAAGTGAGGTTCTGTAACTGATATGTGGGTGATGGCGAGATTGAGTGATAGCTTTATGTTGAACAGGGGGCTTGTCGGAGATATCCCTGATGTGCCAGGTCCATGGGCAGAGTGATGGTTAGCTTTAAATATTCGGAAGTGTGTACAATCAGTATAGGGTTCTGTTTGTATTCAGTACTCGGTTCTGATGTGAGGGGGACAGCGTGATTGAATGCCAATGTTAAAGTGACACAAGGGTGACGTTGACATTTATGCTCGAAGTCTTTTCCATGAGTCGGGGCTAGGTTTACTGTTCGGTGTTTGGGAAGATGTACATGGGTGATAGGGTTTGATTCATGTTAGTGTACCGCTGTAATGTGAGGGCGAGGGAGAGATTGAGCGACAGGTTTATGGTGAGGTGTTGGTGAGGTCTAGGTTGACCGTGATGTTCATATTCAGGAGTCAGTGCGTGGTTTAGGTGTAGGGGTTCGGTAAGGTGTCTGGATAGCATAGGCTCATGAGTACATTTTGTTTTCCTCTGTAATGTGAGGGCGATAGTGAGATTCAAAGACAGTGTTACTTTGAAACACAGGTGACTTCGGTATTCATTTTAGTGGTCGGTTCCAACATTCAGGGCTAGGGTTAGGGTTCGGTATGTGGGAATGTGTCCGCGGTTGATACGGTTAGGGTTAGAGTTAGGAAACATCCCTGATGTGTGGGTGAGTTCCAAATAAGTTCTCAGGTTTACCCTTTTGTGGCCTAACCCTAAAAGTGTTCTGAGGATCCCGGTGCCGAGTCCTGGGAGAGGGTTAGGTTTAAGTGTATGGTATTGCTTATAGGCAGAATACCTGTACATTTACAATCTGGATCTGCCTTCAATGTGAGGATTAAGGCGAGATTGAGTAACATGTTTATGGTGAGCTCTGGGTGATGTCGATGTTCACCATGACGGTCAAGTCCATGTGTCAGTGCTAGGGTTAGGTTTCTGTATTCGTTAAAGGGTAAGTGAAGGACCATGCTTCGGCTACAGTGAGGTTCTGACTCTGATCTGAGTTTGAGGGCGATATTGGGTCTCACATTTACTATTTTGTGGGACTGACAATAAAGGTATTCTGATGGATCGGGTGCAGAATCCAGGGCTCGGGTTAGGTTAAAGTGTTTGGTAATGCATAATGGCAGGATAGTACTACGATTACTGTGAGAATCTGTCTCTGATGTGAAGTTGAGGGCGAGAATGAGTGATAGGTGTACGGTGAGTTGTCGGGGTTGTCGCTGTTGACCGTGAGGTGTCAGTCCCAGGGACCAGCGTTAGGGTTAGGGTTCGGTGTTTGTGAAGGTGCACGTTCGTGATAGTGTGTTGGTTCGAGTTAGGGTCCGTCTGTAATGTGAGGGAGAGTGCGTGATTGGGTCTCAGGTTAACTATTTTGTGGGGCTGACACTTAAAGCTTTCTGATGGGACCCGTCCATAGTAGAAGTCTAGGGTTAGGGTTAAATGTTTGGTAACGGGTATGTGCAGTACAGTGCTAATTTTAAAGTGAGGTTCTGTCTCCGATATGAGGGTGATGGCGAGATTGAGTGACAGCTTCATGTTGAACAGGGGCGTTGTCGGAGATGTCCCTGATGTTCCAGGTCCATTGGCAGAGTGTGGGTTATCATTAAATATTCAGTAGGGTGGACAGGCAGTATAGGGTTCTGTTTGTTTTCAGTACTCGGTTCTGATGTGTGGGAGTCAGCGTGATTGAATGCCAAAGTTACAGTGACACAAGGGTGACGTTGACATTCACGCTCGAAGTCTTTTCCATGAGTCGGGGCTAGGGTTACTGTTCGGTGTTTGGGAAGTTGTACATGGGTGATAGGGTTTGATTCATGTTAGTGTGCCGCTGTAATGTGAGGGCGACGGTGACATTGAGCAACAGGTTTTTTGTGAGGTGTTGATTATGTCTATGGTGACCATGATGTCTAGATCCAGGAGTCAGTGCGTGGATTAGGGGTAGGGGTTCAGTAAGGTGTCTGGATAGGACAGGCTCATGAGAATAATTTTTTTCCTCTGTAATGTGAGGGCGATAGTGAGATTCAATACAGTGTTACGTCGAGACACAGGTGACTTCGATATTCATGGTAGTTGTCGGGTCCAACATTAAGGGCTAGATTTCGGGTTCGGTATGTGGGAATGTGCCCGCGGGTGATACGGTTTTGGTTAGAGTTAGGAAACATCCCTGATGTGAGGGTGAGTTCCAAATAGGATCTCAGGTTTACCCTTTTGTGGCCTTACCCTAAAAGTGTTCTGAGGAACCCGGTGCCGAGTCCTGGGCGAGGGCTGGTTTAAGTGTTTGATATTGCTTATGGGCAGAATACCTCTACAATTAGAATCTGGATCTGCCTTCAATGTGAGGGTTAAGGCGAGATTGAGTAACATGTTTATGGTGAGCTGTGGGTGATGTCGATGTTCACCATGACGGTCAAGTTCATGTGTCAGTGCTAGGGTTAGGTTTCTGTATTTGGTAAAGGGTAAGTGAAGGACCGTGCTTCGGCTACAGTGAGGTTCTGACTCTCATCTGAGTTTGAGGGCGATATTGGGTCTCACATTTACTATTTTGTGGGGCTGACAATAAAGGTATTCTGATGGATCAGGTGAAGAATCCAGGGCTTGGGTTAGGTTTAAGTGTTTGTTAATGCATATGGGAAGTTTAGCACAATTATTAAAGTGAGAATCTGCCACTGATGTGAGGGTGGGAGCGAGAATGAATGATGGGTGTATGGTGAGCTTTCGGGGTTGTCGCTGTTGACCGTGAGGTGTCAGTCAAAGGGACAGGGTTAGGGTTAGGGTTCGGTGTTTGGGAAGGTGTACGTTGGTGATAAGGTTTAGGTTCGAGTTAGTGTCCGTCTGTAATGTGAGGGTGAGTCCGAGATTGGGTCTCAGGTTTACGATTTTGTGGGGGTGACCCTTAAAGCATTCTGATGGGTCCTGTCAATAGTAGAAGTCTAGGTTTAGGGTTAAATGTTCGGTAACGGGTATGTGCAGAACAGTGCTATTTTTAAAGTGAGGTTCTGTCCCTGATATGAGGGTGATGGCGAGATTGAGTGACAGGATTATGTTGTACGGGGGGGGTTTGTTGAAGATGACCCTGATGTGCCAGGTCCATGGGCAGAGTGAGGGTTACCGTTAAATATTCGGAAGGGTGTACAATCAGTATAGGGTTCTATTTGTATTCAGTACTCGGTTCTGATGTAAGGGAGTCAGCGTGATTGAGTGCCAATGTTACAGTGACACAAGGGTGACGTTGACATTCATGCTCGAAGTCTTTTCCAAGAGTCGGGCCTAGGGTTACTGTTCGGTGTTTGGGAAGTTTTACATGGGTGATAGGGTTTGATTCATGTTAGTGTACCGCTGTAATGTGAGGGCGAGGGTGAGAGTGAGCGACAGGTTTATGGTGAGGTGTTGGTGAGGGCTATGTTGACCGTGATGTTCATATTCAGGACTCAGTGCGTGATTTAGGTGTAGGGGTTTAGTAAGGTGTCTGGATAGGATAGGCTCATGAGTAAATTTATTTTCCTCTGTAATGTGAGGGCGATAGTAAGATTCAAAGACAGTGTTACGTTGTCACACAGGTGACTTCGTTATTCATGGTAGTTGTCGGTTCCAATATACAGGGCTAGGGTTAGGGTTCGGTATGTGGGAATGTGTCCGCGGTGGATACGGTTTCGGTTAGAGTTAGGAAACATCCCTGATGTGAGGGTGAGATCCAAATAGGATCTCAGGTTTACCCTTTTGTGGCCTTACCCTAAAAGTGTTCTGAGGAACCCGGTGCCGAGTCCTTGGCGAGGGTTAGGTTTAAGTGTATGGTATTGCTTATGGGTAGAATACCTCTACAATTTGAATCTGGATCTGCCTTCAATGTGAGGGTTAAGGCGAGATTGAGTAAAATGTTTATGGTGAGCTGTGGGTGATGTCGATGTTCACCATGACGGTCAAGTCCATGTGTCAGTGCTAGTGTTAGGTTTCTGTATTTGGTAAAGGGTAAGTGGAGGACCGTGCTTCGGCTACCGTGAGGTTCTGACTCTGATCTGAGTTTGAGGGCGATATTGGGTCTCACATTTACTATTTTGTGGGGCTGACAATAAAGGTATTCTGATGGATCAGGTGAAGAATCCAGGGCTAGGGTTAGGTTTAAGTGTTTGTTAATGCATATGGGAAGTTTAGCTCAATTATTAAAGTGAGAATCTGCCACTGATGTGAGGGTGGGAGCGAGAATGAATGATAGGTGTATGGTGAGCTTTCGGGGTTTTCGCTGTTGACCGTGAGGTGTCAGTCCCAGGGACCAGGGTTAGGGTTAGGGTTCGGTGTTTGGGAAGGTGTACGTTGGTGATAAGTTTTAGGTTCGAGTTAGTGTCCGTCTGTAATGTGAGGGTGAGTCCGAGATTGGGTCTCAGGTTTACGATTTTGTGGGGCTGACCCTCAAAGCATTCTGATGGGTCCCGTCAATAGTAGAAGTCTAGGGTTAGGGTTAAATGTTCGGCAACGGGTATGTGCAGAACAGTGCTATATTTAAAGTGAGGTTCTGTCCCTGATATGAGGGTGATGGCGAGATTGAGTGACAGGTTTATGTTGAACGGGGGGGGTTTGTCGTAGATGACCCTGATGCGCCAGGTCCAGGGACAGAATGAGGGTTAGCGTTAAATATTCGGAAGGGTGTACAATCAGTATAGGGTTCTGTTTGTATTCAGTACTCGGTTCTGATGTGAGGGAGACAACGTGATTGAATGCCAATGTTACAGTGACACAAGGGTGACGTTGACATTCATGCTCGAAGTCTTTTCCATGAGTCGGGGCTAGGGTTACTGTTCGGTGTTTGGGAAGATGTACATGGGTGATAGGGGTTGATTCATGTTAGTGTACCGCTGTAATGTGAGGGCGAGGGTGAGATTGAGCGACAGGTTTATGGTGAGGTGTTGGTGAGAACTATATTGACCGTGATGTTCATATTCAGGAGTCAGTGCGTGGTTTAGGGGTAGGGGTTCAGTAAGGTGTCTGGATAGGATAGGCTCATGAGTACATTTTGTTTTCCTCTGTAATGTGAGGGCGATAGTGAGATTCAAAGACAGTGTTACGTTGACACACAGGTGACTTCGGTATTCATGGTAGTGGTCGGTTCCAACATTCAGGGCTAGGGTTAGGGTTCGCTATGTGGGAATGTGTCCGCGGTGGATACGGTTTCGGTTAGAGTTAGGAAACATCCCTGATGTGAGGGTGAGTTCCAAATAGGATCTCAGGTTTACCCTTTTGTGGCCTTACCCTAAAAGTGTTCTGAGGAACCCGGTGCCGAGTCCTGGGTGAGGGTTAGGTTTAAGTGTATGGTATTGCTTATGGGCAGAATACCTCTACAATTACAATATGGATCTGACTTCAATGTGGGGATTAAGGCGAGATTGAGTAACATGTTTATGGTGAGCTCTGGGTGATGTCGATGTTCACCATGACGGTCAAGTCCATGTGTCAGTGCTAGGGTTACGTTTCTGTATTCGGTAAAGGGTAAGTGAAGGACCGTGCTTCGGCTACAGTGAGGTTCTGACTCTGATCTGAGTTTGAGGGCGATATTGGGTCTCACATTTACTATTTTGTGGGGTTGACAATAAAGGTATTCTGATGGATCTGGTGCAGAATCCAGGGCTCGGGTTAGGTTAAAGTGTTTGGTAATGCATAATGGCAGGATAGCACTACGATTTCAGTGAGAATCTGGCTCTGATGTGAGGTTGAGGGCGAGAATGAGTGACAGGTGTACGGTGAGCTGTCGGGGTTGTCGCTGTTGACCGTGAGGTGTCAGTCCCAGGGACCAGCGTTAGGGTTAGGTTTCGGTGTTTGTGAAGGTGCACGTTGGTGATAGTGTTTTGGTTCGAGTTAGGGTTCGACTGTAATGTGAGGGTGAGTGCGTGATTGGGTCTCAGATTTACGATATTGTGGGGCTGACCCCTAAAGCATTCTGATGGTTCCCGTCCATAGTAGAAGTCTAGGGTTAGGGTTAAATGTTCGGTAATGTGTATGTGAAGAACAGTGCTAATTTTAAAGTGAGGTCCTGTCTCTGATATGAGGGTGATGGCGAGATTGAGTGACAGCTTTATGTTGAACAGGGGGGTTGTCGGAGATGTCCCTGATGTGCCAGGTCCATGGGCAGAGTGAGGGTTATCATTAAATATTCGGTAGGGTGTACAGGCAGTATAGGGTTCTGTTTGTATTCAGTACTCGGTTCTGATGTGAGGGAGTCAGCGTGATTGAATGCCAAAGTTACAGTGACACAAGGGTGACGTTGACATTCACGCTCGAAGTCTTTTCCATGAGTCGGGGCTAGGGTTACTGTTCGGTGTTTGGGAAGTTGTACATGGGTGATAGGGTTTGATTCACGTTAGTGTGCCGCTCTAATGTGAGGGCGAGGGTGACATTGAGCGACAGGTTTATTGTGAGGTGTTGGTTATGTCTATGGAGACCATGATGTCTAGATCCAGGAGTCAGTGCGTGGATTAGGGGTAGGGGTTCAGTAAGGTGTCTGGATAGGACAGGCTCATGAGAATAATTTTTTTCCTCTGGAATGTGAGGGCGATAGTGAGATTCAATACAGTGTTACGTCGAGACACAGGTGACTTCGATATTCATGGTAGTTGTCGGGTCCAACAATAAGGGCTAGGGTTCGGGTTCGGTATGTGGGAATGTGTCCGCGGGTGATACGGTTTTGGTTAGAGTTAGGAAACATCCCTGATGTGAGGGTGAGTTCCAAATAGGATCTCAGGTTTACCCTTTTGTGGCCTTACCCTAAAAGTGTTCTGAGGAACCCGGTACCGAGTCCAGGGCGAGGGCTGGTTTAAGTGTTTGGTATTGCTTATGGGCAGAATACCTCTACAATTAGAATCTGGATCTGCCTTCAATGTGAGGGTTAAGGCGAGATTGAGTAACATGTTTATGGTGAGCTGTGGGTGATGTCGATGTTCACCATGACGGTCAAGTCCATGTGTCAGTGCTACGGTTAGGTTTCTGTATTTGGTAAAGGGTAAGTGGAGGACCGTGCTTCGGATACCGTGAGGTTCTGACTCTCATCTGAGTTTGAGGGCGATATTGGGTCTCACATTTACTATTTTGTGGGGCTGACAATAAAGGTATTCTGATGGATCAGGTGAAGAATCCAGGGCTTGGGTTAGGTTTAAGTGTTTGTTAATGCATATGGGAAGTTTAGCACAATTATTAAAGTGAGAATCTGCCACTGATGTGAGGGTGGGAGCGAGAATGAATGATAGGTGTATGGTGAGCTTTCGGGGTTGTCGCTGTTGACCGTGAGGTGTCAGTCCCAGGGACCAGGGTTAGGGTTAGGGTTCGGTGTTTGGGAAGGTGTACGTTGGTGATAAGGTTTAGGTTCGAGTTAGTGTCCGTCTGTAATGTGAGGGTGAGTCCGAGATTGGGTCTCAGGTTTACGATTTTGTGGGGCTGGCCCTTAAAGCATTCTGATGGGTCCCGTCAATAGTAGAAGTCTAGGTTTAGGGTTAAATGTTCGGTAACGGGTATGTGCAGAACAGTGCTATATTTAAAGTGAGGTTCTGTCCCTGATATGAGGGTGATGGCGAGATTGAGTGACAGGTTTATGTTGAACGGGGGGGTTTTGTCGTAGATGACCCTGATGCGCCAGGTCCAGGGACAGAGTGAGGGTTAGCGTTAAATATTCTGAAGGGTGGACAATCAGTATAGGGTTCTGTTTGTATTCAGTACTCGGTTCTGATGTGAGGGAGACAGCGTGATTGAATGCCAATGTTACAGTGACACAAGGGTGACGTTGACATTCATGCTCGATGTCTTTTCCATGAGTCGGGGCTAGGGTTACTGTTCGGTGTTTGGGAAGATGTACATGGGTGATAGGGGTTGATTCATGTTAGTGTACCGCTGTAATGTGAGGGCGAGGGTGAGATTGAGCGACAGGTTTATGGTGAGGTGTTGGTGAGGTCTATGTTGACCGTGATGTTCATATTCAGGAGTCAGTGCGTGGTTTAGGGGTAGGGGTTCAGTAAGGTGTCTGGATAGGATAGGCTCATGAGTACATTTTGTTTTCCTCTGTAATGTGAGGGCGATAGTGAGATTCAAAGACAGTGTTACGTTGACACACAGGTGACTTCGGTATTCATGGTAGTTGTCGGTTCCAATATACAGGGCTAGGGTTAGGGTTCGGTATGTGGGAATATGTCCGCGGTGGATACGGTTTCGGTTAGAGTTAGGAAATATCCCTGATGTGAGGGTGAGATCCAAATAGGATCTCAGGTTTACCCTTTTGTGGCCTTACCCTAAAAGTGTTCTGAGGAACCCGGTGCCGAGTCCTGGGTGAGGGTTAGGTTTAAGTGTATGGTATTGCTTATGGGCAGAATACCTCTACAATTACAATCTGTATCTGCCTTCAATGTGGGGATTAAGGCGAGATTGAGTAACATGTTTATGGTGAGCTCTGGGTGATGGTGTTCACCATGACGGTCAAGTCCATGTGTCAGTGCTAGGGTTAGGTTTCTGTATTCATTAAAGGGTAAGTGAAGGACCGTGCTTCGGCTACAGTGAGGTTCTGACTCTGATCTGATTTTGAGGGCGATATTGGGTCTCACATTTACTATTTTGTGGGGTTGACAATAAAGGTATTCTGATGGATCGGGTGCAGAATCCAGGGCTCGGGTTAGGTTAAAGTGTTTGGTAATGCATAATGGCAGGATAGCACTACGATTTCAGTGAGAATCTGGCTCTGATGTGAGGTTGAGGGCGAGAATGAGTGATAGGTGTACGGTGAGCTGTCGGGGTTGTCGCTGTTGACCGTGAGGTGTCAGTCCCAGGGACCAGCGTTAGGGTTAGAGTTCGGTGTTTGTGAAGGTGCACGTTGGTGATAATGTTTTGTTTCGAATTAGGGTCCGTCTGTAATGTGAGGGTGAGTGCGTGATTGGGTCTCAGGTTTACGATTTTGTGGGGCTGACCCCTAAAGCGTTCTGATGGTTCCCGTCCATAGTAGAAGTCTAGGGTTAGGGTTAAATGTTCGGTAATGTGTATGTGAAGAACAGTGCTAATTTTAAAGTGAGGTTCTGTCTCTGATATGAGGGTGATGGCGAGATTGAGTGACAGCTTTATGTTGAACAGGGGGGTTGTCGGAGATGTCCCTGATGTGCCAGGTCCATGGGCAGAGTGAGGGTTATCATTAAATATTCGGTAGGGTGTACAGGCAGTATAGGGTTCTGTTTGTATTCAGTACTCGGTTCTGATGTGAGGGAGTCAGCGTGATTGAATGCCAAAGTTACAGTGACACAAGGGTGACGTTGACATTCACGCTCGAAGTCTTTTCCATGAGTCGGGGCTAGGGTTACTGTTCGGTGTTTGGGAAGTTGTACATGGGTGATAGGGTTTGATTCATGTTAGTGTGCCGCTGTAATGTGAGGGCGAGGGTGACATTAAGCGACAGGTTTATTGTGAGGTGTTGGTTATGTCTATGGTGCCCATGATGTCTAGATCCAGGAGTCAGTGCGTGGATTAGGGGTAGGGGTTCAGTAAGGTGTCTGGATAGGACAGGCTCATGAGAATAATGTTTTTCCTCTGGAATGTGAGGGCGATAGTGAGATTCAATACAGTGTTACGTCAAGACACAGGTGACTTCGATATTCATGGTAGTTGTCGGGTCCAACATTCAGGGCTAGGGTTAGGGTTCGCTATGTGGGAATATGTCCGTGGTGGATACGGTTTCGGTTAGAGTTAGGAAACATCCCTGATGTGAGGGTGAGATCCAAATAGGATCTCAGGTTTACCCTTTTGTGGCCTTACCCTAAAAGTGTTCTGAGGAACCCGGTGCCGAGTCCTGGGCGAGGGTTAGGTTTAAGTGTATGGTATTGCTTATGGGTAGAATACCTCTACAATTTGAATCTGGATCTGCCTTCAATGTGAGGGTTAAGGCGAGATTGAGTAACATGTTTATGGTGAGCTGTGGGTGATGTCGATGTTCACCATGACGGTCAAGTCCATGTGTCAGTGCTAGTGTTAGGTTTCTGTATTGGTAAAGGGTAAGAGGAGGACCGTGCTTCGGCTACCGTGAGGTTCTGACTCTCATCTGAGTTTGAGGGCGATATTGGGTCTCACATTTACTATTTTGTGGGGCTGACAGTAAAGGTATTCTGATGGATCAGGTGAAGAATCCAGGGCTAGGGTTAGGTTTAAGTGTTTGTTAATGCATATGGGAAGTTTAGCACAATTATTAAAGTGAGAATCTGCCACTGATGTGAGGGAGGGAGCGAGAATGAATGATAGGTGTATGGTGAGCTTTCGGGGTTGTCGCTGTTGACCGTGAGGTGTCAGTTCCAGTTACCAGGGTTAGGGTTAGGGTTCGGTGTTTGGGAAGGTGTACGTTGGTGATAAGGTTTTGGTTCGAGTTAGTGTCCGTCTGTAATGTGAGGGTGAGTCCGAGATTGGGTCTCAGGTTTACGATTTTGTGGGGCTGACCCTTAAAGCATTCTGATGGGTTCCGTCAATAGTAGAAGTCTAGGGTTAGGGTTAAATGTTCGGCAACGTGTATGTGCAGAACAGTGCTATATTTAAAGTGAGGTTCTTTCCCTGATATGAGGGTGATGGCGAGTTTGAGTGACAGGTTTATGTTGAACGGGGGGGGTTTGTCGTAGATGACCCTGATGCGCCAGGTCCAGGGACAGAATGAGTGTTAGCGTTAAATATTCGGAAGGGTGTACAATCAGTATAGGGTTCTGTTTGTATTCAGTACTCGGTTCTGATGTGAGTGAGACAGCGTGATTGAATGCCAATGTTACAGTGACACAAGGGTGACGTTGACATTCAGGCTCGAAGTCTTTTCCATGAGTTGGGGCTAGGGTTACTGTTCGGTGTTTGGGAAGATGTACATGTGTGATAGGGGTTGATTCATGTTAGTGTACCGCTGTAATGTGAGGGCGAGGGTGAGATTGAGAGACAGGTTTATGGTGAGGTGTTGGTGACGTCTATGTTGACCGTGATGTTCATATTCAGGAGTCAGTGCGTGGTTTAGGGGTAGGGGTTCAGTAAGGTGTCTGGATAGGATAGGCTCATGAGTACATTTTGTTTTCCTCTGTAATGTGAGGGCGATAGTGAGATTCAAAGACAGTGTTACGTTGACACACAGGTGACTTCGGTATTCATGGTAGTGGTCGGTTCCAACATTCAGGGCTAGGGTTAGGGTTCGCTATGTGGGAATGTGTCCGCGGTGGATACGGTTTCGGTTAGAGTTAGGAAACATCCCTGATGTGAGGGTGAGTTCCAAATAGGATCTCAGGTTTACCCTTTTGTGGCCTTACCCTAAAAGTGTTCTGAGGAACCCGGTGCCGAGTCCTGGGCGAGGGTTAGGTTTAAGTGTATGGTATTGCTTATGGGCAGAATACCTCTACAATTACAATCTGGATCTGCCTTCAATGTGGGGATTAAGGCGAGATTGAGTAACATGTTTATGGTGAGCTCTGGGTGATGGTGTTCACCATGACGGTCAAGTCCATGTGTCAGTGCTAGGGTTAGGTTTCTGTATTCGGTAAAGGGTAAGTGAAGGACC
The DNA here is from genome assembly GCF_030020395.1 of Manis pentadactyla. NCBI lineage: Eukaryota > Metazoa > Chordata > Mammalia > Pholidota > Manidae > Manis > Manis pentadactyla. The sequence goes on along the minus strand of NC_080020.1, from coordinate 52,256,859 downwards.
GTGCTTCGGCTACAGTGAGGTTCTGACTCTGATCTGATTTTGAGGGCGATATTGGGTCTCACATTTACTATTTTGTGGGGTTGACAATAAAGGTATTCTGATGGATCGGGTGCAGAATCCAGGGCTCAGGTTAGGTTAAAGTGTTTGGTAATGCATAATGGCAGGATAGCACTACGATTTCAGTGAGAATCTGGCTCTGATGTGAGGTTGAGGGCGAGAATGAGTGACAGGTGTACGGTGAGCTGTCGGGGTTGTCGCTGTTGACCGTGAGGTGTCAGTCCCAGGGACCAGCGTTAGGGTTAGGTTTCGGTGTTTGTGAAGGTGCACGTTGGTGATAGTGTTTTGGTTCGAGTTAGGGTTCGACTGTAATGTGAGGGTGAGTGCGTGATTGGGTCTCAGATTTACGATATTGTGGGGCTGACCCCTAAAGCATTCTGATGGTTCCCGTCCATAGTAGAAGTCTAGGGTTAGGGTTAAATGTTCGGTAATGTGTATGTGAAGAACAGTGCTAATTTTAAAGTGAGGTCCTGTCTCTGATATGAGGGTGATGGCGAGATTGAGTGACAGCTTTATGTTGAACAGGGGGGTTGTCGGAGATGTCCCTGATGTGCCAGGTCCATGGGCAGAGTGAGGGTTATCATTAAATATTCGGTAGGGTGTACAGGCAGTATAGGGTTCTGTTTGTATTCAGTACTCGGTTCTGATGTGAGGGAGTCAGCGTGATTGAATGCCAAAGTTACAGTGACACAAGGGTGACGTTGACATTCACGCTCGAAGTCTTTTCCATGAGTCGGGGCTAGGGTTACTGTTCGGTGTTTGGGAAGTTGTACATGGGTGATAGGGTTTGATTCACGTTAGTGTGCCGCTCTAATGTGAGGGCGAGGGTGACATTGAGCGACAGGTTTATTGTGAGGTGTTGGTTATGTCTATGGAGACCATGATGTCTAGATCCAGGAGTCAGTGCGTGGATTAGGGGTAGGGGTTCAGTAAGGTGTCTGGATAGGACAGGCTCATGAGAATAATTTTTTTCCTCTGGAATGTGAGGGCGATAGTGAGATTCAATACAGTGTTACGTCGAGACACAGGTGACTTCGATATTCATGGTAGTTGTCGGGTCCAACAATAAGGGCTAGGGTTCGGGTTCGGTATGTGGGAATGTGTCCGCGGGTGATACGGTTTTGGTTAGAGTTAGGAAACATCCCTGATGTGAGGGTGAGTTCCAAATAGGATCTCAGGTTTACCCTTTTGTGGCCTTACCCTAAAAGTGTTCTGAGGAACCCGGTACCGAGTCCAGGGCGAGGGCTGGTTTAAGTGTTTGGTATTGCTTATGGGCAGAATACCTCTACAATTAGAATCTGGATCTGCCTTCAATGTGAGGGTTAAGGCGAGATTGAGTAACATGTTTATGGTGAGCTGTGGGTGATGTCGATGTTCACCATGACGGTCAAGTCCATGTGTCAGTGCTAGGGTTAGGTTTCTGTATTTGGTAAAGGGTAAGTGGAGGACCGTGCTTCGGATACCGTGAGGTTCTGACTCTCATCTGAGTTTGAGGGCGATATTGGGTCTCACATTTACTATTTTGTGGGGCTGACAATAAAGGTATTCTGATGGATCAGGTGAAGAATCCAGGGCTTGGGTTAGGTTTAAGTGTTTGTTAATGCATATGGGAAGTTTAGCACAATTATTAAAGTGAGAATCTGCCACTGATGTGAGGGTGGGAGCGAGAATGAATGATAGGTGTATGGTGAGCTTTCGGGGTTGTCGCTGTTGACCGTGAGGTGTCAGTCCCAGGGACCAGGGTTAGGGTTAGGGTTCGGTGTTTGGGAAGGTGTACGTTGGTGATAAGGTTTAGGTTCGAGTTAGTGTCCGTCTGTAATGTGAGGGTGAGTCCGAGATTGGGTCTCAGGTTTACGATTTTGTGGGGCTGGCCCTTAAAGCATTCTGATGGGTCCCGTCAATAGTAGAAGTCTAGGTTTAGGGTTAAATGTTCGGTAACGGGTATGTGCAGAACAGTGCTATATTTAAAGTGAGGTTCTGTCCCTGATATGAGGGTGATGGCGAGATTGAGTGACAGGTTTATGTTGAACGGGGGGGTTTTGTCGTAGATGACCCTGATGCGCCAGGTCCAGGGACAGAGTGAGGGTTAGCGTTAAATATTCGGAAGGGTGTACAATCAGTATAGGGTTCTGTTTGTATTCAGTACTCGGTTCTGATGTGAGGGAGACAGCGTGATTGAATGCCAATGTTACAGTGACACAAGGGTGACGTTGACATTCATGCTCGATGTCTTTTCCATGAGTCGGGGCTAGGGTTACTGTTCGGTGTTTGGGAAGATGTACATGGGTGATAGGGGTTGATTCATGTTAGTGTACCGCTGTAATGTGAGGGCGAGGGTGAGATTGAGCGACAGGTTTATGGTGAGGTGTTGGTGAGGTCTATGTTGACCGTGATGTTCATATTCAGGAGTCAGTGCGTGGTTTAGGGGTAGGGGTTCAGTAAGGTGTCTGGATAGGATAGGCTCATGAGTACATTTTGTTTTCCTCTGTAATGTGAGGGCGATAGTGAGATTCAAAGACAGTGTTACGTTGACACACAGGTGACTTCGGTATTCATGGTAGTTGTCGGTTCCAATATACAGGGCTAGGGTTAGGGTTCGGTATGTGGGAATATGTCCGCGGTGGATACGGTTTCGGTTAGAGTTAGGAAATATCCCTGATGTGAGGGTGAGATCCAAATAGGATCTCAGGTTTACCCTTTTGTGGCCTTACCCTAAAAGTGTTCTGAGGAACCCGGTGCCGAGTCCTGGGTGAGGGTTAGGTTTAAGTGTATGGTATTGCTTATGGGCAGAATACCTCTACAATTACAATCTGTATCTGCCTTCAATGTGGGGATTAAGGCGAGATTGAGTAACATGTTTATGGTGAGCTCTGGGTGATGGTGTTCACCATGACGGTCAAGTCCATGTGTCAGTGCTAGGGTTAGGTTTCTGTATTCGGTAAAGGGTAAGTGAAGGACCGTGCTTCGGCTACAGTGAGGTTCTGACTCTGATCTGATTTTGAGGGCGATATTGGGTCTCACATTTACTATTTTGTGGGGTTGACAATAAAGGTATTCTGATGGATCGGGTGCAGAATCCAGGGCTCGGGTTAGGTTAAAGTGTTTGGTAATGCATAATGGCAGGATAGCACTACGATTTCAGTGAGAATCTGGCTCTGATGTGAGGTTGAGGGCGAGAATGAGTGATAGGTGTACGGTGAGCTGTCGGGGTTGTCGCTGTTGACCGTGAGGTGTCAGTCCCAGGGACCAGCGTTAGGGTTAGAGTTCGGTGTTTGTGAAGGTGCACGTTGGTGATAATGTTTTGTTTCGAATTAGGGTCCGTCTGTAATGTGAGGGTGAGTGCGTGATTGGGTCTCAGGTTTACGATTTTGTGGGGCTGACCCCTAAAGCGTTCTGATGGTTCCCGTCCATAGTAGAAGTCTAGGGTTAGGGTTAAATGTTCGGTAATGTGTATGTGAAGAACAGTGCTAATTTTAAAGTGAGGTTCTGTCTCTGATATGAGGGTGATGGCGAGATTGAGTGACAGCTTTATGTTGAACAGGGGGGTTGTCGGAGATGTCCCTGATGTGCCAGGTCCATGGGCAGAGTGAGGGTTATCATTAAATATTCGGTAGGGTGTACAGGCAGTATAGGGTTCTGTTTGTATTCAGTACTCGGTTCTGATGTGAGGGAGTCAGCGTGATTGAATGCCAAAGTTACAGTGACACAAGGGTGACGTTGACATTCACGCTCGAAGTCTTTTCCATGAGTCGGGGCTAGGGTTACTGTTCGGTGTTTGGGAAGTTGTACATGGGTGATAGGGTTTGATTCATGTTAGTGTGCCGCTGTAATGTGAGGGCGAGGGTGACATTAAGCGACAGGTTTATTGTGAGGTGTTGGTTATGTCTATGGTGCCCATGATGTCTAGATCCAGGAGTCAGTGCGTGGATTAGGGGTAGGGGTTCAGTAAGGTGTCTGGATAGGACAGGCTCATGAGAATAATGTTTTTCCTCTGGAATGTGAGGGCGATAGTGAGATTCAATACAGTGTTACGTCAAGACACAGGTGACTTCGATATTCATGGTAGTTGTCGGGTCCAACATTCAGGGCTAGGGTTAGGGTTCGCTATGTGGGAATATGTCCGTGGTGGATACGGTTTCGGTTAGAGTTAGGAAACATCCCTGATGTGAGGGTGAGATCCAAATAGGATCTCAGGTTTACCCTTTTGTGGCCTTACCCTAAAAGTGTTCTGAGGAACCCGGTGCCGAGTCCTGGGCGAGGGTTAGGTTTAAGTGTATGGTATTGCTTATGGGTAGAATACCTCTACAATTTGAATCTGGATCTGCCTTCAATGTGAGGGTTAAGGCGAGATTGAGTAACATGTTTATGGTGAGCTGTGGGTGATGTCGATGTTCACCATGACGGTCAAGTCCATGTGTCAGTGCTAGTGTTAGGTTTCTGTATTGGTAAAGGGTAAGAGGAGGACCGTGCTTCGGCTACCGTGAGGTTCTGACTCTCATCTGAGTTTGAGGGCGATATTGGGTCTCATATTTACTATTTTGTGGGGCTGACAGTAAAGGTATTCTGATGGATCAGGTGAAGAATCCAGGGCTAGGGTTAGGTTTAAGTGTTTGTTAATGCATATGGGAAGTTTAGCACAATTATTAAAGTGAGAATCTGCCACTGATGTGAGGGAGGGAGCGAGAATGAATGATAGGTGTATGGTGAGCTTTCGGGGTTGTCGCTGTTGACCGTGAGGTGTCAGTTCCAGGGACCAGGGTTAGGGTTAGGGTTCGGTGTTTGGGAAGGTGTACGTTGGTGATAAGGTTTTGGTTCGAGTTAGTGTCCGTCTGTAATGTGAGGGTGAGTCCGAGATTGGGTCTCAGGTTTACGATTTTGTGGGGCTGACCCTTAAAGCATTCTGATGGGTTCCGTCAATAGTAGAAGTCTAGGGTTAGGGTTAAATGTTCGGCAACGTGTATGTGCAGAACAGTGCTATATTTAAAGTGAGGTTCTTTCCCTGATATGAGGGTGATGGCGAGTTTGAGTGACAGGTTTATGTTGAACGGGGGGGGTTTGTCGTAGATGACCCTGATGCGCCAGGTCCAGGGACAGAATGAGTGTTAGCGTTAAATATTCGGAAGGGTGTACAATCAGTATAGGGTTCTGTTTGTATTCAGTACTCGGTTCTGATGTGAGTGAGACAGCGTGATTGAATGCCAATGTTACAGTGACACAAGGGTGACGTTAACATTCAGGCTCGAAGTCTTTTCCATGAGTTGGGGCTAGGGTTACTGTTCGGTGTTTGGGAAGATGTACATGTGTGATAGGGGTTGATTCATGTTAGTGTACCGCTGTAATGTGAGGGCGAGGGTGAGATTGAGCGACAGGTTTATGGTGAGGTGTTGGTGACGTCTATGTTGACCGTGATGTTCATATTCAGGAGTCAGTGCGTGGTTTAGGGGTAGGGGTTCAGTAAGGTGTCTGGATAGGATAGGCTCATGAGTACATTTTGTTTTCCTCTGTAATGTGAGGGCGATAGTGAGATTCAAAGACAGTGTTACGTTGACACACAGGTGACTTCGGTATTCATGGTAGTGGTCGGTTCCAACATTCAGGGCTAGGGTTAGGGTTCGCTATGTGGGAATGTGTCCGCGGTGGATACGGTTTCGGTTAGAGTTAGGAAACATCCCTGATGTGAGGGTGAGATCCAAATAGGATCTCAGGTTTACCCTTTTGTGGCCTTACCCTAAAAGTGTTCTGAGGAACCCGGTGCCGAGTCCTGGGCGAGGGTTAGGTTTAAGTGTATGGTATTGCTTATGGGCAGAATACCTCTACAATTACAATCTGGATCTGCCTTCAATGTGGGGATTAAGGCGAGATTGAGTAACATGTTTATGGTGAGCTCTGGGTGATGGTGTTCACCATGACGGTCAAGTCCATGTGTCAGTGCTAGGGTTAGGTTTCTGTATTCGGTAAAGGGTAAGTGAAGGACCGTGCTTCGGCTACAGTGAGGTTCTGACTCTGATCTGATTTTGAGGGCGATATTGGGTCTCACATTTACTATTTTGTGGGGTTGACAATAAAGGTATTCTGATGGATCGGGTGCAGAATCCAGGGCTCGGGTTAGGTTAAAGTGTTTGGTAATGCATAATGGCAGGATAGCACTACGATTTCAGTGAGAATCTGGCTCTGATGTGAGGTTGAGGGCGAGAATGAGTGACAGGTGTACGGTGAGCTGTCGGGGTTGTCGCTGTTGACCGTGAGGTGTCAGTCCCAGGGACCAGCGTTAGGGTTAGGTTTCGGTGTTTGTGAAGGTGCACGTTGGTGATAGTGTTTTGGTTCGAGTTAGGGTTCGACTGTAATGTGAGGGTGAGTGCGTGATTGGGTCTCAGATTTACGATATTGTGGGGCTGACCCCTAAAGCATTCTGATGGTTCCCGTCCATAGTAGAAGTCTAGGGTTAGGGTTAAATGTTCGGTAATGTGTATGTGAAGAACAGTGCTAATTTTAAAGTGAGGTCCTGTCTCTGATATGAGGGTGATGGCGAGATTGAGTGACAGCTTTATGTTGAACAGGGGGGTTGTCGGAGATGTCCCTGATGTGCCAGGTCCATGGGCAGAGTGAGGGTTATCATTAAATATTCGGTAGGGTGTACAGGCAGTATAGGGTTCTGTTTGTATTCAGTACTCGGTTCTGATGTGAGGGAGTCAGCGTGATTGAATGCCAAAGTTACAGTGACACAAGGGTGACGTTGACATTCACGCTCGAAGTCTTTTCCATGAGTCGGGGCTAGGGTTACTGTTCGGTGTTTGGGAAGTTTTACATGGGTGATAGGGTTTGATTCATGTTAGTGTACCGCTGTAATGTGAGGGCGAGGGTGAGAGTGAGCGACATGTTTATGGTGAGGTGTTGGTGAGGGCTATGTAGACCGTGATGTACATATTCAGGACTCAGTGCGTGATTTAGGTGTAGGGGTTCAGTAAGGTGTCTGGATAGGATAGGCTCATGAGTACATTTTGTTTTCCTCTGTAATGTGAGGGCGATAGTGAGATTCAAAGACAGTGTTACGTTGACACACAGGTGACTTCGGTATTCATGGTAGTTGTCGGTTCCAATATACAGGGCTAGGGTTAGGGTTCGGTATGTGGGAATATGTCCGCGGTGGATACGGTTTCGGTTAGAGTTAGGAAACATCCCTGATGTGAGGGTGAGATCCAAATAGGATCTCAGGTTTACCCTTTTGTGGCCTTACCCTAAAAGTGTTCTGAGGAACCCGGTTCCGAGTCCTGGGTGAGGGTTAGGTTTAAGTGTATGGTATTGCTTATGGGTAGAATACCTCTACAATTTGAATCTGGATCTGCCTTCAATGTGAGGGTTAAGGCGAGATTGAGTAACATGTTTATGGTGAGCTCTGGGTGATGTCGATGTTCTCCATGACGGTCAAGTCCATGTGTCAGTGCTAGTGTTAGGTTTCTGTATTTGGTAAAGGGTAAGTGGAGGACCGTGCTTCGGCTACCGTGAGGTTCTGACTCTCATCTGAGTTTGAGGGCGATATTGGGTCTCACATTTACTATTTTGTGGGGCTGACAATAAAGGTATTCTGATGGATCAGGTGAAGAATCCAGGGCTAGGGTTAGGTTAAAGTGTTTGTTAATGCATATGGGAAGTTTAGAACAATTATTAAAGTGAGAATCTGCCACTGATGTGAGGGTGGGAGCGAGAATGAATGACAGGTGTATGGTGAGCTTTCGGGGTTGTCGCTGTTGACCGTGAGGTGTCAGTCCCAGGGACCAGGGTTAGGGTTAGGGTTCGGTGTTTGGGAAGGTGTACGTTGGTGATAAGGTTTTGGTTCGAGTTTGTGTCCGTCTGTAATGTGAGGGTGAGTCCGAGATTGGGTCTCTGGTTTACGATTTTGTGGGGCTGACCCTTAAAGCATTCTGATGGGTCCCGTCAATAGTAGAAGTCTAGGGTTAGGGTTAAATGTTCTTCAACGGGTATGTGCAGAACAGTGCTATATTTAAAGTGAGGTTCTTTCCCTGATATGAGGGTGATGGCGAGATTGAGTGACAGGTTTATGTTGAACGGGGGGTTTTGTCGTAGATGACCCTGATGCGCCAGGTCCAGGGACAGAATGAGTGTTAGCGTTAAATATTCGGAAGGGTGTACAATCACTATAGGGTTCTGTTTGTATTCAGTACTCGGTTCTGATGTGAGGGAGACAGCGTGATTGAATGCCAATGTTACAGTGACACAAGGGTGACGTTGACATTCATGCTCGAAGTCTTTTCCATGAGTTGAGGCTAGGGTTACTGTTCGGTGTTTGGGAAGATGTACATGGGTGATAGGGGTTGATTCATGTTAGTGTACCGCTGTAATGTGAGGGCGAGGGTGAGATTGAGCGACAGGTTTATGGTGAGGTGTTGGTGAGGTCTATGTTGACCGTGATGTTCATATTGAGGAGTCAGTGCGTGGTTTAGGGTTAGGGGTTCAGTAAGGTGTCTGAATAGGACAGGCTCATGAGTACATTTTGTTTTCCTCTGTAATGTGAGGGCGATAGTGAAATTCAAAGACAGTGTTACGTTGACACACAGGTGACTTCGGTATTCATGGTAGTGGTCAGTTCCAACATTCAGGGCTAGGGTTAGGGTTCGCTATGTGGGAATGTGTCCGCGGTGGATACGGTTTCGGTTAGAGTTAGGAAACATCCCTGATGTGAGGGTGAGTTCCAAATAGGATCTCAGGTTTACCCTTTTGTGGCCTTACCGTAAAAGTGTTCTGAGGAACCCGGTGCCGAGTCCTGGGCGAGGGTTAGGTTTAAGTGTATGGTATTGCTTATGGGCTGAATACCTCTACAATTACAATCTGGATCTGCCTTCAATGTGGGGATTAAGGCGAGATTGAGTAACATGTTTATGGTGAGCTCTGGGTGATGTCGGTGTTCACCATGACGGTCAAGTCCATGTGTCAGTGCTAGGGTTAGGTTTCTGTATTCGGTAAAGGGTAAGTGAAGGACCGTGCTTCGGCTACAGTGAGGTTCTGAATCTGATCTGATTTTGCGGGCGATATTGGGTCTCACATTTACTATTTTGTGGGGTTGACAATAAAGGTATTCTGATGGATCGGGTGCAGAATCCAGGGCTCGGGTTAGGTTAAAGTGTTTGGTAATGCATAATGGCAGGATAGCACTACGATTTCAGTGAGAATCTGGCTCTGATGTGAGGTTGAGGGCGAGAATGAGTGATAGGTGTACGGTGAGCTGTCGGGGTTGTCGCTGTTGACCGTGAGGTGTCAGTCCCAGGGACCAGCGTTAGGGTTAGTGTTCCGTGTTTGTGAAGGTGCACGTTGGTGATAATGTTTTGTTTCGAATTAGGGTCCGTCTGTAATGTGAGGGTGAGTGCGTGATTGGGTCTCAGATTTACGATATTGTGGGACTGACCCCTAAAGCATTCTGATGGTTCCCGTCCATAGTAGAAGTCTAGGGTTAGGGTTAAATGTTCGGTAATGTGTATGTGAAGAACAGTGCTAATTTTAAAGTGAGGTTCTGTCTCTGATATGAGGGTGATGGCGAGATTGAGTGACAGCTTTATGTTGAACAGGGGGGTTGTCGGGGCTGTCCCTGATATGCCAGGTCCATGGGCAGAGTGAGGGTTATCATTAAATATTCGGTAGGGTGTACAGGCAGTATAGGGTTCTGTTTGTATTCAGTACTCGGTTCTGATGTGAGGGTGTCAGCGTGATTGAATGCCAAAGTTACAGTGACACAAGGGTGACGTTGACATTCACGCTCGAAGTCTTTTCCATGAGTCGGGGCTAGGGTTACTGTTCGGTGTTTGGGAAGTTGTACATGGGTGATAGGGTTTGATTCATGTTAGTGTGCCGCTGTAATGTGAGGGCGAGGGTGACATTAAGCGACAGGTTTATTGTGAGGTGTTGGTTATGTCTATGGTGCCCATGATGTCTAGATCCAGGAGTCAGTGCGTGGATTAGGGGTAGGGGTTCAGTAAGGTGTCTGGATAGGACAGGCTCATGAGAATAATTTTTTTCCTCTGGAATGTGAGGGCGATAGTGAGATTCAATACAGTGTTACGTCGAGACACAGGTGACTTCGATATTCATGGTAGTTGTCGGGTCCAACATTAAGGGCTAGGGTTCGGGATCGGTATGTGGGAATGTGTCCGCGGGTGATACGGTTTTGGTTAGAGTTAGGAAACATCCCTGATGTGAGGGTGAGTTCCAAATAGGATCTCAGGTTTACCCTTTTGTGGTCTTACCCTAAAAGTGTTCTGAGGAACCCGGTGCCGAGTCCTGGGCGAGGGCTGGTTTAGGTGTTTGGTATTGCTTATGGGCAGAATACCTCTACAATTAGAATCTGGATCTGCCTTCCATGATAGGGTTAATTCGAGATTGAGTAACATGTTTATGGTGAGCTGTGGGTGATGTCGATGATCACCATGACGGTCAAGTCCATGTGTCAGTGCTAGGGTTAGGTTTCTGTATTTGGTAAAGGGTAAGTGAAGGACCGTGCTTCGGCTACAGTGAGGTTCTGACTCTCATCTGAGTTTGAGGGCGATATTGGGTCTCACATTTACAATTTTGTGGGTCTGACAATAAAGGTATTCTGATGGATCAGGTGAAGAATCCAGGGCTAGGGTTAGGTTTAAGTGTTTGTTAATGCATATGGGAAGTTTAGCACAATTATTAAAGTGAGAATCTGCCACTGATGTGAGGGTGGGAGCGAGAATGAATGGTGGGTGTATGGTGAGCTTTCGGGGTTGTCGCTGTTGACCGTGAGGTGTCAGTCCCAGAGACCAGGGTTAGGGTTAGGGTTCGGTGTTTGGGAAGGTGTACGTTGGTGATAAGGTTTAGGTTCGAGTTAGTGTCCGTCTGTAATGTGAGGGTGAGTCCGAGATTGGGTCTCAGGTTTACGATTTTGTGGGGCTGGCCCTTAAAGCATTCGGATGGGTCCCGTCAATAGTAGAAGTCTAGGGTTAGGGTTAAATGTTCGGTAACGGGTATGTGCAGAACAGTGCTATTTTTAAAGTGAGGTTCTGTCCCTGATATGAGGGTGATGGCGAGATTGAGTGACAGGTTTACGTTGAACGGGGGGGGTTTGTCGAAGATGACCCTGATGTGCCAGGTCCATGGGCAGAGTGAGGGTTAGCGTTAAATATTCGGAAGGGTGTACAATCAGTATAGGGTTCTATTTGTATTCAGTACTCGGTTCTGATGTAAGGGAGTCAGCATGATTGAGTGCCAATGTTACAGTGACACAAGGGTGACGTTGACATTCAGGCTCGAAGTCTTTTCCAAGAGTCGGGCCTAGGGTTACTGTTCGGTGTTTGGGAAGTTTTACATGGGTGATAGGGTTTGATTCATGTTAGTGTACCACTGTAATGTGAGGGCGAGGGTGAGAGTGAGCGACAGGTTTATGGTGAGGTGTTGGTGAGGGCTATGTTGACCGTGATGTTCATATTCAGGACTCAGTGCGTGATTTAGGTGTAGGGGTTCAGTAAGGTGTCTGGATAGGATAGGCTCATGAGTACATTTTGTTTTCCTCTGTAATGTGAGGGCGATAGTGAGATTCAAAGACAGTGTTACGTTGACACACAGGTGACTTCGGTATTCATGGTAGTTGTCGGTTCCAATATACAGGGCTAGGGTTAGGGTTCGGTATGTGGGAATATGTCCGCGGTGGATACGGTTTCGGTTAGAGTTAGGAAACATCACTGATGTGAGGGTGAGATCCAAATAGGATCTCAGGTTTACCCTTTTGTGGCCTTACCCTAAAAGTGTTCTGAGGAACCCGGTGCCGAGTCCTGGGTGAGGGTTAGGTTTAAGTGTATGGTATTGCTTATGGGTAGAATACCTCTACAATTTGAATCTGGATCTGCCTTCAATGTGAGGGTTAAGGCGAGATTGAGTAACATGTTTATGGTGAGCTGTGGGTGATGTCGATGTTCACCATGACGGTCAAGTCCATGTGTCAGTGCTAGTGTTAGGTTTCTGTATTTGGTAAAGGGTAAGTGGAGGACCGTGCTTCGGCTACCGTGAGGTTCTGACTCTCATCTGAGTTTGAGGGCGATATTGGGTCTCACATTTACTATTTTGTGGGGCTGACAATAAAGGTATTCTGATGGATCAGGTGAAGAATCCAGGGCTAGGGTTAGGTTAAAGTGTTTGTTAATGCATATGGGAAGTTTAGAACAATTATTAAAGTGAGAATCTGCCACTGATGTGAGGGTGGGAGCGAGAATGAATGATAGGTGTATGGTGAGCTTTCGGGGTTGTCGCTGTTGACCGTGAGGTGTCAGTCCCAGGGACCAGGGTTAGGGTTAGGGTTCGGTGTTTGGGAAGGTGTACGTTGGTGATAAGGTTTTGGTTCGAGTTTGTGTCCGTCTGTAATGTGAGGGTGAGTCCGAGATTGGGTCTCAGGTTTACGATTTTGTGGGGCTGACCCTTAAAGCATTCTGATGGGTCCCGTCAATAGTAGAAGTCTAGGGTTAGGGTTAAATGTTCGGCAACGGGTATGTGCAGAACAGTGCTATATTTAAAGTGAGGTTCTTTCCCTGATATGAGGGTGATGGCGAGATTGAGTGACAGGTTTATGTTGAACGGGGGGGGTTTGTCGTAGATGACCCTGATGCGCCAGGTCCAGGGACAGAATGAGTGTTAGCGTTAAATATTCGGAAGGGTGTACAATCAGTATAGGGTTCTGTTTGTATTCAGTACTCGGTTCTGATGTGAGGGAGACAGCGTGATTGAATGCCAATGTTACAGTGACACAAGGGTGACGTTGACATTCATGCTCGAAGTCTTTTCCATGAGTTGAGGCTAGGGTTACTGTTCGGTGTTTGGGAAGATGTACATGGGTGATAGGGGTTGATTCATGTTAGTGTACCGCTGTAATGTGAGGGCGAGGGTGAGATTGAGCGACAGGTTTATGGTGAGGTGTTGGTGAGGTCTATGTTGACCGTGATGTTCATATTCAGGAGTCAGTGCGTGGTTTAGGGGTAGGGGTTCAGTAAGGTGTCTGGATAAGATAGGCTCATGAGTACATTTTGTTTTCCTCTGTAATGTGAGGGCGATAGTGAGATTCAAAGACAGTGTTACATTGACACACAGGTGACTTCGGTATTCATGGTAGTGGTCGGTTCCAACATTCAGGGCTAGGGTTAGGGTTCGGTATTTGGGAATGTGTCCGCGGTGGATACGGTTTCGGTTAGAGTTAGGAAACATCCCTGATGTGAGGGTGAGTTCCAAATAGGATCTCAGGTTTACCCTTTTGTGGCCTTACCCTAAAAGTGTTCTGAGGAACCCGGTGCCGAGTCCTGGGCGAGGGTTAGGTTTAAGTGTATGGTATTGCTTATGGGCAGAATACCTCTACAATTACAATCTGGATCTGCCTTCAATGTGGGGATTAAGGCGAGATTGAGTAACATGTTTATGGTGAGCTCTGGGTGATGTCGGTGTTCACCATGACGGTCAAGTCCATGTGTCAGTGCTAGGGTTAGGTTTCTGTATTCGGTAAAGGGTAAGTGAAGGACCGTGCTTCAGCTACAGTGAGGTTCTGACTCTGATCTGAGTTTGAGGGCGATATTGGGTCTCACATTTACTATTTTGTGGGGTTGACAATAAAGGTATTCTGATGGATCGGGTGCAGAATCCAGGTCTCGGGTTAGGTTAAAGTGTTTGGTAATGCATAATGGCAGGATAGCACTATGATTTCAGTGAGAATCTGGCTCTGATGTGAGGTTGAGGGCGAGAATGAGTGATAGGTGTACGGTGAGCTGTCGGGGTTGTCGCTGTTGACCGTGAGGTGTCAGTCCCAGGGACCAGGGTTAGGGTTAGGGTTCGGTGTTTGGGAAGGTGTACGTTGGTGATAAGGTTTTGGTTCGAGTTAGTGTCCTTATGTAATGTGAAGGTGAGTCCGAGATTGGGTCTCAGGTTTACGATTTTGTGGGGCTGACCCTTAAAGCATTCTGATGGGTCCCGTCAATAATAGAAGTCTAGAGTTAGGGTTAAATGTTCGGTAACGGGCATGTGCAGAACAGTGCTATATTTAAAGTGAGGTTCTGTCCATGATATGAGGGTGATGGCGAGATTGAGTGACAGGTTTACGTTGAACGGGGGGGGTTTGTCGAAGATGACCCTGATGTGCCAGGTCCAGGGACAGAGTGAGGTTTAGCAGTAAATATTCGGAAGGGTGTACAATCAGTATAGGGTTCTGTTTGTATTCAGTACTCGGTTCTGATGTGAGGGAGACAGCGTGATTGAATGCCAATGTTACAGTGACACAAGGGTGACGTTGACATTCATGCTCGAAGTCTTTTCCATGAGACGGGGCTAGGGTTACTGTTCGGTGTTTGGGAAGATGTACATGGGTGATAGGGGTTGATTCATGTTAGTGTACCGCTGTAATGTGAGGGCGAGGGTGAGATTGAGCGACAGGTTTATGGTGAGGTGTTGGTGAGGTCTATGTTGACCGTGATGTTCATATTCAGGAGTCAGTGCGTGGTTTAGGGATAGGGGTTCAGTAAGGTGTCTGGATAGGATAGGCTCATGAGTACATTTTGTTTTCCTCTGTAATGTGAGGGCGATAGTGAGATTCAAAGGCAGTGTTACGTTGACACACAGGTGACTTCGGTATTCATGGTAGTGGTCGGTTCCAACATTCAGGGCTAGGGTTAGGGTTCGCTATGTGGGAATGTGTCCGCGGTGGATACGGTTTCGGTTAGAGTTAGGAAACATCCCTGATGTGAGGGTGAGTTCCAAATAGGCTCTATGGTTTACCCTTTTGTGGCCTTACCCTAAAAGTGTTCTGAGGATCCCGGTGCCGAGTCCTGGGTGAGGGTTAGGTTTAAGTGTATGGTATTGCTTATGGGCAGAATACCTCTACAATTACAATCTGGATCTGCCTTCAATGTGGGGATTAAGGCGAGATTGAGTAACATGTTTATGGTGAGCTCTGGGTGATGTCGGTGTTCACCATGACGGTCAAGTCCATGTGTCAGTGCTAGGGTTAGGTTTCTGTATTCGGTAAAGGGTAAGTGAAGGACCGTGCTTCGGCTACAGTGAGGTTCTGACTCTGATCTGAGTTTGAGGGCGATATTGGGTCTCACATTTACTATTTTGTGGGGTTGACAATAAAGGTATTCTGATGGATCGGGTGCAGAATCCAGGGCTCGGGTTAGGTTAAAGTGTTTGGTAATGCATAATGGCAGGATAGCACTACGATTTCAGTGAGAATCTGGCTCTGATGTGAGGTTGAGGGCGAGAATGAGTGATAGGTGTACGGTGAGCTGTCGGGGTTGTCGCTGTTGACCGTGAGGTGTCAGTCCCAGAGACCTGCGTTAGGGTTAGGGTTCGGTGTTTGTGAAGGTGCACGTTGGTGATAGTGTTTTGTTTAGAGTTAGGGTCCGTCTGTAATGTGAGGGTGAGTGCGTGATTGGGTCTCAGGTTTACGATTTTGTGGGGCTGACCCTTAAAGCATTCTGATGGTTCGCGTCCATAGTAGAAGTCTAGGGTTAGGGTTAAATGTTCGGTAATGTGTATGTGAAGAACAGTGCTAATTTTAAAGTGAGGTTCTGTCTCTGATATGAGGGTGATGGCGAGATTGAGTGACAGCTTTATGTTGAACAGGGGCGTTGTCAGAGATGTCCCTGATGTGCCAGGTCCATGGGCAGAGTGAGAGTTATCATTAAATATTCGGTAGGGTGTACAGGCAGTATAGGGTTCTGTTTGTATTCAGTACTCGGTTCTGATGTGACGGAGTCAGCGTGATTGAATGCCAATGTTACAGTGACACAAGGGTGACGTTGACATTCATGCTCGAAGTCTTTTCCATGAGTTGGGGCTAGGGTTACTGTTCGGTGATTGGGAAGATGTACATGGGTGATAGGGGTTGATTCATGTTAGTGTACCGCTGTAATGTGAGGGCGAGGGTGAGATTGAGCGACAGGTTATGGTGAGGTGTTGGTTATGTCTATGTTGACCATGACGTCTAGATCCAGGAGTCAGTGCGTGGATTAGGGGTAGGGGTTCAGTAAGGTGTCTGGATAGGACAGGCTCATGAGAATAATTTTTTTCCTCTGTAATGTGAGGGCGATAGTGAGATTCAATACAGTGTTACGTCGAGACACAGGTGACTTCGATATTCATGGTAGATGTCGGGTCCAACATTAAGGGCTAGGGTTCGGGTTCGGTATGTGGGAATGTGTCCGCTGGTGATACGGTTTTGGTTAGAGTTAGGAAACATCCCTGATGTGAGGGTAAGATCCAAATCTGATCTCAGGTTTACCCTTTTGTGGCCTTACCCTAAAAGTGTTCTGAGGAACCCGGTGCCGAGTCCTGGGCGAGGGCTGGTTTAAGTGTTTGGTATTGCTTATGGGCAGAATACCTCTACAATTAGAATCTGGATCTGCCTTCAATGTGAGGGTTAAGGCGAGATTGAGTAACATGTTTATGGTGAGCTGTGGTTGATGTCGATGTTCACCATGACGGTCAAGTCCATGTGTCAGTGCTAGGGTTAGGTTTCTGTATTTGGTAAAGGGTAAGTGAAGGACCGTGCTTCGGCTACAGTGAGGTTCTGACTCTCATCTGAGTTTGAGGGCGATATTGGGTCTCACATTTACTATTTTGTGGGGCTGACAATAAAGGTATTCTGATGGATCAGGTGAAGAATTAAAAAGGCTAGGGTTAGGTTTAAGTGTTTGTTAATGCATATGGGAAGTTTAGCAATTATTAAAGTGAGAATCTGCCACTGATGTGAGGGTGGGAGCGAGAATGAAAGATAGGTGTATGGTGAGCTTTCGGGGTTGTCGCTGTTGAACGTGAGGTGTCAGTCCCAGGGAAAAGGGTGTGGGTTAGTGTTCGGTGTTTGGGAAGTTGTACGTTGGTGATAAGGTTTTGGTTCGAGTTAGGGTCCGTCTGTAATGTGAGGGTGAGTGCGTGATTGGGTCTCAGGTTTACGATTTTTTGGGGCTCACCCTTAAAGCATTCTGATGAGTCCCGTCCGTATTAGAAGTCTAGGGTTAGGGTTAAATGTTCGGTAATGTGTATGTGAAGAACAGTGCTAATTTTAAAGTGAGGTTCTGTCTCTGATATGAGGGTGATGGCGAGATTGAGTGACAGCTTTATGTTGAACAGGGGGGTTGTCGGAGATGTCCCTGATGTGCCAGGTCCATGGGCAGAGTGAGGGTTATCATTAAATATTCGGTAGGGTGTACAGGCAGTATAGGGTTCTGTTTGTATTCAGTACTCGGTACTGATGTGAGGGAGTCAGCGTGATTGAATGCCAATTTTGCAGTGACACAAGGGTGACATTGACATTCACGCTCGAAGTCTTTTCCATGAGTCGGGGCTAGGGTTACTGTTCGGTGTTTGGGAAGTTGTACATGGGTGATAGGGTTTGATTCATGTTAGTGTGCCGCTGTAATGTGAGGGCGAGGGTGACATTGAGCGACAGGTTTATTGTGAGGTGTTGGTTATGTCTATGTTGACCATGATGTCTAGATCCAGGAGTCAGTGCGTGGATTAGGGGTAGGGGTTCAGTAAGGTGTCTGGATAGGACAGGCTCATGAGAATAATTTTTTTCCTCTGTAATGTGAGGGCGATAGTGTGATTCAATACAGTGCTACGTCGAGACACACGTGACTTCGATATTCATGGTAGTTGTCGGGTCCAACATTAAGGGCTAGGGTTCGGGTTCGTTATGTGGGAATGTGTCCGCGGGTGATACGGTTTTGGTTAGAGTTAGGAAACATCCCTGATGTGAGGGTGAGTTCCAAATAGGATCTCAGGTTTACACTTTTGTGGCCTTACCCTAAAAGTGTTCTGAGGAACCCGGTGCCGAGTCCTGGGCGAGGGCTGGTTTAAGTGTTTGGTATTGCTTATGGGCAGAATACCTCTACAATTAGAATCTGGATCTGCCTTCAATGTGAGGGTTAAGGCGAGATTGAGTAACATGTTTATGGTGAGCTGTGGTTGATGTCGATGTTCACCATGACGGTCAAATCCATGTATCAGTGCTAGGGTTAGGATTCTGTATTTGGTAAAGGGTAAGTGAAGGACCGTGCTTCGGCTACAGTGAGGTTCTGACTCTGATCTGAGTTTGAGGGCGATATTGGGTCTCACATTTACTATTTTGTGGGACTGACAATAAAGGTATTCTGATGGATCAGGTGAAGAATCCAGGGCTAGGGTTAGGTTTAAGTGTTTGTTAATGCATATGGGAAGTTTAGCACAATTATTAAAGTGAGAATCTGCCACTGATGTGAGGGTGGGAGCGAGAATGAATGATAGGTGTATGGTGAGCTTTCAGGGTTGTCGCTGTTGACCGTGAGGTGTCAGTCCCAGGGACCAGGGTTAGGGTTAGGGTTCGGTGTTTGGGAAGGTGTACGTTGGTGATAAGGTTTAGGTTCGAGTTAGAGTCCGTCTGTAATGTGAGGGTGAGTCCGAGATTGGGTCTCAGGTTTACGATTTCGTGGGGCTGACCCTTAAAGCATTCTGATGGGTCCCGTCAATAGTAGAAGTCTAGGGTAAGGGTTAAATGTCCGGCAACGGGTATGTGCAGAACAGTGCTATATTTAAAGTGAGGTTCTGTCCCTGATATGAGGGTGAAGGCGAGATTGAGTGACAGGTTTACGTTGAACGGGGGGGGTTTGTCGAAGATGACCCTGATGTGCCAGGTCCAGGGACAGAGTGACGGTTAGCGTTAAATATTCGGAAGGGTGTACAATCAGTATAGGGTTCTGTTTGTATTCAGTACTCGGTTCTGATGTGAGGGAGACAGCGTGATTGAATGCCAATGTTACAGTGACACAAGGGTGACATTGACATTCACGCTCGAAGTCTTTTCCATGAGTCGGGGCTAGGGTTACTGTTCGGTGTTTGGGAAGTTGTACATGGGTGATAGGGTTTGATTCATGTTAGTGTGCCGCTGTAATGTGAGGGCGAGGGTGACATTGAGCGACAGGTTTACTGTGAGGTGTTGGTTATGTCTATGTTGACCATGATGTCTAGATCCAGGAGTCAGTGCGTGGATTAGGGGTAGGGGTTCAGTAAGGTGTCTGGATAGGACAGGCTCATGAGAATAATTTTTTTCCTCTGTAATGTGAGGGCGATAGTGAGATTCAATACAGTGCTACGTCGAGACACACGTGACTTCGATATTCATGGTAGTTGTCGGGTCCAACATTAAGGGCTAGGGTTCGGGTTCGTTATGTGGGAATGTGTCCGCGGGTGATACGGTTTTGGTTAGAGTTAGGAAACATCCCTGATGTGAGGGTGAGTTCCAAATAGGATCTCAGGTTTACACTTTTGTGGCCTTACCCTAAAAGTGTTCTGAGGAACCCGGTGCCGAGTCCTGGGCGAGGGCTGGTTTAAGTGTTTGGTATTGCTTATGGGCAGAATACCTCTACAATTAGAATCTGGATCTGCCTTCAATGTGAGGGTTAAGGCGAGATTGAGTAACATGTTTATGGTGAGCTGTGGGTGATGTCGATGTTCACCATGACGGTCAAATCCATGTATCAGTGCTAGGGTTAGGTTTCTGTATTTGGTAAAGGGTAAGTGAAGGACCGTGCTTCGGCTACAGTGAGGTTCTGACTCTGATCTGAGTTTGAGGGCGATATTGGGTCTCACATTTACTATTTTGTGGGGCTGACAATAAAGGTATTCTGATGGATCAGGTGAAGAATCCAGGGCTAGGGTTAGGTTTAAGTGTTTGTTAATGCATATGGGAAGTTTAGCACAATTATTAAAGTGAGAATCTGCCACTGATGTGAGGGTGGGAGCGAGAATGAATGATAGGTGTATGGTGAGCTTTCGGGGTTGTCGCTGTTGACCGTGAGGTGTCAGTCCCAGGGACCAGGGTTAGGGTTAGGGTTCGGTGTTTGGGAAGGTGTACGTTGGTGATAAGGTTTTGGTTCGAGTTAGTGTCCGTCTGTAATGTGAGGGTGAGTCCGAGATTGGGTCTCAGGTTTACGATTTTGTGGGGCTGACCCTTAAAGCATTCTGATGGGTCCCGTCAATAGTAGAAGTCTAGGGTTAGGGTTAAATGTTCGGTAACGGGTATGTGCAGAACAGTGCTATATTTAAGTGAGGTTCTGTCCCTGATATGAGGGTGATGGCGAGATTGAGTGACAGGTTTATGTTGAACGTGGGGGGGTTTGTCGTAGATGACCCTGATGCTCCAGGTCCAGGGACAGAGTGAGGGTTAGCGTTAAATATTCGGAAGGGTGTACAATCAGTATAGGGTTCTGTTTGTATTCAGTACTCGGTTCTGATGTGAGGGAGACAGCGTGATTGAATGCCAATGTTACAGTGACACAAGGGTGACGTTGACATTCATGCTCGAAGTCTTTTCCATGAGTCGGGGCTAGGGTTACTGTTCGGTGTTTGGGAAGATGTACATGGGTGATAGGGGTTGATTCATGTTAGTGTACCGCCTTAATGTGAGGGCGAGGGTGAGATTGAGTGACAGGTTTATGGTGAGGTGTTGGTGAGGTCTATGTTGACTGTGATGTTCATATTCAGGAGTCAGTGCGTGGTTTAGGGGTAGGGGTTCAGTAAGGTGTCTGGATAGGTTAGTCTCATGAGTACATTTTGTTTTCCTCTGTAATGTGAGGGCGATAGTGAGATTCAAAGACAGTGTTACGTTGAAACACAGGTGACTTCTTTATTCATGGTAGTGGTCGGTTCCAACATTCAGGGCTAGGGTTAGGGTTCGCTATGTGGGAATGTGTCCGCGGTGGATACGGTTTCGGTTAGAGTTAGGAAACATCCCTGATGTGAGGGTGAGTTCCAAATAGGATCTCAGGTTTACCCTTTTGTGGCCTTACCCTAAAAGTGTTCTGAGGAACCCGGTGCCGAGTCCTGGGTGAGGGTTAGGTTTAAGTGTATGGTATTGCTTATGGGCAGAATACCTCTACAATTACAATCTGGATCTGCCTTCAATGTGTTGATTAAGGCGAGATTGAGTAACATGTTTATGGTGAGCTCTGGGTGATGTCGGTGTTCACCATGACGGTCAAGTCCATGTGTCAGTGCTAGGGTTAGGTTTCTGTATTCGGTAAAGGATAAGTGAAGGACCGTGCTTCGGCTACAGTGAGGTTCTGACTCTGATCTGAGTTTGAGGGCGATATTGGGTCTCACATTTACTATTTTGTGGGGTTGAAAATAAAGGTATTCTGATGGATCGGGTGCAGAATCCAGGGCTCGGGTTAGGTTAAAGTGTTTGGTAATGCATAATGGCAGGATAGCACTACGATTTCAGTGAGAATCTGGCTCTGATGTGAGGTTGAGATCGAGAATGAGTGACAGGTGTACGGTGAGCTGTCGGGGTTGTCACTGTTGACCGTGAGGTGTCAGTCCCAGGGACCAGCGTTAGGGTTAGGGTTCGGTGTTTGTGAAGGTGCACGTTGGTGATAGTGTTTTGGTTCGAGTTAGGGTCCGACTGTAATGTGAGGGTGAGTGCGTGATTGGGTCTCAGGTTTACGATTTTGTTGGGCTGACCCCTAAAGCATTCTGATGGGTCCCGTCCATAGTAGAAGTCTAGGGTTAGGGTTAAATGTTCGGTAATGTGTATGTGAAGAACAGTGCTAATTTTAAAGTGAGGTTCTGTCTCTGATATGAGGGTGATGGCGAGATTGAGTGACAGCTTTATGTTGAACAGGGGGGTTGTCGGAGATGTCCCTGATGTGCCAGGTCCATGGGCAGAGTGAGGGTTATCATTAAATATTCGGTAGGGTGTACAGGCAGTATAGGGTTCTGTTTGTATTCAGTACTCGGTACTGATGTGAGGGAGTCAGCGTGATTGAATGCCAATTTTGCAGTGACACAAGGGTGACATTGACATTCACGCTCGAAGTCTTTTCCATGAGTCGGGGCTAGGGTTACTGTTCGGTGTTTGGGAAGTTGTACATGGGTGATAGGGTTTGATTCATGTTAGTGTGCCGCTGTAATGTGAGGGCGAGGGTGACATTGAGCGACAGGTTTACTGTGAGGTGTTGGTTATGTCTATGTTGACCATGATGCCTAGATCCAGGAGTCAGTGCGTGGATTAGGGGTAGGGGTTCAGTAAGGTGTCTGGATAGGACAGGCTCATGAGAATAATTTTTTTCCTCTGTAATGTGAGGGCGATAGTGAGATTCAATACAGTGCTACGTCGAGACACACGTGACTTCGATATTCATGGTAGTTGTCGGGTCCAACATTAAGGGCTAGGGTTCGGGTTCGTTATGTGGGAATGTGTCCGCGGGTGATACGGTTTTGGTTAGAGTTAGGAAACATCCCTGATGTGAGGGTGAGTTCCAAATAGGATCTCAGGTTTACACTTTTGTGGCCTTACCCTAAAAGTGTTCTGAGGAACCCGGTGCCGAGTCCTGGGCGAGGGCTGGTTTAAGTGTTTGGTATTGCTTATGGGCAGAATACCTCTACAATTAGAATCTGGATCTGCCTTCAATGTGAGGGTTAAGGCGAGATTGAGTAACATGTTTATGGTGAGCTGTGGGTGATGTCGATGTTCACCATGACGGTCAAATCCATGTATCAGTGCTAGGGTTAGGTTTCTGTATTTGGTAAAGGGTAAGTGAAGGACCGTGCTTCGGCTACAGTGAGGTTCTGACTCTGATCTGAGTTTGAGGGCGATATTGGGTCTCACATTTACTATTTTGTGGGGCTGACAATAAAGGTATTCTGATGGATCAGGTGAAGAATCCAGGGCTAGGGTTAGGTTTAAGTGTTTGTTAATGCATATGGGAAGTTTAGCACAATTATTAAAGTGAGAATCTGCCACTGATGTGAGGGTGGGAGCGAGAATGAATGATAGGTGTATGGTGAGCTTTCGGGGTTGTCGCTGTTGACCGTGAGGTGTCAGTCCCAGGGACCAGGGTTAGGGTTAGGGTTCGGTGTTTGGGAAGGTGTACGTTGGTGATAAGGTTTTGGTTCGAGTTAGTGTCCGTCTGTAATGTGAGGGTGAGTCCGAGATTGGGTCTCAGGTTTACGATTTTGTGGGGCTGACCCTTAAAGCATTCTGATGGGTCCCGTCAATAGTAGAAGTCTAGGGTTAGGGTTAAATGTTCGGTAACGGGTATGTGCAGAACAGTGCTATATTTAAGTGAGGTTCTGTCCCTGATATGAGGGTGATGGCGAGATTGAGTGACAGGTTTATGTTGAACGTGGGGGGGTTTGTCGTAGATGACCCTGATGCTCCAGGTCCAGGGACAGAGTGAGGGTTAGCGTTAAATATTCGGAAGGGTGTACAATCAGTATAGGGTTCTGTTTGTATTCAGTACTCGGTTCTGATGTGAGGGAGACAGCGTGATTGAATGCCAATGTTACAGTGACACAAGGGTGACGTTGACATTCATGCTCGAAGTCTTTTCCATGAGTCGGGGCTAGGGTTACTGTTCGGTGTTTGGGAAGATGTACATGGGTGATAGGGGTTGATTCATGTTAGTGTACCGCCTTAATGTGAGGGCGAGGGTGAGATTGAGTGACAGGTTTATGGTGAGGTGTTGGTGAGGTCTATGTTGACTGTGATGTTCATATTCAGGAGTCAGTGCGTGGTTTAGGGGTAGGGGTTCAGTAAGGTGTCTGGATAGGTTAGTCTCATGAGTACATTTTGTTTTCCTCTGTAATGTGAGGGCGATAGTGAGATTCAAAGACAGTGTTACGTTGAAACACAGGTGACTTCTTTATTCATGGTAGTGGTCGGTTCCAACATTCAGGGCTAGGGTTAGGGTTCGCTATGTGGGAATGTGTCCGCGGTGGATACGGTTTCGGTTAGAGTTAGGAAACATCCCTGATGTGAGGGTGAGTTCCAAATAGGATCTCAGGTTTACCCTTTTGTGGCCTTACCCTAAAAGTGTTCTGAGGAACCCGGTGCCGAGTCCTGGGTGAGGGTTAGGTTTAAGTGTATGGTATTGCTTATGGGCAGAATACCTCTACAATTACAATCTGGATCTGCCTTCAATGTGTTGATTAAGGCGAGATTGAGTAACATGTTTATGGTGAGCTCTGGGTGATGTCGGTGTTCACCATGACGGTCAAGTCCATGTGTCAGTGCTAGGGTTAGGTTTCTGTATTCGGTAAAGGATAAGTGAAGGACCGTGCTTCGGCTACAGTGAGGTTCTGACTCTGATCTGAGTTTGAGGGCGATATTGGGTCTCACATTTACTATTTTGTGGGGTTGAAAATAAAGGTATTCTGATGGATCGGGTGCAGAATCCAGGGCTCGGGTTAGGTTAAAGTGTTTGGTAATGCATAATGGCAGGATAGCACTACGATTTCAGTGAGAATCTGGCTCTGATGTGAGGTTGAGATCGAGAATGAGTGACAGGTGTACGGTGAGCTGTCGGGGTTGTCACTGTTGACCGTGAGGTGTCAGTCCCAGGGACCAGCGTTAGGGTTAGGGTTCGGTGTTTGTGAAGGTGCACGTTGGTGATAGTGTTTTGTTTAGAGTTAGGGTCCGTCTGTAATGTGAGGGTGAGTGCGTGATTGGGTCTCAGGTTTACGATTTTGTGGGGCTGACCCTTAAAGCATTCTGATGGTTCGCGTCCATAGTAGAAGTCTAGGGTTAGGGTTAAATGTTCGGTAATGTGTATGTGAAGAACAGTGCTAATTTTAAAGTGAGGTTCTGTCTCTGATATGAGGGTGATGGCGAGATTGAGTGACAGCTTTATGTTGAACAGGGGCGTTGTCAGAGATGTCCCTGATGTGCCAGGTCCATGGGCAGAGTGAGAGTTATCATTAAATATTCGGTAGGGTGTACAGGCAGTATAGGGTTCTGTTTGTATTCAGTACTCGGTTCTGATGTGAGGGAGTCAGCGTGATTGAATGCCAATATTACAGTGACACAAGGGTGACGTTGACATTCATGCTCGAAGTCTTTTCCATGAGTTGGGGCTAGGGTTACTGTTCGGTGATTGGGAAGATGTACATGGGTGATAGGGGTTGATTCATGTTAGTGTACCGCTGTAATGTGAGGGCGAGGGTGAGATTGAGCGACAGGTTATGGTGAGGTGTTGGTTATGTCTATGTTGACCATGACGTCTAGATCCAGGAGTCAGTGCGTGGATTAGGGGTAGGGGTTCAGTAAGGTGTCTGGATAGGACAGGCTCATGAGAATAATTTTTTTCCTCTGTAATGTGAGGGCGATAGTGAGATTCAATACAGTGTTACGTCGAGACACAGGTGACTTCGATATTCATGGTAGATGTCGGGTCCAACATTAAGGGCTAGGGTTCGGGTTCGGTATGTGGGAATGTGTCCGCGGGTGATACGGTTTTGGTTAGAGTTAGGAAACATCCCTGATGTGAGGGTAAGATCCAAATCTGATCTCAGGTTTACCCTTTTGTGGCCTTACCCTAAAAGTGTTCTGAGGAACCTGGTGCCGAGTCCTGGGCGAGGGCTGGTTTAAGTGTTTGGTATTGCTTATGGGCAGAATACCTCTACAATTAGAATCTGGATCTGCCTTCAATGTGAGGGTTAAGGCGAGATTGAGTAACATGTTTATGGTGAGCTGTGGGTGATGTCGATGTTCACCATGACGGTCAAGTCCATGTGTCAGTGCTAGGGTTAGGTTTCTGTATTTGGTAAAGGGTAAGTGAAGGACCGTGCTTCGGCTACAGTGAGGTTCTGACTCTCATCTGAGTTTGAGGGCGATATTGGGTCTCACATTTACTATTTTGTGGGGCTGACAATAAAGGTATTCTGATGGATCAGGTGAAGAATTAAAAAGGCTAGGGTTAGGTTTAAGTGTTTGTTAATGCATATGGGAAGTTTAGCACAATTATTAAAGTGAGAATCTGCCACTGATGTGAGGGTGGGAGCGAGAATGAAAGATAGGTGTATGGTGAGCTTTCGGGGTTGTCGCTGTTGAACGTGAGGTGTCAGTCCCAGGGAAAAGGGTTCGGGTTAGGGTTCGGTGTTTGGGAAGTTGTACGTTGGTGATAAGGTTTTGGTTCGAGTTAGGGTCCGTCTGTAATGTGAGGGTGAGTGCGTGATTGGGTCTCAGGTTTACGATTTTTTGGGGCTCACCCTTAAAGCATTCTGATGAGTCCCGTCCGTATTAGAAGTCTAGGGTTAGGGTTAAATGTTCGGTAATGTGTATGTGAAGAACAGTGCTAATTTTAAAGTGAGGTTCTGTCTCTGATATGAGGGTGATGGCGAGATTGAGTGACAGCTTTATGTTGAACAGGGGGTTTGTCGGAGATGTCCCTGATGTGCCAGGTCCATGGGCAGAGTGAGGGTTATCATTAAATATTCGGTAGGGTGTACAGGCAGTACAGGGTTCTGTTTGTATTCAGTACTCGGTACTGATGTGAGGGAGTCAGCGTGATTGAATGCCAATTTTGCAGTGACACAAGGGTGACATTGACATTCACGCTCGAAGTCTTTTCCATGAGTCGGGGCTAGGGTTACTGTTCGGTGTTTGGGAAGTTGTACATGGGTGATAGGGTTTGATTCATGTTAGTGTGCCGCTGTAATGTGAGGGCGAGGGTGACATTGAGCGACAGGTTTATTGTGAGGTGTTGGTTATGTCTATGTTGACCATGATGTCTAGATCCAGGAGTCAGTGCGTGGATTAGGGGTAGGGGTTCAGTAAGGTGTCTGGATAGGACAGGCTCATGAGAATAATTTTTTTCCTCTGTAATGTGAGGGCGATAGTGAGATTCAATACAGTGCTACGTCGAGACACACGTGACTTCGATATTCATGGTAGTTGTCGGGTCCAACATTAAGGGCTAGGGTTCGGGTTCGTTATGTGGGAATGTGTCCGCGGGTGATACGGTTTTGGTTAGAGTTAGGAAACATCCCTGATGTGAGGGTGAGTTCCAAATAGGATCTCAGGTTTACACTTTTGTGGCCTTACCCTAAAAGTGTTCTGAGGAACCCGGTGCCGAGTCCTGGGCGAGGGCTGGTTTAAGTGTTTGGTATTGCTTATGGGCAGAATACCTCTACAATTAGAATCTGGATCTGCCTTCAATGTGAGGGTTAAGGCGAGATTGAGTAACATGTTTATGGTGAGCTGTGGGTGATGTCGATGTTCACCATGACGGTCAAATCCATGTATCAGTGCTAGGGATAGGTTTCTGTATTTGGTAAAGGGTAAGTGAAGGACCGTGCTTCGGCTACAGTGAGGTTCTGACTCTGATCTGAGTTTGAGGGCGATATTGGGTCTCACATTTACTATTTTGTGGGGCTGACAATAAAGGTATTCTGATGGATCAGGTGAAGAATCCAGGGCTAGGGTTAGGTTTAAGTGTTTGTTAATGCATATGGGAAGTTTAGCACAATTATTAAAGTGAGAATCTGCCACTGATGTGAGGGTGGGAGCGAGAATGAATGATAGGTGTATGGTGAGCTTTCAGGGTTGTCGCTGTTGACCGTGAGGTGTCAGTCCCAGGGACCAGGGTTAGGGTTAGGGTTCGGTGTTTGGGAAGGTGTACGTTGGTGATAAGGTTTAGGTTCGAGTTAGAGTCCGTCTGTAATGTGAGGGTGAGTCCGAGATTGGGTCTCAGGTTTACGATTTCGTGGGGCTGACCCTTAAAGCATTCTGATGGGTCCCGTCAATAGTAGAAGTCTAGGGTAAGGGTTAAATGTCCGGCAACGGATATGTGCAGAACAGTGCTATATATAAAGTGAGGTTCTGTCCCTGATATGAGGGTGATGGCGAGATTGAGTGACAGGTTTACGTTGAACGGGGGGGGTTTGTCGAAGATGACCCTGATGTGCCAGGTCCAGGGACAGAGTGACGGTTAGCGTTAAATATTCGGAAGGGTGTACAATCAGTATAGGGTTCTGTTTGTATTCAGTACTCGGTTCTGATGTGAGGGAGACAGCGTGATTGAATGCCAATGTTACAGTGACACAAGGGTGACGTTGACATTCATGCTCGAAGTCTTTTCCATGAGTTGGGGCTAGGGTTACTGTTCGGTGATTGGGAAGATGTACATGGGTGATAGGGGTTGATTCATGTTAGTGTACCGCTGTAATGTGAGGGCGAGGGTGAGATTGAGCGACAGGTTTATGGTGAGGTGTTGGTGAGGTCTATGTTGACCGTGATGTTCATATTCAGGAGTCAGTGCGTGGTTTAGGGGTAGGGGTTCAGTAAGGTGTCTGGATAGGATAGGCTCATGAGTACATTTTGTTTTCCTCTGTAATGTGAGGGCGATAGTGAGATTCAAAGACAGTGTTACGTTGACACACAGGTGACTTCGGTATTCATGGTAGTGGTCGGTTCCAACATTCAGGGCTAGGGTTAGGGTTCGCTATGTGGGAATGTGTCCGCGGTGGATACGGTTTCGGTTAGAGTTAGAAAACATCCCTGATGTGAGGGTGAGTTCCAAATAGGATCTCAGGTTTACCCTTTTGTGGCCTTACCCTAAAAGTGTTCTGAGGAACCCGGTGCCGAGTCCTGGGCGAGGGTTAGGTTTAAGTGTATGGTATTGCTTATGGGCAGAATACCTCTACAATTACAATCTGGATCTGCCTTCAATGTGTTGATTAAGGCGTGATTGAGTAATATGTTTATGCTGAGCTCTGGGTGATGGTGTTCACCATGACGGTCAAGTCCATGTGTCAGTGCTAGGGTTAGGTTTCTGTATTCGGTAAAGGGTAAGTGAAGGACCGTGCTTCGGCTACAGTGAGGTTCTGACTCTGATCTGAGTTTGAGGGCGATATTGGGTCTCACATTTACTATTTTGTGGGGTTGACAATAAAGGTATTCTGATGGATCGGGTGCAGAATCCAGGGCTCGGGTTAGGTTAAAGTGTTTGGTAATGCATAATGGCAGGATAGCACTACGATTTCAGTGAGAATCTGGCTCTGATGTGAGGTTGAGGGCGAGAATGAGTGATAGGTGTACGGTGAGCTGTCGGGGTTGTCGCTGTTGACCGTGAGGTGTCAGTCCCAGGGACCAGCGTTAGGGTTAGGTTTCGGTGTTTGTGAAGGTGCACGTTGGTGATAGTGTTTTGGTTCGAGTTAGGGTCCGACTGTAATGTGAGGGTGAGTGCGTGATTGGGTCTCAGGTTTACGATTTTGTTGGGCTGACCCCTAAAGCATTCTGATGGGTCCCGTCCATAGTAGAAGTCTAGGGTTAGGGTTAAATGTTCGGTAATGTGTATGTGAAGAACAGTGCTAATTTTAAAGTGAGGTTCTGTCTCTGATATGAGGGTGATGGCGAGATTGAGTGACAGCTTTATGTTGAACAGGGGGGTTGTCGGAGATGTCCCTGATGTGCCAGGTCCATGGGCAGAGTGAGGGTTATCATTAAATATTCGGTAGGGTGTACAGGCAGTATAGGGTTCTGTTTGTATTCAGTTCTCGGTACTGATGTGAGGGAGTCAGCGTGATTGAATGCCAATTTTGCAGTGACACAAGGGTGACATTGACATTCACGCTCGAAGTCTTTTCCATGAGTCGGGGCTAGGGTTACTGTTCGGTGTTTGGGAAGTTGTACATGGGTGATAGGGTTTGATTCATGTTAGTGTGCCGCT
This sequence comes from Manis pentadactyla, assembly GCF_030020395.1. Classification (NCBI taxonomy): domain Eukaryota; kingdom Metazoa; phylum Chordata; class Mammalia; order Pholidota; family Manidae; genus Manis; species Manis pentadactyla. The sequence continues at coordinate 52,227,319 of NC_080020.1, read as the reverse complement.
GTAATGTGAGGGCGAGGGTGACATTGAGCGACAGGTTTATTGTGAGGTGTTGGTTATGTCTATGTTGACCATGATGTCTAGATCCAGGAGTCAGTGCGTGGATTAGGGGTAGGGGTTCAGTAAGGTGTCTGGATAGGACAGGCTCATGAGAATAATTTTTTTCCTCTGTAATGTGAGGGCGATAGTGAGATTCAATACAGTGCTACGTCGAGACACACGTGACTCCGATATTCATGGTAGTTGTCGGGTCCAACATTAAGGGCTAGGGTTCGGGTTCGTTATGTGGGAATGTGTCCGCGGGTGATACGGTTTTGGTTAGAGTTAGGAAACATCCCTGATGTGAGGGTGAGTTCCAAATAGGATCTCAGGTTTACACTTTTGTGGCCTTACCCTAAAAGTGTTCTGAGGAACCCGGTGCCGAGTCCTGGGCGAGGGCTGGTTTAAGTGTTTGGTATTGCTTATGGGCAGAATACCTCTACAATTAGAATCTGGATCTGCCTTCAATGTGAGGGTTAAGGCGAGATTGAGTAACATGTTTATGGTGAGCTGTGGGTGATGTCGATGTTCACCATGACGGTCAAATCCATGTATCAGTGCTAGGGATAGGTTTCTGTATTTGGTAAAGGGTAAGTGAAGGACCGTGCTTCGGCTACAGTGAGGTTCTGACTCTGATCTGAGTTTGAGGGCGATATTGGGTCTCACATTTACTATTTTGTGGGGCTGACAATAAAGGTATTCTGATGGATCAGGTGAAGAATCCAGGGCTAGGGTTAGGTTTAAGTGTTTGTTAAAGCATATGGGAAGTTTAGCACAATTATTAAAGTGAGAATCTGCCACTGATGTGAGGGTGGGAGCGAGAATGAATGATAGGTGTATGGTGAGCTTTCGGGGTTGTCGCTGTTGACCGTGAGGTGTCAGTCCCAGGGACCAGGGTTAGGGTTAGGGTTCGGTGTTTGGGAAGGTGTACGTTGGTGATAAGGTTTTGGTTCGAGTTTGTGTCCGTCTGTAATGTGAGGGTGAGTCCGAGATTGGGTCTCAGGTTTACGATTTTGTGGGGCTGACCCTTAAAGCATTCTGATGGGTCCCGTCAATAGTAGAAGTCTAGGGTTAGGGTTAAATGTTCGGTAACGGGTATGTGCAGAACAGTGCTATATTTAAGTGAGGTTCTGTCCCTGATATGAGGGTGATGGCGAGATTGAGTGACAGGTTTATGTTGAACGTGGGGGGGTTTGTCGTAGATGACCCTGATGCTCCAGGTCCAGGGACAGAGTGAGGGTTAGCGTTAAACATTCGGAAGGGTGTACAATCAGTATAGGGTTCTGTTTGTATTCAGTACTCGGTTCTGATGTGAGGGAGACAGCGTGATTGAATGCCAATGTTACAGTGACACAAGGGTGACGTTGACATTCATGCTCGAAGTCTTTTCCATGAGTCGGGGCTAGGGTTACTGTTCGGTGTTTGGGAAGATGTACATGGGTGATAGGGGTTGATTCATGTTAGTGTACCACTGTAATGTGAGGGCGAGGGTGAGAGTGAGCGACAGGTTTATGGTGAGGTGTTGGTGAGGGCTATGTTGACCGTGATGTTCATATTCAGGACTCAGTGCGTGATTTAGGTGTAGGGGTTCAGTAAGGTGTCTGGATAGGATAGGCTCATGAGTACATTTTGTTTTCCTCTGTAATGTGAGGGCGATAGTGAGATTCAAAGACAGTGTTACGTTGACACACAGGTGACTTCGGTATTCATGGTAGTTGTCGGTTCCAATATACAGGGCTAGGGTTAGGGTTCGGTATGTGGGAATATGTCCGCGGTGGATACGGTTTCGGTTAGAGTTAGGAAACATCCCTGATGTGAGGGTGAGATCCAAATAGGATCTCAGGTTTACCCTTTTGTGGCCTTACCCTAAAAGTGTTCTGAGGAACCCGGTGCCGAGTCCTGGGTGAGGGTTAGGTTTAAGTGTATGGTATTGCTTATGGGCAGAATACCTCTACAATTACAATCTGGATCTGCCTTCAATGTGTTGATTAAGGCGAGATTGAGTAACATGTTTATGGTGAGCTCTGGGTGATGTCGGTGTTCACCATGACGGTCAAGTCCATGTGTCAGTGCTAGGGTTAGGTTTCTGTATTCGGTAAAGGATAAGTGAAGGACCGTGCTTCGGCTACAGTGAGGTTCTGACTCTGATCTGAGTTTGAGGGCGATATTGGGTCTCACATTTACTATTTTGTGGGGTTGAAAATAATGGTATTCTGATGGATCGGGTGCAGAATCCAGGGCTCGGGTTAGGTTAAAGTGTTTGGTAATGCATAATGGCAGGATAGCACTACGATTTCAGTGAGAATCTGGCTCTGATGTGAGGTTGAGATCGAGAATGAGTGACAGGTGTACGGTGAGCTGTCGGGGTTGTCACTGTTGACCGTGAGGTGTCAGTCCCAGGGACCAGCGTTAGGGTTAGGGTTCGGTGTTTGTGAAGGTGCACGTTGGTGATAGTGTTTTGTTTAGAGTTAGGGTCCGTCTGTAATGTGAGGGTGAGTGCGTGATTGGGTCTCAGGTTTACGATTTTGTGGGGCTGACCCTTAAAGCATTCTGATGGTTCGCGTCCATAGTAGAAGTCTAGGGTTAGGGTTAAATGTTCGGTAATGTGTATGTGAAGAACAGTGCTAATTTTAAAGTGAGGTTCTGTCTCTGATATGAGGGTGATGGCGAGATTGAGTGACAGCTTTATGTTGAACAGGGGCGTTGTCAGAGATGTCCCTGATGTGCCAGGTCCATGGGCAGAGTGAGAGTTATCATTAAATATTCGGTAGGGTGTACAGGCAGTATAGGGTTCTGTTTGTATTCGGTACTCGGTTCTGATGTGAGGGAGTCAGCGTGATTGAATGCCAATGTTACAGTGACACAAGGGTGACGTTGACATTCATGCTCGAAGTCTTTTCCATGAGTTGGGGCTAGGGTTACTGTTCGGTGATTGGGAAGATGTACATGGGTGATAGGGGTTGATTCATGTTAGTGTACCGCTGTAATGTGAGGGCGAGGGTGAGATTGAGCGACAGGTTATGGTGAGGTGTTGGTTATGTCTATGTTGACCATGACGTCTAGATCCAGGAGTCAGTGCGTGGATTAGGGGTAGGGGTTCAGTAAGGTGTCTGGATAGGACAGGCTCATGAGAATAATTTTTTTCCTCTGTAATGTGAGGGCGATAGTGAGATTCAATACAGTGTTACGTCGAGACACAGGTGACTTCGATATTCATGGTAGATGTCGGGTCCAACATTAAGGGCTAGGGTTCGGGTTCGGTATGTGGGAATGTGTCCGCGGGTGATACGGTTTTGGTTAGAGTTAGGAAACATCCCTGATGTGAGGGTAAGATCCAAATCTGATCTCAGGTTTACCCTTTTGTGGCCTTACCCTAAAAGTGTTCTGAGGAACCCGGTGCCGAGTCCTGGGCGAGGGCTGGTTTAAGTGTTTGGTATTGCTTATGGGCAGAATACCTCTACAATTAGAATCTGGATCTGCCTTCAATGTGAGGGTTAAGGCGAGATTGAGTAACATGTTTATGGTGAGCTGTGGGTGATGTCGATGTTCACCATGACGGTCAAGTCCATGTGTCAGTGCTAGGGTTAGGTTTCTGTATTTGGTAAAGGGTAAGTGAAGGACCGTGCTTCGGCTACAGTGAGGTTCTGACTCTCATCTGAGTTTGAGGGCGATATTGGGTCTCACATTTACTATTTTGTGGGGCTGACAATAAAGGTATTCTGATGGATCAGGTGAAGAATTAAAAAGGCTAGGGTTAGGTTTAAGTGTTTGTTAATGCATATGGGAAGTTTAGCACAATTATTAAAGTGAGAATCTGCCACTGATGTGAGGGTGGGAGCGAGAATGAAAGATAGGTGTATGGTGAGCTTTCGGGGTTGTCGCTGTTGAACGTGAGGTGTCAGTCCCAGGGAAAAGGGTTCGGGTTAGGGTTCGGTGTTTGGGAAGTTGTACGTTGGTGATAAGGTTTTGGTTCGAGTTAGGGTCCGTCTGTAATGTGAGGGTGAGTGCGTGATTGGGTCTCAGGTTTACGATTTTTTCGGGCTCACCCTTAAAGCATTCTGATGAGTCCCGTCCGTATTAGAAGTCTAGGGTTAGGGTTAAATGTTCGTTAATGTGTATGTGAAGAACAGTGCTAATTTTAAAGTGAGGTTCTGTCTCTGATATGAGGGTGATGGCGAGATTGAGTGACAGCTTTATGTTGAACAGGGGGGTTGTCAGAGATGTCCCTGATGTGCCAGGGCCATGGGCAGAGTGAGGGTTATCATTAAATATTCGGTAGGGTGTACAGGCAGTATAGGGTTCTGTTTGTATTCAGTACTCGGTACTGATGTGAGGGAGTCAGCGTGATTGAATGCCAATTTTGCAGTGACACAAGGGTGACATTGACATTCACGCTCGAAGTCTTTTCCATGAGTCGGGGCTAGGGTTACTGTTCGGTGTTTGGGAAGTTGTACATGGGTGATAGGGTTTGATTCATGTTAGTGTGCCGCTGTAATGTGAGGGCGAGGGTGACATTGAGCGACAGGTTTATTGTGAGGTGTTGGTTATGTCTATGTTGACCATGATGTCTAGATCCAGGAGTCAGTGCGTGGATTAGGGGTAGGGGTTCAGTAAGGTGTCTGGATAGGACAGGCTCATGAGAATAATTTTTTTCCTCTGTAATGTGAGGGCGATAGTGAGATTCAATACAGTGCTACGTCGAGACACACGTGACTTCGATATTCATGGTAGTTGTCGGGTCCAACATTAAGGGCTAGGGTTCGGGTTCGTTATGTGGGAATGTGTCCGCGGGTGATACGGTTTTGGTTAGAGTTAGGAAACATCCCTGATGTGAGGGTGAGTTCCAAATAGGATCTCAGGTTTACACTTTTGTGGCCTTACCCTAAAAGTGTTCTGAGGAACCCGGTGCCGAGTCCTGGGCGAGGGCTGGTTTAAGTGTTTGGTATTGCTTATGGGCAGAATACCTCTATAATTAGAATCTGGATCTGCCTTCAATGTGAGGGTTAAGGCGAGATTGAGTAACATGTTTATGGTGAGCTGTGGGTGATGTCGATGTTCACCATGACGGTCAAATCCATGTATCAGTGCTAGGGTTAGGTTTCTGTATTTGGTAAAGGGTAAGTGAAGGACCGTGCTTCGGCTACAGTGAGGTTCTGACTCTGATCTGAGTTTGAGGGCGATATTGGGTCTCACATTTACTATTTTGTGGGGCTGACAATAAAGGTATTCTGATGGATCAGGTGAAGAATCCAGGGCTAGGGTTAGGTTTAAGTGTTTGTTAATGCATATGGGAAGTTTAGCACAATTATTAAAGTGAGAATCTGCCACTGATGTGAGGGTGGGAGCGAGAATGAATGATAGGTGTATGGTGAGCTTTCGGGGTTGTCGCTGTTGACCGTGAGGTGTCAGTCCCAGGGACCAGGGTTAGGGTTAGGGTTCTGTGTTTGGGAAGGTGTACGTTGGTGATAATGTTTAGGTTCGAGTTAGAGTCCGTCTGTAATGTGAGGGTGAGTCCGAGATTGGGTCTCAGGTTTACGATTTTGTGGGGCTGACCCTTAAAGCATTCTGATGGGTCCTGTCAATAGTAGAAGTCTAGGGTAAGGGTTAAATGTCCGGCAACGGATATGTGCAGAACAGTGCTATATTTAAAGTGAGGTTCTGTCGCTGATATGAGGGTGATGGCGAGATTGAGTGACAGGTTTACGTTGAACGGGGGGGGTTTGTCGAAGATGACCCTGATGTGCCAGGTCCAGGGACAGAGTGACGGTTAGCGTTAAATATTCGGAAGGGTGTACAATCAGTATAGGGTTCTGTTTGTATTCAGTACTCGGTTCTGATGTGAGGGAGACAGCGTGATTGAATGCCAATGTTACAGTGACACAAGGGTGACGTTGACATTCATGCTCGAAGTCTTTTCCATGAGTTGGGGCTAGGGTTACTGTTCGGTGATTGGGAAGATGTACATGGGTGATAGGGGTTGATTCATGTTAGTGTACCGCTGTAATGTGAGGGCGAGGGTGAGATTGAGCGACAGGTTTATGGTGAGGTGTTGGTGAGGTCTATGTTGACCGTGATGTTCATATTCAGGAGTCAGTGCGTGGTTTAGGGGTAGGGGTTCAGTAAGGTGTCTGGATAGGATAGGCTCATGAGTACATTTTGTTTTCCTCTGTAATGTGAGGGCGATAGTGAGATTCAAAGACAGTGTTACGTTGACACACAGGTGACTTCGGTATTCATGGTAGTGGTCGGTTCCAACATTCAGGGCTAGGGTTAGGGTTCGCTATGTGGGAATGTGTCCGCGGTGGATACGGTTTCGGTTAGAGTTAGGAAACATCCCTGATGTGAGGGTGAGTTCCAAATAGGATCTCAGGTTTACCCTTTTGTGGCCTTACCCTAAAAGTGTTCTGAGGAACCCGGTGCCGAGTCCTGGGCGAGGGTTAGGTTTAAGTGTATGGTATTGCTTATGGGCAGAATACCTCTACAATTACAATCTGGATCTGCCTTCAATGTGTTGATTAAGGCGAGATTGAGTAATATGTTTATGCTGAGCTCTGGGTGATGGTGTTCACCATGACGGTCAAGTCCATGTGTCAGTGCTAGGGTTAGGTTTCTGTATTCGGTAAAGGGTAAGTGAAGGACCGTGCTTCGGCTACAGTGAGGTTCTGACTCTGATCTGAGTTTGAGGGCGATATTGGGTCTCACATTTACTATTTTGTGGGGTTGACAATAAAGGTATTCTGATGGATCGGGTGCAGAATCCAGGGCTCGGGTTAGGTTAAAGTGTTTGGTAATGCATAATGGCAGGATAGCACTACGATTTCAGTGAGAATCTGGCTCTGATGTGAGGTTGAGGGCGAGAATGAGTGATAGGTGTACGGTGAGCTGTCGGGGTTGTCGCTGTTGACCGTGAGGTGTCAGTCCCAGGGACCAGCGTTAGGGTTAGGTTTCGGTGTTTGTGAAGGTGCACGTTGCTGATAGTGTTTTGGTTCGAGTTAGGGTCAGACTGTAATGTGAGGGTGAGTGCGTGATTGGGTCTCAGGTTTACGATTTTGTTGGGCTGACCCCTAAAGCATTCTGATGGGTCCCGTCCATAGTAGAAGTCTAGGGTTAGGGTTAAATGTTCGGTAATGTGTATGTGAAGAACAGTGCTAATTTTAAAGTGAGGTTCTGTCTCTGATATGAGGGTGATGGCGAGATTGAGTGACAGCTTTATGTTGAACAGGGGGGCTGTCGGAGATGTCCCTGATGTGCCAGGGCCATGGGCAGAGTGAGGGTTATCATTAAATATTCGGTAGGGTGTACAGGCAGTATAGGGTTCTGTTTGTATTCAGTACTCGTTTCTGATGTGAGGGAGTCAGCGTGATTGAATGCCAAAGTTACAGTGACACAAGGGTGACGTTGACATTCATGCTCGATGTCTTTTCCATGAGTCGGGGCTAGGGTTACTGTTCGGTGTTTGGGAAGTTGTATATGGGTGATAGGGTTTGATTCATGTTAGTGTGCCGCTGTAATGTGAGGGCGAGGGTGACATTGAGCGACAGGTTTATTGTGAGGTGTTGGTTATGTCTATGTTGACCATGATGTCTAGATCCAGGAGTCAGTGCGTGGATTAGGGGTAGGGGTTCAGTAAGGTGTCTGGATAGGACAGGCTCATGAGAATAATTTTTTTCCTCTGGAATGTGAGGGCGATAGTGAGATTCAATACAGTGTTACGTCGAGACACAGGTGACTTCGATATTCATGGTAGTTGTCGGGACCAACATTAAGAGCTAGGGTTCGGGTTCGGTATGTTGGAATGTGTCCGCGGGTGATACGGTTTTGGTTAGAGTTAGGAAACATCCCTGATGTGAGGGTGAGTTCTAAATAGGATCCCAGGTTTACCCTTTTGTGGCCTTACCCTAAAAGTGTTCTGAGGAACCCGGTGCCGAGTCCAGGGCGAGGGCTGGTTTAAGTGTTTGGTATTGCTTATGGGCAGAATACCTCTACAATTAGAATCTGGATCTGCCTTCAATGTGAGGGTTAAGGCGAGATTGAGTAACATGTTTATGGTGAGCTGTGGGTGATGTCGATGTTCACCATGACGGTCAAGTCCATGTGTCAGTGCTAGGGTTAGGTTTCTGTATTTGGTTAAAGGTAAGTGGAGGACCGTGCTTCGGCTACCGTGAGGTTCTGACTCTGATCTGAGTTTGAGGGCGATATTGGGTCTCACATTTACTATTTTGTGGGGCTGACAATAAAGGTATTCTGATGGATCAGGTGAAGAATTAAAAAGGCTAGGGTTAGGTTTAAGTGTTTGTTAATGCATATGGGAAGTTTAGCACAATTATTAAAGTGAGAATCTGCCACTGATGTGAGGGTGGGAGCGAGAATGAATGATAGGTGTATGGTGAGCTTTCGGGGTTGTCGCTGTTGACCGTGAGGTGTCAGTCCCAGGGACCAGGGTTAGGGTTAGGGTTCGGTGTTTGGGAAGGTGTACTTTGGTGATAAGGTTTTGGTTCGAGTTAGTGTCCGTCTGTAATGTGAGGGTGAGTCCGAGATTGGGTCTCAGGTTTACGATTTTGTGGGGCTGACCCTTAAAGCATTCTGATGGGTCCCGTCAATAGTAGAAGTCTAGGGTTAGGGTTAAATGTTCGGTAACGGTTATGTGCAGAACAGTGCTATATTTAAGTGAGGTTCTGTCCCTGATATGAGAGTGATGGCGAGATTGAGTGACAGGTTTATGTTGAACGTGAGGGGGTTTGTCGTAGATGACCCTGATGCTCCAGGTCCAGGGACAGAGTGAGGGTTAGCGTTAAACATTCGGAAGGGTGTACAATCAGTATAGGGTTCTGTTTGTATTCAGTACTCGGTTCTGATGTGAGGGAGACAGCGTGATTGAATGCCAATGTTACAGTGACACAAGGGTGACGTTGACATTCATGCTCGAAGTCTTTTCCATGAGTCGGGGCTAGGGTTACTGTTCGGTGTTTGGGAAGATGTATATGGGTGATAGGGGTTGATTCATGTTAGTGTACCGCCTTAATGTGAGGGCGAGGGTGAGATTGAGTGACAGGTTTATGGTGAGGTGTTGGTGAGGTCTATGTTGACTGTGATGTTCATATTCAGGAGTCAGTGCGTGGTTTAGGGGTAGGGGTTCAGTAAGGTGTCTGGATAGGTTAGTCTCATGAGTACATTTTGTTTTCCTCTGTAATGTGAGGGCGATAGTGAGATTCAAAGACAGTGTTACGTTGAAACACAGGTGACTTCTTTATTCATGGTAGTGGTCGGTTCCAACATTCAGGGCTAGGGTTAGGGTTCGCTATGTGGGAATGTGTCCGCGGTGGATACGGTTTCGGTTAGAGTTAGGAAACATCCCTGATGTGAGGGTGAGTTCCAAATAGGATCTCAGGTTTACCCTTTTGTGGCCTTACCCTAAAAGTGTTCTGAGGAACCCGGTGCCGAGTCCTGGGTGAGGGTTAGGTTTAAGTGTATGGTATTGCTTATGGGCAGAATACCTCTACAATTACAATCTGGATCTGCCTTCAATGTGTTGATTAAGGCGAGATTGAGTAACATGTTTATGGTGAGCTCTGGGTGATGTCGGTGTTCACCATGACGGTCAAGTCCATGTGTCAGTGCTAGGGTTAGGTTTCTGTATTCGGTAAAGGATAAGTGAAGGACCGTGCTTCGGCTACAGTGAGGTTCTGACTCTGATCTGAGTTTGAGGGCGATATTGGGTCTCACATTTACTATTTTGTGGGGTTGAAAATAAAGGTATTCTGATGGATCGGGTGCAGAATCCAGGGCTCGGGTTAGGTTAAAGTGTTTGGTAATGCATAATGGCAGGATAGCACTACGATTTCAGTGAGAATCTGGCTCTGATGTGAGGTTGAGATCGAGAATGAGTGACAGGTGTACGGTGAGCTGTCGGGGTTGTCACTGTTGACCGTGAGGTGTCAGTCCCAGGGACCAGCGTTAGGGTTAGGGTTCGGTGTTTGTGAAGGTGCACGTTGGTGATAGTGTTTTGTTTAGAGTTAGGGTCCGTCTGTAATGTGAGGGTGAGTGCGTGATTGGGTCTCAGGTTTACGATTTTGTGGGGCTGACCCTTAAAGCATTCTGATGGTTCGCATCCATAGTAGAAGTCTAGGGTTAGGGTTAAATGTTCGGTAATGTGTATGTGAAGAACAGTGCTAATTTTAAAGTGAGGTTCTGTCTCTGATATGAGGGTGATGGCGAGATTGAGTGACAGCTTTATGTTGAACAGGGGCGTTGTCAGAGATGTCCCTGATGTGCCAGGTCCATGGGCAGAGTGAGAGTTATCATTAAATATTCGGTAGGGTGTACAGGCAGTATAGGGTTCTGTTTGTATTCGGTACTCGGTTCTGATGTGAGGGAGTCAGCGTGATTGAATGCCAATGTTACAGTGACACAAGGGTGACGTTGACATTCATGCTCGAAGTCTTTTCCATGAGTTGGGGCTAGGGTTACTGTTCGGTGATTGGGAAGATGTACATGGGTGATAGGGGTTGATTCATGTTAGTGTACCGCTGTAATGTGAGGGCGAGGGTGAGATTGAGCGACAGGTTATGGTGAGGTGTTGGTTATGTCTATGTTGACCATGACGTCTAGATCCAGGAGTCAGTGCGTGGATTAGGGGTAGGGGTTCAGTAAGGTGTCTGGATAGGACAGGCTCATGAGAATAATTTTTTTCCTCTGTAATGTGAGGGCGATAGTGAGATTCAATACAGTGTTACGTCGAGACACAGGTGACTTCGATATTCATGGTAGATGTCGGGTCCAACATTAAGGGCTAGGGTTCGGGTTCGGTATGTGGGAATGTGTCCGCGGGTGATACGGTTTTGGTTAGAGTTAGGAAACATCCCTGATGTGAGGGTAAGATCCAAATCTGATCTCAGGTTTACCCTTTTGTGGCCTTACCCTAAAAGTGTTCTGAGGAACCCGGTGCCGAGTCCTGGGCGAGGGCTGGTTTAAGTGTTTGGTATTGCTTATGGGCAGAATACCTCTACAATTAGAATCTGGATCTGCCTTCAATGTGAGGGTTAAGGCGAGATTGAGTAACATGTTTATGGTGAGCTGTGGGTGATGTCGATGTTCACCATGACGGTCAAGTCCATGTGTCAGTGCTAGGGTTAGGTTTCTGTATTTGGTAAAGGGTAAGTGAAGGACCGTGCTTCGGCTACAGTGAGGTTCTGACTCTCATCTGAGTTTGAGGGCGATATTGGGTCTCACATTTACTATTTTGTGGGGCTGACAATAAAGGTATTCTGATGGATCAGGTGAAGAATTAAAAAGGCTAGGGTTAGGTTTAAGTGTTTGTTAATGCATATGGGAAGTTTAGCACAATTATTAAAGTGAGAATCTGCCACTGATGTGAGGGTGGGAGCGAGAATGAAAGATAGGTGTATGGTGAGCTTTCGGGGTTGTCGCTGTTGAACGTGAGGTGTCAGTCCCAGGGAAAAGGGTTCGGGTTAGGGTTCGGTGTTTGGGAAGTTGTACGTTGGTGATAAGGTTTTGGTTCGAGTTAGGGTCCGTCTGTAATGTGAGGGTGAGTGCGTGATTGGGTCTCAGGTTTACGATTTTTTGGGGCTCACCCTTAAAGCATTCTGATGAGTCCCGTCCGTATTAGAAGTCTAGGGTTAGGGTTAAATGTTCGGTAATGTGTATGTGAAGAACAGTGCTAATTTTAAAGTGAGGTTCTGTCTCTGATATGAGGGTGATGGCGAGATTGAGTGACAGCTTTATGTTGAACAGGGGGGTTGTCGGAGATGTCCCTGATGTGCCAGGGCCATGGGCAGAGTGAGGGTTATCATTAAATATTCGGTAGGGTGTACAGGCAGTATAGGGTTCTGTTTGTATTCAGTACTCGGTACTGATGTGAGGGAGTCAGCGTGATTGAATGCCAATTTTGCAGTGACACAAGGGTGACATTGACATTCACGCTCGAAGTCTTTTCCATGAGTCGGGGCTAGGGTTACTGTTCGGTGTTTGGGAAGTTGTACATGGGTGATAGGGTTTGATTCATGTTAGTGTGCCGCTGTAATGTGAGGGCGAGGGTGACATTGAGCGACAGGTTTATTGTGAGGTGTTGGTTATGTCTATGTTGACCATGATGTCTAGATCCAGGAGTCAGTGCGTGGATTAGGGGTAGGGGTTCAGTAAGGTGTCTGGATAGGACAGGCTCATGAGAATAATTTTTTTCCTCTGTAATGTGAGGGCGATAGTGAGATTCAATACAGTGCTACGTCGAGACACACGTGACTTCGATATTCATGGTAGTTGTCGGGTCCAACATTAAGGGCTAGGGTTCGGGTTCGTTATGTGGGAATGTGTCCGCGGGTGATACGGTTTTGGTTAGAGTTAGGAAACATCCCTGATGTGAGGGTGAGTTCCAAATAGGATCTCAGGTTTACACTTTTGTGGCCTTACCCTAAAAGTGTTCTGAGGAACCCGGTGCCGAGTCCTGGGCGAGGGCTGGTTTAAGTGTTTGGTATTGCTTATGGGCAGAATACCTCTACAATTAGAATCTGGATCTGCCTTCAACGTGAGGGTTAAGGCGAGATTGAGTAACATGTTTATGGTGAGCTGTGGGTGATGTCGATGTTCACCATGACGGTCAAGTCCATGTGTCAGTGCTAGGGTTACGTTTCTGTATTCGGTAAAGGGTAAGTGAAGGACCGTGCTTCGGCTACAGTGAGGTTCTGACTCTGATCTGAGTTTGAGGGCGATATTGGGTCTCACATTTACTATTTTGTGGGGCTGACAATAAAGGTATTCTGATGGATCAGGTGAAGAATCCAGGGCTAGGGTTAGGTTTAAGTGTTTGTTAATGCATATGGGAAGTTTAGCCCAATTATTAAAGTGAGAATCTGCCACTGATGTGAGGGTGGGAGCGAGAATGAATGATAGGTGTATGGTGAGCTTTCGGGGTTGTCGCTGTTGACCGTGAGGTGTCAGTCCCAGGGACCAGGGTTAGGGTTAGGGTTCGGTGTTTGGGAAGGTGTACGTTGGTGATAAGGTTTTGGTTCGAGTTAGTGTCCGTCTGTAATGTGAGGGTGAGTCCGAGATTGGGTCTCAGGTTTACGATTTTGTGGGGCTGACCCTTAAAGCATTCTGATGGGTCCCGTCAATAGTAGAAGTCTAGGGTTAGGGTTAAATGTTCGGTAACGGGTATGTGCAGAACAGTGCTATATTTAAGTGAGGTTCTGTCCCTGATATGAGGGTGATGGCGAGATTGAGTGACAGGTTTATGTTGAACGTGGGGGGGTTTTTCGTAGATGACCCTGATGCTCCAGGTCCAGGGACAGAGTGAGGGTTAGCGTTAAATATTCGGAAGGGTGTACAATCAGTATAGGGTTCTGTTTGTATTCAGTACTCGGTTCTGATGTGAGGGAGACAGCGTGATTGAATGCCAATGTTACAGTGACACAAGGGTGACGTTGACATTCATGCTCGAAGTCTTTTCCATGAGTCGGGGCTAGGGTTACTGTTCGGTGTTTGGGAAGATGTACATGGGTGATAGGGGTTGATTCATGTTAGTGTACCGCCTTAATGTGAGGGCGAGGGTGAGATTGAGTGACAGGTTTATGGTGAGGTGTTGGTGAGGTCTATGTTGACTGTGATGTTCATATTCAGGAGTCAGTGCGTGGTTTAGGGGTAGGGGTTCAGTAAGGTGTCTGGATAGGTTAGTCTCATGAGTACATTTTGTTTTCCTCTGTAATGTGAGGGCGATAGTGAGATTCAAAGACAGTGTTACGTTGAAACACAGGTGACTTCTTTATTCATGGTAGTGGTCGGTTCCAACATTCAGGGCTAGGGTTAGGGTTCGCTATGTGGGAATGTGTCCGCGGTGGATACGGTTTCGGTTAGAGTTAGGAAACATCCCTGATGTGAGGGTGAGTTCCAAATAGGATCTCAGGTTTACCCTTTTGTGGCCTTACCCTAAAAGTGTTCTGAGGAACCCGGTGCCGAGTCCTGGGTGAGGGTTAGGTTTAAGTGTATGGTATTGCTTATGGGCAGAATACCTCTACAATTACAATCTGGATCTGCCTTCAATGTGTTGATTAAGGCGAGATTGAGTAACATGTTTATGGTGAGCTCTGGGTGATGTCGGTGTTCACCATGACGGTCAAGTCCATGTGTCAGTGCTAGGGTTAGGTTTCTGTATTCGGTAAAGGATAAGTGAAGGACCGTGCTTCGGCTACAGTGAGGTTCTGACTCTGATCTGAGTTTGAGGGCGATATTGGGTCTCACATTTACTATTTTGTGGGGTTGAAAATAAAGGTATTCTGATGGATCGGGTGCAGAATCCAGGGCTCGGGTTAGGTTAAAGTGTTTGGTAATGCATAATGGCAGGATAGCACTACGATTTCAGTGAGAATCTGGCTCTGATGTGAGGTTGAGATCGAGAATGAGTGACAGGTGTACGGTGAGCTGTCGGGGTTGTCACTGTTGACCGTGAGGTGTCAGTCCCAGGGACCAGCGTTAGGGTTAGGGTTCGGTGTTTGTGAAGGTGCACGTTGGTGATAGTGTTTTGTTTAGAGTTAGGGTCCGTCTGTAATGTGAGGGTGAGTGCGTGATTGGGTCTCAGGTTTACGATTTTGTGGGGCTGACCCTTAAAGCATTCTGATGGTTCGCATCCATAGTAGAAGTCTAGGGTTAGGGTTAAATGTTCGGTAATGTGTATGTGAAGAACAGTGCTAATTTTAAAGTGAGGTTCTGTCTCTGATATGAGGGTGATGGCGAGATTGAGTGACAGCTTTATGTTGAACAGGGGCGTTGTCAGAGATGTCCCTGATGTGCCAGGTCCATGGGCAGAGTGAGAGTTATCATTAAATATTCGGTAGGGTGTACAGGCAGTATAGGGTTCTGTTTGTATTCGGTACTCGGTTCTGATGTGAGGGAGTCAGCGTGATTGAATGCCAATGTTACAGTGACACAAGGGTGACGTTGACATTCATGCTCGAAGTCTTTTCCATGAGTTGGGGCTAGGGTTACTGTTCGGTGATTGGGAAGATGTACATGGGTGATAGGGGTTGATTCATGTTAGTGTACCGCTGTAATGTGAGGGCGAGGGTGAGATTGAGCGACAGGTTATGGTGAGGTGTTGGTTATGTCTATGTTGACCATGACGTCTAGATCCAGGAGTCAGTGCGTGGATTAGGGGTAGGGGTTCAGTAAGGTGTCTGGATAGGACAGGCTCATGAGAATAATTTTTTTCCTCTGTAATGTGAGGGCGATAGTGAGATTCAATACAGTGTTACGTCGAGACACAGGTGACTTCGATATTCATGGTAGATGTCGGGTCCAACATTAAGGGCTAGGGTTCGGGTTCGGTATGTGGGAATGTGTCCGCGGGTGATACGGTTTTGGTTAGAGTTAGGAAACATCCCTGATGTGAGGGTAAGATCCAAATCTGATCTCAGGTTTACCCTTTTGTGGCCTTACCCTAAAAGTGTTCTGAGGAACCCGGTGCCGAGTCCTGGGCGAGGGCTGGTTTAAGTGTTTGGTATTGCTTATGGGCAGAATACCTCTACAATTAGAATCTGGATCTGCCTTCAATGTGAGGGTTAAGGCGAGATTGAGTAACATGTTTATGGTGAGCTGTGGGTGATGTCGATGTTCACCATGACGGTCAAGTCCATGTGTCAGTGCTAGGGTTAGGTTTCTGTATTTGGTAAAGGGTAAGTGAAGGACCGTGCTTCGGCTACAGTGAGGTTCTGACTCTCATCTGAGTTTGAGGGCGATATTGGGTCTCACATTTACTATTTTGTGGGGCTGACAATAAAGGTATTCTGATGGATCAGGTGAAGAATTAAAAAGGCTAGGGTTAGGTTTAAGTGTTTGTTAATGCATATGGGAAGTTTAGCACAATTATTAAAGTGAGAATCTGCCACTGATGTGAGGGTGGGAGCGAGAATGAAAGATAGGTGTATGGTGAGCTTTCGGGGTTGTCGCTGTTGAACGTGAGGTGTCAGTCCCAGGGAAAAGGGTTCGGGTTAGGGTTCGGTGTTTGGGAAGTTGTACGTTGGTGATAAGGTTTTGGTTCGAGTTAGGGTCCGTCTGTAATGTGAGGGTGAGTGCGTGATTGGGTCTCAGGTTTACGATTTTTTGGGGCTCACCCTTAAAGCATTCTGATGAGTCCCGTCCGTATTAGAAGTCTAGGGTTAGGGTTAAATGTTCGGTAATGTGTATGTGAAGAACAGTGCTAATTTTAAAGTGAGGTTCTGTCTCTGATATGAGGGTGATGGCGAGATTGAGTGACAGCTTTATGTTGAACAGGGGGGTTGTCGGAGATGTCCCTGATGTGCCAGGGCCATGGGCAGAGTGAGGGTTATCATTAAATATTCGGTAGGGTGTACAGGCAGTATAGGGTTCTGTTTGTATTCAGTACTCGGTACTGATGTGAGGGAGTCAGCGTGATTGAATGCCAATTTTGCAGTGACACAAGGGTGACATTGACATTCACGCTCGAAGTCTTTTCCATGAGTCGGGGCTAGGGTTACTGTTCGGTGTTTGGGAAGTTGTACATGGGTGATAGGGTTTGATTCATGTTAGTGTGCCGCTGTAATGTGAGGGCGAGGGTGACATTGAGCGACAGGTTTATTGTGAGGTGTTGGTTATGTCTATGTTGACCATGATGTCTAGATCCAGGAGTCAGTGCGTGGATTAGGGGTAGGGGTTCAGTAAGGTGTCTGGATAGGACAGGCTCATGAGAATAATTTTTTTCCTCTGTAATGTGAGGGCGATAGTGAGATTCAATACAGTGCTACGTCGAGACACACGTGACTTCGATATTCATGGTAGTTGTCGGGTCCAACATTAAGGGCTAGGGTTCGGGTTCGTTATGTGGGAATGTGTCCGCGGGTGATACGGTTTTGGTTAGAGTTAGGAAACATCCCTGATGTGAGGGTGAGTTCCAAATAGGATCTCAGGTTTACACTTTTGTGGCCTTACCCTAAAAGTGTTCTGAGGAACCCGGTGCCGAGTCCTGGGCGAGGGCTGGTTTAAGTGTTTGGTATTGCTTATGGGCAGAATACCTCTACAATTAGAATCTGGATCTGCCTTCAACGTGAGGGTTAAGGCGAGATTGAGTAACATGTTTATGGTGAGCTGTGGGTGATGTCGATGTTCACCATGACGGTCAAGTCCATGTGTCAGTGCTAGGGTTACGTTTCTGTATTCGGTAAAGGGTAAGTGAAGGACCGTGCTTCGGCTACAGTGAGGTTCTGACTCTGATCTGAGTTTGAGGGCGATATTGGGTCTCACATTTACTATTTTGTGGGGCTGACAATAAAGGTATTCTGATGGATCAGGTGAAGAATCCAGGGCTAGGGTTAGGTTTAAGTGTTTGTTAATGCATATGGGAAGTTTAGCCCAATTATTAAAGTGAGAATCTGCCACTGATGTGAGGGTGGGAGCGAGAATGAATGATAGGTGTATGGTGAGCTTTCGGGGTTGTCGCTGTTGACCGTGAGGTGTCAGTCCCAGGGACCAGGGTTAGGGTTAGGGTTCGGTGTTTGGGAAGGTGTACGTTGGTGATAAGGTTTTGGTTCGAGTTAGTGTCCGTCTGTAATGTGAGGGTGAGTCCGAGATTGGGTCTCAGGTTTACGATTTTGTGGGGCTGACCCTTAAAGCATTCTGATGGGTCCCGTCAATAGTAGAAGTCTAGGGTTAGGGTTAAATGTTCGGTAACGGGTATGTGCAGAACAGTGCTATATTTAAGTGAGGTTCTGTCCCTGATATGAGGGTGATGGCGAGATTGAGTGACAGGTTTATGTTGAACGTGGGGGGGTTTTTCGTAGATGACCCTGATGCTCCAGGTCCAGGGACAGAGTGAGGGTTAGCGTTAAATATTCGGAAGGGTGTACAATCAGTATAGGGTTCTGTTTGTATTCAGTACTCGGTTCTGATGTGAGGGAGACAGCGTGATTGAATGCCAATGTTACAGTGACACAAGGGTGACGTTGACATTCATGCTCGAAGTCTTTTCCATGAGTCGGGGCTAGGGTTACTGTTCGGTGTTTGGGAAGATGTACATGGGTGATAGGGGTTGATTCATGTTAGTGTACCGCCTTAATGTGAGGGCGAGGGTGAGATTGAGTGACAGGTTTATGGTGAGGTGTTGGTGAGGTCTATGTTGACTGTGATGTTCATATTCAGGAGTCAGTGCGTGGTTTAGGGGTAGGGGTTCAGTAAGGTGTCTGGATAGGTTAGTCTCATGAGTACATTTTGTTTTCCTCTGTAATGTGAGGGCGATAGTGAGATTCAAAGACAGTGTTACGTTGAAACACAGGTGACTTCTTTATTCATGGTAGTGGTCGGTTCCAACATTCAGGGCTAGGGTTAGGGTTCGCTATGTGGGAATGTGTCCGCGGTGGATACGGTTTCGGTTAGAGTTAGGAAACATCCCTGATGTGAGGGTGAGTTCCAAATAGGATCTCAGGTTTACCCTTTTGTGGCCTTACCCTAAAAGTGTTCTGAGGAACCCGGTGCCGAGTCCTGGGTGAGGGTTAGGTTTAAGTGTATGGTATTGCTTATGGGCAGAATACCTCTACAATTACAATCTGGATCTGCCTTCAATGTGTTGATTAAGGCGAGATTGAGTAACATGTTTATGGTGAGCTCTGGGTGATGTCGGTGTTCACCATGACGGTCAAGTCCATGTGTCAGTGCTAGGGTTAGGTTTCTGTATTCGGTAAAGGATAAGTGAAGGACCGTGCTTCGGCTACAGTGAGGTTCTGACTCTGATCTGAGTTTGAGGGCGATATTGGGTCTCACATTTACTATTTTGTGGGGTTGAAAATAAAGGTATTCTGATGGATCGGGTGCAGAATCCAGGGCTCGGGTTAGGTTAAAGTGTTTGGTAATGCATAATGGCAGGATAGCACTACGATTTCAGTGAGAATCTGGCTCTGATGTGAGGTTGAGATCGAGAATGAGTGACAGGTGTACGGTGAGCTGTCGGGGTTGTCACTGTTGACCGTGAGGTGTCAGTCCCAGGGACCAGCGTTAGGGTTAGGGTTCGGTGTTTGTGAAGGTGCACGTTGGTGATAGTGTTTTGTTTAGAGTTAGGGTCCGTCTGTAATGTGAGGGTGAGTGCGTGATTGGGTCTCAGGTTTACGATTTTGTGGGGCTGACCCTTAAAGCATTCTGATGGTTCGCATCCATAGTAGAAGTCTAGGGTTAGGGTTAAATGTTCGGTAATGTGTATGTGAAGAACAGTGCTAATTTTAAAGTGAGGTTCTGTCTCTGATATGAGGGTGATGGCGAGATTGAGTGACAGCTTTATGTTGAACAGGGGCGTTGTCAGAGATGTCCCTGATGTGCCAGGTCCATGGGCAGAGTGAGAGTTATCATTAAATATTCGGTAGGGTGTACAGGCAGTATAGGGTTCTGTTTGTATTCGGTACTCGGTTCTGATGTGAGGGAGTCAGCGTGATTGAATGCCAATGTTACAGTGACACAAGGGTGACGTTGACATTCATGCTCGAAGTCTTTTCCATGAGTTGGGGCTAGGGTTACTGTTCGGTGATTGGGAAGATGTACATGGGTGATAGGGGTTGATTCATGTTAGTGTACCGCTGTAATGTGAGGGCGAGGGTGAGATTGAGCGACAGGTTATGGTGAGGTGTTGGTTATGTCTATGTTGACCATGACGTCTAGATCCAGGAGTCAGTGCGTGGATTAGGGGTAGGGGTTCAGTAAGGTGTCTGGATAGGACAGGCTCATGAGAATAATTTTTTTCCTCTGTAATGTGAGGGCGATAGTGAGATTCAATACAGTGTTACGTCGAGACACAGGTGACTTCGATATTCATGGTAGATGTCGGGTCCAACATTAAGGGCTAGGGTTCGGGTTCGGTATGTGGGAATGTGTCCGCGGGTGATACGGTTTTGGTTAGAGTTAGGAAACATCCCTGATGTGAGGGTAAGATCCAAATCTGATCTCAGGTTTACCCTTTTGTGGCCTTACCCTAAAAGTGTTCTGAGGAACCCGGTGCCGAGTCCTGGGCGAGGGCTGGTTTAAGTGTTTGGTATTGCTTATGGGCAGAATACCTCTACAATTAGAATCTGGATCTGCCTTCAATGTGAGGGTTAAGGCGAGATTGAGTAACATGTTTATGGTGAGCTGTGGGTGATGTCGATGTTCACCATGACGGTCAAGTCCATGTGTCAGTGCTAGGGTTAGGTTTCTGTATTTGGTAAAGGGTAAGTGAAGGACCGTGCTTCGGCTACAGTGAGGTTCTGACTCTCATCTGAGTTTGAGGGCGATATTGGGTCTCACATTTACTATTTTGTGGGGCTGACAATAAAGGTATTCTGATGGATCAGGTGAAGAATTAAAAAGGCTAGGGTTAGGTTTAAGTGTTTGTTAATGCATATGGGAAGTTTAGCACAATTATTAAAGTGAGAATCTGCCACTGATGTGAGGGTGGGAGCGAGAATGAAAGATAGGTGTATGGTGAGCTTTCGGGGTTGTCGCTGTTGAACGTGAGGTGTCAGTCCCAGGGAAAAGGGTTCGGGTTAGGGTTCGGTGTTTGGGAAGTTGTACGTTGGTGATAAGGTTTTGGTTCGAGTTAGGGTCCGTCTGTAATGTGAGGGTGAGTGCGTGATTGGGTCTCAGGTTTACGATTTTTTGGGGCTCACCCTTAAAGCATTCTGATGAGTCCCGTCCGTATTAGAAGTCTAGGGTTAGGGTTAAATGTTCGGTAATGTGTATGTGAAGAACAGTGCTAATTTTAAAGTGAGGTTCTGTCTCTGATATGAGGGTGATGGCGAGATTGAGTGACAGCTTTATGTTGAACAGGGGGGTTGTCGGAGATGTCCCTGATGTGCCAGGGCCATGGGCAGAGTGAGGGTTATCATTAAATATTCGGTAGGGTGTACAGGCAGTATAGGGTTCTGTTTGTATTCAGTACTCGGTACTGATGTGAGGGAGTCAGCGTGATTGAATGCCAATTTTGCAGTGACACAAGGGTGACATTGACATTCACGCTCGAAGTCTTTTCCATGAGTCGGGGCTAGGGTTACTGTTCGGTGTTTGGGAAGTTGTACATGGGTGATAGGGTTTGATTCATGTTAGTGTGCCGCTGTAATGTGAGGGCGAGGGTGACATTGAGCGACAGGTTTATTGTGAGGTGTTGGTTATGTCTATGTTGACCATGATGTCTAGATCCAGGAGTCAGTGCGTGGATTAGGGGTAGGGGTTCAGTAAGGTGTCTGGATAGGACAGGCTCATGAGAATAATTTTTTTCCTCTGTAATGTGAGGGCGATAGTGAGATTCAATACAGTGCTACGTCGAGACACACGTGACTTCGATATTCATGGTAGTTGTCGGGTCCAACATTAAGGGCTAGGGTTCGGGTTCGTTATGTGGGAATGTGTCCGCGGGTGATACGGTTTTGGTTAGAGTTAGGAAACATCCCTGATGTGAGGGTGAGTTCCAAATAGGATCTCAGGTTTACACTTTTGTGGCCTTACCCTAAAAGTGTTCTGAGGAACCCGGTGCCGAGTCCTGGGCGAGGGCTGGTTTAAGTGTTTGGTATTGCTTATGGGCAGAATACCTCTACAATTAGAATCTGGATCTGCCTTCAACGTGAGGGTTAAGGCGAGATTGAGTAACATGTTTATGGTGAGCTGTGGGTGATGTCGATGTTCACCATGACGGTCAAGTCCATGTGTCAGTGCTAGGGTTACGTTTCTGTATTCGGTAAAGGGTAAGTGAAGGACCGTGCTTCGGCTACAGTGAGGTTCTGACTCTGATCTGAGTTTGAGGGCGATATTGGGTCTCACATTTACTATTTTGTGGGGCTGACAATAAAGGTATTCTGATGGATCAGGTGAAGAATCCAGGGCTAGGGTTAGGTTTAAGTGTTTGTTAATGCATATGGGAAGTTTAGCCCAATTATTAAAGTGAGAATCTGCCACTGATGTGAGGGTGGGAGCGAGAATGAATGATAGGTGTATGGTGAGCTTTCGGGGTTGTCGCTGTTGACCGTGAGGTGTCAGTCCCAGGGACCAGGGTTAGGGTTAGGGTTCGGTGTTTGGGAAGGTGTACGTTGGTGATAAGGTTTTGGTTCGAGTTAGTGTCCGTCTGTAATGTGAGGGTGAGTCCGAGATTGGGTCTCAGGTTTACGATTTTGTGGGGCTGACCCTTAAAGCATTCTGATGGGTCCCGTCAATAGTAGAAGTCTAGGGTTAGGGTTAAATGTTCGGTAACGGGTATGTGCAGAACAGTGCTATATTTAAGTGAGGTTCTGTCCCTGATATGAGGGTGATGGCGAGATTGAGTGACAGGTTTATGTTGAACGTGGGGGGGTTTTTCGTAGATGACCCTGATGCTCCAGGTCCAGGGACAGAGTGAGGGTTAGCGTTAAATATTCGGAAGGGTGTACAATCAGTATAGGGTTCTGTTTGTATTCAGTACTCGGTTCTGATGTGAGGGAGACAGCGTGATTGAATGCCAATGTTACAGTGACACAAGGGTGACGTTGACATTCATGCTCGAAGTCTTTTCCATGAGTCGGGGCTAGGGTTACTGTTCGGTGTTTGGGAAGATGTACATGGGTGATAGGGGTTGATTCATGTTAGTGTACCGCCTTAATGTGAGGGCGAGGGTGAGATTGAGTGACAGGTTTATGGTGAGGTGTTGGTGAGGTCTATGTTGACTGTGATGTTCATATTCAGGAGTCAGTGCGTGGTTTAGGGGTAGGGGTTCAGTAAGGTGTCTGGATAGGTTAGTCTCATGAGTACATTTTGTTTTCCTCTGTAATGTGAGGGCGATAGTGAGATTCAAAGACAGTGTTACGTTGAAACACAGGTGACTTCTTTATTCATGGTAGTGGTCGGTTCCAACATTCAGGGCTAGGGTTAGGGTTCGCTATGTGGGAATGTGTCCGCGGTGGATACGGTTTCGGTTAGAGTTAGGAAACATCCCTGATGTGAGGGTGAGTTCCAAATAGGATCTCAGGTTTACCCTTTTGTGGCCTTACCCTAAAAGTGTTCTGAGGAACCCGGTGCCGAGTCCTGGGTGAGGGTTAGGTTTAAGTGTATGGTATTGCTTATGGGCAGAATACCTCTACAATTACAATCTGGATCTGCCTTCAATGTGTTGATTAAGGCGAGATTGAGTAACATGTTTATGGTGAGCTCTGGGTGATGTCGGTGTTCACCATGACGGTCAAGTCCATGTGTCAGTGCTAGGGTTAGGTTTCTGTATTCGGTAAAGGATAAGTGAAGGACCGTGCTTCGGCTACAGTGAGGTTCTGACTCTGATCTGAGTTTGAGGGCGATATTGGGTCTCACATTTACTATTTTGTGGGGTTGAAAATAAAGGTATTCTGATGGATCGGGTGCAGAATCCAGGGCTCGGGTTAGGTTAAAGTGTTTGGTAATGCATAATGGCAGGATAGCACTACGATTTCAGTGAGAATCTGGCTCTGATGTGAGGTTGAGATCGAGAATGAGTGACAGGTGTACGGTGAGCTGTCGGGGTTGTCACTGTTGACCGTGAGGTGTCAGTCCCAGGGACCAGCGTTAGGGTTAGGGTTCGGTGTTTGTGAAGGTGCACGTTGGTGATAGTGTTTTGTTTAGAGTTAGGGTCCGTCTGTAATGTGAGGGTGAGTGCGTGATTGGGTCTCAGGTTTACGATTTTGTGGGGCTGACCCCTAAAGCATTCTGATGGTTCCCGTCCATAGTAGAAGTCTAGGGTTAGGGTTAAATGTTCGGTAATGTGTATGTGAAGAACAGTGCTAATTTTAAAGTGAGGTTCTGTCTCTGATATGAGGGTGATGGCGAGATTGAGTGACAGCTTTATGTTGAACAGGGGGGTTGTCGGAGATGTCCCTGATGTGCCAGGTCCATGGGCAGAGTGAGGGTTAGCGTTAAATATTCAGTAGGGTGTACAGGCAGTATAAAGTTCTGTTTGTATTCAGTACTCGGTTCTGATGTGAGGGAGTCAGCGTGATTGAATGCCAAAGTTACAGTGACACAAGGGTGACGTTGACATTCACGCTCGAAGTCTTTTCCATGAGTCGGGGCTAGGGTTACTGTTCGGTGTTTGGGAAGTTGTACATGTGTGGTAGGGTTTGATTCATGTTAGTGTGCCACTGTAATGTGAGGGCGAGGGTGACATTAAGCGACAGGTTTATTGTGAGGTGTTGGTTATGTCTATGGTGCCCATGATGTCTAGATCCAGGAGTCAGTGCGTGGATTAGGGGTAGGGGTTCAGTAAGGTGTCTGGATAGGACAGGCTCATGAGAATAATTTTTTTCCTCTGGAATGTGAGGGCGATAGTGAGATTCAATACAGTGTTACGTCGAGACACAGGTGACTTCGATATTCATGGTAGTTGTCGGGTCCAACATTAAGCGCTAGGGTTCGGGATCGGTATGTGGGAATGTGGCCGCGGGTGATACGGTTTTGGTTAGAGTTAGGAAACATCCCTGATGTGAGGGTGAGTTCCAAATAGGATCTCAGGTTTACCCTTTTGTGGCCTTACCCTAAAAGTGTTCTGAGGAACCCGGTGCCGAGTCCTGGGCGAGGGCTGGTTTAAGTGTTTGGTATTGCTTATGGGCAGAATACCTCTACAATTAGAATCTGGATCTGCCTTCCATGATCTGGTTAATTCGAGGTTGAGTAACATGTTTATGGTGAGCTGTGGGTGATGTCGATGATCACCATGACGGTCAAGTCCATGTGTCAGTGCTAGGGTTAGGTTTCTGTATTTGGTAAAGGGTAAGTGAAGGACCGTGCTTCGGCTACAGTGAGGTTCTGACTCTCATCTGAGTTTGAGGGCGATATTGGGTCTCACATTTACTATTTTGTGGGGCTGACAATAAAGGTATTCTGATGGATCAGGTGAAGAATCCAGGGCTAGGGTTAGGTTTAAGTGTTTGTTAATGCATATGGGAAGTTTAGCA
This sequence comes from Manis pentadactyla, assembly GCF_030020395.1. Taxonomy (NCBI): domain Eukaryota; kingdom Metazoa; phylum Chordata; class Mammalia; order Pholidota; family Manidae; genus Manis; species Manis pentadactyla. Next base: position 52,202,363 of record NC_080020.1, on the reverse strand, counting down.
CAATTATTAAAGTGAGAATCTGCCACTGATGTGAGGGTGGGAGCGAGAATGAATGATGGGTGTATGGTGAGCTTTCGGCGTTGTCGCTGTTGACGGTGAGGTGTCAGTCCCAGGGACCAGGGTTAGGGTTAGGGTTCGGTGTTTGGGAAGGTGTACGTTGGTGATAAGGTTTAGGTTCGAGTTAGTGTCCGTCTGTAATGTGAGGGTGAGTCCGAGATTGGGTCTCAGGTTTACGATTTTGTGGGGCTGACCCTTAAAGCATTCTGATGGGTCCCGTCAATAGTAGAAGTCTAGGGTTAGGGTTAAATGTTCGGTTCTGGGTATGTGCAGAACAGTGCTATATTTAAAGTGAGGTTCTGTCCCTGATATGAGGGTGATGGCGAGATTGAGTGACAGGTTTACGTTGAACGGGGGGGGGTTTGTCGTAGATGACCCTGATGCGCCAGGTCCAGGGACAGAGTGAGGGTTAGCGTTAAATATTCGGAAGGGTGTACAATCAGTATAGGGTTCTGTTTGTATTCAGTACTCGGTTCTGATGTGAGGGAGACAGCGTGATTGAATGCCAATGTTACAGTGACACAAGGGTGACGTTGACATTCATGCTCGAAGTCTTTTCCATGATTCGGGGCTATGGTTACTGTTCGGTGTTTGGGAAGATGTACATGGGTGATAGGGGTTGATTCATGTTAGTGTACCGCTGTAATGTGAGGGCGAGGGTGAGATTGAGCGACAGGTTTATGGTGAGGTGTTGGTGAGGTCTATGTTGACCGTGATGTTCATATTCAGGAGTCAGTGCGTGGTTTGGGGTAGGGGTTCAGTAAGGTGTCTGGATAGGTTAGGCTCATGAGTACATTTTGTTTTCCTCTGTAATGTGAGGGCGATAGTGAGATTCAAAGACAGTGTTACGTTGACACACAGGTGACTTCGTTATTCATGGTAGTGGTCGGTTCCAACATTCAGGGCTAGGGTTAGGTTTCGCTATGTGGGAATGTGTCCGCGGTGGATACGGTTTCGGTTAGAGTTAGGAAACATCCCTGATGTGAGGGTGAGTTCCAAATAGGATCTCAGGTTTACCCTTTTGTGGCCTTACCCTAAAAGTGTTCTGAGGAACCCGGTGCCGAGTCCTGGGCGAGGGTTAGGTTTAAGTGTATGGTATTGCTTATGGGCAGAATACCTCTACAATTACAATCTGGATCTGCCTTCAATGTGGGGATTAAGGCGAGATTGAGTAACATGTTTATGGTGAGCTCTGGGTGATGTCGTTGTTCACCATGACGGTCAAGTCCATGTGTCAGTGCAAGGGTTATTTTTCTGTATTCGGTAAAGGGTAAGTGAAGGACCGTGCTTCGGCTACAGTGAGGTTCTGACTCTGATCTGAGTTTGAGGGCGATATTGGGTCTCACATTTACTATTTTGTGGGGTTGACAATAAAGGTATTCTGATGGATCTGGTGCAGAATCCAGGGCTCGGGTTAGGTTAAAGTGTTTGGTAATGCATAATGGCAGGATAGCACTACGATTTCAGTGAGAATCTGGCTCTGATGTGAGGTTGAGGGCGAGAATGTGTGATAGGTACGGATAGCTGTCGGGGTTGTCGCTGTTGACCGTGAGGTGTCAGTCCCAGGGACCAGGGTTAGGGTTAGGGTTCGGTGTTTGGGAAGGTGTATGTTGGTGATAAGGTTTAGGTTCGAGTTAGTGTCCGTCTGTAATGTGAGGGTGAGTCCGAGATTGGGTCTCAGGTTTACGATTTTGTGGGGCTGGCCCTTAAAGCATTCTGATGGGTCCCGTCAATAGTAGAAGTCTAGGTTTAGGGTTAAATGTTCGGTAACGGGTATGTGCAGAACAGTGCTATATTTAAAGTGAGGTTCTGTCCCTGATATGAGGGTGATGGCGAGATTGAGTGACAGGTTTATGTTGAACGGGGGGGGTTTGTCGTAGATGACCCTGATGCTCCAGGTCCAGGGACAGAGTGAGGGTTAGCGTTAAATATTCGGAAGGGTGGACAATCAGTATAGGGTTCTGTTTGTATTCAGTACTCGGTTCTGATGTGAGGGAGACAGCGTGATTGAATGCCAATGTTACAGTGACACAAGGGTGACGTTGACATTCATGCTCGATGTCTTTTCCATGAGTCGGGGCTAGGGTTACTGTTCGGTGTTTGGGAAGATGTACATGGTTGATAGGGGTTGATTCATGTTAGTGTACCGCTGTAATGTGAGGGCGAGGGTGAGATTGAGCGACAGGTTTATGGTGAGGTGTTGGTGAGGTCTATGTTGACCGTGATGTTCATATTCAGGAGTCAGTGCGTGGTTTAGGGGTAGGGGTTCAGTAAGGTGTCTGGATAGGATAGGCTCATGAGTACATTTTGTTTTCCTCTGTAATGTGAGGGCGATAGTGAGATTCAAAGACAGTGTTACGTTGACACACAGGTGACTTCGGTATTCATGGTAGTTGTCGGTTCCAATATACAGGGCTAGGGTTAGGGTTCGGTATGTGGGAATATGTCCGCGGTGGATACGGTTTCGGTTAGAGTTAGGAAACATCCCTGATGTGAGGGTGAGATCCAAATAGGATCTCAGGTTTACCCTTTTGTGGCCTTACCCTAAAAGTGTTCTGAGGAACCCGGTGCCGAGTCCTGGGTGAGGGTTAGGTTTAAGTGTATGGTATTGCTTATGGGCAGAATACCTCTACAATTACAATCTGGATCTGCCTTCAATGTGGGGATTAAGGCGAGATTGAGTAACATGTTTATGGTGAGCTCTGGGTGATGGTGTTCACCATGACGGTCAAGTCCATGTGTCAGTGCTAGGGTTAGGTTTCTGTATTCGGTAAAGGGTAAGTGAAGGACCGTGCTTCGGCTACAGTGAGGTTCTGACTCTGATCTGATTTTGAGGGCGATATTGGGTCTCACATTTACTATTTTGTGGGGTTGACAATAAAGGTATTCTGATGGATCGGGTGCAGAATCCAGGGCTCGGGTTAGGTTAAAGTGTTTGGTAATGCATAATGGCAGGATAGCACTACGATTTCAGTGAGAATCTGGCTCTGATGTGAGGTTGAGGGCGAGAATGAGTGATAGGTGTACGGTGAGCTGTCGGGGTTGTCGCTGTTGACCGTGAGGTGTCAGTCCCAGGGACCAGCGTTAGGGTTAGGGTTCGGTGTTTGTGAAGGTGCACGTTGGTGATAATGTTTTGTTTCGAATTAGGGTCCGTCTGTAATGTGAGGGTGAGTGCGTGATTGGGTCTCAGGTTTACGATTTTGTGGGGCTGACCCCTAAAGCATTCTGATGGTTCCCGTCCATAGTAGAAGTCTAGGGTTAGGGTTAAATGTTCGGTAATGTGTATGTGAAGAACAGTGCTAATTTTAAAGTGAGGTTCTGTCTCTGATATGAGGGTGATGGCGAGATTGAGTGACAGCTTTATGTTGAACAGGGGGGTTGTCGGAGATGTCCCTGATGTGCCAGGTCCATGGGCAGAGTGAGGGTTATCATTAAATATTCGGTAGGGTGTACAGGCAGTATAGGGTTCTGTTTGTATTCAGTACTCGGTTCTGATGTGAGGGAGTCAGCGTGATTGAATGCCAAAGTTACAGTGACACAAGGGTGACGTTGACATTCACGCTCGAAGTCTTTTCCATGAGTCGGGGCTAGGGTTACTGTTCGGTGTTTGGGAAGTTGTACATGGGTGATAGGGTTTGATTCATGTTAGTGTGCCGCTGTAATGTGAGGGCGAGGGTGACATTAAGCGACAGGTTTATTGTGAGGTGTTGGTTATGTCTATGGTGCCCATGATGTCTAGATCCAGGAGTCAGTGCGTGGATTAGGGGTAGGGGTTCAGTAAGGTGTCTGGATAGGACAGGCTCATGAGAATAATTTTTTTCCTCTGGAATGTGAGGGCGATAGTGAGATTCAATACAGTGTTACGTCGAGACACAGGTGACTTCGATATTCATGGTAGTTGTCGGGTCCAACATTAAGGGCTAGGGTTCGGGATCGGTATGTGGGAATGTGTCCGCGGGTGATACGGTTTTGGTTAGAGTTAGGAAACATCCCTGATGTGAGGGTGAGTTCCAAATAGGATCTCAGGTTTACCCTTTTGTGGCCTTACCCTAAAAGTGTTCTGAGGAACCCGGTGCCGAGTCCTGGGCGAGGGCTGGTTTAAGTGTTTGGTATTGCTTATGGGCAGAATACCTCTACAATTAGAATCTGGATCTGCCTTCCATGATAGGGTTAATTCGAGATTGAGTAACATGTTTATGGTGAGCTGTGGGTGATGTCGATGATCACCATGACGGTCAAGTCCATGTGTCAGTGCTAGGGTTAGGTTTCTGTATTTGGTAAAGGGTAAGTGAAGGACCGTGCTTCGGCTACAGTGAGGTTCTGACTCTCATCTGAGTTTGAGGGCGATATTGGGTCTCACATTTACTATTTTGTGGGGCTGACAATAAAGGTATTCTGATGGATCAGGTGAAGAATCCAGGGCTAGGGTTAGGTTTAAGTGTTTGTTAATGCATATGGGAAGTTTAGCACAATTATTAAAGTGAGAATCTGCCACTGATGTGAGGGTGGGAGCGAGAATGAATGGTCGGTGTATGGTGAGCTTTCGGGGTTGTCGCTGTTGACCGTGAGGTGTCAGTCCCAGAGACCAGGGTTAGGGTTAGGGTTCGGTGTTTGGGAAGTTGTACGTTGGTGATAAGGTTTAGGTTCGAGTTAGTGTCCGTCTGTAATGTGAGGGTGAGTCCGAGATTGGGTCTCAGGTTTACGATTTTGTGGGGCTGACCCTTAAAGCATTCTGATGGGTCCCGTCAATAGTAGAAGTCTAGGGTTAGGGTTAAATATTCGGTAACGGGTATGTGCAGAACAGTGCTATTTTTAAAGTGAGGTTCTGTCCCTGATATGAGGGTGATGGCGAGATTGAGTGACAGGTTTATGTTGTACGGCGGGGGTTTGTTGAAGATGACCCTGATGTGCCAGGTCCATGGGCAGAGTGAGGGTTAGCGTTAAATATTCGGAAGGGTGTACAATCAGTATAGGGTTCTATTTGTATTCAGTACTCGGTTCTGATGTAAGGGAGTCAGCGTGATTGAGTGCCAATGTTACAGAGACACAAGGGTGACGTTGAAATTCATGCTCGAAGTCTTTTCCAAGAGTCGGGCCTAGGGTTACTGTTCGGTGTTTGGGAAGTTTTACATGGGTGATAGGGTTTGATTCATGTTAGTGTACCGCTGTAATGTGAGGGCGAGGGTGAGAGTGAGCGACAGGTTTATGGTGAGGTGTTGGTGAGGGCTATGTTGACCGTGATGTTCATATTCAGGACTCAGTGCGTGATTTAGGTGTAGGGGTTCAGTAAGGTGTCTGGATAGGATAGGCTCATGAGTACATTTTGTTTTCCTCTGTAATGTGAGGGCGATAGTGAGATTCAAAGACAGTGTTACGTTGACACACAGGTGACTTCGGTATTCATGGTAGTTGTCGGTTCCAATATACAGGGCTAGGGTTAGGGTTCGGTATGTGGGAATATGTCCGCGGTGGATACGGTTTCGGTTAGAGTTAGGAAACATCCCTGATGTGAGGGTGAGTTCCAAATAGGATCTCAGGTTTACCCTTATGTGGCCTTACCCTAAAAGTGTTCTGAGGAACCCGGTGCCAAGTCCTGGGTGAGGGTTAGGTTTAAGTGTATGGTATTGCTTATGGGCAGAATACCTCTACAATTACAATCTGGATCTGCCTTCAATGTGGGGATTAAGGCGAGATTGAGTAACATGTTTATGGTGAGCTCTGGGTGATGGTGTTCACCATGACGGTTAAGTCCATGTGTCAGTGCTAGGGTTAGGTTTCTGTATTCGGTAAAGGGTAAGTGAAGGACCGTGCTTCGGCTACAGTGAGGTTCTGACTCTGATCTGATTTTGAGGGCGATATTGGGTCTCACATTTACTATTTTGTGGGGTTGACAATAAAGGTATTCTGATGGATCGGGTGCAGAATCCAGGGCTCGGGTTAGGTTAAAGTGTTTGGTAATGCATAATGGCAGGATAGTACTACGATTTCAGTGAGAATCTGGCTCTGATGTGAGGTTGAGGGCGAGAATGAGTGATAGGTGTACGGTGAGCTGTCGGGGTTGTCGCTGTTGACCGTGAGGTGTCAGTCCCCGGGACCAGCGTTAGGGTTAGGGTTCGGTGTTTGTGAAGGTGCACGTTGATGATAATGTTTTGTTTCGAATTAGGGTCCGTCTGTAATGTGAGGGTGAGTGCGTGATTGGGTCTCAGGTTTACGATTTTGTGGGGCTGACCCCTAAAGCATTCTGATGGTTCGCGTCCATAGTAGAAGTCTAGGGTTAGGGTTAAATGTTCGGTAATGTGTATGTGAAGAACAGTGCTAATTTTAAAGTGAGGTTCTGTCTCTGATATGAGGGTGATGGCGAGATTGAGTGACAGCTTTATGTTGAACAGGGGGGTTGTCGGAGATGTCCCTGATGTGCCAGGTCCATGGGCAGAGTGAGGGTTATCATTAAATATTCGGTAGGGTGTACAGGCAGTATAGGGTTCTGTTTGTATTCAGTACTCGGTTCTGATGTGAGGGAGTCAGCGTGATTGAATGCCAAAGTTACAGTGACACAAGGGTGACGTTGACATTCACGCTCGAAGTCTTTTCCATGAGTCGGGGCTAGGGTTACTGTTCGGTGTTTGGGAAGTTGTACATGGGTGATAGGGTTTGATTCATGTTAGTGTGCCGCTGTAATGTGAGGGCGAGGGTGACATTAAGCGACAGGTTTATTGTGAGGTGTTGGTTATGTCTATGGTGCCCATGATGTCTAGATCCAGGAGTCAGTGCGTGGATTAGGGGTAGGGGTTCAGTAAGGTGTCTGGATAGGACAGGCTCATGAGAATAATTTTTTTCCTCTGGAATGTGAGGGCGATAGTGAGATTCAATACAGTGTTACGTCGAGACACAGGTGACTTCGATATTCATGGTAGTTGTCGGGTCCAACATTAAGGGCTAGGGTTCGGGATCGGTATGTGGGAATGTGTCCGCGGGTGATACGGTTTTGGTTAGAGTTAGGAAACATCCCTGATGTGAGGGTGAGTTCCAAATAGGATCTCAGGTTTACCCTTTTGTGGCCTTACCCTAAAAGTGTTCTGAGGAACCCGGTGCCGAGTCCTGGGCGAGGGCTGGTTTAAGTGTTTGGTATTGCTTATGGGCAGAATACCTCTACAATTAGAATCTGGATCTGCCTTCCATGATAGGGTTAATTCGAGATTGAGTAACATGTTTATGGTGAGCTGTGGGTGATGTCGATGATCACCATGACGGTCAAGTCCATGTGTCAGTGCTAGGGTTAGGTTTCTGTATTTGGTAAAGGGTAAGTGAAGGACCGTGCTTCGGCTACAGTGAGGTTCTGACTCTCATCTGAGTTTGAGGGCGATATTGGGTCTCACATTTACTATTTTGTGGGGCTGACAATAAAGGTATTCTGATGGATCAGGTGAAGAATCCAGGGCTAGGGTTAGGTTTAAGTGTTTGTTAATGCATATGGGAAGTTTAGCACAATTATTAAAGTGAGAATCTGCCACTGATGTGAGGGTGGGAGCGAGAATGAATGGTGGGTGTATGGTGAGCTTTCGGGGTTGTCGCTGTTGACCGTGAGGTGTCAGTCCCAGAGACCAGGGTTAGGGTTAAGGTTCGGTGTTTGGGAAGGTGTACGTTGGTGATAAGGTTTAGGTTCGAGTTAGTGTCCGTCTGTAATGTGAGGGTGAGTCCGAGATTGGGTCTCAGGTTTACGATTTTGTGGGGCTGACCCTTAAAGGATTCTGATGGATCCCGTCAATAGTAGAAGTCTAGGGTTAGGGTTAAATGTTCGGTAACGGGTATGTGCAGAACAGTGCTATTTTTAAAGTGAGGTTCTGTCCCTGATATGAGGGTGATGGCGAGATTGAGTGACAGGTTTATGTTGTACGGGGGGGGTTTGTTGAAGATGACCCTGATGTGCCAGGTCCATGGGCAGAGTGAGGGTTAGCGTTAAATATTCGGAAGGGTGTACAATCAGTATAGGGTTCTATTTGTATTCAGTACTCGGTTCTGATGTAAGGGAGTCAGCGTGATTGAGTGCCAATGTTACAGTGACACAAGGGTGACGTTGACATTCATGCTCGAAGTCTTTTCCAAGAGTCGGGCCTAGGGTTACTGTTCGGTGTTTGGGAAGTTTTACATGGGTGATAGGGTTTGATTCATGTTAGTGTACCGCTGTAATGTGAGGGCGAGGGTGAGAGTGAGCGACAGGTTTATGGTGAGGTGTTGGTGAGGGCTATGTTGACCGTGATGTTCATATTCAGGACTCAGTGCGTGATTTATGTGTAGGGGTTCAGTAAGGTGTCTGGATAGGATAGGCTCATGAGTACATTTTGTTTTCCTCTGTAATGTGAGGGCGATAGTGAGATTCAAAGACAGTGTTACGTTGACACACAGGTGACTTCGGTATTCATGGTAGTTGTCGGTTCCAATATACAGGGCTAGGGTTAGGGTTCGGTATGTGGGAATATGTCCGCGGTGGATACGGTTTCGGTTAGAGTTAGGAAACATCCCTGATGTGAGGGTGAGATCCAAATAGGATCTCAGGTTTACCCTTTTGTGGCCTTACCCTAAAAGTGTTCTGAGGAACCAGGTGCCGAGTCCTGGGCGAGGGTTAGGTTTAAGTGTATGGTATTGCTTATGGGTAGAATACCTCTACAATTTGAATCTGGATCTGCCTTCAATGTGAGGGTTAAGGCGAGATTGAGTAACATGTTTATGGTGAGCTGTGGGTGATGTCGATGTTCACCATGACGGTCAAGTCCATGTGTCAGTGCTAGTGTTAGGTTTCTGTATTTGGTAAAGGGTAAGAGGAGGACCGTGCTTCGGCTACCGTGAGGTTCTGACTCTCATCTGAGTTTGAGGGCGATATTGGGTCTCACATTTACTATTTTGTGGGGCTGACAATAAAGGTATTCTGATGGATCAGGTGAAGAATCCAGGGCTAGGGTTAGGTTTAAGTGTTTGTTAATGCATATGGGAAGTTTAGCACAATTATTAAAGTGAGAATCTGCCACTGATGTGAGGGTGGGAGCGAGAATGAATGACAGGTGTATGGTGAGCTTTCGGGGTTGTCGCTGTTGACCGTGAGGTGTCAGTCCCAGGGACCAGGGTTAGGGTTAGGGTTCGGTGTTTGGGAAGGTGTACGTTGGTGATAAGGTTTAGGTTCGACTTAGTATCCGTCTGTAATGTGAGGGTGAGTCCGAGATTGGGTCTCAGGTTTACGATTTTGTGGGGCTGACCCTTAAAGCATTCTGATGGGTCCCGTCATTAGTAGAAGTCTAGGGATAGGGTTAAATGTTCGGTAACGCGTATGTGCAGAACAGTGCTGTTTTTAAAGTGAGGTTCTGTCCCTGATATGAGGGTGATGGCGAGATTGAGTGACAGGTTTATGTTGTACGGGGGGGTTTTGTTGAAGATGACCCTGATGTGCCAGGTCCATGGGCAGAGTGAGGGTTAGCGTTAAATATTCGGAAGGGTGTACAATCAGTATAGGGTTCTATTTGTATTCAGTACTCGGTTCTGATGTAAGGGAGTCAGCGTGATTGAGTGCCAATGTTACAGAGACACAAGGGTGACGTTGACATTCAAGCTCGAAGTCTTTTCCAAGAGTCGGGCCTAGGGTTACTGTTCGGTGTTTGGGAAGTTTTACATGGGTGATAGGGTTTGATTCATGTTAGTGTACCGCTGTAATGTGAGGGCGAGGGTGAGAGTGAGCGACAGGTTTATGGTGAGGTGTTGGTGAGGGCTATGTTGACCGTGATGTTCATATTCAGGACTCAGTGCGTGATTTAGGTGTAGGGGTTCAGTAAGGTGTCTGGATAGGATAGGCTCATGAGTACATTTTGTTTTCCTCTGTAATGTGAGGGCGATAGTGAGATTCAAAGACAGTGTTACGTTGACACACAGGTGACTTCGGTATTCATGGTAGTTGTCGGTTCCAATATACAGGGCTAGGGTTAGGGTTCGGTATGTGGGAATATGTCCGCGGTGGATACGGTTTCGGTTAGAGTTAGGAAACATCCCTGATGTGAGGGTGAGATCCAAATAGGATCTCAGGTTTACCCTTTTGTGGCCTTACCCTAAAAGTGTTCTGAGGAACCCGGTGCCGAGTCCTGGGCGAGGGTTAGGTTTAAGTGTATGGTATTGCTTATGGGTAGAATACCTCTACAATTTGAATCTGGATCTGCCTTCAATGTGAGGGTTAAGGCGAGATTGAGTAACATGTTTATGGTGAGCTGTGGGTGATGTCGATGTTCACCATGACGGTCAAGTCCATGTGTCAGTGCTAGTGTTAGGTTTCTGTATTTGGTAAAGGGTAAGAGGAGGACCGTGCTTCGGCTACCGTGAGGTTCTGACTCTCATCTGAGTTTGAGGGCGATATTGGGTCTCACATTTACTATTTTGTGGGGCTGACAATAAAGGTATTCTGATGGATCAGGTGAAGAATCCAGGGCTAGGGTTAGGTTTAAGTGTTTGTTAATGCATATGGTAATTTTAGCACAATTATTAAAGTGAGAATCTGCCACTGATGTGAGAGTGGGAGCGAGAATGAAAGATAGGTGTATGGTGAGCTTTCGGGGTTGTCGCTGTTGACCGTGAGGTGTCAGTCCCAGGGACCAGGTTTAGGGTTAGGGTTCGGTGTTTGGGAAGGTGTACGTTGGTGATAAGATTTTGGTTCGAGTTAGTGTCCGTCTGTAATGTGAGGTTGAGTCCGAGATTGGGTCTCAGGTTTACGATTTTGTGGGGATGACCCTTAAAGCATTCTGATGGGTTCCGTCAATAGTAGAAGTCTAGGGTTAGGGTTAAATGTTCGGCAACGTGTATGTGCAGAACAGTGCTATATTTAAAGTGAGGTTCTTTCCCTGATATGAGGGTGATGGCGAGTTTGAGTGGCAGGTTTATGTTGAACGGGGGGGGTTTGTCGTAGATGACCCTGATGCGCCAGGTCCAGGGACAGAATGAGTGTTAGCGTTAAATATTCGGAAGGGTGTACAATCAGTATAGGGTTCTGTTTGTATTCAGTACTCGGTTCTGATGTGAGTGAGACAGCGTGATTGAATGCCAATGTTACAGTGACACAAGGGTGACGTTGACATTCAGGCTCGAAGTCTTTTCCATGAGTTGGGGCTAGGGTTACTGTTCGATGTTTGGGAAGATGTACATGTGTGATAGGTGTTGATTCATGTTAGTGTACCGCTGTAATGTGAGGGCGAGGGTGAGATTGAGCGACAGGTTTATGGTGAGGTGTTGGTGAGGTCTATGTTGACCGTGATGTTCATATTCAGGAGTCAGTGCGTGGTTTAGGGGTAGGGGTTCAGTAAGGTGTCTGGATAGGATAGGCTCATGAGTACATTTTGTTTTCCTCTGTAATGTGAGGGCGATAGTGAGATTCAAAGACAGTGTTACGTTGACACACAGGTGACTTCGGTATTCATGGTAGTGGTCGGTTCCAACATTCAGGGCAAGGGTTAGGGTTCGCTATGTGGGAATGTGTCCGCGGTGGATACGGTTTCGGTTAGAGTTAGGAAACATCCCTGATGTGAGGGTGAGTTCCAAATAGGATCTCAGGTTTACCCTTATGTGGCCTTACCCTAAAAGTGTTCTGAGGAACCCGGTGCCAAGTCCTGGGTGAGGGTTAGGTTTAAGTGTATGGTATTGCTTATGGGCAGAATACCTCTACAATTACAATCTGGATCTGCCTTCAATGTGGGGATTAAGGCGAGATTGAGTAACATGTTTATGGTGAGCTCTGGGTGATGTCGGTGTTCACCATGACGGTCAAGTCCATGTGTCAGTGCTAGGGTTAGGTTTCTGTATTCGGTAAAGGGTAAGTGAAGGACCGTGCTTCGGCTACAGTGAGGTTCTGACTCTGATCTGATTTTGAGGGCGATATTGGGTCTCACATTTACTATTTTGTGGGGTTGACAATAAAGGTATTCTGATGGATCGGGTGCAGAATCCAGGGCTCGGGTTAGGTTAAAGTGTTTGGTAATGCATAATGGCAGGATAGCACTACGATTTCAGTGAGAATCTGGCTCTGATGTGAGGTTGAGGGCGAGAATGAGTGATAGGTGTACGGTGAGCTGTCGGGGTTTTCGCTGTTGACCGTGAGGTGTCAGTCCCAGGGACCAGCGTTAGGGTTAGGGTTCGGTGTTTGTGAAGGTGCACGTTGGTGATAATGTTTTGTTTCGAATTAGGGTCCGTCTGTAATGTGAGGGTGAGTGCGTGATTGGGTCTCAGGTTTACGATTTTGTGGGGCTGACCCCTAAAGCATTCTGATGGTTCCCGTCCATAGTAGAAGTCTAGGGATAGGGTTAAATGTTCGGTAATGTGTATGTGAAGAACAGTGCTAATTTTAAAGTGAGGTTCTGTCTCTGATATGAGGGTGATGGCGAGATTGAGTGACAGCTTTATGTTGAACAGGGGGGTTGTCGGAGATGTCCCTGATGTGCCAGGTCCATGGGCAGAGTGAGGGTTATCATTAAATATTCGGTAGGGTGTACAGGCAGTATAGGGTTCTGTTTGTATTCAGTACTCGGTTCTGATGTGAGGGAGTCAGCGTGATTGAATGCCAAAGTTACAGTGACACAAGGGTGACGTTGACATTCACGCTCGAAGTCTTTTCCATGAGTCGGGGCTAGGGTTACTGTTCGGTGTTTGGGAAGTTGTACATGGGTGATAGGGTTTGATTCATGTTAGTGTGCCGCTGTAATGTGAGGGCGAGGGTGACATTAAGCGACAGGTTTATTGTGAGGTGTTGGTTATGTCTATGGTGCCCATGATGTCTAGATCCAGGAGTCAGTGCGTGGATTAGGGGTAGGGGTTCAGTAAGGTGTCTGGATAGGACAGGCTCATGAGAATAATTTTTTTCCTCTGGAATGTGAGGGCGATAGTGAGATTCAATACAGTGTTACGTCGAGACACAGGTGACTTCGATATTCATGGTAGTTGTCGGGTCCAACATTAAGGGCTAGGGTTCGGGATCGGTATGTGGGAATGTGTCCGCGGGTGATACGGTTTTGGTTAGAGTTAGGAAACATCCCTGATGTGAGGGTGAGTTCCAAATAGGATCTCAGGTTTACCCTTTTGTGGCCTTACCCTAAAAGTGTTCTGAGGAACCCGGTGCCGAGTCCTGGGCGAGGGCTGGTTTAAGTGTTTGGTATTGCTTATGGGCAGAATACCTCTACAATTAGAATCTGGATCTGCCTTCCATGATAGGGTTAATTCGAGATTGAGTAACATGTTTATGGTGAGCTGTGGGTGATGTCGATGATCACCATGACGGTCAAGTCCATGTGTCAGTGCTAGGGTTAGGTTTCTGTATTTGGTAAAGGGTAAGTGAAGGACCGTGCTTCGGCTACAGTGAGGTTCTGACTCTCATCTGAGTTTGAGGGCGATATTGGGTCTCACATTTACTATTTTGTGGGGCTGACAATAAAGGTATTCTGATGGATCAGGTGAAGAATCCAGGGCTAGGGTTAGGTTTAAGTGTTTGTTAATGCATATGGGAAGTTTAGCACAATTATTAAAGTGAGAATCTGCCACTGATGTGAGGGTGGGAGCGAGAATGAATGGTCGGTGTATGGTGAGCTTTCGGGGTTGTCGCTGTTGACCGTGAGGTGTCAGTCCCAGAGACCAGGGTTAGGGTTAGGGTTCGGTGTTTGGGAAGTTGTACGTTGGTGATAAGGTTTAGGTTCGAGTTAGTGTCCGTCTGTAATGTGAGGGTGAGTCCGAGATTGGGTCTCAGGTTTACGATTTTGTGGGGCTGACCCTTAAAGCATTCTGATGGGTCCCGTCAATAGTAGAAGTCTAGGGTTAGGGTTAAATGTTCGGTAACGGGTATGTGCAGAACAGTGCTATTTTTAAAGTGAGGTTCTGTCCCTGATATGAGGGTGATGGCGAGATTGAGTGACAGGTTTATGTTGTACGGCGGGGGTTTGTTGAAGATGACCCTGATGTGCCAGGTCCATGGGCAGAGTGAGGGTTAGCGTTAAATATTCGGAAGGGTGTACAATCAGTATAGGGTTCTATTTGTATTCAGTACTCGGTTCTGATGTAAGGGAGTCAGCGTGATTGAGTGCCAATGTTACAGTGACACAAGGGTGACGTTGAAATTCATGCTCGAAGTCTTTTCCAAGAGTCGGGCCTAGGGTTACTGTTCGGTGTTTGGGAAGTTTTACATGGGTGATAGGGTTTGATTCATGTTAGTGTACCACTGTAATGTGAGGGCGAGGGTGAGAGTGAGCGACAGGTTTATGGTGAGGTGTTGGTGAGGGCTATGTTGACCGTGATGTTCATATTCAGGACTCAGTGCGTGATTTAGGTGTAGGGGTTCAGTAAGGTGTCTGGATAGGATAGGCTCATGAGTACATTTTGTTTTCCTCTGTAATGTGAGGGCGATAGTGAGATTCAAAGACAGTGTTACGTTGACACACAGGTGACTTCGGTATTCATGGTAGTTGTCGGTTCCAATATACAGGGCTAGGGTTAGGGTTCGGTATGTGGGAATATGTCCGCGGTGGGTACGGTTTCGGTTAGAGTTAGGAAACATCCCTGATGTGAGGGTGAGTTCCAAATAGGATCTCAGGTTTACCCTTATGTGGCCTTACCCTAAAAGTGTTCTGAGGAACCCGGTGCCAAGTCCTGGGTGAGGGTTAGGTTTAAGTGTATGGTATTGCTTATGGGCAGAATACCTCTACAATTACAATCTGGATCTGCCTTCAATGTGGGGATTAAGGCGAGATTGAGTAACATGTTTATGGTGAGCTCTGGGTGATGTCGGTGTTCACCATGACGTTCAAGTCCATGTGTCAGTGCTAGGGTTAGGTTTCTGTATTCGGTAAAGGGTAAGTGAAGGACCGTGCTTCGGCTACAGTGAGGTTCTGACTCTGATCTGATTTTGAGGGCGATATTGGGTCTCACATTTACTATTTTGTGGGGTTGACAATAAAGGTATTCTGATGGATCGGGTGCAGAATCCAGGGCTCGGGTTAGGTTAAAGTGTTTGGTAATGCATAATGGCAGGATAGCACTACGATTTCAGTGAGAATCTGGCTCTGATGTGAGGTTGAGGGCGAGAATGAGTGATAGGTGTACGGTGAGCTGTCGGGGTTTTCGCTGTTGACCGTGAGGTGTCAGTCCCAGGGACCAGCGTTAGGGTTAGGGTTCGGTGTTTGTGAAGGTGCACGTTGGTGATAATGTTTTGTTTCGAATTAGGGTCCGTCTGTAATGTGAGGGTGAGTGCGTGATTGGGTCTCAGGTTTACGATTTTGTGGGGCTGACCCCTAAAGCATTCTGATGGTTCCCGTCCATAGTAGAAGTCTAGGGATAGGGTTAAATGTTCGGTAATGTGTATGTGAAGAACAGTGCTAATTTTAAAGTGAGGTTCTGTCTCTGATATGAGGGTGATGGCGAGATTGAGTGACAGCTTTATGTTGAACAGGGGGGTTGTCGGAGATGTCCCTGATGTGCCAGGTCCATGGGCAGAGTGAGGGTTATCATTAAATATTCGGTAGGGTGTACAGGCAGTATAGGGTTCTGTTTGTATTCAGTACTCGGTTCTGATGTGAGGGAGTCAGCGTGATTGAATGCCAAAGTTACAGTGACACAAGGGTGACGTTGACATTCACGCTCGAAGTCTTTTCCATGAGTCGGGGCTAGGGTTACTGTTCGGTGTTTGGGAAGTTGTACATGGGTGATAGGGTTTGATTCATGTTAGTGTGCCGCTGTAATGTGAGGGCGAGGGTGACATTAAGCGACAGGTTTATTGTGAGGTGTTGGTTATGTCTATGGTGCCCATGATGTCTAGATCCAGGAGTCAGTGCGTGGATTAGGGGTAGGGGTTCAGTAAGGTGTCTGGATAGGACAGGCTCATGAGAATAATTTTTTTCCTCTGGAATGTGAGGGCGATAGTGAGATTCAATACAGTGTTACGTCGAGACACAGGTGACTTCGATATTCATGGTAGTTGTCGGGTCCAACATTAAGGGCTAGGGTTCGGGATCGGTATGTGGGAATGTGTCCGCGGGTGATACGGTTTTGGTTAGAGTTAGGAAACATCCCTGATGTGAGGGTGAGTTCCAAATAGGATCTCAGGTTTACCCTTTTGTGGCCTTACCCTAAAAGTGTTCTGAGGAACCCGGTGCCGAGTCCTGGGCGAGGGCTGGTTTAAGTGTTTGGTATTGCTTATGGGCAGAATACCTCTACAATTAGAATCTGGATCTGCCTTCCATGATAGGGTTAATTCGAGATTGAGTAACATGTTTATGGTGAGCTGTGGGTGATGTCGATGATCACCATGACGGTCAAGTCCATGTGTCAGTGCTAGGGTTAGGTTTCTGTATTTGGTAAAGGGTAAGTGAAGGACCGTGCTTCGGCTACAGTGAGGTTCTGACTCTCATCTGAGTTTGAGGGCGATATTGGGTCTCACATTTACTATTTTGTGGGGCTGACAATAAAGGTATTCTGATGGATCAGGTGAAGAATCCAGGGCTAGGGTTAGGTTTAAGTGTTTGTTAATGCATATGGGAAGTTTAGCACAATTATTAAAGTGAGAATCTGCCACTGATGTGAGGGTGGGAGCGAGAATGAATGGTGGGTGTATGGTGAGCTTTCGGGGTTGTCGCTGTTGACCGTGAGGTGTCAGTCCCAGAGACCAGGGTTAGGGTTAGGGTTCGGTGTTTGGGAAGGTGTACGTTGGTGATAAGGTTTAGGTTCGAGTTAGTGTCCGTCTGTAATGTGAGGGTGAGTCCGAGATTGGGTCTCAGGTTTACGATTTTGTGGGGCTGACCCTTAAAGCATTCTGATGGGTCCCGTCAATAGTAGAAGTCTAGGGTTAGGGTTAAATGTTCGGTAACGGGTATGTGCAGAACAGTGCTATTTTTAAAGTGAGGTTCTGTCCCTGATATGAGGGTGATGGCGAGATTGAGTGACAGGTTTATGTTGTACGGCGGGGGTTTGTTGAAGATGACCCTGATGTGCCAGGTCCATGGGCAGAGTGAGGGTTAGCGTTAAATATTCGGAAGGGTGTACAATCAGTATAGGGTTCTATTTGTATTCAGTACTCGGTTCTGATGTAAGGGAGTCAGCGTGATTGAGTGCCAATGTTACAGTGACACAAGGGTGACGTTGAAATTCATGCTCGAAGTCTTTCCCAAGAGTCGGGCCTAGGGTTACTGTTCGGTGTTTGGGAAGTTTTACATGGGTGATAGGGTTTGATTCATGTTAGTGTACCGCTGTAATGTGAGGGCGAGGGTGAGAGTGAGCGACAGGTTTATGGTGAGGTGTTGGTGAGGGCTATGTTGACCGTGATGTTCATATTCAGGACTCAGTGCGTGATTTAGGTGTAGGGGTTCAGTAAGGTGTCTGGATAGGATAGGCTCATGAGTACATTTTGTTTTCCTCTGTAATGTGAGGGCGATAGTGAGATTCAAAGACAGTGTTACGTTGACACACAGGTGACTTCGGTATTCATGGTAGTTGTCGGTTCCAATATACAGGGCTAGGGTTAGGGTTCGGTATGTGGGAATATCTACGCGGTGGATACGGTTTCGGTTAGAGTTAGGAAACATCCCTGATGTGAGGGTGAGATCCAAATAGGATCTCAGGTTTACCCTTTTGTGGCCTTACCCTAAAAGTGTTCTGAGGAACCCGGTGCCGAGTCCTGGGTGAGGGTTAGGTTTAAGTGTATGGTATTGCTTATGGGTAGAATACCTCTACAATTTGAATCTGGATCTGCCTTCAATGTGAGGGTTAAGGCGAGATTGAGTAACATGTTTATGGTGAGCTGTGGGTGATGTCGATGTTCACCATGACGGTCAAGTCCATGTGTCAGTGCTAGTGTTAGGTTTCTGTATTTGGTAAAGGGTAAGTGGAGGACCGTGCTTCGGCTACCGTGAGGTTCTGACTCTGATCTGATTTTGAGGGCGATATTGGGTCTCACATTTACTATTTTGTGGGGCAGACAATAAAGGTATTCCGATGGATCAGGTGAAGAATCCAGGGCTAGGGTTAGGTTAAAGTGTTTGTTAATGCATATGGGAAGTTTAGAACAATTATTAAAGTGAGAATCTGCCACTGATGTGAGGGTGGGAGCGAGAATGAATGACAGGTGTATGGTGAGCTTTCGGGGTTGTCGCTGTTGACCGTGAGGTGTCAGTCCCAGGGACCAGGGTTAGGGTTAGGGTTCGGTGTTTGGGAAGGTGTACGTTGGTGATAAGGTTTTGGTTCGAGTTAGTGTCCGTCTGTAATGTGAGGGTGAGTCCGAGATTGGGTCTCAGGTTTACGATTTCGTGGGGCTGACCCTTAAAGCATTCTGATGGGTCCCGTCAATAGTAGAAGTCTAGGGTTAGGGTTAAATGTTCGGCAAAGGGTATGTGCAGAACAGTGCTATATTTAAAGTGAGGTTCTTTCCCTGATATGAGGGTGATGGCGAGATTGAGTGACAGGTTTATGTTGAACGGGGGGGGTTTGTCGTAGATGACCCTGATGCGCCAGGTCCAGGGACAGAATGAGTGTTAGCGTTAAATATTCGGAAGGGTGTACAATCAGTATAGGGTTCTGTTTGTATTCAGTACTCGGTTCTGATGTGAGGGAGACAGCGTGATTGAATGCCAATGTTACAGTGACACAAGGGTGACGTTGACATTCATGCTCGAAGTCTTTTCCATGAGTTGAGGCTAGGGTTACTCTTCGGTGTTTGGGAAGATGTACATGGGTGATAGGGGTTGATTCATGTTAGTGTACCGCTGTAATGTGAGGGCGAGGGTGAGATTGAGCGACAGGTTTATGGTGAGGTGTTGGTGAGGTCTATGTTGACCGTGATGTTCATATTCAGGAGTCAGTGCGTGGTTTAGGGGTAGGGGTTCAGTAAGGTGTCTGGATAGGACAGGCTCATGAGTACATTTTGTTTTCCTCTGTAATGTGAGGGCGATAGTGAGATTCAAAGACAGTGTTACGTTGACACACAGGTGACTTCGGTATTCATGGTAGTGGTCGGTTCCAACATTCAGGGCTAGGGTTAGGGTTCGCTATGTGGGAATGTGTCCGCGGTGGATACGGTTTCGGTTAGAGTTAGGAAACATCCCTGATGTGAGGGTGAGTTCCAAATAGGATCTCAGGTTTACCCTTTTGTGGCCTTACCCTAAAAGTGTTCTGAGGAACCCGGTGCCGAGTCCTGGGCGAGGGTTAGGTTTAAGTGTATGGTATTGCTTATGGGCAGAATACCTCTACAATTACAATCTGGATCTGCCTTCAATGTGGGGATTAAGGCGAGATTGAGTAACATGTTTATGGTGAGCTCTGGGTGATGTCGGTGTTCACCATGACGGTCAAGTCCATGTGTCAGTGCTAGGGTTAGGTTTCTGTATTCGGTAAAGGGTAAGTGAAGGACCGTGCTTCGGCTACAGTGAGGTTCTGACTCTGATCTGAGTTTGAGGGCGATATTGGGTCTCACATTTACTATTTTGTGGGGTTGACAATAAAGGTATTCTGATGGATCGGGTGCAGAATCCAGGGCTCGGGTTAGGTTAAAGTGTTTGGTAATGCATAATGGCAGGATAGCACTACGATTTCAGTGAGAATCTGGCTCTGATGTGAGGTTGAGGGCGAGAATGAGTGATAGGTGTACGGTGAGCTGTCAGGGTTGTCGCTGTTGACCGTGAGGTGTCAGTCCCAGGGACCAGCGTTAGGGTTAGGGTTCGGTGTTTGTGAAGGTGCACGTTGGTGATAATGTTTTGTTTCGAATTAGGGTCCGTCTGTAATGTGAGGGTGAGTGCGTGATTGGGTCTCAGGTTTACGATTTTGTGGGGCTGACCCCTAAAGCATTCTGATGGTTCCCATCCATAGTAGAAGTCTAGGGTTAGGGTTAAATGTTCGGTAATGTGTATGTGAAGAACAGTGCTAATTTTAAAGTGAGGTTCTGTCTCTGATATGAGGGTGATGGCGAGATTGAGTGACAGCTTTATGTTGAACAGGGGGGTTGTCGGAGATGTCCCTGATGTGCCAGGTCCATGGGCAGAGTGAGGGTTATCATTAAATATTCGGTAGGGTGTACAGGCAGTATAGGGTTCTGTTTGTATTCAGTACTCGGTTCTGATGTGAGGGAGTCAGCGTGATTGAATGCCAAAGTTACAGTGACACAAGGGTGACGTTGACATTCACGCTCGAAGTCTTTTCCATGAGTCGGGGCTAGGGTTACTGTTCGGTGTTTGGGAAGTTGTACATGGGTGATAGGGTTTGATTCATGTTAGTGTGCCGCTGTAATGTGAGGGCGAGGGTGACATTAAGCGACAGGTTTATTGTGAGGTGTTGGTTATGTCTATGGTGCCCATGATGTCTAGATCCAGGAGTCAGTGCGTGGATTAGGGGTAGGGGTTCAGTAAGGTGTCTGGATAGGACAGGCTCATGAGAATAATTTTTTTCCTCTGGAATGTGAGGGCGATAGTGAGATTCAATACAGTGTTACGTCGAGACACAGGTGACTTCGATATTCATGGTAGTTGTCGGGTCCAACATTAAGGGCTAGGGTTCGGGATCGGTATGTGGGAATGTGTCCGCGGGTGATACGGTTTTGGTTAGAGTTAGGAAACATCCCTGATGTGAGGGTGAGTTCCAAATAGGATCTCAGGTTTACCCTTTTGTGGCCTTACCCTAAAAGTGTTCTGAGGAACCCGGTGCCGAGTCCTGGGCGAGGGCTGGTTTAAGTGTTTGGTATTGCTTATGGGCAGAATACCTCTACAATTAGAATCTGGATCTGCCTTCCATGATAGGGTTAATTCGAGATTGAGTAACATGTTTATGGTGAGCTGTGGGTGATGTCGATGATCACCATGACGGTCAAGTCCATGTGTCAGTGCTAGGGTTAGGTTTCTGTATTTGGTAAAGGGTAAGTGAAGGACCGTGCTTCGGCTACAGTGAGGTTCTGACTCTCATCTGAGTTTGAGGGCGATATTGGGTCTCACATTTACTATTTTGTGGGGCTGACAATAAAGGTATTCTGATGGATCAGGTGAAGAATCCAGGGCTAGGGTTAGGTTTAAGTGTTTGTTAATGCATATGGGAAGTTTAGCACAATTATTAAAGTGAGAATCTGCCACTGATGTGAGGGTGGGAGCGAGAATGAATGATGGGTGTATGGTGAGCTTTCGGGGTTGTCGCTGTTGACCGTGAGGTGTCAGTCCCAGAGACCAGGGTTAGGGTTAGGGTTCGGTGTTTGGGAAGGTGTACGTTGGTGATAAGGTTTAGGTTCGAGTTAGTGTCCGTCTGTAATGTGAGGGTGAGTCCGAGATTGGGTCTCAGGTTTACGATTTTGTGGGGCTGACCCTTAAAGCATTCTGATGGGTCCCGTCAATAGTAGAAGTCTAGGGTTAGGGTTAAATGTTCGGTAACGGGTATGTGCAGAACAGTGCTATTTTTAAAGAGAGGTTCTGTCCCTGATATGAGGGTGATGGCGAGATTGAGTGACAGGTTTATGTTGTACGGCGGGGGTTTGTTGAAGATGACCCTGATGTGCCAGGTCCATGGGCAGAGTGAGGGATAGCGTTAAATATTCGGAAGGGTGTACAATCAGTATAGGGTTCTATTTGTATTCAGTACTCGGTTCTGATGTAAGGGAGTCAGCGTGATTGAGTGCCAATGTTACAGTGACACAAGGGTGACGTTGAAATTCATGCTCGAAGTCTTTCCCAAGAGTCGGGCCTAGGGTTACTGTTCGGTGTTTGGGAAGTTTTACATGGGTGATAGGGTTTGATTCATGTTAGTGTACCGCTGTAATGTGAGGGCGAGGGTGAGAGTGAGCGACAGGTTTATGGTGAGGTGTTGGTGAGGGCTATGTTGACCGTGATGTTCATATTCAGGACTCAGTGCGTGATTTAGGTGTAGGGGTTCAGTAAGGTGTCTGGATAGGATAGGCTCATGAGTACATTTTGTTTTCCTCTGTAATGTGAGGGCGATAGTGAGATTCAAAGACAGTGTTACGTTGACACACAGGTGACTTCGGTATTCATGGTAGTTGTCGGTTCCAATATACAGGGCTAGGGTTAGGGTTCGGTATGTGGGAATATCTACGCGGTGGATACGGTTTCGGTTAGAGTTAGGAAACATCCCTGATGTGAGGGTGAGATCCAAATAGGATCTCAGGTTTACCCTTTTGTGGCCTTACCCTAAAAGTGTTCTGAGGAACCCGGTGCCGAGTCCTGGGTGAGGGTTAGGTTTAAGTGTATGGTATTGCTTATGGGTAGAATACCTCTACAATTTGAATCTGGATCTGCCTTCAATGTGAGGGTTAAGGCGAGATTGAGTAACATGTTTATGGTGAGCTGTGGGTGATGTCGATGTTCACCATGACGGTCAAGTCCATGTGTCAGTGCTAGTGTTAGGTTTCTGTATTTGGTAAAGGGTAAGTGGAGGACCGTGCTTCGGCTACCGTGAGGTTCTGACTCTCATCTGAGTTTGAGGGCGATATTGGGTCTCACATTTACTATTTTGTGGGGCAGACAATAAAGGTATTCCGATGGATCAGGTGAAGAATCCAGGGCTAGGGTTAGGTTAAAGTGTTTGTTAATGCATATGGGAAGTTTAGAACAATTATTAAAGTGAGAATCTGCCACTGATGTGAGGGTGGGAGCGAGAATGAATGACAGGTGTATGGTGAGCTTTCGGGGTTGTCGCTGTTGACCGTGAGGTGTCAGTCCCAGGGACCAGGGTTAGGGTTAGGGTTCGGTGTTTGGGAAGGTGTACGTTGGTGATAAGGTTTTGGTTCGAGTTAGTGTCCGTCTGTAATGTGAGGGTGAGTCCGAGATTGGGTCTCAGGTTTACGATTTCGTGGGGCTGACCCTTAAAGCATTCTGATGGGTCCCGTCAATAGTAGAAGTCTAGGGTTAGGGTTAAATGTTCGGCAAAGGGTATGTGCAGAACAGTGCTATATTTAAAGTGAGGTTCTTTCCCTGATATGAGGGTGATGGCGAGATTGAGTGACAGGTTTATGTTGAACGGGGGGGGTTTGTCGTAGATGACCCTGATGCGCCAGGTCCAGGGACAGAATGAGTGTTAGCGTTAAATATTCGGAAGGGTGTACAATCAGTATAGGGTTCTGTTTGTATTCAGTACTCGGTTCTGATGTGAGGGAGACAGCGTGATTGAATGCCAATGTTACAGTGACACAAGGGTGACGTTGACATTCATGCTCGAAGTCTTTTCCATGAGTTGAGGCTAGGGTTACTCTTCGGTGTTTGGGAAGATGTACATGGGTGATAGGGGTTGATTCATGTTAGTGTACCGCTGTAATGTGAGGGCGAGGGTGAGATTGAGCGACAGGTTTATGGTGAGGTGTTGGTGAGGTCTATGTTGACCGTGATGTTCATATTCAGGAGTCAGTGCGTGGTTTAGGGGTAGGGGTTCAGTAAGGTGTCTGGATAGGACAGGCTCATGAGTACATTTTGTTTTCCTCTGTAATGTGAGGGCGATAGTGAGATTCAAAGACAGTGTTACGTTGACACACAGGTGACTTCGGTATTCATGGTAGTGGTCGGTTCCAACATTCAGGGCTAGGGTTAGGGTTCGCTATGTGGGAATGTGTCCGCGGTGGATACGGTTTCGGTTAGAGTTAGGAAACATCCCTGATGTGAGGGTGAGTTCCAAATAGGATCTCAGGTTTACCCTTTTGTGGCCTTACCCTAAAAGTGTTCTGAGGAACCCGGTGCCGAGTCCTGGGCGAGGGTTAGGTTTAAGTGTATGGTATTGCTTATGGGCAGAATACCTCTACAATTACAATCTGGATCTGCCTTCAATGTGGGGATTAAGGCGAGATTGAGTAACATGTTTATGGTGAGCTCTGGGTGATGTCGGTGTTCACCATGACGGTCAAGTCCATGTGTCAGTGCTAGGGTTAGGTTTCTGTATTCGGTAAAGGGTAAGTGAAGGACCGTGCTTCGGCTACAGTGAGGTTCTGACTCTGATCTGAGTTTGAGGGCGATATTGGGTCTCACATTTACTATTTTGTGGGGTTGACAATAAAGGTATTCTGATGGATCGGGTGCAGAATCCAGGGCTCGGGTTAGGTTAAAGTGTTTGGTAATGCATAATGGCAGGATAGCACTACGATTTCAGTGAGAATCTGGCTCTGATGTGAGGTTGAGGGCGAGAATGAGTGATAGGTGTACGGTGAGCTGTCAGGGTTGTCGCTGTTGACCGTGAGGTGTCAGTCCCAGGGACCAGCGTTAGGGTTAGGGTTCGGTGTTTGTGAAGGTGCACGTTGGTGATAATGTTTTGTTTCGAATTAGGGTCCGTCTGTAATGTGAGGGTGAGTGCGTGATTGGGTCTCAGGTTTACGATTTTGTGGGGCTGACCCCTAAAGCATTCTGATGGTTCCCATCCATAGTAGAAGTCTAGGGTTAGGGTTAAATGTTCGGTAATGTGTATGTGAAGAACAGTGCTAATTTTAAAGTGAGGTTCTGTCTCTGATATGAGGGTGATGGCGAGATTGAGTGACAGCTTTATGTTGAACAGGGGGGTTGTCGGAGATGTCCCTGATGTGCCAGGTCCATGGGCAGAGTGAGGGTTATCATTAAATATTCGGTAGGGTGTACAGGCAGTATAGGGTTCTGTTTGTATTCAGTACTCGGTTCTGATGTGAGGGAGTCAGCGTGATTGAATGCCAAAGTTACAGTGACACAAGGGTGACGTTGACATTCACGCTCGAAGTCTTTTCCATGAGTCGGGGCTAGGGTTACTGTTCGGTGTTTGGGAAGTTGTACATGGGTGATAGGGTTTGATTCATGTTAGTGTGCCGCTGTAATGTGAGGGCGAGGGTGACATTAAGCGACAGGTTTATTGTGAGGTGTTGGTTATGTCTATGGTGCCCATGATGTCTAGATCCAGGAGTCAGTGCGTGGATTAGGGGTAGGGGTTCAGTAAGGTGTCTGGATAGGACAGGCTCATGAGAATAATTTTTTTCCTCTGGAATGTGAGGGCGATAGTGAGATTCAATACAGTGTTACGTCGAGACACAGGTGACTTCGATATTCATGGTAGTTGTCGGGTCCAACATTAAGGGCTAGGGTTCGGGATCGGTATGTGGGAATGTGTCCGCGGGTGATACGGTTTTGGTTAGAGTTAGGAAACATCCCTGATGTGAGGGTGAGTTCCAAATAGGATCTCAGGTTTACCCTTTTGTGGCCTTACCCTAAAAGTGTTCTGAGGAACCCGGTGCCGAGTCCTGGGCGAGGGCTGGTTTAAGTGTTTGGTATTGCTTATGGGCAGAATACCTCTACAATTAGAATCTGGATCTGCCTTCCATGATAGGGTTAATTCGAGATTGAGTAACATGTTTATGGTGAGCTGTGGGTGATGTCGATGATCACCATGACGGTCAAGTCCATGTGTCAGTGCTAGGGTTAGGTTTCTGTATTTGGTAAAGGGTAAGTGAAGGACCGTGCTTCGGCTACAGTGAGGTTCTGACTCTCATCTGAGTTTGAGGGCGATATTGGGTCTCACATTTACTATTTTGTGGGGCTGACAATAAAGGTATTCTGATGGATCAGGTGAAGAATCCAGGGCTAGGGTTAGGTTTAAGTGTTTGTTAATGCATATGGGAAGTTTAGCACAATTATTAAAGTGAGAATCTGCCACTGATGTGAGGGTGGGAGCGAGAATGAATGGTGGGTGTATGGTGAGCTTTCGGGGTTGTCGCTGTTGACCGTGAGGTGTCATTCCCAGAGACCAGGGTTAGGGTTAGGGTTCGGTGTTTGGGAAGGTGTACGTTGGTGATAAGGTTTAGGTTCGAGTTAGTGTCCGTCTGTAATGTGAGGGTGAGTCCGAGATTGGGTCTCAGGTTTACGATTTTGTGGGGGTGACCCTTAAAGCATTCTGATGGGTCCCGTCAATAGTAGAAGTCTAGGGTTAGGGTTAAATGTTCGGTAACGGGTATGTGCAGAACAGTGCTATTTTTAAAGTGAGGTTCTGTCCCTGATATGAGGGTGATGGCGAGATTGAGTGACAGGTTTATGTTGCACGGGGGGGTTTTGTTGAAGATGACCCTGATGTGTCAAGTCCATGGGCAGAGTGAGGGTTAGCGTTAAATATTCGGAAGGGTGTACAATCAGTATAGGGTTCTATTTGTATTCAGTACTCGGTTCTGATGTAAGGGAGTCAGCGTGATTGAGTGCCAATGTTACAGTGACACAAGGGTGACGTTGACATTCATGCTCGAAGTCTTTTCCAAGAGTCGGGCCTAGGGTTACTGTTCGGTGTTTGGGAAGTTTTACATGGGTGATAGGGTTTGATTCATGTTAGTGTACCGCTGTAATGTGAGGGCGAGGGTGAGAGTGAGCGACATGTTTATGGTGAGGTGTTGGTGAGGGCTATGTAGACCGTGATGTACATATTCAGGACTCAGTGCGTGATTTAGGTGTAGGGGTTCAGTAAGGTGTCTGGATAGGATAGGCTCATGAGTACATTTTGTTTTCCTCTGTAATGTGAGGGCGATAGTGAGATTCAAAGACAGTGTTACGTTGACACACAGGTGACTTCGGTATTCATGGTAGTTGTCGGTTCCAATATACAGGGCTAGGGTTAGGGTTCGGTATGTGGGAATATGTCCGCGGTGGATACGGTTTCGGTTAGAGTTAGGAAACATCCCTGATGTGAGGGTGAGATCCAAATAGGATCTCAGGTTTACCCTTTTGTGGCCTTACCCTAAAAGTGTTCTGAGGAACCCGGTTCCGAGTCCTGGGTGAGGGTTAGGTTTAAGTGTATGGTATTGCTTATGGGTAGAATACCTCTACAATTTGAATCTGGATCTGCCTTCAATGTGAGGGTTAAGGCGAGATTGAGTAACATGTTTATGGTGAGCTCTGGGTGATGTCGATGTTCTCCATGACGGTCAAGTCCATGTGTCAGTGCTAGTGTTAGGTTTCTGTATTTGGTAAAGGGTAAGTGGAGGACCGTGCTTCGGCTACCGTGAGGTTCTGACTCTCATCTGAGTTTGAGGGCGATATTGGGTCTCACATTTACTATTTTGTGGGGCTGACAATAAAGGTATTCTGATGGATCAGGTGAAGAATCCAGGGCTAGGGTTAGGTTAAAGTGTTTGTTAATGCATATGGGAAGTTTAGAACAATTATTAAAGTGAGAATCTGCCACTGATGTGAGGGTGGGAGCGAGAATGAATGACAGGTGTATGGTGAGCTTTCGGGGTTGTCGCTGTTGACCGTGAGGTGTCAGTCCCAGGGACCAGGGTTAGGGTTAGGGTTCGGTGTTTGGGAAGGTGTACGTTGGTGATAAGGTTTTGGTTCGAGTTTGTGTCCGTCTGTAATGTGAGGGTGAGTCCGAGATTGGGTCTCTGGTTTACGATTTTGTGGGGCTGACCCTTAAAGCATTCTGATGGGTCCCATCAATAGTAGAAGTCTAGGGTTAGGGTTAAATGTTCGGCAACGGGTATGTGCAGAACAGTGCTATATTTAAAGTGAGGTTCTTTCCCTGATATGAGGGTGATGGCGAGATTGAGTGACAGGTTTATGTTGAACGGGGGGTTTTGTCGTAGATGACCCTGATGCGCCAGGTCGAGGGACAGAATGAGTGTTAGCGTTAAATATTCGGAAGGGTGTACAATCACTATAGGGTTCTGTTTGTATTCAGTACTCGGTTCTGATGTGAGGGAGACAGCGTGATTGAATGCCAATGTTACAGTGACACAAGGGTGACGTTGACATTCATGCTCGAAGTCTTTTCCATGAGTTGAGGCTAGGGTTACTGTTCGGTGTTTGGGAAGATGTACATGGGTGATAGGGGTTGATTCATGTTAGTGTACCGCTGTAATGTGAGGGCGAGGGTGAGATTGAGCGACAGGTTTATGGTGAGGTGTTGGTGAGGTCTATGTTGACCGTGATGTTCATATTGAGGAGTCAGTGCGTGGTTTAGGGTTAGGGGTTCAGTAAGGTGTCTGAATAGGACAGGCTCATGTGTACATTTTGTTTTCCTCTGTAATGTGAGGGCGATAGTGAAATTCAAAGACAGTGTTACGTTGACACACAGGTGACTTCGGTATTCATGGTAGTGGTCGGTTCCAACATTCAGGGCTAGGGTTAGGGTTCGCTATGTGGGAATGTGTCCGCGGTGGATACGGTTTCGGTTAGAGTTAGGAAACATCCCTGATGTGAGGGTGAGTTCCAAATAGGATCTCAGGTTTACCCTTTTGTGGCCTTACCGTAAAAGTGTTCTGAGGAACCCGGTGCCGAGTCCTGGGCGAGGGTTAGGTTTAAGTGTATGGTATTGCTTATGGGCTGAATACCTCTACAATTAAAATCTGGATCTGCCTTCAATGTGGGGATTAAGGCGAGATTGAGTAACATGTTTATGGTGAGCTCTGGGTGATGTCGGTGTTCACCATGACGGTCAAGTCCATGTGTCAGTGCTAGGGTTAGGTTTCTGTATTCGGTAAAGGGTAAGTGAAGGACCGTGCTTCGGCTACAGTGAGGTTCTGACTCTGATCTGATTTTGAGGGCGATATTGGGTCTCACATTTACTATTTTGTGGGGTTGACAATAAAGGTATTCTGATGGATCGGGTGCAGAATCCAGGGCTCGGGTTAGGTTAAAGTGTTTGGTAATGCATAATGGCAGGATAGCACTACGATTTCAGTGAGAATCTGGCTCTGATGTGAGGTTGAGGGCGAGAATGAGTGATAGGTGTACGGTGAGCTGTCGGGGTTTTCGCTGTTGACCGTGAGGTGTCAGTCCCAGGGACCAGCGTTAGGGTTAGGGTTCGGTGTTTGTGAAGGTGCACGTTGGTGATAATGTTTTGTTTCGAATTAGGGTCCGTCTGTAATGTGAGGGTGAGTGCGTGATTGGGTCTCAGGTTTACGATTTTGTGGGGCTGACCCCTAAAGCATTCTGATGGTTCCCGTCCATAGTAGAAGTCTAGGGATAGGGTTAAATGTTCGGTAATGTGTATGTGAAGAACAGTGCTAATTTTAAAGTGAGGTTCTGTCTCTGATATGAGGGTGATGGCGAGATTGAGTGACAGCTTTATGTTGAACAGGGGGGTTGTCGGAGATGTCCCTGATGTGCCAGGTCCATGGGCAGAGTGAGGGTTATCATTAAATATTCGGTAGGGTGTACAGGCAGTATAGGGTTCTGTTTGTATTCAGTACTCGGTTCTGATGTGAGGGAGTCAGCGTGATTGAATGCCAAAGTTACAGTGACACAAGGGTGACGTTGACATTCACGCTCGAAGTCTTTTCCATGAGTCGGGGCTAGGGTTACTGTTCGGTGTTTGGGAAGTTGTACATGGGTGATAGGGTTTGATTCATGTTAGTGTGCCGCTGTAATGTGAGGGCGAGGGTGACATTAAGCGACAGGTTTATTGTGAGGTGTTGGTTATGTCTATGGTGCCCATGATGTCTAGATCCAGGAGTCAGTGCGTGGATTAGGGGTAGGGGTTCAGTAAGGTGTCTGGATAGGACAGGCTCATGAGAATAATTTTTTTCCTCTGGAATGTGAGGGCGATAGTGAGATTCAATACAGTGTTACGTCGAGACACAGGTGACTTCGATATTCATGGTAGTTGTCGGGTCCAACATTAAGGGCTAGGGTTCGGGATCGGTATGTGGGAATGTGTCCGCGGGTGATACGGTTTTGGTTAGAGTTAGGAAACATCCCTGATGTGAGGGTGAGTTCCAAATAGGATCTCAGGTTTACCCTTTTGTGGCCTTACCCTAAAAGTGTTCTGAGGAACCCGGTGCCGAGTCCTGGGCGAGGGCTGGTTTAAGTGTTTGGTATTGCTTATGGGCAGAATACCTCTACAATTAGAATCTGGATCTGCCTTCCATGATAGGGTTAATTCGAGATTGAGTAACATGTTTATGGTGAGCTGTGGGTGATGTCGATGATCACCATGACGGTCAAGTCCATGTGTCAGTGCTAGGGTTAGGTTTCTGTATTTGGTAAAGGGTAAGTGAAGGACCGTGCTTCGGCTACAGTGAGGTTCTGACTCTCATCTGAGTTTGAGGGCGATATTGGGTCTCACATTTACTATTTTGTGGGGCTGACAATAAAGGTATTCTGATGGATCAGGTGAAGAATCCAGGGCTAGGGTTAGGTTTAAGTGTTTGTTAATGCATATGGGAAGTTTAGCACAATTATTAAAGTGAGAATCTGCCACTGATGTGAGGGTGGGAGCGAGAATGAATGGTGGGTGTATGGTGAGCTTTCGGGGTTGTCGCTGTTGACCGTGAGGTGTCAGTCCCAGAGACCAGGGTTAGGGTTAGGGTTCGGTGTTTGGGAAGGTGTACGTTGGTGATAAGGTTTAGGTTCGAGTTAGTGTCCGTCTGTAATGTGAGGGTGAGTCCGAGATTGGGTCTCAGGTTTACGATTTTGTGGGGCTGACCCTTAAAGGATTCTGATGGATCCCGTCAATAGTAGAAGTCTAGGGTTAGGGTTAAATGTTCGGTAACGGGTATGTGCAGAACAGTGCTATTTTTAAAGTGAGGTTCTGTCCCTGATATGAGGGTGATGGCGAGATTGAGTGACAGGTTTATGTTGTACGGGGGGGGTTTGTTGAAGATGACCCTGATGTGCCAGGTCCATGGGCAGAGTGAGGGTTAGCGTTAAATATTCGGAAGGGTGTACAATCAGTATAGGGTTCTATTTGTATTCAGTACTCGGTTCTGATGTAAGGGAGTCAGCGTGATTGAGTGCCAATGTTACAGTGACACAAGGGTGACGTTGACATTCATGCTCGAAGTC
Source organism: Manis pentadactyla (assembly GCF_030020395.1). Taxonomy (NCBI): domain Eukaryota; kingdom Metazoa; phylum Chordata; class Mammalia; order Pholidota; family Manidae; genus Manis; species Manis pentadactyla. The sequence goes on along the minus strand of NC_080020.1, from coordinate 52,171,557 downwards.
TTTTCCAAGAGTCGGGCCTAGGGTTACTGTTCGGTGTTTGGGAAGTTTTACATGGGTGATAGGGTTTGATTCATGTTAGTGTACCGCTGTAATGTGAGGGCGAGGGTGAGAGTGAGCGACAGGTTTATGGTGAGGTGTTGGTGAGGGCTATGTTGACCGTGATGTTCATATTCAGGACTCAGTGCGTGATTTATGTGTAGGGGTTCAGTAAGGTGTCTGGATAGGATAGGCTCATGAGTACATTTTGTTTTCCTCTGTAATGTGAGGGCGATAGTGAGATTCAAAGACAGTGTTACGTTGACACACAGGTGACTTCGGTATTCATGGTAGTTGTCGGTTCCAATATACAGGGCTAGGGTTAGGGTTCGGTATGTGGGAATATGTCCGCGGTGGATACGGTTTCGGTTAGAGTTAGGAAACATCCCTGATGTGAGGGTGAGATCCAAATAGGATCTCAGGTTTACCCTTTTGTGGCCTTACCCTAAAAGTGTTCTGAGGAACCAGGTGCCGAGTCCTGGGCGAGGGTTAGGTTTAAGTGTATGGTATTGCTTATGGGTAGAATACCTCTACAATTTGAATCTGGATCTGCCTTCAATGTGAGGGTTAAGGCGAGATTGAGTAACATGTTTATGGTGAGCTGTGGGTGATGTCGATGTTCACCATGACGGTCAAGTCCATGTGTCAGTGCTAGTGTTAGGTTTCTGTATTTGGTAAAGGGTAAGAGGAGGACCGTGCTTCGGCTACCGTGAGGTTCTGACTCTCATCTGAGTTTGAGGGCGATATTGGGTCTCACATTTACTATTTTGTGGGGCTGACAATAAAGGTATTCTGATGGATCAGGTGAAGAATCCAGGGCTAGGGTTAGGTTTAAGTGTTTGTTAATGCATATGGGAAGTTTAGCACAATTATTAAAGTGAGAATCTGCCACTGATGTGAGGGTGGGAGCGAGAATGAATGACAGGTGTATGGTGAGCTTTCGGGGTTGTCGCTGTTGACCGTGAGGTGTCAGTCCCAGGGACCAGGGTTAGGGTTAGGGTTCGGTGTTTGGGAAGGTGTACGTTGGTGATAAGGTTTTGGTTCGAGTTTGTGTCCGTCTGTAATGTGAGGGTGAGTCCGAGATTGGGTCTCAGGTTTACGATTTTGTGGGGCTGACCCTTAAAGCATTCTGATGGGTCCCGTCAATAGTAGAAGTCTAGGGATAGGGTTAAATGTTCGGTAACGCGTATGTGCAGAACAGTGCTGTTTTTAAAGTGAGGTTCTGTCCCTGATATGAGGGTGATGGCGAGATTGAGTGACAGGTTTATGTTGTACGGGGGGGTTTTGTTGAAGATGACCCTGATGTGCCAGGTCCATGGGCAGAGTGAGGGTTAGCGTTAAATATTCGGAAGGGTGTACAATCAGTATAGGGTTCTATTTGTATTCAGTACTCGGTTCTGATGTAAGGGAGTCAGCGTGATTGAGTGCCAATGTTACAGAGACACAAGGGTGACGTTGACATTCAAGCTCGAAGTCTTTTCCAAGAGTCGGGCCTAGGGTTACTGTTCGGTGTTTGGGAAGTTTTACATGGGTGATAGGGTTTGATTCATGTTAGTGTACCGCTGTAATGTGAGGGCGAGGGTGAGAGTGAGCGACAGGTTTATGGTGAGGTGTTGGTGAGGGCTATGTTGACCGTGATGTTCATATTCAGGACTCAGTGCGTGATTTAGGTGTAGGGGTTCAGTAAGGTGTCTGGATAGGATAGGCTCATGAGTACATTTTGTTTTCCTCTGTAATGTGAGGGCGATAGTGAGATTCAAAGACAGTGTTACGTTGACACACAGGTGACTTCGGTATTCATGGTAGTTGTCGGTTCCAATATACAGGGCTAGGGTTAGGGTTCGGTATGTGGGAATATGTCCGCGGTGGATACGGTTTCGGTTAGAGTTAGGAAACATCCCTGATGTGAGGGTGAGATCCAAATAGGATCTCAGGTTTACCCTTTTGTGGCCTTACCCTAAAAGTGTTCTGAGGAACCCGGTGCCGAGTCCTGGGCGAGGGTTAGGTTTAAGTGTATGGTATTGCTTATGGGTAGAATACCTCTACAATTTGAATCTGGATCTGCCTTCAATGTGAGGGTTAAGGCGAGATTGAGTAACATGTTTATGGTGAGCTGTGGGTGATGTCGATGTTCACCATGACGGTCAAGTCCATGTGTCAGTGCTAGTGTTAGGTTTCTGTATTTGGTAAAGGGTAAGAGGAGGACCGTGCTTCGGCTACCGTGAGGTTCTGACTCTCATCTGAGTTTGAGGGCGATATTGGGTCTCACATTTACTATTTTGTGGGGCTGACAATAAAGGTATTCTGATGGATCAGGTGAAGAATCCAGGGCTAGGGTTAGGTTTAAGTGTTTGTTAATGCATATGGTAATTTTAGCACAATTATTAAAGTGAGAATCTGCCACTGATGTGAGAGTGGGAGCGAGAATGAAAGATAGGTGTATGGTGAGCTTTCGGGGTTGTCGCTGTTGACCGTGAGGTGTCAGTCCCAGGGACCAGGGTTAGGGTTAGGGTTCGGTGTTTGGGAAGGTGTACGTTGGTGATAAGATTTTGGTTCGAGTTAGTGTCCGTCTGTAATGTGAGGTTGAGTCCGAGATTGGGTCTCAGGTTTACGATTTTGTGGGGATGACCCTTAAAGCATTCTGATGGGTTCCGTCAATAGTAGAAGTCTAGGGTTAGGGTTAAATGTTCGGCAACGTGTATGTGCAGAACAGTGCTATATTTAAAGTGAGGTTCTTTCCCTGATATGAGGGTGATGGCGAGTTTGAGTGGCAGGTTTATGTTGAACGGGGGGGGTTTGTCGTAGATGACCCTGATGCGCCAGGTCCAGGGACAGAATGAGTGTTAGCGTTAAATATTCGGAAGGGTGTACAATCAGTATAGGGTTCTGTTTGTATTCAGTACTCGGTTCTGATGTGAGTGAGACAGCGTGATTGAATGCCAATGTTACAGTGACACAAGGGTGACGTTGACATTCAGGCTCGAAGTCTTTTCCATGAGTTGGGGCTAGGGTTACTGTTCGATGTTTGGGAAGATGTACATGTGTGATAGGTGTTGATTCATGTTAGTGTACCGCTGTAATGTGAGGGCGAGGGTGAGATTGAGCGACAGGTTTATGGTGAGGTGTTGGTGAGGTCTATGTTGACCGTGATGTTCATATTCAGGAGTCAGTGCGTGGTTTAGGGGTAGGGGTTCAGTAAGGTGTCTGGATAGGATAGGCTCATGAGTACATTTTGTTTTCCTCTGTAATGTGAGGGCGATAGTGAGATTCAAAGACAGTGTTACGTTGACACACAGGTGACTTCGGTATTCATGGTAGTGGTCGGTTCCAACATTCAGGGCAAGGGTTAGGGTTCGCTATGTGGGAATGTGTCCGCGGTGGATACGGTTTCGGTTAGAGTTAGGAAACATCCCTGATGTGAGGGTGAGTTCCAAATAGGATCTCAGGTTTACCCTTATGTGGCCTTACCCTAAAAGTGTTCTGAGGAACCCGGTGCCAAGTCCTGGGTGAGGGTTAGGTTTAAGTGTGTGGTATTGCTTATGGGCAGAATACCTCTACAATTACAATCTGGATCTGCCTTCAATGTGGGGATTAATGCGAGATTGAGTAACATGTTTATGGTGAGCTCTGGGTGATGTCGGTGTTCACCATGACGGTCAAGTCCATGTGTCAGTGCTAGGGTTAGGTTTCTGTATTCGGTAAAGGGTAAGTGAAGGACCGTGCTTCGGCTACAGTGAGGTTCTGACTCTGATCTGATTTTGAGGGCGATATTGGGTCTCACATTTACTATTTTGTGGGGTTGACAATAAAGGTATTCTGATGGATCGGGTGCAGAATCCAGGGCTCGGGTTAGGTTAAAGTGTTTGGTAATGCATAATGGCAGGATAGCACTACGATTTCAGTGAGAATCTGGCTCTGATGTGAGGTTGAGGGCGAGAATGAGTGATAGGTGTACGGTGAGCTGTCGGGGTTTTCGCTGTTGACCGTGAGGTGTCAGTCCCAGGGACCAGCGTTAGGGTTAGGGTTCGGTGTTTGTGAAGGTGCACGTTGGTGATAATGTTTTGTTTCGAATTAGGGTCCGTCTGTAATGTGAGGGTGAGTGCGTGATTGGGTCTCAGGTTTACGATTTTGTGGGGCTGACCCCTAAAGCATTCTGATGGTTCCCGTCCATAGTAGAAGTCTAGGGATAGGGTTAAATGTTCGGTAATGTGTATGTGAAGAACAGTGCTAATTTTAAAGTGAGGTTCTGTCTCTGATATGAGGGTGATGGCGAGATTGAGTGACAGCTTTATGTTGAACAGGGGGGTTGTCGGAGATGTCCCTGATGTGCCAGGTCCATGGGCAGAGTGAGGGTTATCATTAAATATTCGGTAGGGTGTACAGGCAGTATAGGGTTCTGTTTGTATTCAGTACTCGGTTCTGATGTGAGGGAGTCAGCGTGATTGAATGCCAAAGTTACAGTGACACAAGGGTGACGTTGACATTCACGCTCGAAGTCTTTTCCATGAGTCGGGGCTAGGGTTACTGTTCGGTGTTTGGGAAGTTGTACATGGGTGATAGGGTTTGATTCATGTTAGTGTGCCGCTGTAATGTGAGGGCGAGGGTGACATTAAGCGACAGGTTTATTGTGAGGTGTTGGTTATGTCTATGGTGCCCATGATGTCTAGATCCAGGAGTCAGTGCGTGGATTAGGGGTAGGGGTTCAGTAAGGTGTCTGGATAGGACAGGCTCATGAGAATAATTTTTTTCCTCTGGAATGTGAGGGCGATAGTGAGATTCAATACAGTGTTACGTCGAGACACAGGTGACTTCGATATTCATGGTAGTTGTCGGGTCCAACATTAAGGGCTAGGGTTCGGGATCGGTATGTGGGAATGTGTCCGCGGGTGATACGGTTTTGGTTAGAGTTAGGAAACATCCCTGATGTGAGGGTGAGTTCCAAATAGGATCTCAGGTTTACCCTTTTGTGGCCTTACCCTAAAAGTGTTCTGAGGAACCCGGTGCCGAGTCCTGGGCGAGGGCTGGTTTAAGTGTTTGGTATTGCTTATGGGCAGAATACCTCTACAATTAGAATCTGGATCTGCCTTCCATGATAGGGTTAATTCGAGATTGAGTAACATGTTTATGGTGAGCTGTGGGTGATGTCGATGATCACCATGACGGTCAAGTCCATGTGTCAGTGCTAGGGTTAGGTTTCTGTATTTGGTAAAGGGTAAGTGAAGGACCGTGCTTCGGCTACAGTGAGGTTCTGACTCTCATCTGAGTTTGAGGGCGATATTGGGTCTCACATTTACTATTTTGTGGGGCTGACAATAAAGGTATTCTGATGGATCAGGTGAAGAATCCAGGGCTAGGGTTAGGTTTAAGTGTTTGTTAATGCATATGGGAAGTTTAGCACAATTATTAAAGTGAGAATCTGCCACTGATGTGAGGGTGGGAGCGAGAATGAATGGTCGGTGTATGGTGAGCTTTCGGGGTTGTCGCTGTTGACCGTGAGGTGTCAGTCCCAGAGACCAGGGTTAGGGTTAGGGTTCGGTGTTTGGGAAGTTGTACGTTGGTGATAAGGTTTAGGTTCGAGTTAGTGTCCGTCTGTAATGTGAGGGTGAGTCCGAGATTGGGTCTCAGGTTTACGATTTTGTGGGGCTGACCCTTAAAGCATTCTGATGGGTCCCGTCAATAGTAGAAGTCTAGGGTTAGGGTTAAATGTTCGGTAACGGGTATGTGCAGAACAGTGCTATTTTTAAAGTGAGGTTCTGTCCCTGATATGAGGGTGATGGCGAGATTGAGTGACAGGTTTATGTTGTACGGCGGGGGTTTGTTGAAGATGACCCTGATGTGCCAGGTCCATGGGCAGAGTGAGGGTTAGCGTTAAATATTCGGAAGGGTGTACAATCAGTATAGGGTTCTATTTGTATTCAGTACTCGGTTCTGATGTAAGGGAGTCAGCGTGATTGAGTGCCAATGTTACAGTGACACAAGGGTGACGTTGAAATTCATGCTCGAAGTCTTTTCCAAGAGTCGGGCCTAGGGTTACTGTTCGGTGTTTGGGAAGTTTTACATGGGTGATAGGGTTTGATTCATGTTAGTGTACCACTGTAATGTGAGGGCGAGGGTGAGAGTGAGCGACAGGTTTATGGTGAGGTGTTGGTGAGGGCTATGTTGACCGTGATGTTCATATTCAGGACTCAGTGCGTGATTTAGGTGTAGGGGTTCAGTAAGGTGTCTGGATAGGATAGGCTCATGAGTACATTTTGTTTTCCTCTGTAATGTGAGGGCGATAGTGAGATTCAAAGACAGTGTTACGTTGACACACAGGTGACTTCGGTATTCATGGTAGTTGTCGGTTCCAATATACAGGGCTAGGGTTAGGGTTCGGTATGTGGGAATATGTCCGCGGTGGATACGGTTTCGGTTAGAGTTAGGAAACATCCCTGATGTGAGGGTGAGTTCCAAATAGGATCTCAGGTTTACCCTTATGTGGCCTTACCCTAAAAGTGTTCTGAGGAACCCGGTGCCAAGTCCTGGGTGAGGGTTAGGTTTAAGTGTATGGTATTGCTTATGGGCAGAATACCTCTACAATTACAATCTGGATCTGCCTTCAATGTGGGGATTAAGGCGAGTTTGAGTAACATGTTTATGGTGAGCTCTGGGTGATGTCGGTGTTCACCATGACGGTCAAGTCCATGTGTCAGTGCTAGGGTTAGGTTTCTGTATTCGGTAAAGGGTAAGTGAAGGACCGTGCTTCGGCTACAGTGAGGTTCTGACTCTGATCTGATTTTGAGGGCGATATTGGGTCTCACATTTACTATTTTGTGGGGTTGACAATAAAGGTATTCTGATGGATCGGGTGCAGAATCCAGGGCTCGGGTTAGGTTAAAGTGTTTGGTAATGCATAATGGCAGGATAGCACTACGATTTCAGTGAGAATCTGGCTCTGATGTGAGGTTGAGGGCGAGAATGAGTGATAGGTGTACGGTGAGCTGTCGGGGTTTTCGCTGTTGACCGTGAGGTGTCAGTCCCAGGGACCAGCGTTAGGGTTAGGGTTCGGTGTTTGTGAAGGTGCACGTTGGTGATAATGTTTTGTTTCGAATTAGGGTCCGTCTGTAATGTGAGGGTGAGTGCGTGATTGGGTCTCAGGTTTACGATTTTGTGGGGCTGACCCCTAAAGCATTCTGATGGTTCCCGTCCATAGTAGAAGTCTAGGGATAGGGTTAAATGTTCGGTAATGTGTATGTGAAGAACAGTGCTAATTTTAAAGTGAGGTTCTGTCTCTGATATGAGGGTGATGGCGAGATTGAGTGACAGCTTTATGTTGAACAGGGGGGTTGTCGGAGATGTCCCTGATGTGCCAGGTCCATGGGCAGAGTGAGGGTTATCATTAAATATTCGGTAGGGTGTACAGGCAGTATAGGGTTCTGTTTGTATTCAGTACTCGGTTCTGATGTGAGGGAGTCAGCGTGATTGAATGCCAAAGTTACAGTGACACAAGGGTGACGTTGACATTCACGCTCGAAGTCTTTTCCATGAGTCGGGGCTAGGGTTACTGTTCGGTGTTTGGGAAGTTGTACATGGGTGATAGGGTTTGATTCATGTTAGTGTGCCGCTGTAATGTGAGGGCGAGGGTGACATTAAGCGACAGGTTTATTGTGAGGTGTTGGTTATGTCTATGGTGCCCATGATGTCTAGATCCAGGAGTCAGTGCGTGGATTAGGGGTAGGGGTTCAGTAAGGTGTCTGGATAGGACAGGCTCATGAGAATAATTTTTTTCCTCTGGAATGTGAGGGCGATAGTGAGATTCAATACAGTGTTACGTCGAGACACAGGTGACTTCGATATTCATGGTAGTTGTCGGGTCCAACATTAAGGGCTAGGGTTCGGGATCGGTATGTGGGAATGTGTCCGCGGGTGATACGGTTTTGGTTAGAGTTAGGAAACATCCCTGATGTGAGGGTGAGTTCCAAATAGGATCTCAGGTTTACCCTTTTGTGGCCTTACCCTAAAAGTGTTCTGAGGAACCCGGTGCCGAGTCCTGGGCGAGGGCTGGTTTAAGTGTTTGGTATTGCTTATGGGCAGAATACCTCTACAATTAGAATCTGGATCTGCCTTCCATGATAGGGTTAATTCGAGATTGAGTAACATGTTTATGGTGAGCTGTGGGTGATGTCGATGATCACCATGACGGTCAAGTCCATGTGTCAGTGCTAGGGTTAGGTTTCTGTATTTGGTAAAGGGTAAGTGAAGGACCGTGCTTCGGCTACAGTGAGGTTCTGACTCTCATCTGAGTTTGAGGGCGATATTGGGTCTCACATTTACTATTTTGTGGGGCTGACAATAAAGGTATTCTGATGGATCAGGTGAAGAATCCAGGGCTAGGGTTAGGTTTAAGTGTTTGTTAATGCATATGGGAAGTTTAGCACAATTATTAAAGTGAGAATCTGCCACTGATGTGAGGGTGGGAGCGAGAATGAATGGTGGGTGTATGGTGAGCTTTCGGGGTTGTCGCTGTTGACCGTGAGGTGTCAGTCCCAGAGACCAGGGTTAGGGTTAGGGTTCGGTGTTTGGGAAGGTGTACGTTGGTGATAAGGTTTAGGTTCGAGTTAGTGTCCGTCTGTAATGTGAGGGTGAGTCCGAGATTGGGTCTCAGGTTTACGATTTTGTGGGGCTGACCCTTAAAGCATTCTGATGGGTCCCGTCAATAGTAGAAGTCTAGGGTTAGGGTTAAATGTTCGGTAACGGGTATGTGCAGAACAGTGCTATTTTTAAAGTGAGGTTCTGTCCCTGATATGAGGGTGATGGCGAGATTGAGTGACAGGTTTATGTTGTACGGCGGGGGTTTGTTGAAGATGACCCTGATGTGCCAGGTCCATGGGCAGAGTGAGGGTTAGCGTTAAATATTCGGAAGGGTGTACAATCAGTATAGGGTTCTATTTGTATTCAGTACTCGGTTCTGATGTAAGGGAGTCAGCGTGATTGAGTGCCAATGTTACAGTGACACAAGGGTGACGTTGAAATTCATGCTCGAAGTCTTTCCCAAGAGTCGGGCCTAGGGTTACTGTTCGGTGTTTGGGAAGTTTTACATGGGTGATAGGGTTTGATTCATGTTAGTGTACCGCTGTAATGTGAGGGCGAGGGTGAGAGTGAGCGACAGGTTTATGGTGAGGTGTTGGTGAGGGCTATGTTGACCGTGATGTTCATATTCAGGACTCAGTGCGTGATTTAGGTGTAGGGGTTCAGTAAGGTGTCTGGATAGGATAGGCTCATGAGTACATTTTGTTTTCCTCTGTAATGTGAGGGCGATAGTGAGATTCAAAGACAGTGTTACGTTGACACACAGGTGACTTCGGTATTCATGGTAGTTGTCGGTTCCAATATACAGGGCTAGGGTTAGGGTTCGGTATGTGGGAATATCTACGCGGTGGATACGGTTTCGGTTAGAGTTAGGAAACATCCCTGATGTGAGGGTGAGATGCAAATAGGATCTCAGGTTTACCCTTTTGTGGCCTTACCCTAAAAGTGTTCTGAGGAACCCGGTGCCGAGTCCTGGGTGAGGGTTAGGTTTAAGTGTATGGTATTGCTTATGGGTAGAATACCTCTACAATTTGAATCTGGATCTGCCTTCAATGTGAGGGTTAAGGCGAGATTGAGTAACATGTTTATGGTGAGCTGTGGGTGATGTCGATGTTCACCATGACGGTCAAGTCCATGTGTCAGTGCTAGTGTTAGGTTTCTGTATTTGGTAAAGGGTAAGTGGAGGACCGTGCTTCGGCTACCGTGAGGTTCTGACTCTCATCTGAGTTTGAGGGCGATATTGGGTCTCACATTTACTATTTTGTGGGGCAGACAATAAAGGTATTCCGATGGATCAGGTGAAGAATCCAGGGCTAGGGTTAGGTTAAAGTGTTTGTTAATGCATATGGGAAGTTTAGAACAATTATTAAAGTGAGAATCTGCCACTGATGTGAGGGTGGGAGCGAGAATGAATGACAGGTGTATGGTGAGCTTTCGGGGTTGTCGCTGTTGACCGTGAGGTGTCAGTCCCAGGGACCAGGGTTAGGGTTAGGGTTCGGTGTTTGGGAAGGTGTACGTTGGTGATAAGGTTTTGGTTCGAGTTAGTGTCCGTCTGTAATGTGAGGGTGAGTCCGAGATTGGGTCTCAGGTTTACGATTTCGTGGGGCTGACCCTTAAAGCATTCTGATGGGTCCCGTCAATAGTAGAAGTCTAGGGTTAGGGTTAAATGTTCGGCAAAGGGTATGTGCAGAACAGTGCTATATTTAAAGTGAGGTTCTTTCCCTGATATGAGGGTGATGGCGAGATTGAGTGACAGGTTTATGTTGAACGGGGGGGGTTTGTCGTAGATGACCCTGATGCGCCAGGTCCAGGGACAGAATGAGTGTTAGCGTTAAATATTCGGAAGGGTGTACAATCAGTATAGGGTTCTGTTTGTATTCAGTACTCGGTTCTGATGTGAGGGAGACAGCGTGATTGAATGCCAATGTTACAGTGACACAAGGGTGACGTTGACATTCATGCTCGAAGTCTTTTCCATGAGTTGAGGCTAGGGTTACTCTTCGGTGTTTGGGAAGATGTACATGGGTGATAGGGGTTGATTCATGTTAGTGTACCGCTGTAATGTGAGGGCGAGGGTGAGATTGAGCGACAGGTTTATGGTGAGGTGTTGGTGAGGTCTATGTTGACCGTGATGTTCATATTCAGGAGTCAGTGCGTGGTTTAGGGGTAGGGGTTCAGTAAGGTGTCTGGATAGGACAGGCTCATGAGTACATTTTGTTTTCCTCTGTAATGTGAGGGCGATAGTGAGATTCAAAGACAGTGTTACGTTGACACACAGGTGACTTCGGTATTCATGGTAGTGGTCGGTTCCAACATTCAGGGCTAGGGTTAGGGTTCGCTATGTGGGAATGTGTCCGCGGTGGATACGGTTTCGGTTAGAGTTAGGAAACATCCCTGATGTGAGGGTGAGTTCCAAATAGGATCTCAGGTTTACCCTTTTGTGGCCTTACCCTAAAAGTGTTCTGAGGAACCCGGTGCCGAGTCCTGGGCGAGGGTTAGGTTTAAGTGTATGGTATTGCTTATGGGCAGAATACCTCTACAATTACAATCTGGATCTGCCTTCAATGTGGGGATTAAGGCGAGATTGAGTAACATGTTTATGGTGAGCTCTGGGTGATGTCGGTGTTCACCATGACGGTCAAGTCCATGTGTCAGTGCTAGGGTTAGGTTTCTGTATTCGGTAAAGGGTAAGTGAAGGACCGTGCTTCGGCTACAGTGAGGTTCTGACTCTGATCTGAGTTTGAGGGCGATATTGGGTCTCACATTTACTATTTTGTGGGGTTGACAATAAAGGTATTCTGATGGATCGGGTGCAGAATCCAGGGCTCGGGTTAGGTTAAAGTGTTTGGTAATGCATAATGGCAGGATAGCACTACGATTTCAGTGAGAATCTGGCTCTGATGTGAGGTTGAGGGCGAGAATGAGTGATAGGTGTACGGTGAGCTGTCAGGGTTGTCGCTGTTGACCGTGAGGTGTCAGTCCCAGGGACCAGCGTTAGGGTTAGGGTTCGGTGTTTGTGAAGGTGCACGTTGGTGATAATGTTTTGTTTCGAATTAGGGTCCGTCTGTAATGTGAGGGTGAGTGCGTGATTGGGTCTCAGGTTTACGATTTTGTGGGGCTGACCCCTAAAGCATTCTGATGGTTCCCATCCATAGTAGAAGTCTAGGGTTAGGGTTAAATGTTCGGTAATGTGTATGTGAAGAACAGTGCTAATTTTAAAGTGAGGTTCTGTCTCTGATATGAGGGTGATGGCGAGATTGAGTGACAGCTTTATGTTGAACAGGGGGGTTGTCGGAGATGTCCCTGATGTGCCAGGTCCATGGGCAGAGTGAGGGTTATCATTAAATATTCGGTAGGGTGTACAGGCAGTATAGGGTTCTGTTTGTATTCAGTACTCGGTTCTGATGTGAGGGAGTCAGCGTGATTGAATGCCAAAGTTACAGTGACACAAGGGTGACGTTGACATTCACGCTCGAAGTCTTTTCCATGAGTCGGGGCTAGGGTTACTGTTCGGTGTTTGGGAAGTTGTACATGGGTGATAGGGTTTGATTCATGTTAGTGTGCCGCTGTAATGTGAGGGCGAGGGTGACATTAAGCGACAGGTTTATTGTGAGGTGTTGGTTATGTCTATGGTGCCCATGATGTCTAGATCCAGGAGTCAGTGCGTGGATTAGGGGTAGGGGTTCAGTAAGGTGTCTGGATAGGACAGGCTCATGAGAATAATTTTTTTCCTCTGGAATGTGAGGGCGATAGTGAGATTCAATACAGTGTTACGTCGAGACACAGGTGACTTCGATATTCATGGTAGTTGTCGGGTCCAACATTAAGGGCTAGGGTTCGGGATCGGTATGTGGGAATGTGTCCGCGGGTGATACGGTTTTGGTTAGAGTTAGGAAACATCCCTGATGTGAGGGTGAGTTCCAAATAGGATCTCAGGTTTACCCTTTTGTGGCCTTACCCTAAAAGTGTTCTGAGGAACCCGGTGCCGAGTCCTGGGGCGAGGGCTGGTTTAAGTGTTTTGGTATTGCTTATGGGCAGAATACCTCTACAATTAGAATCTGGATCTGCCTTCCATGATAGGGTTAATTCGAGATTGAGTAACATGTTTATGGTGAGCTGTGGGTGATGTCGATGATCACCATGACGGTCAAGTCCATGTGTCAGTGCTAGGGTTAGGTTTCTGTATTTGGTAAAGGGTAAGTGAAGGGACCGTGCTTCGGCTACAGTGAGGTTCTGACTCTCATCTGAGTTTGAGGGCGATATTGGGTCTCACATTTACTATTTTGTGGGGCTGACAATAAAGGTATTCTGATGGATCAGGTGAAGAATCCAGGGCTAGGGTTAGGTTTAAGTGTTTGTTAATGCATATGGGAAGTTTAGCACAATTATTAAAGTGAGAATCTGCCACTGATGTGAGGGTGGGAGCGAGAATGAATGATGGGTGTATGGTGAGCTTTCGGGGTTGTCGCTGTTGACCGTGAGGTGTCAGTCCCAGAGACCAGGGTTAGGGTTAGGGTTCGGTGTTTGGGAAGGTGTACGTTGGTGATAAGGTTTAGGTTCGAGTTAGTGTCCGTCTGTAATGTGAGGGTGAGTCCGAGATTGGGTCTCAGGTTTACGATTTTGTGGGGCTGACCCTTAAAGCATTCTGATGGGTCCCGTCAATAGTAGAAGTCTAGGGTTAGGGTTAAATGTTCGGTAACGGGTATGTGCAGAACAGTGCTATTTTTAAAGAGAGGTTCTGTCCCTGATATGAGGGTGATGGCGAGATTGAGTGACAGGTTTATGTTGTACGGCGGGGGTTTGTTGAAGATGACCCTGATGTGCCAGGTCCATGGGCAGAGTGAGGGATAGCGTTAAATATTCGGAAGGGTGTACAATCAGTATAGGGTTCTATTTGTATTCAGTACTCGGTTCTGATGTAAGGGAGTCAGCGTGATTGAGTGCCAATGTTACAGTGACACAAGGGTGACGTTGAAATTCATGCTCGAAGTCTTTTTTTCCAAGAGTCGGGCCTAGGGTTACTGTTCGGTGTTTGGGAAGTTTTACATGGGTGATAGGGTTTGATTCATGTTAGTGTACCGCTGTAATGTGAGGGCGAGGGTGAGAGTGAGCGACAGGTTTATGGTGAGGTGTTGGTGAGGGCTATGTTGACCGTGATGTTCATATTCAGGACTCAGTGCGTGATTTAGGTGTAGGGGTTCAGTAAGGTGTCTGGATAGGATAGGCTCATGAGTACATTTTGTTTTCCTCTGTAATGTGAGGGCGATAGTGAGATTCAAAGACAGTGTTACGTTGACACACAGGTGACTTCGGTATTCATGGTAGTTGTCGGTTCCAATATACAGGGCTAGGGTTAGGGTTCGGTATGTGGGAATATCTACGCGGTGGATACGGTTTCGGTTAGAGTTAGGAAACATCCCTGATGTGAGGGTGAGATCCAAATAGGATCTCAGGTTTACCCTTTTGTGGCCTTACCCTAAAAGTGTTCTGAGGAACCCGGTGCCGAGTCCTGGGCGAGGGTTAGGTTTAAGTGTATGGTATTGCTTATGGGCAGAATACCTCTACAATTACAATCTGGATCTGCCTTCAATGTGGGGATTAAGGCGAGATTGAGTAACATGTTTATGGTGAGCTGTGGGTGATGTCGGTGTTCACCATGACGGTCAAGTCCATGTGTCAGTGCTAGGGTTAGGTTTCTGTATTCGGTAAAGGGTAAGTGAAGGACCGTGCTTCGGCTACAGTGAGGTTCTGACTCTGATCTGAGTTTGAGGGCGATATTGGGTCTCACATTTACTATTTTGTGGGGTTGACAATAAAGGTATTCTG